>NC_056453.1:1245477-2445477 GCF_018296145.1 Oncorhynchus tshawytscha
AGACAGAGAGGGAGTTAGAGGGAGACAGAGAGAGAGGGAAGACAGAGAGAGAGAGGGAGTTAGAGAGAGAGAAGACAGAGAGGGAGTTAGAGAGAGAGGAAGACAGAGAGAGAGGGAGGGAGTTAGAGAGAGAGGAAGACAGAGAGGGATTTAGAGAGAGAGGAAGACAGAGAGAGAGGAAGACAGAGAGGAGTTAGAGGGATACAGAGAGAGAGAGAGGGAGACAGAGAGAGAGAGAGGGAGTTAGAGAGAGAGGAAGACAGAGAGGAGTTAGAGAGAGAGGAAAGACAGACAGAGAGAGAAGGACAGAGAGAGAGAGAGAGGGATACAGACAGAGAGAGAGAAGACAGAGAGGAGTCAGAGAGAGAGGAAGACAGAGAGAGAGGGAGGATACAGAGAGAGAGAGAGAGGAAGACAGAGAGAGGGGAGACAGTTAGAGAGAGAGGAAGACAGAGAGGAGTTAGAGAGAGAGGAAGACAGACAGAGAGAGAGAGACAGACAGAGAGAGAGTTAGAGGGATACAGACAGAGAGAGAGAGAAGACAGACAGAGGAGTTAGAGAGAGAGGAAGACAGAGAGAGAGAGAGGGAGTTAGAGAGAGAGAGAAGAGAGAGGGAGAGAGAGAGAGGAAGACAGAGAGAGAGAGGAAGACAGAGAGGGAGTTAGAGGGATACAGAGAGAGGGAGGGATACAGAGAGAGAGGGAGGGAGTTAGAGAGAGAGGAAGACAGAGAGGGAGTTAGAGAGAGAGGAAGACAGAGAGAGAGGGAGGGAGTTAGAGAGAGAGGAAGACAGAGAGTGAGTTAGAGAGAGAGGAAGACAGAGAGAGAGGGAGGGATTTAGAGAGAGAGGAGAAAGACAGAGAGGAGTTAGAGAGAGAGGAAGACAGAGAGAGAGGGAGGAGTTAGAGAGAGAGGAAGACAGAGAGAGAGTTAGAGAGGAAGGAAGACAGAGAGAGAGGAAGACAGAGAGAGTTAGAGAGAGAGGGAGACAGAGAGAGAGAGGAAGACAGAGAGGGAGTTAGAGGGATACAGAGAGAAGAGGGATACAGAGAGAGAGAGGGGAGTTAGAGAGAGAGGAAGACAGAGAGGGAGTTAGAGAGAGAGAAGACAGAGATAGAGTTAGAGAGAGAGGAAGACAGAGAGAGAGGAGGGAGTTAGAGAGAGAGGAAGACAGAGAGGGAGTTAGAGAGGAGGAAGACAGAGAGAGAGGAAGACAGAGAGGGAGTTAGAGGGATACAGAGAGAGAGAGGAAGACAGAGAGAGAGGGAGGGAGTTAGAGAGAGAGGAAGACAGAGAGGGAGTTAGAGAGAGAGGAAGACAGAGAGAGAGGAGGGAGTTAGAGAGAGAGGAAGACAGAGAGGGATTTAGAGAGTGAGGAAGACAGAGAGAGAGGAAGACAGAGAGGGAGTTAGAGGGATACAGAGAGAGAGGAAAGACAGAGAGAGAGGGAGGGAGTTAGAGAGAGAGGAAGACAGAGAGGGAGTTAGAGAGAGAGGAAGACAGAGAGAGAGAGAGGGATACAGAGAGAGAGAAGGATTCACAGAGAGAGAGAGAGAGGAAGACAGAGAGAGGGGAGGGAGTTAGAGAGAGAGGAAGACAGAGAGGGAGTTAGAGAGAGAGGAAGACAGACAGAGAGAGCGAGGGATACAGAGAGAGAGAGAGGGATACAGACAGAGAGAGAGAAGACAGAGAGGGAGTTAGAGAGAGAGAAGACAGAGAAGAGAGTTAGAGAGAGAGAAGAGAGAGAGGGAGTTAGAGAGAGAGGAAGACAGAGAGAGAGGAGACAGATTTAGAGAGAGGAAGACAGAGAGGAGAGAGAGGGAAGACAGAGAGAGAGAGGAAGACAGAGAGAGAGAGAGACAGAGAGGGAGAGAGAGAGAGAGGAAGACAGAGAGAGAGAGAGGGACAGTTAGAGAGGAAGAAGACAGAGGGAGAGAGAGAGAGAAGACAGAGAGAGAGAGAAGACAGAGAGAAGTTAGAGAGACAGACAGAGAGAGATTAACAGAGAGAGAGGGAGAACAGAGAAGAGAGAGGAAGACTCCTTTAGTTAGAGGAGAGTTAGAGAGAGAGGGATACAGAGAGAGAGAGAGGGAGGAAGACAGAGAGAGAGAGGAAGACAGAGAGAGAGTGAGAGAGGAAGACAGAGAGAGAGAGGGATACAGAGAGAGAGAGGAAGACAGAGAGAGAGGAGGAGTTAGAGAGAGAGGAAGACAGAGAGGGAGTTAGAGAGAGAGGAAGACAGACAGAGAGAGGAGAGATACAGAGAGAGAGTTAGAGGGATACAGACAGAGAGAGAGAGGAAGACAGAGAGGGAGTTAGAGAGAGAAGACAGAGAGAGAGGAGAGAGAGAGAGAGGAAGACAGAGAGGGAGTTAGAGAGAGAGGAAGACAGAGAGAGAGAGGAGACAGAGAGGAGAGAGGATACAGAGAGAGAGAGGGATACAGAGAGAGAGGGAGGAGTTAGAGAGAGAGGAAGACAGAGAGGGAGTTAGAGAGAGAGGAAGACAGAGATAGAGTTAGAGAGAGAGGAAGACAGAGAGAGAGGAGGGAGAGAGACAGAGGAAGACAGAGAGGGAGTTAGAGAGAGAGAGGAAGACAGAGAGAGAGAGTTAGGGAGAGAGGGATACAGAGAGAGAGAGGGACAGAGAGAGAGAGGGAGTTAGAGAGAGAGGAAGACAGAGAGGGAGTTAGAGAGAGAGGAAGACAGAGAGAGAGGGAGGGAGTTAGAGAGAGAGGAAGACAGAGAGGGATTTAGAGAGTGAGGAAGACAGAGAGAGAAAGACAGAGAGGGAGTTAGAGGGATACAGAGAGAGAGAGAGAAGACAGAGAGAGAGGGAGGGAGTTAGAGAGAGAGGAAGACAGAGAGGGAGTTAGAGAGAGAGGAAGACAGACAGAGAGAGAGGGATACAGAGAGAGAGAGAGGATACAGAGAGAGAGAGAGGAAGACAGAGAGAGGAGGGAGTTAGAGAGAGAGGAAGACAGAGAGGGAGTTAGAGAGAGAGGAAGACAGAGAGAGAGAGAATGACAGAGAGAGAGTTAGAGGGATACAGAGAGAGAGAGAGGAAGACAGAGAGGGAGTTAGAGGAAGACAAGACAGAGAGAGGGAGGAAGAGAGAGAGGAAGACAGAGTGGGAGTTAGAGAGAGAGGAAGACAGAGAGAGAGGGGGGAGTTAGAGAGAGAGGAAGACAGAGAGGGAGTTAGAGAGAGAGGAAGACAGAGAGAGAGAGAGGGAGTTAGAGAGAGAGGAAGACAGAGAGGGAGTTAGAGAGAGAGGAAGACAGAGAGAGAGGGAGGGAGTTAGAGAGAGAGGAAGACAGAGAGGGAGTTAGAGAGTAGGAAGACAGAGAGAGAGGAAGACAGAGAGGAGTTAGAGGGATACAGAGAGAGATTGAGGAAGACAGAGAGAGAGGGAGGGAAGACAGAGAGGAAGACAGAGAGGGAGTTAGAGAGAGAGGAAGACAGAGAGAGAGAGAGGGATACAGAGAGAGAGGAAGACAGAGAGAGAGGGATACAGAGAGAGAGAGAAGACAGAGAGAGAGGAAGACAGAGAGAGAGTTAGAGGATACAGAGAGAGAGAGAGGAAGATACAAGAGAGAGAGAGAGAGAGGAAGACAGAGAGGGAGTTAGAGAGAGAGGAAGACAGACAGAGAGAGAGGAGGGATACAGACAGAGAGAGTTAGAGAGGATACAGACAGAGAGAGAGGAAGACAGAGAGGGGGAGTTAGAGAGAGAGGAAGACAGAGAGAGAGAGAAAGGATACAGAGAGAGAGAGAGGAAGACAGAGAGAGAGGGAGGGAGTTAGAGAGAGAGGAAGACAGAGAGGGAGTTAGAGAGAGAGGAAGACAGAGAGAGAGAGAGAGGATACAGAGAGAGAGAGAGAGGGATACAGAGAGAGATAGGAAGACAGAGAGAGAGTTAGAGGAGAGGAAGACAGAGAGAGAGGGAGGGAGAGAGAGAGAGGAAGACAGAGAGGGAGTTAGAGAGAGAGGAAGACAGAGAGAGAGGGAAGACAGAGAGGGAGTTAGAGGGAGATACAGAGAGAGGAGGGATACAGAGAGAGAGGGAGGGAGACAGAGAGAGAGGAAGACAGAGAGGGAGTTAGAGAGAGAGGAAGACAGAGAGGAGAGAGAGAGACAAGACAGAGAGAGAGGGAGGGAGTTAGAGAGAGAGGAAGACAGAGAGGGAGAGAGAGAGAGGAAGACAGAGAGAGAGGAAGACAGAGAGGGAGTTAGAGGGATACAGAGAGAGAGGGAAGACAGAGAGAGAGGGAGGGAGTTAGAGAGAGAGGAAGACAGAGAGGGAGTTAGAGAGAGAGGAAGACAGAGAGAGAGGGAGGGAGTTAGAGAGAGAGGAAGACAGAGAGGGAGTTAGAGAGTGAGGAAGACAGAGAGAGAGGAAGACAGAGAGGGAGTTAGAGGGATACAGAGAGAGAGAGAGGAAGACAGAGAGAGAGGGAGGGAGTTAGAGAGAGGAAGACAGAGAGGGAGTTAGAGAGAGAGGAAGACAGACAGAGAGAGAGAGGGATACAGAGAGAGAGGGAGGATACAGAGAGAGAGAGAGGAGAGACAGAGAGGGGGAGGGAGTTAGAGAGAGAGAAGACAGAGAGGAGTTAGAGAGAGAGGAAGACAGACAGAGAGAGAGAGGGATAGACAGAGAGAGAGTTAGAGGGATACAGAGAGAGAGAGGAAGACAGAGAGGAGTTAGAGAGAGAGGAAGACAGAGAGAGAGGGAGGGAGTTAGAGAGAGAGGAAGACAGAGAGGGAGTTAGAGATAGAGGAAGACAGAGAGAGAGGATTATTTAGAGAGAGAGGAAGACAGAGAGGAGTTAGAGAGATTAGAAGACAGAGAGGGAGGGAGTTAGAGAGATGAAGACAGAGCGGGAGTTAGAGAGAGAGGAAGACAGAGAGAGAGGGAGGGAGTTAGAGAGAGAGGAAGACAGAGAGGGAGTTAGAGAGTGAGGAAGACAGAGAGAGGAAGACAGAGAGGGAGTTAGAGGGATACAGAGAGAGATTGAGGAAGACAGAGAGAGAGGGAGGGAGTTAGAGAGAGAGGAAGACAGAGAGGGAGTTAGAGAGAGAGGAAGACAGAGAGAGAGGGAGGGAGTTAGAGAGAGAGGAAGACAGAGAGGGAGTTAGAGAGGAGGAAGACAGAGAGAGAGGAAGACAGAGAGGGAGTTAGAGGGATACAGAGAGGGAGAGAGGAAGACAGAGAGAGAGGGAGGGAGTTAGAGAGAGAGGAAGACAGAGAGGGAGTTAGAGAGAGAGGAAGACAGACAGAGAGAGCGAGGGATACAGAGAGAGAGTTAGAGGGATACAGACAGAGAGAGAGGAAGACAGAGAGAGAGAGAGAGGGAAGACAGAGAGAGAGAGGATACAGAGAGAGAGAGAGAAGACAGAGAGAGAGGAGAGTTAGAGAGAGAGAAGACAGAGAGGAGTTAGAGAGAGGAAGACAGACAGAGAGAGGAGGATACAGAGAGAGAGTTAGAGAGACAGAGAGAGAGGAGACAGAGAGAGAGTTAGAGAGAGAGGAAGACAGAGAGAGAGGGAGGGAGTTAGAGAGAGAGGAAGACAGAGAGAGAGTTAGAGAGAGGACAGAGAGAGAGAGAGAGGGAGTTAGAGAGATACAGAGAGAGACAGGGAACAGAGAGAGGGAGGAGTTAGAGAGAGAGGAAGACAGAGAGGGAGTTAGAGAGAGAGGAAGACAGAGAGAGAGATAGGGAGTTAGAGAGAGAGGAAGACAGAGAGGGAGTTAGAGAGAGGAAGACAGAGAGAGAGGGAGGGATTTAGAGAGAGAGGAAGACAGAGAGGGAGTTAGAGAGAGAGGAAGACAGAGAGAGAGGGAGGGAGTTAGAGAGGAGGAAGACAGAGAGGAGTTAGAGAGACAGAGAGAGAGGAAGACAGAGAGGAGTTAGAGAGGAGGAAGACAGAGAGAGAGAGGAAGACAGAGAGGAGTTAGAGGGATACAGAGAGAGGGAGGGATACAGAGAGAGAGAGGGAGTTAGAGAGAGAGGAAGACAGAGAGGGAGTTATAGAGAGAGGAAGACAGAGATAGAGTTAGAGAGAGAGGAAGACAGAGAGACAGGGAGGGAGTTAGAGAGCGAGGAAGACAGAGAGGGAGTTAGAGAGTGAGGAAGACAGAGAGAGAGAGGAAGACAGAGAGGGAGTTAGAGGGATACAGAGAGAGGGAGGGATACAGAGAGAGAGGGAGGGAGTTAGAGAGAGAGGAAGACAGAGAGGGAGTTAGAGAGAGAGGAAGACAGAGAGAGAGGGAGGGATTTAGAGAGAGAGGAAGACAGAGAGGGATTTAGAGAGTGAGGAAGACAGAGAGAGAGAAGACAGAGAGGGAGTTAGAGGGATACAGAGAGAGAGAGAAGACAGAGAGAGAGGGAGGGAGTTAGAGAGAGAGGAAGACAGAGAGGGAGTTAGAGAGAGAGGGAAGACAGACAGAGAGAGAGAGGGATACAGAGAGAGAGGGAGGATACAGAGAGAGAGAGAGAGGAAGACAGAGAGAGGGGGAGGGAGTTAGAGAGAGAGGAAGACAGAGAGGGAGTTAGAGAGAGAGGAAGACAGACAGAGAGAGCGAGGGATACAGAGAGAGAGTTAGAGGGATACAGACAGAGAGAGAGGAAGACAGAGAGGGAATTAGAGAGCGAGGAAGACAGAGAGGGAGTTAGAGAGTGAGGAAGACAGAGAGAGAGAGGAAGACAGAGAGAGAGGAGGGATTTAGAGAGAGAGGAAGACAGAGAGGGAGTTAGAGAGAGAGGAAGACAGAGAGAGAGGGAGGGAGTTAGAGACAGAGAGGGAGTTAGAGAGAGAGGAAGACAGAGAGAGAGGGAGGGAGTTAGAGAGAGAGGAAGACAGAGAGGGAGTTAGAGAGTGAGGAAGACAGAGAGAGAGGAAGACAGAGAGGGAGTTAGAGGGATACAGAGAGAGATTGAGGAAGACAGAGAGAGAGGGAGGGAGTTAGAGAGAGAGGAAGACAGAGAGGGAGTTAGAGAGAGAGGAAGACAGAGAGAGAGGGAGGGAGTTAGAGAGAGAGGAAGACAGAGAGGGAGTTAGAGAGTGAGGAAGACAGAGAGAGAGGAAGACAGAGAGGGAGTTAGAGGGATACAGAGAGAGAGAGAGGAAGACAGAGAGAGAGGGAGGGAGTTAGAGAGAGAGGAAGACAAGAGAGGGAGTTAGAGAGAGGGAAGACAGACAGAGAGAGAGGGATACAGAGAGAGAGTTAGAGGGATACAGACAGAGAGAGAGGAAGACAGAGAGGGAGTTAGAGAGAGAGGAAGACAGAGAGAGAGGGAGGATACAGAGAGAGAGAGAGAGGAAGACAGAGAGAGGGGGAGGGAGTTAGAGAGAGAGGAAGACAGAGAGGGAGTTAGAGAGAGAGGAAGACAGACAGAGAGAGCGAGCGAGGGATACAGAGAGAGAGTTAGAGGGATACAGACAGAGAGAGAGGAAGACAGAGAGGGAGTTAGAGAGATAGAGGAAGACAGAGAGAGAGGGAGGGAGTTAGAGAGCGAGGAAGACAGAGAGGGAGTTAGAGAGTGAGGAAGACAGAGAGAGAGAGGAAGACAGAGAGGGAGTTAGAGGGATACAGAGAGAGGGAGGGATACAGAGAGAGAGGGAGGGAGTTAGAGAGAGAGGAAGACAGAGAGGGAGTTATAGAGAGAGGAAGACAGAGATAGAGTTAGAGAGAGAGGAAGACAGAGAGACAGGGAGGGAGTTAGAGAGCGAGGAAGACAGAGAGGGAGTTAGAGAGTGAGGAAGACAGAGAGAGAGAGGAAGACAGAGAGGGAGTTAGAGGGATACAGAGAGAGATTGAGGAAGACAGAGAGAGAGGGAGGGAGTTAGAGAGAGAGGAAGACAGAGAGGGAGTTAGAGAGAGAGGAAGACAGAGAGAGAGGGAGGGAGTTAGAGAGAGAGGAAGACAGAGAGGGAGTTAGAGAGTGAGGAAGACAGAGAGAGAGGAAGACAGAGAGGGAGTTAGAGGGATACAGAGAGAGAGAGAGGAAGACAGAGAGAGAGGGAGGGAGTTAGAGAGAGAGGAAGACAGAGAGGGAGTTAGAGAGAGAGGAAGACAGACAGAGAGAGAGAGGGATACAGAGAGAGAGGGAGGATACAGAGAGAGAGAGAGAGGAAGACAGAGAGAGGGGGAGGGAGTTAGAGAGAGAGGAAGACAGAGAGGGAGTTAGAGAGAGAGGAAGACAGACAGAGAGAGCGAGGGATACAGAGAGAGAGTTAGAGGGATACAGACAGAGAGAGAGGGAAGACAGAGAGGGAGTTAGAGAGAGAGGAAGACAGAGAGAGAGGGAGGGAGTTAGAGAGCGAGGAAGACAGAGTGGGAGTTAGAGAGAGAGGAAGACAGAGAGAGAGGGAGGGATTTAGAGAGAGAGGAAGACAGAGAGGGAGTTAGAGAGAGAGGAAGACAGAGAGAGAGGGAGGGAGTTAGAGAGAGATGAAGACAGAGCGGGAGTTAGAGAGAGAGGAAGACAGAGAGAGAGGAGGGAGTTAGAGAGAGAGGAAGACAGAGAGGGAGTTAGAGAGTGAGGAAGACAGAGAGAGGAAGACAGAGAGGGAGTTAGAGGGATACAGAGAGAGATTGAGGAAGACAGAGAGAGAGGGAGGGAGTTAGAGAGAGAGGAAGACAGAGAGGGAGTTAGAGAGAGAGAAGACAGAGAGAGAGGGAGGGAGTTAGAGAGAGAGGAAGACAGAGAGGGATTTAGAGAGTGAGGAAGACAGAGAGAGAGGAAGACAGAGAGGGAGTTAGAGGGATACAGAGAGGGAGAGAGGAAGACAGAGAGAGAGGGAGGGAGTTAGAGAGAGAGGAAGACAGAGAGGGAGTTAGAGAGAGAGGAAGACAGACAGAGAGAGCGAGGGATACAGAGAGAGAGTTAGAGGGATACAGACAGAGAGAGAGGAAGACAGAGAGGGAGTTAGAGAGAGAGGAAGACAGAGAGAGGGAGGATACAGAGAGAGAGAGAGAGGAAGACAGAGAGAGGGGGAGGGAGTTAGAGAGAGAGGAAGACAGAGAGGGAGTTAGAGAGAGAGGAAGACAGACAGAGAGAGCGAGGGATACAGAGAGAGAGTTAGAGGGATACAGACAGAGAGAGAGGAAGACAGAGAGGGAGTTAGAGAGAGAGGAAGACAGAGAGAGAGGGAGGGAGTTAGAGAGCGAGGAAGACAGAGAGGGAGTTAGAGAGTGAGGAAGACAGAGAGAGAGAGGAAGACAGAGAGGGAGTTAGAGGGATACAGAGAGAGGGAGGGATACAGAGAGAGAGGGAGGGAGTTAGAGAGAGAGGAAGACAGAGAGGGAGTTAGAGAGAGAGGAAGACAGAGAGAGAGGGAGGGAGTTAGAGAGAGAGGAAGACAGAGAGGGAGTTAGAGAGAGAGGAAGACAGAGAGAGAGGGAGGGAGTTAGAGAGAGAGGAAGACAGAGAGGGAGTTAGAGAGAGAGGAAGACAGAGAGAGAGGGAGGGAGTTAGAGAGAGAGGAAGACAGAGAGGGAGTTAGAGAGTGAGGAAGACAGAGAGAGAGGAAGACAGAGAGGGAGTTAGAGGGATACAGAGAGAGAGAGAGGAAGACAGAGAGAGAGGGAGGGATACAGAGAGAGGGAGGATACAGAGAGAGAGAGAGGAAGACAGAGAGAGGGGAGGGAGTTAGAGAGAGAGGAAGACAGAGAGGGAGTTAGAGAGAGAGGAAGACAGACAGAGAGAGAGGGGATACAGAGAGAGAGGGAGGATACAGAGAGAGAGAGAGGAAGACAGAGAGAGGGGGAGGGAGTTAGAGAGAGAGGAAGACAGAGAGGGAGTTAGAGAGAGAGGAAGACAGACAGAGAGAGAGAGGGATACAGAGAGAGAGTTAGAGGGATACAGACAGAGAGAGAGGAAGACAGAGAGGGAGTTAGAGAGAGAGAGGAAGACAGAGAGGGAGTTAGAGGGATACAGAGAGAGAGGGAGGAAGACAGAGAGAGAGTTAGAGGGATACAGACAGAGAGAGGAAGACAGAGAGGGAGTTAGAGAGAGAGGAAGACAGACAGAGAGAGAGAGGAAGACAGACAGAGAGAGAGGAAGACAGAGAGAGAGGGAGGGAGACAGAGAGAGAGGAAGACAGAGAGAGAGAGGAAGACAGAGAGAGAGAGAGGAAGACAGAGAGAGAGAGGAAGACAGACAGAGAGGGAGAATTGACATCTCACCTTACTGAGCCCATATGTTTGTAGCGTTGAAAGGTTAATTGGGAGTCTGAAGTTTTTACCTTCAAGCTGAATTCAATGGAGGACTTTGAAATGGTGGGTGATGTCACCATGGAATATTCAATTTCAGCATACTGGTCCACTTTGGCTAGAACTTCAAGATGGCAGAAAATAAATATTTAGGATCCATTTAGTAGCCTATGAATACACCATAATTTGTCACTTTAATAACATAAAATAAAATATTTATTAGACCAGGCAAGTCAGTTAAGAACAAATTCTTATTTTCAATGACAGCCTAGGAACAGTGGGTTAACTGCCTTGTTCAGGGGCAGAACGGCAGTTTTTTTTTACCTTGGGGTTTTAACCTTGCAACCCTTCGGTTACTAGTCCAACTCTCTAACCACTAGGCTACCTGCCGCCCCCGAAATAACTCTACCTCAACATTGACTCTGTACTGGTACTCTCCTGTATATAGTCTTGCTATTGTTATTTTACTGCTGCTCTTTAATTACTTGTTACTTTTATTTCTTATTCTTTTTAAAAACTGCATTGTTGGTTATGGGCACGTAAGTAAGCATTTCACTGTATGGTCTCCACCTGTTGTAGTCGGCACGTGACTAATAAAATTAGATTTGATTTATACAAATATGTTCATGAGGATAAGTGCATAAAGGCCCAGTGCAGTCAAAATTATTTTTTTCCTGTGTTTTGTATCATATTGTACAACAGTTGATGAAATAACACTGTAAAAGTATTAAAACATGTATCAGTGTTATTTCCTGATAGTTTCTGGTTAAAAATACAATCCACACAGGACCTTCTAATCATCAGGTTTGCATGGGCGGGAGTTTCGGCTTTCCATTGTGACATCGCCATGCTGTAAATTGGTTAAGAGACCAATAACAAAGCGAGTTCCAAACCTCTCTGCCAATAACAGGTTGTTTTCAGTTTTCTCCTCCCACCTCAGACCACTCCCAGACAGTCCAAGCACAATTCTAGCTTGAGAAATAATTGTAATTACCCTGAAATAATTTAATATAAAACTGGCTGCATTTGGCCTTTAAATCTTGTTTTACCATTGAACGTTTTGAGGTGTGGGTTCATGTCAGTAATAACATCAGCCACTAGGGGGCAGATCTGTAATATTAAACAGAGGCATTGTTATTGTCAAGAGAACCGAACAAGATTCATTTGAGTTTGAAGTCTGGCATTACACTGTCCCTCACCTGTTTCTGCAGAGCACTGCGCAGGGCCTTGTCAATGTAGGACTTGAAAAGATTGTAAAGCCAGCTGGAAAACAGGAACCAAAGCATTTGAGGAAACAAGTAAATCCACATTGCAATCATTTTTTAACATTGTGGTTTGATGATTCCTAAATCTATAACATGTGTTCTCACAACGTTTTAAGTACAGCATAGTGTTAAGTGCCTCTATATACAGTGCCTTGCGAAAGTATTCTTTTTTAACAAATCAAAAACTGAAAAATTGGGCGTGCAAAATTATTCAGCCCCTTTACTTTCAGTGCAGCAAACTCTCTCCAGAAGTTCAGTGAGGATCTCTGAATGATCCAATGTTGACCTAAATGACTAATGATGATAAATACAATCCACCTGTGTGTAATCAAGTCTCCGTATAAATGCACCTGCACTGTGATAGTCTCAGAGGTCCGTTAAAAGCGCAGAGAGCATCATGAAGAACAAGGAACACACCAGGCAGGTCCGAGATACTGTTGTGAAGAAGTTTAAAGCCGGATTTGGATACAAAAAGATTTCCCAAGCTTTAAACATCCCAAGGAGCACTATGCAAGCGATAATATTGAAATGGAAGGAGTATCAGACCACTGCAAATCTACCAAGACCTGGCCATCCCTCTAAACTTTCAGCTCATACAAGGAGAAGACTGATCTGAGATGCAGCCAAGAGGCCCATGATCACTCTGGAAGAACTGCAGAGATCTACAGCTGAGGTGGGAGACTCTGTCCATAGGACAACAATCAGTCATATATTGCACAAATCTGGCCTTTATGGAAGAGTGGCAAGAAGAAAGACATTTCTTAAAGATATCCATAAAAAGTGTCATTTAAAGTTTGCCACAAGCCCCCTGGGAGACACACCAAACATGTGGAAGAAGGTGCTCTGGTCAGATGAAACCAAAATTGAACTTTTTGGCAACAATGCAAAACGTTATGTTAGGCGTAAAAGCAACACAGCTCATCACCCTGAACACACCATCCCCACTGTCAAACATGGTGGTGGCAGCATCATGGTTTGGGCTTGCTTTTCTTCAGCAGGGACAGGGAAGATGGTTCAAATTGATGGGAAGATGGATGGAGCCAAATACAGGACCATTCTGGAAGAAAACCTGATGGAGTCTGCAAAAGACCTGAGACTGGGATGGAGATTTGTCTTCCAACAAGACAATGATCCAAAACATAAAGCAAAATCTACAATGGAATGGTTCAAAAATAAACATATCCAGGTGTTAGAATGGCCAAGCCAAAGTCCAGACCTGAATCCAATCGAGAATCTGTGGAAAGAACTGAAAACTGCTGTTCACAAATGCTCTCCATCCAACCTCACTGAGCTCGAGCTGTTTTGCAAGGAGGAATGGGAAAAAATTCAGTCTCTCAATGTGCAAAACTGATAGAGACATACCCCAAGCGACTTACAGCTGTAATCGCAGCAAAAGGTGGCGCTACAAAGTATTAACTTAAGGGGGCTGAATAATTTTGCACGCCCAATTTTTCAGTTTTTGATTTGTTAAAAAGTTTGAAATATCCAATAAATGTCGTTCCACTTCATGATTGTGTCCCACTTGTTGTTGATTCTTCACAAAAAAATACAGTTTTATAACTTTATGTTTGAAGCCTGAAATGTGGCAAAAGGTCGCAAAGTTCAAGGGGGCCGAATACTTTCGCAAGGCACTGTACTCCATGGGGCGGCAGGGTAGCCTAGTGGTTAGAGTGTTGGACTAGTAACCGGAAGGTTGTGAGTTCAAACCCCTGAGCTGACAAGGTACAAATCTGTCATTCTGCCCCTGAACAAGCAGTTAACACACTGTTCCTAGGCTGTCATTGAAAATAAGAATGTGTTCTTAACTGACTTGCCTGGTTCAATAAAGGTAAAAAAATATATATTTTTTTTAAATGTACCTGGCCCCGCCATGGAACTTGATGCTGGCGCTGCCCACGTTGGCCACACAGTTGACAGTGCTGACTGTTGGCCTGCCAGTTTCATCACTCTTAATTGCAATATCGGCAGTGATGGTGAGTCCATTTACCGTCAGGTCGAAGGAGCCATGGTCTTGTCTAGATTGTTAACAAGAAAATAATGTTGTTTGAGTCCTTTGGGGTATGGATAGGCAGACCCAAGAGAAAATTGTGCAGTGTTTTAGTCTTGTTCAATCCTGGTCCTGGGGATGCACCGGGTGTTCAGACCCTCCCTCATGAACTCACATGAACCTGAAGTATCGGACCCTCCAGTTCCCGTGCAGGTTGATGAAGGCATTAGTAATAGCCAGCCTGACTCCAGTACCTGGCATCAGTACCAAAGCAGACTTGGGAAGTCCCAGATTCACTATCGTCATTCTGGAGGTTAGAACACAGTACATAGTTGGTAGGATAGTGGCATATTGTGAACACAACAGCATTGGTAACCACAGTTGATAATCAACAAGTGATGACATGAGATAAGCAGACAATTAACAATGTGTTTGACTGCAATGTATTTTTTGGGGGAAAAGACATTGTTCTCCCTTACCCTGTCAAACTGTACTTGACCTTCCCAATGGGAGGCACTTTCTCTGTTCCAGAGAGATCTGGGACCTTAATGGTCTTAAGTTTCTGTTGCAGAGATGCCATCCCAATCTGTTTACCTGTGGACAGCACAGAGCAAGGCATTGAGGCAGAATGGGCTGTGAGGAGTATAGTACATTTATTTGCCACATGATCATAATACACAGCCTCATCTTGATCTAAAACCATGTAATGTTATTGCCCTTGCCTCAAACATACCATATTCAATGCCCTTGTCTGTGAGTTTGACCTTGACTCCAGGGCTGGCAGCCAGAGTTAAGGAGATTACAGCCAACAGAGCCAACAAACTGCATGGAGACATTTTGACTGCAGTCACCTGTAGGGAAGATGAACAAACAATAATATATCTACATTACAATACAGGTGCATTGTTTATTGTCTAATGAATAGAATTGGGAACAATCATATCTTATGACTTTGTAGGCTTCCGTTTTCATGGGAGGAACAATAAGGTTGAACAGTTTCTTGTGTAAAGCCTTATTTTCCACTGCACTGATTCTCAATCTAGACACGTGCACTGTAGTTTCAACACTAATATTGACCTACGTCTGACTTGGTTTCTTTTGACCAATAATGAAACCATATTTTGCCACAATCTTATAACTGAGCAGGGGAATTTCTAGAATGGACAAATACTTCCTGTTTTGTTGCATGCAGCTTCCCTTATACCATCAACACTTTGTGACACAAAGTCCCATATTTGAAATCCTTTTTACGGAGCATTGGCACCTTCTTGGGTTCACAGACATGTGACTGGTGTGTTTCTCAAGGAACTCTGTATCCAGTGAAAGACAAAGTACCCCATTGTCATACTTGAGTAAAGTATAGATACCTTAATAGAAAATGATTCAAGTAAAAGTGAAGTCACCCAGTAAAATACTACTTGAGTAAAAATCTAAAAGTATTTGGTTTTAAATATACTTAAGTATCAAAAGTAAAAGTATAAATACTTTCCAATTCCTTATATTAAGCAAGGCAGACGACACCATTTTCTTTGTGCTTGTGTTTAGTAAGTCTGCCAGATCAGAGGCAGTAGAGATGACCAAGGATGTTCTCTTGATAAGTGTATGAATTGGACCATTTTCCTGTCCTGCTAAACATTGAAAATGTAAAGAGTACTTTTGGGTGTCAGGGAAAATGTATGTAGTACATTATTTGTTTTAGGAATGTAGTGAAGTAAAATGAAAAGTAGTCAAAAATAGATATAGTAAAGTACAGATACCCCAAAAAACTATTGAAGTAGTACTTTAAAGTATTTTTATTTAAGTACTTTACACCACTGTCTGTATCTATAGAAAGTTAGCTGTTTGTTGATTGCTTCCCCATTGGAATCAGTTTTCTGTGTTTGTTTTTTTACCTCGCTTGAGCAAATGAAGAATGTTTCAAACCGCTAATGGAGAATGTTTAAAACCGCTAATGAAGAATGTTTCAAACCGCTAATGGAGAATGTTTAAAACCGCTAATGGAGAATGTTTAAAACCGCTAATGAAGAATGTTTAAAACCGCTAATGAAGAATGTTTAAAACCGCTAATGAAGAATGTTTAAAACTGCTAATGGAGAATGTTTAAAACCGCTAATGGAGAATGTTTAAAACCGCTAATGAAGAATGTTTAAAACCGCTAATGGAGAATGTTTAAAACCGCTAATGAAGAATGTTTAAAACCGCTAATGAAGAATGTTTAAAACCGCTAATGAAGAATGTTTAAAACCGCTAATGGAGAATGTTTAAAACTGCTAATGGAGAATGTTTAAAACCGCTAATGAAGAATGTTTAAAACCGCTAATGAAGAATGTTTAAAACCGCTAATGGAGAATGTTTAAAACCGCTAATGGAGAATGTTTAAAACCGCTAATGGAGAATGTTTAAAACCGCTAATGGAGAATGTTTAAAACCGCTAATGGAGAATGTTTAAAACCGCTAATGGAGAATGTTTAAAACCGCTAATGGAGAATGTTTAAAACCGCTAATGGAGAATGTTTAAAACCGCTAATGGAGAATGTTTAAAACCGCTAATGGAGAATGTTTAAAACCTCTAATCATATAGACAGTTTCTCAACTACCCAGGGACAAAGATAGCACTTTTGAAATACTGTATAATTTCCACACTGTATGTCCATGTCAACCCACCATCTAGGCTGCTTACTTAGTGGAGATTGAGGAGTGACAGCTTTCATAAAATTACCCTACAATACATTTTCCCCGAATACCTGCAAAACTCTTCCACCTACAGTATGTACATATTAGCACAAATGATAAAATGGGGTTCTCACCTCAACCTGGCACACTTCTGTAAAAGAGAGAACTTTTAAATTGACAGAGAGAAACAGGCCAGTCTATGTTGTATGCACGACTCTGTAGTTACCTACCTCATGCACTGATAAGAAAGTGGATCTCTTCTGTTGTTGTCGCTCCCTAGCTGGCGGCAGGGCAGAGTGAAAGGAGAAGAGATTCACATGGCCTTTGATTCACTTCTCTGAACCAGGAAGAGCTGCTTGAGAAATGGGCTGACTGATACTTGGTTACCCATTCTGTAAATAATGCAGAGAGCATGGAGCAAACATTGTGCAAAGAAAAACAATCTAAGCTATTCCCTTAGTTATGTCTGCAAATCTAATAGATTCATATTTTCAGACTCCCATTCATATCATTCAGAGAAGGATTTGTTCAGGACATACAGTAAAGAGAAAGTAAACAATGGCATGTTTATGAATGCCATTGAGAACTAGGTCACAAGGTTTGATACAAATCCAACCAATAATTGCAGTAATAAAGTAATGTCTTGTAGAGTGTATAATTCGGCCATAAGCTCTTATCAAGAACATAAGAATTACTGTGGTCTGGCTTCTTGAAGCCAAACTTGTCCTGAGGAGGCAGGGAGAAGGGCGTGGAGGAGAACGGAGGCTCCTGGTGCTTCCCAATGTTGTAGAACTCACCCTGCACACACAGAGGGAGGGAGGGAGGGAGGGACATACAGACATACATACATACATACATACATACATACATACATACATACATACATACATATACATACATACATACATACATACATACATACATACATACATACATACATACATACATACATACATACATACATACATACATACATACATACATACATACATACATACATACATACATACATACATACATACATACATACATACATACATACATACATACAGAGACCCATGAGACACAAACTCGGTCTCAACCTTTAAGTCTTTACTGAAGACTCATCTCTTCAGTGGGTCATATGATTGAGTGTTGTCTGGCCCAGGAGTGTGAAGGTGAACTGAAAGGCTCTGGAGCAACGAACCGCCCTTGCTGTCTCTGCCTGGCCGGTTCCCCTCTTTCCACTGGGATTCTCTGCCTCTAACCCTATTACAGGGGCTGAGTCACTGGCTTACTAGGGCTCTTTCATACCGTCCCTAGGAGGGGTGTGTCACTTGAGTGGGTTGAGTCACTGATGTGATCTTCCTGTCTGGGTTGGCGTCCCCCCCCTTGGGTTGTGCCGTGGCGGAGAACTTTGTGGGCTATACTCGGCCTTGTCTCAGGATGGTGAGTTGGTGGTTGAAGTTATCCTTCTAGTGGTGTGGGGGCTGTGCTTTGGCAAAGTGGGTGGGGTTATATCCTTACTGTTTGGCCCTGTCCGGGGGTGTCTTCGGATGGAGCCACAGTGTCTCCTGACCCCTCCTGTCTCAGCCTCCAGTATTTATGCTGCAGTAGTTTGTGTCGGGGGGCTATGGTCAGTTTGTTATATCTGGAGTACTTCTCATGTCCTTTCCGGTGTCCTGTGTGAATTTAAGTATGCTCTCTCTAATTCTCTCTTTCTCTCTTTCTTTCTCTCTCTCGGAGGACCTGAGCCCTAGGACCATGCCTCAGGACTACCTGACATGATGACTCCTTGCTGTCCCCAGTCCACCTGGCCGTGCTGCTGCTCCAGTTTCAACTGTTCTGCCTGTGATTATTATTATTTGACCATGCTGGTTATTTATGAACATTTGAACATCTTGGCCATGTTCTGTTATAATCTCCACCCGGCACAGCCAGAAGAGGACTGGCCACCCCACATAGCCTGGTTCCTCTCTAGGTTTCTTCCTAGGTTTTGGCCTTTCTAGGGAGTTTTTCCTAGCCACCGTGCTTCTACACCTGCATTGCTTGCTGTTTGGGGTTTTAGGCTGGGTTTCTGTACAGCACTTTGAGATATCAGCTATATAAATACATTTGATTTGATTTGATTTGAGATACAAACAGAGATACAGATACAGACACAGACAGAGACAGAGATACAGACAGAGATACAGATACAGACAGACAGAGATACAGACAGACAGAGATACAGACAGACAGAGATACAGACAGACAGACAGACAGACAGACAGACAGACAGACAGACAGACAGACAGACAGACAGACAGACAGACAGACAGACAGACAGACAGACAGACAGACAGACAGACAGACAGACAGACAGACAGACAGACAGACAGACAGACAGACAGACAGACAGACAGACAGACAGACGGACGGACGGACGGACGGAAGGAGGGAGGGAGGGAGAAAAAGATGAAAGGAGAGAGCGAGGGAGAGAGAGGTGGAAAGAGAAAGGGAGAGAGAGCGGGAGAGATTTTACCTCTAGCCTCTTGTTTTAGTGACTCCAAATCTGAAATGAGGATAGATTAGGAGTCAGAAATCTGGAGTTCTCACCTTCAGACTGAATTCAATGGATGATTTCAAAACGTAATATTCAATTTCAGCATCCTTGTCCTCTTTGACTAGAACTTCAAGATGGCAGAAAATATTAAATATTTAGGATGCATTTACTAGCCTATGAATAACACAATAATAATCTCCTACAGTATGTTCATTAAGCTAAATTCTGTAAATCTTGTTATTGATATAAAACTGGCTGCATTTGGCCTTCAAATCTTGTTTTACCATTGAACGTTTTGAGGTGTGGGTTCATGTCAGTAATACCATCAGCCACTAGGGGGCAGATCTGTAAAAATGAACAGAGGGATTGTTATTGTCACAAGAACAGAACGAGATTAACCTGTTGAGTTTGTTGTCTGGCATTACACTGTCCCTCACCTGTTTCTGCAGAGCACTGTGCAAGGCCTTGCCAGTGTAGGACGTGAAAAGATTGTCCAGCCTGCTGGAAAACAGAAACCAAGCATTTGAGGAAAAGTAACACAATAAATCCACATTAAAATCATTTTAAGACATTGTGGATTGATTAAGTCGGTAACATGCATTCTGAAAAAGTTTTAAGTGCACCATAGTGTTTAGTTCAGATACATGGATATACTCCAACGCTGCCCACGTTGGCCACACAGTTGACAGTGCTGACCATGAGCCTACCAGTCTTATCCCTCTTGAGTGCAATACTGGCAGTGATGGTGAGTCCATTTACCATCACGGTCTTTTCTGTAATGTCACACAGAAACTAAGAACTGTTGATTGAGCCCCTTGGAGTGTGGATAGACACAAGAGGAAATTGTACAGTGTTTTAAATGGCTAGTGTGCTATTCTTGTGCTGGAACAAAAGCCTGCACAACCCAGAGGTTCCCTGAAACCAGGGCAGAAGAACACTCATGAACTCACATGAACCTGAAGTATCGGACCCTCCAGTTCCCGTGCAGGTTGATGAAGGCATTAGTAATAGCCAGCCTGACTCCAGTACCTGGCATCAGTACCAAAGCAGACTTGGGAAGTCCCAGATTCACTATCGTCATTCTGGAGGTTAGAACACAGTACATAGTTGGTAGGATAGGAGCATGTTGTGAACACAACAGCATTGGTAACCACAGTTGATTATCAACCAAGGCGTAAATGAGATATGCAGACAATGTATTTGACCGCAATATATTTGAAAAGGATACTTTCAATTTGTTTCTTTACCCTGTCATGCTGTACTTGACCTTGCCAATGGTTGCATTCTATTTTCCCCAGAGAGATCTGGGACCTTAATGGTCTTTCTGCTGCAGAGATGCCATCCCAATCTGTTCCCCTGTGAATAGGACAGAGCAAAGCATTGAGGCAGTATGGGCTGCGAGGAGTATAGTGTACAGTGCCTAGTCTTCACATTGTGCTGCCTTAAAGAAGGCAAAGTGAAAAAAAAGCTATACTTAAACCTTAAATATGTTTATATAAGCAGATTTAAGCCAGGACTGAGACTGGACCACTCAGGAACACCTAGCATCTCTTGGAAAGCCCTTCTTGTGTGTCTGGCATTAAAATGTGTGTTTGTAACTTACCAGGGCTTTGCTCCTTTCCTATTTATTTTGATCCTAACAAACTCCCCAGTCCCTGCTGGTGACAAGCATACACGTAACATGATGCTGCCATCACAATTAGAGGTTGACCGATTAATCGGAATGGCCGATTAGTTAGGGCCGATTTCAAGTTTTCATAACAATCGGAAAAACTGTATTTTTGGACACCGATTTGGCCGATTTTTTCAAAATTAATTATTGTTGAATCTTTATTTAACTAGGATAATTAGTTAAGAACACATTCTTATTTTCAATGACGGCCTAGGAACGGTAGGTTAACTGCCTTGTTCAGCGGCAGAACGACAGATTTTTACCATGTCAGCTCAAGGATTCAATCTTGCAACCTTACAGTTAACTAGTCCAACGCTCTAACCACCTGCCTCTCATTGCTCTCCACAAGGAGCCTGTCTGTTAGCTGAATGCAGTAAGCCAAGGTAAGTTGCTAGCTAGCACTAAACTTATCTTATAAAAAACAATCAATCAATCGATCATAATCACTAGTTAACTACACATGGTTGATGATATTACTAGTTTATCTACTGTGTCCTGAGTTGCATATAATCAATGCGGTGCGTATCGTTGCTCCAATGTGTACTTAACCATAAACATCAATGCCTTTCTTAAAATCAATACACAGAAGTATATATTTTTAAACCTGCATATTTAGCTAAAAGAAATCCAGGTTAGCAGGCAATATTAACCAGGTGAAATTGTGTCACTTCTCTTGCGTTCATTGCACGCAGAGTCAGTGTATATGCAACAGTTTGGGCCGCCTAATTTGCCAGAATTGTACGTAATTATGACATAACATTGAATGTTGTGCAATGTAACAGGACTATTTAGATGTATGGATGCCACCCGTTAGATAAAATACTGAACGGTTCCGTATTTCACTGAAAGAATAAACGTCTTGTTTTCGAGATGATAGTTTCCGGATTCGACCATATTAATGACCTAAGGCTCGTATTTCTGTGTGTTATCATGTTATAACTAAGTCTATGATTTGATAGAGCAGTCTGACTGAGTGATGGTAGGCACCAGCAGGCTCGTAAGCATTAATTCAAACAGCACTTTGTGCGTTTGCCAGCAGCTGTTGTAACGGCGTTCGTCTGTTGAAGGAGAGTCGGACCAAAATGCAGCGTGGTGGTTACTCATGTTCTTTAATGAAAAAATAGCAATACATGAAATAACTAAATAAATACAAAAACAACAAACGAAACGTGAAAACCTAATTACAGCCTATCTGGTGAACACTACACAGAGACAGGAACAATCACCCACAAAATACACAGTAAAACCCAAGCTACCTAAATATGGTTCCCAATCAGAGACAACAAGAATCGCCTGACTCTGATTGAGAACCGCCTCAGGCAGCCAAGCCTATGCTAGACACACCCCTAATCAGCCACAATCCCAATGCCTACAAAAACCCCAATACGACAACACAATAAACCCATGTCACACCCTGGCCTGAACAAATAATTAAAGAAAACACAAAATACTAAGACCAAGGCGTGACAGAACCCCCCCCCAAGGTGCGGACTCCCGGATGCACCTCAAAACCATAGGGAGGGTCCGGGTGGGCGTCTGTCCATGGTGGCGGCTCCGGCTCGGGACGTGGACCCCACTCCATAAATGTCTTAGTTCCTCCCCTTGCGTCCTGGGATAGTCCACCCTCGCCGCCGACCATGACCTCGTAGTCCTCACCCAGAACCCCACTGGACTGAGGGGCAGCTCGTGACTGAGGCAGCTCGGGACTGAGGGGAAGCTCGGGACTGAGGGGAAGCTCGGGACTGAGGGGAAGCTCGGGACTGAGGGGAAGCTTGGGACTGAGGGGCAGCTCGGGACTGAGGGGCAGCTCGGGACTGAGGGGCAGCTCGGGACTGAGGGGCAGCCCGGGACTGAGGGGAAGCCTGGGACTGAGGGGAAGCCCGGGACTGAGGGGAAGCCCGGGACTGAGGGGAAGCCCGGGACTGAGGGGAAGCCCAGTACTGAGGGGAAGCCCAGTACTGAGAGGAAGCCCAGTACTGAGAGGAAGCCCAGTACTGAGATGAAGCTCAGGCAGGTAGTTGGCTCCGGCAGATCCTGGCTGGCTGGCGGATCTGGAAGAGTCTGGTTGACTGGCAGATCTGGAAGAGTCTGGTTGACTGGCAGATCTGGAAGATCATGGCTGACTGGCGGATCTAGCTGCTCTGGCTGCTCCATGCAGACTGACAGCTCTGGCTGCTCCATGTAGATTGGCAACTCTGGCTGCTCCATGCAGATTGACAGCTCTGGCTTCTCCATGCAGACTGGCAGCTCTGGCTGCTCCATGCAGACTGACAGCTCTGGCTGCTCCATGCAGACTGGTAGCTTTGTGCAGACTGACAGCTCTGGCTGCTCCATGCAAACTGGCAGCTCAGGCTGCTCCATGCAGACTGATAGCTCAGGCTGCTCCATGCAGACTGGCAGCTCTGGCTGCTCCATGCAGACTGACAGCTCTGGCTGCTCCATGTAGACTGGCAGCTCTGGCTGCTCCATGCAGACTGACAGCTCAGGCTGCTCCATGCAGACTGACAGCTCTGGCTGCTCCATGCAGACTGGCAGCTCTGGCTGCTCCATGCAGACTGGCAGCTCAGGCTGCGCTGAACAGGCAGGAGACTCCGGCAGCGCTGGAGAGAAGGAAGGCTCTGACTGCGCTAAACAGGCGGGAGACTCCGGCAGCGCAGGAGAGGAGAAAGGCTCTGGCTGCGCTGAATAGGCGGGAGACTCCGGTAGCGCTGGAGAGGCGAGGCGCACTGTAGGCCTGATGCGTGGTGCTGGCACTGGTGGAACTGGATAGAGAACACGCACAGGAAGCCTGGTGCGGGGAGCTGCCACCAGAGGACTGGTGTGTAGAGGTGGCTCTGGATAGACCGGACCGTGCAGGCGCACTGGAGCTCTTGAGCACCAAGCCTGCCCAACCTTACCTGGCTCGATGCCCACTCTAGCCCGGCCAATACGAAGAGCTGGTATGAACCGCACCGGGCTATGCACCCGCACTGGAGACACCGTGCGCTCCATAGCATAACCCGGTGCCTGCCCGGTCTCTCTAGCCCCCGGTAAGCACAGGGAGTTTGCGCAGGTCTCCTACCTGGCGTCGCCATACTCCCTGTGAGCCCCCCCCAATACATTTTTGGGGGTGACTCTCAAGCTTCCATCCGCGTCGCCGTGCTGCCTCTTCATACCAGCGCCTCTCCGCTCTCGCCGCCTCCAGTTCTTCTTTGGGGCGTCGATATTCACCAGGCTGTGCCCAGGGTCCTTTTCCGGCCAATATCTCTTCCCAAGTCCAGAAGTCCTTTGATCGCTGCTCCTCACGATTAACAGGGAGAGTTGGCTCAGGTCTGACTCCTGACTCTGCCACTCTCTCCCTGAGCCCCCCCCCAATACATTTTTGGGGCTGCTTTTCGGGCTTCCTTGCCAACCGTGTTCCCTCGTATCGTCGGCTCTTATCTCCGGCTGCCTCTGCTCTCCTAAATGCCTCCACCTGTTCCCATGGGAGGCAATCTCTTCCGGCCAGTATCTCCTCCCAAGTGTAACAACCTTTTCCATCCAACACGTCTTCCCATGTCCATTCCTCCTTTCGCTGCTCCTGCTGTCGCTGCCTGTTACCACGCCGCTTGGTCCGTGTGTGGTGGGTGATTCTGTAACGGCGTTCGTCTGTTGAAGGAGAGTCGGACCAAAATGCAGCGTGGTGGTTACTCATGTTCTTTAATGAAAAAATAGCGATACATGAAATAACTAAATAAATACAAAAACAACAAACGAAACGTGAAAACCTAATTACAGCCTATCTGGTGAACACTACACAGAGACAGGAACAATCACCCACAAAATACACAGTAAAACCCAGGCTACCTAAATATGGTTCCCAATCAGAGACAACGAGAATCACCTGACTCTGATTGAGAACCGCCTCAGGCAGCCAAGCCTATGCTAGACACACCCCTAATCAGCCACAATCCCAATGCCTACAAAAACCCCAATACGACAACACAATAAACCCATGTCACACCCTGGCCTGAACAAATAATTAAAGAAAACACAAAATACTAAGACCAAGGCGTGACAGCTGTTTATGACTTCAAGCCTATCAACTCCCAAGATTAGGCTGGTGTAACCGATGTGAAATGGCTAGCTAGTTAGCGTGGTGCAAAATAAATAGCGTTTCAAACGTCACTTGCTCTGAGACTTGGAGTGGTTGTTCCCCTTGCTCTGCATGGGTAACGCTGCTTCGAGGGTGGCTGTTGTCGATGTGTTCCTGGTTCAAGCCCAGGTAGGGGCAAGGAGAGGGACGGAAGCTATACTGTTACACTGGAAATACTAAAGCGCCTATAAGAACATCCAATAGTCAAAGGTTAATTAAATACAAATGGTATAGAGAGAAATAGTCCTATAATTCCTATAATAACTACAACCTCAAACTTCTTACCTGGGAATATTGAAGACTCATGTTAAAAGGAACCAGCTTTCATATGTTCTCATGTTCTGAGCAAGGAACTTAAACGTTAGCTTTCTTACATGGCACATATTGCACTTTTACTTTCTTCTCCAACGCTTTGTTTTTGCATTATTTAAACCAAATTGAACATGTTTCATTATTTATTTGAGGCTAAATTGATTTTATTGATGTATTATATTAAGTTAAAATAAGTATTCATTCAGTATTGTTGTAATTGTCATTATTACAAATAAATGTTTTTAAAAAATCGACCGATTAATCGGCAGCTGCTTTTTTTGGGGGTCCTCCAATAATCGGTATCGGTATCGGCGTTGAAAAATCATAATCAGTCGACCCCTTATCACAATACTTGAAAATACAGAGTATCAACAACAACATTCTCTCCACATCACTGGCCGCCAATCCTGGAGTCAAGGTCAAACTCATGGACAAATGGTACATGTATTAGACAAACTCTACAAGTCTGTAGTTACCTATGAACTGGTAAGAAAGTGACAAAGAGATGCACATGGCCTTTTATTCACTTCTTTGAACCAGGAAGAGCTGCTTGAGAAATGGACTCACTGAGACTACCCATTCTGTAGGTAACAGAGAGCATGGAGCCAACATTGTGCAAAGAAGGGCAATCTAGTCAATGTTTCCATAGTGGGGCAATTCCATGAAAGGATGGCCCAAAGATATTTTTTATGTTTTTGATCTTCCTGAAATGAAATCCCTAAAAAGGTCCTTTGGGGGAAGAATGTTCGGCATACCTTTGAAATCTGTATCCAATTATTTTTATTTTTATAAAAAGTTGTGAAATATGTGACATTTTTTCCTTCTTTTAGACACCGCAACGATGATTCTGTAGATGCTAAAAAAACAGTGTTGTGTCATCTGAACCCTTACAGTGTATTCTGAAACACGAGTAGTGTTTAGGTTAAGAATGCATTTTATTTACATTAATTTATTGATTCTTGATTACAAATGTAATCTAAATATCTCAAAAGTAGCCTTTGATTTAGTTCATTTTTAAACATATTGTTTTAAAGGTATAATAGGTAAGATCATTCAAGTCTAAATGGTTTTAATAAAGTGGATCAGAGAATAAAATGTTATGAAGACTAGATGGTAACGTCCAACCACAGTCTGGCCCAAGGATGTGTATATACCCTAAATTACTGACAGGAGTTTTGAAGCCACTGCACAGCCATTTCTGTACTTCTCCCCTATTGTAAAACATATTTTGGAAGCCAATGCATTTATTAATGTCTACATTTGTTTTTGCCAAGTATATTCTATTACAGACACCTTAACGCCAACTTTGAAATTATACTATGTGAACTGAACATAGAAATATAAAGTTTAATCAAATATTAAAAATGTTTTCATTAAAGATTGTTTGGGGAGAGTACTAATTTTAATGTCACCACTACAACAAAGAAATACTTAAATATATGTAATTTTGTCCTTGAAAGCAATGATTGAAATACTGTAGAATTAAATTAATTTCCATGGAGGACTGCTCCTCCTGAGGAGTACCAATATGGCGGCCGGTGGCTTCAAAGCCTCTCATTGGCCAATACATAGCGTCAGCAGATAAAAAGTAATTACTTGGTGCAAAACCACGCTTATAAGTAGCCTAGCAATATTCAAATCCACACTGATTGGTCAGTCAGTTTCTTCCAAGCGATTCCAAGTCGAGATCACGCCCCAAAGCATTTTGAAAGCATATTATCAAGCTTAACTAGCTAACTATTATAGAGATTTGGAAACGTTGTTTTACCTCAAGGCACCGGGTTTGAAGCATCTATCGCTGTATCGTTTGCAGCATCCATGCTTGCTAAAAAAAGTTTTTCAAGCAAGCTTTGCAAGCCAGTATTTCTAAAATCAAGTTATGTAAACCAGTAATCAACAGTTACCACTCGTGAATTATACTTGTACTTAATCCAGTAATAATGGGCCAAATTTAAAGCTAAAACTTCTTTTAAAAAATGTCAATAACTTCAGACTTATCACATTTTAGCCTGTCTTTGCGCCTGGATGAGGCTCTTTGACTATCCAATCAACGCTTTCACGCTGCTTTGGGGCGTGGTTTCGACTTGGAAGCGCTTGGAAGAAATGCTGACAAATCAGTGCAGCTTTGAATGTTGCTAGGTTAGTCGTGTATTAGAGGATACATCCAGGGTTTATATACGCCATTGGTCTGGCCTTTGTGGCCACAGCTGAAATTCCCATTGGCCATTTACGATTTCGCAGGAAATTTGGCCTTGTGCTCTTAGAGGGATACATACAGAGGCATGACCACTTGCCTTTCGTGAGGAACCCAGTCACCTCACATCAAACATGGAGGACATTACGGGGAGGACACAAAAAGTTGAACCTAGGACTATACCTTATCACGGCGTGATGTAACACTGCTGTCATGTCTGTCGTACCGGGGGAACGGATGTACAAGTCTACCGTTGGCGCCCATTCAAATTATCCCCAAGGTTGCCATGTTAATTCACATTAATTCTCTTGAACTAAATACCATGACTGTTATATTGTCTAATTTCCTGGGAATTTGGTTAATATCGTAATCAGCCTACTGCATATCTCTTAAAAAATAGACATTTTAGTTTACAGGTGTGCTATTAGCATGCAAACACTCATTAAGACAGACTGGTAGCGTAGTTAGCAATCGCTAGCATTCACTGGTTAAGTATTTTTTTGACTTGAGTGTAATGGAGTTGACTGGTGACTATGACATGAATACATATTAATTCACAACATTTGGATGGGAGATATAGTCCGGTTAACACAATGTGTGTTGTTATTGCTTGAAATTAGGCCAAATTGAACTGCTTTGAATGGGGAGAAATTGGTGCTTACCCCACTCTCTTGATTTGAGTTGTAAACCCCATTTAGTTCTAAACCCCATAAGCTATGTATAAAATGGGTCATATCTTTAGATAAAAAGTTAAAAAGGCTACTTTTTAAGATATTTACATTTATATTTTATATGTATATCAATATTATTCTTAATATAAATACTATACTAATTTTTCAGAACACACTGCAAGGTTTTAGATGACACCAAAATGTGCAGCTTCTACAGACATCGTTGTAGTGTATTAAAGGGGCAATCAGCAGTTGAAGCAATAACAAAGTGAGTCCCTGCCTCTGTTTAGGTAAAAAGCTGAGGGACAGGGCTGGAGAAATGCAACCACTCTCAAATTCATAGAGAAAGCTATCAAAATGATAGTTTAAACCATGTTTTGAGCCTATAGGAGTGTATGATTACATGAACTGTTTACAAACATTGGCGTAAAACAATCTTATATTTTGGGTTCTGGTGGGGTGCGACAGTTGAACTAAGCTCATGAGGCATTTATAAGTTATATTCTGCAAGAATCAATGGGTACAAATCACAAGTCTAAAATGGATGTAGTAACTGCAGATTGTCCCTTTAAAGAAGGCCTGGGAAAGTCCAAAATGTCACAAATGTAACAACTTTAATCATTTACTTGGGAAACAATATAACTATTAGGTCTATGGGCTATGCTTTAGCCTAATAGATAATAGAACGAGTGATTTGTGAATATTGATCTTGACTTTCTTCTTACTTCACTGATGTGTCCACCAGGTACATCAGCACATTAAATGATTGGGGTTCTTGATGACAATGGTAACAATACGTACTGTAAGATATTATTTCAGATTATCAGGCTTTAATTTGATGTAAATATCATACTAAACAAACATTATGATATCTGCATAACTTTCACTTTCAAGTCAAATTGAGTCAGAGGAAACCAAGGGCATTGCACTCATAGGAAACAGGATGCTTTCAAACGGCTCGGCAGGTCTGTAATGTGATGGCGCAGGTGGCCTTACCTCTCTATGGTCAGAGCGGGGGGGGGGGAATTCATTTATCTCAACAGAGTAGCCCCAAGGAAGTCCCTCTATAGCTAACATGTTAAGCGTTTTAGTCAAAACTAATGGGTAAGGTAGTCCTCTGTAGCAGTACTTCCCAACCCTCTCTTTGGGGGACCAAAAGATTTTTCACATATTTTTGGCAGCCCTGAATTGGCGCATCTGGTGGTCCCTGAGGAAAATGTTGGAAAACTCTGCATTGTCGCTCAGTTGGTAGAGCAGGGTGTCAAACTCCTTCCATGGAGGGCCTAGTGTCTGCAGGTTTTGTTTTTTCCTTTCAATTAAGCCCTAGACAACGTTTTGAGGGGAGTTCATTAGTGACCTTAATTCATCAATCAAGGACAAGGGAGGAGCGAAAACCCGCAGACACTCCATGGAATGAGTTTGACACGTGTGGTAGAGCATGGCTGTTGCAAGGCCAGGATAGTGGGCACGACTGTAGGTTGCTTTGAATTAAAACGTCTCCTAAATGACATATACTGTATACATGTACAGTATATACAGGTTACTGCCAAAATAAAGAAAACGCCAACAGAAAGTGTCTTAATAGTGGTTTGGGCCACCATGAGCTACCAGAACAGCTTCAATACACCTTGGCATAGATTTTAAAAGGGTCTGGAACTACATTGGAGGGATACCATTCTTCCACGAGAAATTCCATAATTTTATGTTTTGTTGATGGTGGTGGAAAACGCTGTCTCAGGTGCCGCTCCAGAATCTTTCAAGAGTTCAATTGGGATGAGATCTGGTGACTGAGACACCCATGGCATATTGGGAAACATATCGGGAAACGCCCATGGCATATTGGGAAACATATCGGGAAACGCCCATGGCATATTGGGAAACATATCGGGAAACGCCCATGGCATATTGGGAAACATATCAGGAAACGCCCATGGCATATTGGGAAACACCCATGGCATATTGGGAAACACCCATGGCATATCGGGAAACACCCATGGCATATTGGGAAACACCCATGGCATATTGGGAAACACCCATGGCATATTGGGAGACACCCATGGCATATTGGGAAACACCCATGGCATATTGGGAGACACCCATGGCATATTGGGAAACACCCATGGCATATTGGGAAACATATCGGGAAACACCCATGGCATATTGGGAGACACCCATGGCATATTGGGAGACACCCATGGCATATCGGGAAACACCCATAGCATATTGGGAAACATATCGGGAAACACCCATGGCATATTGGGAAACATATCGGGAAACACCCATGGCATATTGGGAAACATATCGGGAAACACCCATGGCATATTGGGAAACATATCGGGAAACACCCATGGCATATTGGGAAACATATCGGGAAACACCCATGGCATATTGGGAAACATATCGGGAAACACCCATGGCATATTGGGAAACATATTGGGAAACACCCATGGCATATTGGGAAACATATCGGGAAACACCCATGGCATATTGGGAAACATATCGGGAAACACCCATGGCATATTGGGAAACATATCGGGAAACACCCATGGCATATTGGGAAACATATTGGGAAACACCCATGGCATATTGGGAAACATATCGGGAAACACCCATGGCATATCAGGAAACATATCGGGAAACGCCCATGGCATATCGGGAAACATATCGAGAAACACCCATGGCATATAGGGAAACATATCGGGAAACACCCATGGCATATTGGGAAACATATCGGGAAACACCCATGGCATATTGGGAAACATATCGGGAAACACCCATGGCATATTGGGAAACACCCATGGCATATTGGGAAACACCCATGGCATATTGGGAAACACCCATGGCATATTGGGAAACACCCATGGCATATTGGGAAACACCCATGGCATATTGGGAAACATGCTTTCAATACACTTTGTATGCCTCATTTACTCGTATTTCCTTTATTTTGCCAGTTACCTGTTTATTGTATAGGTAAGTGGACATCCTGAGATTTAGAACTTGTTCTTTAGTTCAGTTAGTGTTTAAGTTTTTAGCTTCGATATTATATCAATCTAAACTCAGAAATACTGGTTATTTGGTCAAACCAATGGTAGTTATTTGGGCAAGCACACTATTCCGGAGGTAGCAAATGTGTCCTCTGTCTTAGGGCTACTGGTCCGAGTAGAGAACTGATCTGAGTTTCCCACACTGAGTCCTGTGTGCTGTGATCAATGCACTACAAAACTGCTCAGTGGACCCTCAGTGACGGCTTTTGGCTCTGTGTTGTATTATAGACAGAGTATGACATCACAGACCATCTGGATTCTGGAGGGAAACACTACCACTGGCTGATTCTGCATGTTCATACTCACAATACACACTTTTAGAAAAATATTTGCTAATCAAAAGAGGAATAGAAACTGATAATGACTCAATGTAGATGGTGGTACACTACTCTGACAATCGTATATGTGGACAGAGTTGAACTTAGGTACTGTGGTCGCTTGGTTGTCGTGACTTTTCACCAAATATGTAGAAGTATGGCATTAACGCTGTATAAAAAAATTAGCAAAACTAAAATAGTCATGAACATATAGCTAACTCTCCCAACACACACACACACACACACACACACACACACACACACACACACACACACACACACACACACACACACACACACTCACACACACACACACACACACACACACACACACACACACACACACACACACACACACACACACACACACACACACACACACACACACACACACACACACACACACACACACACACACACACACACACACACACACACACACACACACACACACACACACACACACACACACACACACACACACACACACACACACACACACACACACACACACACACACACACACACACACACACACACACACACACACACACACACACACACACACACACACACACACACACACACACACACACACACACACACACACACACACACACACACACACACACACACACACACACACACACACACACACACACACACACACACACACACACACACACACACACACACACACACACACACACACACACACACACACACACACACACACACACACACACACACACACACACACACACACACACACACACACACACACACACACACACACACACACACACACACACACACACACACACACACACACACACACACACACACACACACACACACACACACACACACACACACACACACACACACACACACACACACACACACACACACACACACACACACACACACACACACACACACACACACACACACACACACACACACACACACACACACACACACACTCACACACACACACACAGGGGGAAGTGGCTGCAGAGGGGGAAGTGGCTGCAGAGGGAGAAAAACATTGTAGTGTAGAGAATCCTTCACATGCGCAGATGGTTCATTTTTTTGCTATCGGGAAGAGGCGTCAGATGTTTTTGGCAATGCAGCCACTCCATATATATAAAAAAGAATCCATTGATTGCAGCATAGAGTGACACATCACGTAAGCTATTGAGTTTGGGGGGCACATCTGCTCTAAACTTGTAGAGAACTTAGATGACAGTACCAAGTTTCAGGACCAGACTAAAAATCCTGAAAATGTAATTGAACGTACATGTAAAACAGGGACATCAGCAACAAGGAAAAACAGTCATGCCTCCTGGGAAACTCATAATTAAGATGAAATATCTCTCTATATTTAATTTCACATGTCAAATAAAACAATGAATGTCAAGTAGTTATGTATATCTTTTGACTTGTACCTTACTTGGTAGATTTTGCTGCACCCAGAGGTAGAAAGGAATATGTAGATTCAGTGTTGTATTCTAATGCATTCAAGATCATTGTGTACAGACTTGGGTCAAAGTAGGCTTTTTTGCTTCTACATATGGTATTTAATAAATCAGTAATGTAAATGTAAATAAACCGTATTGGAAGCTCGTCTCAGTGAAGACAATCATAAAGGAACAGAGAAGAACATTTCATTTGATGATTTGTATATTTATTCAGACCGACTAGAATACCCACATTCAGGGTAAATATTTCAACAGAAATAAAGTGATCAAACATCACATTAAAAACGTGGATACATCTTCAAGACATTATACTCCAACAGACTATAGGATACACAATAACTGTCTTTATAAAAGACAACATTTTTTAAACTAATAAGGGTTTCACATTAAAATAAAACATTTTCTCACCTTTACAATATCCACATCATTCAAACAGCGTGAGCAACATTTTCACACTTAAAGTCTGATCTTTAAACAAATCAATTAGTTCTAATCACAGAGTGATAATAACAGGTACAATTCCCAGATTGGGTAAATAATCATCATGGAGAATCAGTGATTCTGGAGCTCAAGTTGATCAATAACAAATGTTTAACTAATACTGATACATACCTCACAGAAGATGCTCAATATAATGTTAATATGACCGTATCATTACAAAATAGTGGTTGTAACAACATTTTGGGTTCAAAGTCCTCATGGAGGACCATTGATGTTGTAGCTCAGGTTGAACATGATCACATATATAACTGATACATGCGACACAGAACATGCTCAATACAATGTCAATAATGATATATCACTGTTGTAAAACATTGTTGTCTTATACCTTTTCACCTTAAAACAGATCAATCATAGAAAATCACGAACAGTTTGATGATATAACACCTATTTTGCGGTAAAGGTTCTCATGGAGGACCATAGACGTTGATGCTGATCATGTTGATCATGAATGAACATATGATCAATATCAACACGTTTTTACAAAACATAAATGTTAATATTCAATTTGATCAATTTGATCATTTTCTTAGAAAAACATTATAACTTGTTCAGTACAACAGAAAATAAGTCTTAATAACAGCAAGACTTATAAAACAACCTGCACAAGCAGAATATGAAGAAGATCTCTGATCACTGTCCATCACATTAATGTTAGACTAACATGGTGCATTGAGTTTGTTTGAGAGTGGAGTTCCAGTCTGTAAGGACTTTACCAGGGCCTCCAGAGAGCAGTGTGGACTGGACTCTTCTCTTTGCTGGTGCTGTACAGGGCTGGGAGCTAAACTGAGGCAGATCACTCTCCCTCCTTTTCTTATCAGAGGATGGATGCAGGCTCTGGAAGTGGCTCAGCAGTCTTCTCTGGGTCTGTGTCTTCACCTCATCCTTGGTCAGGAAGTGCACAATCTCTTGGACACAACTGGAGTAACCCTGATTGACAGCTGCTGGCAGGAGGAGGAGCTAACTGGCTGGTTCTGTTGCTGCCGTCTCAGCAAGAAAACTGGCAAATCCTGGATGTCGGCTATCTCCAGCTTGGAGTCCGACTGCTGTTTGAGGATCTCTGGACCCAGGAAAGACTTGAGCTGCTCGATGCTGTTGTTGATACGATCTCTGTGTAACTTCTCCATCAATGGCTTTGTTAACAACAAGAAGAGCTGATCTTATTCTGAAATTGGGCATTATTGAAACTAATAAATAATCAATCAAATTGGATGAATTTCCTTTAATTCGATTATTCAATTTACCTTGTCAGAGTCAGGTGCTCATTAGAGTAGATCATAGCTGAAGTGATTGTAGGTGCCATGGCTGGATCTCTGTGCTGTACTGGTCTCTATGTAGAGTGAATCTGATGTCTAATGCCTTCATCTCTCCTATATATAGTCCATAATCTGCATATGAATGTGTGTGTCTTGGGCTTGTTGGAGTTTCTCACAGTCTGTAGCCAATGGGTGAGCTTGGAAGGACAATGAGGAATGTGGAGCTGCCACATGCTCAGTGTTCTTATTGCTGGGGGACAATGGTCACGTCTCATGGAACAGGTGGAGAGGTGGGGAGGGGGGGGGGTGGAGAGAGACTCAGAGTGTTGTGTGAATCTGGGAAACCAGTGACCCTCAGATCTGCTGCCTGATGTTAGGATCAATGATGCTGAGAGAGCACACACTCATCATCACAACTTACACGTTTGAGACTGACGCAGATCCTCTACATGAAATGTACAGTGTAACTTAGCCCCCACCTATGAAGACATTGTTGAATGTGTAGTGTTTAAACACATCACATTATCTAACAATGAATGTGACCACTGACAAAAATGATATATTGTATAGGTTTACATTTTGTCATAGATGAAAAGTAAAAAAATATTTATAATTTTATGTTCTGCTGAATTTTATTTTTATTTTTATTTTTTGAGTCAAATATGAGGTCTTTCGAAAATATAAAGTAAGTTTATTTGCAGAGAAATATAGCTTGTGGTTAAGTTCACAGGTTCGATATTGTATTATTATCATGAGGTCTCGAAAGTCAGAAGTAGTAATTATATGGTCAAGCACTCTGGAGTCCAGAGGTAGCAGATGTTTACTCTGTCTTGAGGCTACTGGTCAGTGTGAGTAGATAACTGATCTGAGTTTCCCACACTGAGTGCTGTGATCAATGCACTACAAAAGCTGCTCAGTGGATCCTCAGTGACGGCTATTGGCTCTGTGTTGTATTATAGACAGAGTATAACATCACAGACCATCTGGATTCTGGAGGGAAACACTACAACACTTGGTTTTATGCTAAATGTGTGCTGCAAGACATATACTGTACTTTATCAGTGTTCAGTTCTACATGATTTAATTTGAACCATAATGATTTTGTATTTTATTTGTACATTTATGTTCAAATTGCTTTATATGTTTACATTCAGATTTACATCTTGCAGAAGCTTAATATTAAAATGAACATTTCTAAGTAATTCATGCACAGTTGCACACACATTTGGTTTTAGATCTAATATCATGTGCCTTGATCCAGCTTCCACCCGAAAGGAAGACAGAAGAGAAGGAGAAAGAAAGAGTTAAACCCTGGAGAAACTGATGTATTCAGCTATTGTTTAATTCCCTTCTATAAGTGTGGCTATTCCCCAGTGACTCTGGGTGTTCCCTAGACAGACGGGTGCTGGTCGGATTGATGTTGATGATGACACTAGACTGAGACTCTGCTTTCCAGAGCTTTCCCACACTCTGCCCATTGACAGAGCTTCCACCTAACAACAGAAGTGTGCCTTGTTAAATGTTAATTCATCTCTATACAAGCAGTTCCCATTAAGCCCCTGGGGGAGAAAATAAATAAATCTGACATACATAAATTAAGAATGTAGTAAATACAAATATTTTGACTATCGGATGATATAGACTTGTACAGCATATGGCCATTCAGAGATGGTCAAGATTGGACTGAAAACGGAAGATATTTAAAGCGTTTAAGTTTTAGATATAAGATTTATAATCTTCGATACAACATTCACATTTTAGCAGACACTCTTATCCAGGCTTATACTATCATACTTTTTTGTTGTTGTACTGATCACCTGAAGGTCTTGAACCCACAACCCTGGCATTGCAAGCGCCATGCTCTACCTGCTGAGTTACACAGGACTACTACAATGTAATCACGTTTGTATAAATTGTAATATAATGTATTTCCTGATCTGTTACCTAATTCCTCTTACACCCTGTAATAATAAAAAAACACTTGTGCAGTCTTTATAATTCATTATATCTGTGATATAATTCATTTCTAGAATTCAATGATGAAAGCGTACTAGTGAAATTCCTTCTCACCCCTCATCATACAGGGTACAGAAGTCTATTGTCCCAAAGGCGGTCTGTGAGTGAGTTTTCCTTGGTTTCCCACACTCTCTCCTTTCACTGCTCTCAATGGTGGAACAATAGAAGTGTGCCTTATTATAATGCATCATATTAGGTATTCAGTTTCGTCTGGATTCTAGGCAATCATTAAATATGCTTCAATTACCAAAACAGCATCTGGTCGTAGAGAAGGTTCCCTGAAAAACTTGGAATGAAGGAAATTATTTGAGTTAAAGAACAGTAAGCACTGTAGAGTAGCACATGTCTTGGTTCTGACCTAAATTGAATCAATGAGAGACAAGTGACATGTTGATTTTAGCCATCACCTTAACCCTAACCCTAGTTTTACTGTATGTCCACACCCCTTCTGAACCCTAACACTAACATCAACCCTAATTCCAGCTTCATGTCCACACCTTGTTTCAACACTAACCATAACCCTAACACTAACCACAAATCCAAATTCTAGCTTCATGTCCACATGCCTTTTCAACCCGAACCATAACCCTAACACTAACTCTAGCTTCATGTCCACACCCTGTTTCAATCCTAACCATAACCCCTAATTCAACCTCAGGAGGCTGAAGAAATTCGGCTTGTCACCAAAAGCACTCACAAACTTCTACAGATGCACAATCGAGAGCATCCTGGCGGGCTGTATCACCGCCTGGTACGGCAACTGCTCCGCCCTCAACCGTAAGGCTCTCCAGAGGGTAGTGAGGTCTGCACAACGCATCACCGGTGGCAAACTACCTGCCCTCCAGGACACCTACACCACCCGATGTTACAGGAAGGCCATAAAGATCATCAAGGACACCAACCACCCGAGCCACTGCCTGTTCACCCCGCTATCATCCAGAAGGCGAGGTCAGTACAGGTGCATCAAAGCTGGGACCGAGAGGCTGAAAAACAGCTTCTATCTCAAGGCCATCAGACTGTTAAACAGCCACCACTAATATTGAGTGGCTGCTGCCAACACACTGACACTGACACTGACTCAACTCCAGCCACTTTAATAATGGGAATTGATGGGAAATGATGTAAATATATCACTAGCCACTTTAAACAATGCTACCCTATATAATGTTACTTACCCTACATTATTCATCTCATATGCATACGTATATACTGTACTCTATATCATCGACTGCATCCTTATGTAATACATGTATCACTAGCCACTTTAACTATGCCACTTTGTTTACATACTCATCTCATATGTATATACTGTACTCGATACCATCTACTGTATCTTGCCTATGCTGCTCTGTACCATCACTCATTCATATATCCTTATGTACATATTCTTTATCCCCTTACACTGTGTATAAGACAGTAGTTTTGGAATTGTTAGTTAGATTACTTGTTGGTTATTACTGCATTGTCGGAACTAGAAGCACAAGCATTTCGCTACACTCGCATTAACATCTGCTAACCATGTGTATGTGACAAATAAAATTTGATTTGATTTGATTTTAATTCCAGCTTCATGTCCACACCCTGTTTCAACCCTAACCCTAACTCTAGCTTCATGTCCACACCCTGTTTCAACCCTAACCATAACCCTAACACTAACTCCAGCTTCATGTCCACACCCTTTTTCAACCCTAATCATAACCCTAACCATAACCCTAACCATAACCCTAACCATAACTCGAGCTTCATGTCCACACCCTGTTTCAACCCTAACCATAACCCTAACCATAACCCTAACCCTAACCCTAACCCTAACCATAACTCCAGCTTCATGTCCACACCCTGTTTCAACCTAACCATAACCCTAACCATAACCCTAACCATAACTCTAGCTTCATGTCCACACCCTTGTTCAACCCTAACCATAACCCTTACCATAACTCCAACTTCATGTCCACACCCTTTTTCAACCATAACCCTAACCATAACCCTAACCATAACTCTAGCTTCATGTCCACACCCTGTTTCAACCCTAACATAACCATAACTCCAGCTTTATGTCCACACCCTGTTTCAACCCTAACCATAACCATAACTCCAGCTTCATGTCCACACCCTGTTTCAACCCTAACATAACCATAACTCCAGCTTCATGTCCACACCCTGCTTCAACCCTAACCATAACTCTAGCTTCATGTCCACACCCTGTTTCAACCCTAACCATAACTCTAGCTTCATGTCCACACCCTGGGCCTTTTCTTGTTACATGCAGACCACACAGCTCGCGTCTCGTGCCTCAACGAGATTCTGCGTTGCCAGGTGATATAATGTAACTTGGTTCTGTTTGTGATGCCTGACTCGTTGCAAGTCCCGCCTCTCCCATCTCCTCATTGGTTTTTAGGACGATATACCCACGAGGGTGATTGAAAGATGAACTGAGGTACACACACACAAATTAGCTAGCAACAGCAAGCTAGCTAGCTAACTTTCCATATGTTTCATGCTTTTTGACCTGTCCCCGTGAATAAGGTTGGTTCAGAGTTTGTTTTGATATTTCACCTGCGTGTCCTGATCGTGTCTGGTGTGGGTGGACAAAATCAACATGTGCGTGATGGTGCTGCATGTGGTCAGCATGTTAGACACATAAAGCCATCACTATTTCTGTCCCTGCTCAATACTGGGACAACTGTAGATTACTTGATTGAGATATAATATTTTAATCTTCCAAAACTTCATTACAAATCATTGCAAAAGTAAGTATGACCTTATACAGTAGATCTGTGTTGTATTCTACCATCAATATGTGGATGACAGTAGAGAAAAGGAAAGATCAATAACAAATTATTTCATTATTTTTGGGATTTATTGACATTGACTCGCATCGTAGACTTGAACACCTAAATATAAGGTGAATAGTTTATGTGATTACACATCACAACCAGAACTTGGATAAATCTCCAATACATATGATACTCTAACAGAGTATAGGACATTTACTGTCTTTATAAAAGACAACATAAAGGTTTCATGTTGAGAGAAAAAAAATGTCTCCCCTCTACAATATACACACCATTAATGATGTGAGCAACATCTTCATCCACAAAGTCTGATCTTTAAACAAATCAATTAGTTCTAATCACAGAGTGATGATAACAGGTATAATTTCCAGTTTGGGTAAATAATCATCATGGAGAATCAGTGATTCTGTAGCTCAAGTTGATCAAAAACAAATGTTTAACTAATACTGATACATACCTCACAGAAGATGCTCAATATAATGTTAATTCGACCATATCATTACAAAATTGTACTTGTAACAAAATAGCTTATTCTTGAATACGTGTTGACCTTTAAACAGTTCGGTAACAGATAATTACAAAAATATGATTAAGGTCCTCATGGATGACCATTGAAGTTAATGTTGATCATTAATAAGCACATGGTCAACGTAATCAAATCAAATCAAATCAAATTTATTTATATAGCCCTTCGTACATCAGCTGATATCTCAAAGTGCTGTACAGAAACCCAGCCTAAAACCCCAAACAGCAAGCAATGCAGGTGTAGAAGCACGGTGGCTAGGAATAACTCCCTAGAAAGGCCAAAACCTAGGAAGAAACCTAGAGAGGAACCAGGCTATGTGGGGTGGCCAGTCCTCTTCTGGCTGTGCCGGGTGGAGATTATAACAGAACATGGCCAAGATGTTCAAATGTTCATAAATGACCAGCATGGTCGAATAATAATAAGGCAGAACAGTTGAAACTGGAGCAGCAGCACAGTCAGGTGGAAGTTGAAACTGGAGCAGCAGCATGGCCAGGTGGACTGGGGACAGCAAGGAGTCATCATGTCAGGTAGTCCTGGGGCATGGTCCTAGGGCTCAGGTCAGTTGAAACTGGAACAGCAGCATGGCCAGGTGGACTGGGGACAGCAAGGAGTCATCATGTCAGGTAGTCCTGGGGCATGGTCCTAGGGCTCAGGTCCTCCGAGAGAGAGAAAGAAAGAGAGAAGGAGAGAATTAGAGAACGCACACTTAGATTCACACAGGACACCGAATAGGACAGAAGTACTCCAGATATAACAAACTGACCCCAGCCCCCCGACACATAAACTACTGCAGCATAAATACTGGAGGCTGAGACAGGAGGGGTCAGGAGACACTGTGGCCCCATCCGAGGACACCCCCGGACAGGGCCAAACAGGAAGGATATAACCCCACCCACTTTGCCAAAGCACAGCCCCCACACCACTAGAGGGATATCTTCAACCACCAACTTACCATCCTGAGACAAGGCTGAGTATAGCCCACAAAGATCTCCGCCATGGCACAACCCAAGGGGGGCGCCAACCCAGACAGGATGACCACAACAGTGAATCAACCCACTCAGGTGACGCACCCCCTCCAGGGACGGCATGAGAGAGCCCCAGTAAGCCAGTGACTCAGCCCCTGTAATAGGGTTAGAGGCAGAGAATCCCAGTGGAAAGAGGGGAACCGGCCAGGCAGAGACAGCAAGGGCGGTTCGTTGCTCCAGAGCCTTTCCGTTCACCTTCCCACTCCTGGGCCAGACTACACTCAATCATATGACCCACTGAAGAGATGAGTCTTCAGTAAAGACTTAAAGGTTGAGACCAAGTTTGTGTCTCTGACATGGGTAGGCAGACCGTTCCATAAAAATGGAGCTCTATAGGAGAAAGCCCTGCCTCCAGCTGTTTGCTTAGAAATTCTAGGGACAATTAGGAGGCCTGTGTCTTGTGACCGTAGCGTACGTGTAGGTATGTACGGCAGGACCAAATCAGAGAGATAGGTAGGAGCAAGCCCATGTAATGCTTTGTAGGTTAGCAGTAAAACCTTGAAATCAGCCCTTGCTTTGACAGGAAGCCAGTGTAGAGAGGCTAGCACTGGAGTAATATGATCAAATTGTTTGGTTCTAGTCAGGATTCTAGCAGCCGTATTTAGCACTAACTGAAGTTTATTTAGTGCTTTATCCGGGTAGCCGGAAAATAGAGCATTGCAGTAGTCTAACCTAGAAGTGACAAAAGCATGGATTAATTTTTCTGCATCATTTTTGGACAGAAAGTTTCTGATTTTTGCAATGTTACGTAGATGGAAAAAAGCTGTCCTCGAAATGGTCTTGATATGTTCTTCAAAAGAGAGATCAGGGTCCAGAGTAACGCCGAGGTCCTTCACAGTTTTATTTGAGACGACTGTACAACCATTAAGATTAATTGTCAGATTCAACAGAAGATCTCTTTGTTTCTTGGGACCTAGAACAAGCATCTCTGTTTTGTCCGAGTTTAATAGTAGAAAGTTTGCAGCCATCCACTTCCTTATGTCTGAAACACATGCTTCTAGCGAGGGCAATTTTGGGGCTTCACCATGTTTCATTGAAATGTACAGCTGTGTGTCATCCGCATAGCAGTGAAAGTTTACATTATGTTTTCGAATAACATCCCCAAGAGGTAAAATATATAGTGAAAACAATAGTGGTCCTAAAACGGAACCTTGAGGAACACCGAAATTTACAGTTGATTTGTCAGAGGACAAACCATTCACAGAGACAAACTGATATCTTTCCGACAGATAAGATCTAAACCAGGCCAGAACATGTCCGTGTAGACCTATTTGGGTTTCCAATCTCTCCAAAAGAATGTGGTGATCGATGGTATCAAAAGCAGCACTAAGGTCTAGGAGCACGAGGACAGATGCAGAGCCTCGGTCCGATGCCATTAAAATGTCATTTACCACCTTCACAAGTGCCATCTCAGTGCTATGATGGGGTCTAAAACCAGACTGAAGCATTTCGTATACATTGTTTGTCTTCAGGAAGGCAGTGAGTTGCTGAGCAACAGCCTTCTCTAAAATTTTTGAGAGGAATGGAAGATTCGATATAGACCGATAGTTTTTTATATTTTCTGGGTCAAGGTTTGGCTTTTTCAAGAGAGGCTTTATTACTGCCACTTTTAGTGAGTTTGGTACACATCCAGTGGATAGAGAGCCGTTTATTATGTTCAACATAGGAGGGCCAAGCACAGGAAGCAGCTCTTTCAGTAGTTTAGTTGGAATAGGGTCCAGTATGCAGCTTGAAGGTTTAGAGGCCATGATTATTTTCATCATTGTGTCAAGAGATATAGTACTAAAACACTTGAGCGTCTCTCTTGATCCTAGGTCCTGGCAGAGTTGTGCAGACTCAGGACAACTGAGGTTTGGAGGAATACGCAGGTTTAAAGAGGAGTCCGTAATTTGCTTTCTAATAAACATAATCTTTTCCTCAAAGAAGTTCATGAATTTATCACTGCTAAAGTGAAAGTCATCCTCTCTTGGGGAATGCTGCTTTTTAGTTAGCTTTGCGACAGTATCAAAAAGGAATTTCGGATTGTTCTTATTTTCCTCAATTAAGTTAGAAAAATAGGATGATCGAGCAGCAGTAAGGGCTCTTCGGTACTGCACGGTACCGTCCTTCCAAGCTAGTCGGAAGACTTCCAGTTTGGTGTGGCGCCATTTCCGTTCCAATTTTCTGGAAGCTTGCTTCAGAGCTCGGGTATTTTCTGTGTACCAGGGAGCTAGTTTCTTATGAGAATTTTTTTTAGTTTTTAGGGGTGCAACTGCATCTAGGGTATTGCGCAAGGTTAAATTGAGATCCTCAGTTAGGTGGTTAACTGATTTTTGTCCTCTGGCGTCCTTGGGTAGGCAGAGGGAGTCTGGAAGGGCATCAAGGAATCTTTGTGTTGTCTGTGAATTTATAGCACGACTTTTGATGTTCCTTGGTTGGGGTCTGAGCAGATTATTTGTTGCAATTGCAAACATAATAAAATGGTGGTCCGATAGTCCAGGGTTATGAGGAAAAACATTAAGATCCACCACATTTATTCCATGGGACAAAACTAGGTCCAGCGTATGACTGTGACAGTGAGTGGGTCCAGAGACATGTTGGACAAAACCCACTGAGTCGATGATGGCTCCGAAAGCCTTTTGGAGTGGGTCTGTGGACTTTTCCATGTGAATATTAAAGTCACCAAAGATTAGAATATTATCTGCTATGACTACAAGGTCCGATAGGAATTCAGGGAACTCAGTGAGACACGCTGTATATGGCCCAGGAGGCCTGTAAACAGTAGCTATAAAAAGTGATTGAGTAGGCTGCATAGATTTCATGACTAGAAGCTCAAAAGACGAAAACGTCTTTTTTTTTTTGTAAATTGAAATTTGCTGTCGTAAATGTTAGCAACCCCTCCGCCTTTGCGGGATGCACGGGGGATATGGTCACTAGTGTAGCCAAGAGGTGAGGCCTCATTTAAAACAGTAAATTCATCAGGCTTAAGCCATGTTTCAGTCAGGCCAATCACATCAAGATTATGATCAGTGATTAGTTCATTGACTATAATTGCCTTTGAAGTAAGGGATCTAACATTAAGTAGCCCTATCTTGAGATGTGAGGTATCATGATCTCTTTCAGTAATGACAGGAATGGAGGTGGTCTTTATCCTAGTGAGATTGCTAAGGCGAACACCGCCATGTTTAGTTTTGCCCAACCTAGGTCGAGGCACAGACACGGTCTCAATGGTGATAGCTGAGCTGACTACACTGACTGTGCTAGTGGCAGACTCCACTATGCTGGCAGGCTGGCTAACAGCCTGCTGCCTGGCCTGCACCCTATTTTATTGTGGAGCTAGAGGAGTTAGAGCCCTGTCTATGTTGGTAGATAAGATGAGAGCACCCCTCCAGCTAGGATGGAGTCCGTCACTCCTCAGCAGGTCAGGCTTGGTCCTGTTTGTGGGTGAGTCCCAGAAAGAGGGCCAATTATCTACAAATTCGATCTTTTGGGAGGGGCAGAAAACAGTTTTCAACCAGCGATTGAGTTGTGAGACTCTGCTGTAGAGCTCATCACTCCCCTAACTGGGAGGGGGCCAGAGACAATTACTCGATGCCGACACATCTTTCTAGCTGATATGCACGCAGAAGCTATGTTGCGCTTGGTGATCTCTGACTGTTTCATCCTAACATCGTTGGTGCCGACGTGGATAACAATATCTCTATACTCTCTACACTCGCCAGTTTTAGCTTTAGCCAGCACCATCTTCAGATTAGCCTTAACGTCGGTAGCCCTGCCCCGGGTAAACAGTGTATGATCGCTGGATGATTCGCTTTAAGTCTAATACTGCGGGTAATGGAGTCGCCAATGACTAGAGTTTTCAATTTGTCAGAGCTAATGGTGGGAAGCTTCGGCGTCTCAGACCCCGTAACGGGAGGAGTAGAGACCAGAGAAGAATCGGCCTCTGACTCCGACCCGCTGCTTAATGGGGAAAACCGGTTGAAAGTTTCTGTCGGCTTAATGAGCGACACCGGTTGAGCATTCCTACAGCATTTCCTTCCAGAAACCGTGAGAAAGTTGTCCGGCTGCGGGGACTGTGTCAGGGGATTTATACTACTATCTGTACTTACTGGTGGCACAGACGCTGTTTCATCCTTTCCTACACTGAAATTACCCTTGCCTAACGATTGCGTCTGAAGCTGGGCTTGCAGCACAGCTATCCTCGCCGTAAGGCGAGTACTGCGGCTGCAATTAGAAGGCATCATGTTAATGTTACTACTTAGCTTCGGCTGTTGGAGGTCCTGACGAATCGTGTCCAGATAAAGCGTCCGGAGTGAAAAAGTTGAGGAAAAAATAAATAAATATATGAACGGTAATTAAAAAGTGAAAACCGTAAAGTTGTCAGGTAGCAAAACAGGTTGGCAACAAAACGCACAGCAACTCGAAAACAAGCCTGCAAGTTAATCAACATATGCTTCACAAACAAAGGTTATAACATGACATTTTCTTTGTAAAAACTTTTTACTTCTTCAGTACAATTATAATGACAACTTTTAATCAAAACACAACTTTTAAAACAACCTGCACAAGCAGAATATGAAGAAGATCTCTGATCACTGTCCATCACATTAATGTTAGACTAACATGGTGCATTGAGTTTGTTTGAGAGTGGAGTTCCAGTATGTAGGACTCTACCAGGGCCTCCAGAGAGCAGTGTGGACTGGACTCTTCTCTTTGCTGGTGGTGGGCTGTGGAGCTGAACTGAGGCAGATCACTCTCCCTCCTGTTCTTATCAGAGGATGGATGCAGGCTCTGGAAGTGGCTCAGCAGTCTTCTCTGGGTCTGTGTCTTCACCTCATCCTTGGTCAGGAAGTGCACAATCTCTTGGACACAGCTGGAGTTAACCTTATTGACAGCTGCAGAGCAGGAGGAGGAGATCACTGACTGGTTCTGTTGCTGTCATCTCCAGGATGTCGGCTTTCTCCATTTTGAAATCTGGCTGCTGGTTGAGGCTCTCTCCAGGAGAGACTTGAGCTGGTCAATGCTGTTGTTGAAACGATCTCTGCGTAACTTCTCAACCACTGGCTTTCTTATCTGCAAGAAGAGGAGAGTCATTAATAATATTATTCTGGATACAACAGAGCTGACATGAATGGATGAAATCTAGAAACAAGTCTCTAGCTGATGACCTCACAGGTATTGTGACTACATCAGAGTGCATCAGCTGTGAGGTGATGATGACCTCGTCTGTCTGTCTGTCTGTCTGTCTGTCTGTCTGTCTGTCTGTCTGTCTGTCTGTCTGTCTGTCTGTCTGTCTGTCTGTCTGTCTGTCTGTCTGTCTGTCTGTCTGTCTGTCTGTCTGTCTGTCTGTCTGTCTGTCTGTCTGTCTGTCTGTCTGTCTGTCTGTCTGTCTGTCTGTCTGTCTGTCTGTCTGTCTGTCTGTCTGTCTGTCTGTCTGTCTGTCTGTCTGTCTGTCTGTCTGTCTGTCTGTCTGTCTGTCTGTCTACTCACTCAAGTTTCCCAGGAGCCCCAGGCAGCACACTTACCTCCTCTGAGCTCCACAGCACAGCTGGCTCTACAGCACAACGCTGAGCGTGCCCCAGTCGCACGCCCTCCTCTCTTTGGAGATGGGAGCCACAGGGACACACGGCTTCCCACACTTCTGAATGCAGCTTGCTGAGCCGCGAGACATAATAGAAGTGTGTCTGCTCTCACAAAGACCCACTGGCTGTTCCCATGCACAGCCAGCCATGCTGGGAGAGAGATTGGTTTATAGGGCAGTCTAGTACCAACAGACAAACCATCTGTATCCCTGATAACTCAGATTGGGAATACTTTAATGAATTGCACAATATTTTAAAAATATTTCTACAGAAGAAATTCTTAAAATATATATTGAAGAGAAAGTTTACAAAATGTACCATTTTATGGAGACGCCAAAAGTTGATTATGTATCTGGGCCATTAGCAAATAGGATTGGTTAGCTGATCTAGTAGACTCTTGCCATGACCAAGTTCCCATGAAAAGGCCATTTCAGAAATATTACTATTACACACATTTATCGTCATTATGTGATTTGGGATCTAATGCAATGATAGTTAGATGCTGTAGGATGAAAAAGACTGGTGATCCTAGCATGTGTCACATTTGCATTTTGTTGATTTGTGTCACAACTTGACATGGGGAACAGTCTTTTTCTGAGTACTCATGGGTATAAAGAGACGTTCTCAGGGACTAACGTGGCCATCCTCTTTTGCATATGGTTTAAAGAACATCCCACCTGTCCTGTGCGGAATCAGCTATTATTCCCACTGACTATTGTCCCACCTTCAGAGCCCTCTGATTGGCTGCAGAGCATGAGACAGCGCGAGAGGAGGCACATAAATACAGAGTGGAGTTGCAGAGTTCACTATCGAATACGCTCTTAGCATCAGCTGAGCCAAGACCAGCAGCAACACAGCAGAACAGAGGAGCTATCAGAACACTAACTCCAGACCACCATCAAGACCTAGCAAGATCAACATCTCTACTTGATTTCCGAACTGCAAACTCAAGGCCAACATCTGAAAATGCCTGCCTACTTGGACATTGCTCTTCAGGGCAGCATGAATGTGAAAGATCAGCACATTAGGTAAGCTCATGATCAATTACACTGAAATACTTCAGGTCATAAGAGTTCAAAATGAATAAAACCTATGTGTGAGAAGAGATGTTCATGAGTGTCTTGTCTTGTTTTTCAGATGTAAACTCTCTCTGTTGGAGAGGAAGTGCAGCAGCGGTGTGGAGAAACTGAAGATAGTTATTGGAGAACACCTACAGAACGGGATCTCTACATCTCCCATATCTCCTATTCTGGAGAAAACAGTGTTGTTTTTCACTCCCAAGAAGGTCTTGCTGTCACCCACCGGCTATTCCAAATATTCCAGGGACATGCTGCGTCTCTTTCCCACTCCAGAGGAGGACATTGTACCACTCTGCTTCGAACAATGAACTGATAGATGCATGGACGTGGAGGTTACCATTCAGAGCTCACAGACCCTGCTGTAATTAACTGTGGCCTTGGCTCAATGTATTCTCTTGTGATGCTGCTATAGACAGACTGCAACTGATTGGCAGATATTGGATCGCAACTGACAGAGAGACATAGCTAAATGAATAATATTTTTTAATACATTTTGTCTAAAAGTACAATGATTTTGTGAAGCTTAGTTTTGTGTATGTTGCAAATTCTCTAGAAATGATTTGGAAATGCATTGCATGCATTGTTATAAGCAGTTGTACTGCTCTATCCTTTCCCTGAGAAAGTCACCTTTGGATGAATTTGTTGATCTATGTTACCTGAAAGAGAGCGGAGTTGGTTACTCTGATTGTAAACACTTGTTCTCAGAGTTTGAAATACAGAGTGCTGGCCACTCTTGTCATAAAGTAGAAGTATTGAAAATATGACCATTGGTTTATCCCACTTTCTTAGGGTATGTGAGTCAATGTATAATTTGAACCCTGCTTTCCTTTATACTAATGGGAAATGCTATGATTTTAATGTTAAAGCATATTGTTTATTTTGTTTTCAATTACTTATTAATGGCTTCACACATACACAAATGTGCCTAAAGGGTTTTCAAATGTGCCTAACATGTTTCATTCAAAGACTAAATAAATATGTTGATAATATATTTCACTTCTCTTTTCATATTGTATTCAAACCTCAGAGGGGTGAGGAATATGGCATGACATCATTAGGTATATGCTATATATGTGTCTCATGGAGGAATGAATTGTTCTCCCAGTTTTATGCTCTTGACAAGAAATGACATAAAAACTCAATGATATACAACTGATGAATATGTAGGGTCATTCATACCTCTACAGTATCCAACATCTGGTCAGTTTTATCGCACAGAAAACATTAATTGAAGGATAAGAAACATAAAAGTGAATGCACATACAGTACAGGTCAGGTCTGTTCTAAAACAAATACATTGGCATTGACATGAATTTATATTTTAAAAAATAGTGTAAATCCTTTCAATGTAGAACGTACTACCTGAACACAAGTGAATAACTTCGACAGTGCATGAATAAACACACTATACCTAAAGTGTTATGCACCTTAAGCAGTTCCAAAAACTTCAGAAAACCTTTCACTGTCCAGCAAGCTTTATGCCGGAATTTGTTCAAGCATCAATGACTGTATATGGCTAAAACCACAATACCCACATAAGTACACATTTACTCCTGACTTACTACAATGCAACTATTCTGTTAATATGTGTATCAGAATATCCAGATGTTGTTGTGTCTAAAGTCAAGTCAGTAACAAGCTCAACTTTTGAAAAATCACAACACTACACTAATTGGTTTCCTGATGTAAAATACCATAAGTAATTAACTGGTTATTCATAATGGTAGTTGCAATATTGCTATTTTGTTATACTCTTGTACCTAGCGCACTTGCAGTTCAGTCATATTGAAATGGAGTAATATTTAATAACTAACAAGCTACTCACCAGGCACTTTTGGGGAATTGTATTAAGAGACAAAATAGCTTAATAAAGGCACACTTCTATTGTTTGAAGGTATTTCTGTCAATGGACAAAATGTGGGAAAGCTCTGGCGAGCAGAGTCACAGTTCAGCGTTATTGACAACATCATTCCTCACATCAATTTAAACATTAATAACAATGTAATTTTCCACAAAACAGACAGAGAATATTATTCAGTAATATCGTCTGATATTTTTCTGTTTACCTGAATAAAATGTAATAAATACATGCTTGTGAAACAGTATGGAAGGAACCTATGGTAGTTTTTCCCTCCAGAATCCAGATGGTCTGTGACGTCAGGCTCGGTCTATAGCGCAACACAGAGTCAAAAGCCGTCACTAATGCTCCACTGAGCAGTTTTTGTAGTGCACTGATCACAGCACACAAGACTGTGGGAAACTCAGATCAGTTCTCTACTCACACTGACCAGCAGCCTCAAGACAGAGGACACACCTGCTACCTCTAGACTTCACTACCTCTGGCAGTAGTCTGTCAAATCTGTGAATAGACAGACACAAGAGCAGTATTGCAACATAAATATACAAGGGGGTGAATGTCGACTTACTTACTACTACACATTATTATGTTTTAAAAGTGGCAATGTTCATAAAGGCTCTGTTTCTAAAATGTAAATAAAAGTAGTCAAATTATTATAGCTAGAACCGTATGTTAAAAATATGTATAAAAATCTATAAAGGTCTATTCCATTTCCAATAACTTAAATGCAACTGTAGGTTCCCTATTTTGAAACAATATTCACATAGAAATGCAACCATCAAAAACACATCCGTTTGATGTAGAGGATCTGCGTCAGCCAGTAAGTTGTGCTGATGAGCATGTGCTCTGTCAGTATCATTGATCCCAACATCCAGCCTGGTCTCATAGACTAGACATAACATAGGAAATGTAAATCAGGGACATTGACATTAATATGATATGTTTAGTATGATTACATAAGACAGACATTTACTTAGACGGTGGGTGGGTGTATAGCGTGAACATCTAGTAACCCAAAGGTTGCGAGTTCAAATCTCACCACAGACAACGTAAGCATTTGAGCTAATAAGCACAATTGACAACTTACTACTCTTTAGCTACTTTGCATCCACTTACTACCCTTCTAGTTAACCTTCCCCCTAACCCTTACCTTAACCCTTTTAGCTAATCTTTCCCCTAACCCTTACCTTAACCCTTTTAGCTAACCTTTCCCCTAACCCTAACCCTTACCTTAACCCTTTTAGCTAACCTTTCCCCTAACCCTAACCCTTACCTTAACCCTTTTAGCTAACCTTTCCCCTAACCCTATAACCCTTTTAGCTAACATTTCCCCTAACCCTTACCTTAACCCTTTTAGCTAACCTTTCCCCTAACCCTTACCTTAACCCTTTTAGCTAACATTTCCCCTAACCCTTACCTTAACCCTTTTAGCTAACCTTTCCCCTAACCCTTACCATAACCCTTTTAGCTAACCTTTCCCCTAAACCTTACCATAACCCTTTTAGCTAACCTTTCCCCTAACCCTTACCTTAACCCTTTTAGCTAACCTTTCCCCTAACCCTTACCTTAACCCTTTTAGCTAACCTTTCCCCTAACCCTTACCATAACCCTTTTAGCTAACCTTTCCCCTAACCCTTACCTTAACTCTTTTAGCTAACCTTTTTCCTATCTCTTACCTTAACCCTTTTAGCTAACCTTTCCCCTAACCCTTACCATAACCCTTTTAGCTAACCTTTCCCCTAACCCTTACCTTAACCCTTTTAGCTAACCTTTCCCCTAACCCTTACCTTAACCCTTTTAGCTAACCTTTCCCCTAACCCTAACCCTTACCTTAACCCTTTTAGCTAACCTTTCCCCTATCTCTTACCTTAACCCTTTTAGCTAACCTTTCCCCTAACCCTTACCATAACCCTTTTAGCTAACCTTTCCCCTATCTCTTACCTTAACCCTTTTAGCTAACCTTTCCCCTATCTCTTACCTTAACCCTTTTAGCTAACCTTTCCCCTAACCCTTACCATAACCCTTTTAGCTAACCTTTCCCTAACCCTAACCCTTACCTTAACCCTTTTAGCTAACCTTTCCCCTATCTCTTACCTTAACCCTTTTAGCTAACCTTTCCCCTAACCCTTACCTTAACCCTTTTAGCTAACCTTTCCCCTAACCCTTACCATAACCCTTTTAGCTAACCTTTCCCCTATCTCTTACCTTAACCCTTTTAGCTAACCTTTCCCCTAACCGTAACCCTTTAACTTAACTCCTGAATTTATGGACATCCACAAATTAATACATACCATATGAAACGTAACATACTAAATAGTGTCACGTATTTACATACAGAATAATATGAAAGGCACTGAGACCAGGTTGCAACATCAGGCAGCAGATCTGGGGGTCACCAGTTTCCCAGATTCACACAGCATTCTGTGAGACACACTCCACCCCCCTCCACCTGCTCCCCTAAGATGTGACCATTTTCCCGCCTCAATAGGAACACTGAGTATGTGGCAGCTCCACATTCCTCATTGTCCTTCCAAGCTCACCCATTGGCTACAGACTGAGAAATTCCAACAAGCCCAAGACCCACACATTCATATGCAGATTATGGACTATATGTAGGAGAGATGAAGCCAGTAGGAATCAGATTCACTCTACATGGAGACCAGTACAGCACAGAGATCCAACCATGGCACCTACAATCACTTCAGCTGTGATCTACTCTAATGAGCACCTGACTCTGATCAACAAGGTAAATTGAGTTACAAATAGTGTCACATTGTTTCAGTATTTGCTTTTAGAATATAGCCATTCATGTCAGCTCTGTCGGATTCAGAATAAGGTTATTAATGACTCTCCTCTTCTTGCATCTAAGAAAGCCAGTGGTGGAAAAGTTAAGCAGAGATCGTTTCAACAACAGCATAGAGCAGATCAAGTCTCTCCTGGGTCCAGAGATCCTCAACCAGCAGCCAGACTCCAAGCTGGAGAAAGCCGACATCTTGGAGATGACAGTTTGCTTCCTGAGACGACAGCAACAGAACCAGCCAGTGAGCTCCTCCTCTTGCTCAGCAGCTGTCAATCAGGGTTATTCCAGGTGTGTCCAATAGATTGTGCACTTCCTGTCCAAGGATGAGGTGAAGACACAGACCCAGGGAAGACTGCTGAGCCACTTCCAGAGCCTGCATCCATCCTCTGATAAGAACAGGAGGGAGAGTGACCTGCCTCAGTTCAGCTCCCAAGCCCAGTTCAGAATCAGCAAAGAGAAGAGTCCAGTCAACATCGCCCTCTGGAGGCCCTGGTAGAGTCCTACAGACTAAAGCTCAACTCAGAAAAAGTCAATGGACCATGTTGGTCTAACATTAATGTGATGGACAGTGATCAGAGATCTTCTTCATATTATGCGTGTGCAGGTTGTTTTAAAAGTTGTGTCTCGATTTAAACTTTTAATTTCAGTTGTACTGAACAAGTTAAAAGTTTTGGCTATGGAAACAATGAAGTCTACAAACACTGCATTTTTGTAATGTTAATAACCTTTATGTTTTGTGAAGCATATGTTGATCAGTTGTCCACTCGTGATAAACATCAACTTCAATGGTCATCCATGAGGACCTTTAACCCGAAATGGGTATTTAATCATATTTTTGTGATGGTCTATTACCGATCTGTTTAAAGGTCAACACGTATTCAAGAATAAGCTATTTTGTTACCTTAATTTTTAAAGAGCAGACTTTATGTGTGAAAATGTTGCTCACATTATTATTATGATATTGATGTATATACTTCCTATGATTGAAAACGTTTATCTCTTATAAAACCTCTATTTTAAACTTGCGTATTTTATAAAGACAGTAACTGTGTATCCTATACTATGTTAGAGTATCATAAGTCTTATGATCATATGCTACTTAGATTCATATGTCTTAGATTTATTCAAGTTCTGGTTGAGATGTTTAATCACTTTATTTCTATTGAAATATTTACCTTAAATGAAGGTATTCGATGATGTAATTCAGTGAGTCAGTCTGAATAAACACACACATCAAATGAAATCCTCTTGTCTGTTACTTCATTCGCCTTATCACTGAACAAGCTTCCAATAGAGTTACACTACTGATTTATGATATTCCACATATACAGCGAGCTCCAAAAGTATTGGTACAGTGAAATAAACAAATAAATGGTACATTGACTATGGGGTTAAAGTGCAGACTGTCAGCTTTAATTTGAGGGTATTTTCATCCATATCAGGTGAACCGTTTAGAGATTACTGCACTTTTGTAGATTTTAGGGGACCAAAAGTATTTAGTCAAATTCACATGTGTATTAAAGCAGTAAAACGTGAAGTATTTGGTTCCATATTCATAGCAGGCAATGACTACATTACGCTTGTGACTTTAATGATTTGTTGGACGCATTTGCTGTTTGTTTGGGTTGTGTTTAAGATTATTTTGTGCCCAATAGAAATTAATGTTAATGTATTGTGTAATTTTGGAGTAACTTTTACTGTAAATAAGAATATAATATGTTTCTAAACACTTCTACATTAATGTGGATGCTACCATGATTACAGATAATGCTGAATGAATCGGGAATAATGATGAGTGAGAAAGTTACCTTATCCCCCCCCCAAAAAAATACTAACCTCCCCTGTTATTGTAATGGTGAGAGGTTAGCATGTCTTGGGGGTATGATACTGCATGATACTTTGTGCTGCTTTCTCACTCATCATTATTCACAATTCATTCAGGATTATCTGTAATGATGGTAGCATCCACATTAATGTAGAAGTGTTTAGAAACATTCTATTTTTTATTTACAATAAAAGTGACTTCAAAATGACACTACATTAATACACTATAAAAGTGAATTTGTCAAAATACTTTTGGTCCCTTAAAATGGGGACCAAAAGTTGGTCGCATATGTATAAAAACTAAACAGTTCACCCGATATGGATGAGAATACCCTCAAATTAAAGCTGACAGTCTGCGCTTTAACCTCATAGTCATTGTATCATTTCAAATCCAAAGTGTTGGAGTTCAGAGCTAAAACAACAACAAATGTGTCACTGTCCCAATACTTCTGGAGGTCACTGTAGCTATATGGGGCTGAGTAAAGAAAAGCCTACCATGAGCCAAGACTGCACAGAATGAGCTTGAAAGAAGGACACACTAAATGTATATATATAGATATATATCATTCACCTCTTGGTGCTAAGTTCAAAATCTACAGAGTAAAATAAAATACATTTCTACTCATATATTATTACTTTACATGAATTGGTTTGATGAGTCAGACATGACTAACTAACAATTTAGGCTGTTAATTTAACATATGCCACTAAAGTATAATGAAGTGTGTGTTACAGGCTTTAGTTTTTCCATTTATATTTAGGAAGTTAGCGCGTTAACAGGTCGGGTTCCCCGATTGGTGTCAAAATGTGTTACAGGCTGTATGTAACAAAATGTGTTATCCAGGCTGTATCACATCCGGCCGTGATTGGGAGTCCCATAGGGCGGTTCACAATTGGCGCAGCGATGTCTGGGTTTGGCTGGGGTAGGCCATCATTGTAAATAAGAATTTGTTCTTAACTGTCTTGACTAGTTAAATAAAGGTTAAATATACAGTATATATATATATTTTAATTACACGTGCTGGTTTGTCATCTCGTTACTGGGAGGGTGGGAATGTGCTGTCCCAGGTGCAATTTAAGAGGCTGGTCCAGTGCTACAGTTGTCTTGAGAGATGTGTGTGGGGGGGGGGGGGACGACACCTTTAGCTGGCTCTCTCTATTCAATTTTTAGACAAACAATCCTTTAGCTGATCTTCCCTGTTTTTGTTTTGCGCCACTTTGTTTTTACTTCCTGTCTTTAAGTTTGGTGTGGGTTCTTTTGTTTACCTCTTCTTGGGAAAATGTAGTGGGCGCTCGTGGTGGGTGTCTTTTTAGGTACCAGTTGTTGTTGCTAGTCAACTTTCAGTTGACACCCCCATGAGTGTATTTCAGCCCTTCCTAAAACACCACCTGCTTCGTTTTGGTTATTATCAGTGACTCTGTTTGTTTCCCTTTCTGTTTGAGCGACAACTTTTGGTTGTCTTGCTGGGGAACGTAACAGTGTGTAAGAGATAATTGATCCCATGAGTCCCAGAGGTATGGTTGTGTTGTTTTTACTGAAACACCTGTTTTATGTAAATCATTTTTTTGCATATCATTGATTTCTTTTTTGTTTGTTCATGATATCAGTTATTCCAGGTGTTAGGCCAAAACAGGCACTGTCGTCTTAGTGCTATAAAGGTTTAGGTCTGCAGGGCTGCATAATGTTCAATAAGACACTTCTATTGTCCCTCCATTTAAAGCAGTGAATGGAGAGAGTGTGGGAAGCCGAGGAGAACTCACTCACAGAGCCCCTTTGGGGCAATAGACTGGGACCTCTAACCTAGACCGTCAGAAGGTAGATGGGGTCTGAATCTCTGGGAAAATTAATGAATCTATTGCTAATGATCCCAAAAATGTTCTGTATTTTGTGTCTTGCAGGAAGAAATCTGATAAAATATTTACATTATCACTAAAAAAGTTCAAGACATATTTCGATCATTTGCTTTTTTTAAGCATATTCGAGCAATACTTACATCTTCTTCAAGATGAATGTAATATATTCCATTTTTATGCCGTTTGTATGTGAGGTGTGGTTGAAAGTGAAACATGCCACACAAACACTCTTTCAATTTGAATTGATTCTCTGTAACAATGTCTTTCTGTTTCCTAAGAAAAATATTTCAGTAATGAGCTTTACCCCCAAGGGCTTGATGGGAACTGCTTGTGAAAGATGAATTAACATTTAACAAGGGACACTTTTGTTGTTTAGTGGAAGCTCTGTCAATGGGCAGAGTCAAGCTTTAGCGTCATCATCAGCACCTGACTGTCTGGGGAACACCCAGAACCACTGGGGAATCGCAACACTTACAGAAGGGAATTAAACAATATCTGAATACATCACTTTCTCCAGGGTTTAACTCTTTCTTTCTCGTCTGTCTTCCTATGGGGTGGAAGCTGGATCAGGAAACATGATATTAGATCTAAAATATAATTTGTGAGAAACTGTGTATAATTTATTTTAAACTTTTTAATTTGAATATTAAGTTTCTCCAAAATCATAATCTGAATGTAAACATAAAGCAACATAAATGTAGAAATAAAATCCAAAATCAATGTGATTAAAATGAAATAATGTAGAAATGAACACAAATACAGTACAGTATATGCTTTGCAGCACACTTTTAGGACAAAATCAAGTTTTCTAGTCTTTTCCTCCAGAATCCAGATGGTGATGTCATATAGATGGTCTGTGATGTTATCTGTCAGTACAACACAGAGCCAATAGCTGTCACTGAGGGTCCACTGAGCAGCTTTTGTAGTGCATTGATCACAGCACACAGGACTCAGTGTGGGAAGCTCAGATCAGCTATCTACTCACACTGACCAGTAGCCTCAAGACAGAGGACACATCTGCTACCTCTGGACTCCAGAGGGATGGTTATTTCCCTCCACTCTCAGTATAAAGAAGTGGTGAAAGTGTGCAGACCAAACTTGTTTTCTCTAATGAGAAAACCATAATTGATCAGTTTAATCCTTATCAGTTAGAAGCCAAATAAATGGTCTTATAATTTATCTTAAGTAGTTTGACAGACATTTCACGTCATATTTCTTATTCTGAGTGCAATGATTTGATTAACAGCCCTACCTTGACATGAACCTGTAGCAGACCACAACACATTCATAACAGTGCAATCAGAGAGGTCAAACCCATCTGCACATGTTTAGTGTGGTGGCAGGTAGCCTAGTGGTTAGAGCGGTGGACTAGTAACCGAAACGTTGCAAGATCGAATCCCTGAGCCAACAAGGTAAAAATCTGTCATTCTGACCCTGATCAAGGCAGTTACCCCACTGTTCCTAAGCTGTCATTGAAAATAAAAATGTCTTCATAACTGACTTGCCTAGTTAAAAAAACATGACTCCACTGTATAAAAAAAGCATGATATTCAACAATCAAAAGGTCTACAGTATCACCAAATGTTTTAATGTAGAGAATCAGTGTTATTAACACATGTAAGTTGTGATGATGAGTGTGTGTTCTCTCAGTAACATTGATTCCAACATCAGGCAGCAGATCTGGGGGTCACCAGATTCACACAACACTCTGAGTCTTTCTCCATCCCCACCCACCTCTCCACCTGTTCCATGAGATGTGACCATTGTCCCCCAGCAATTAGAACACTGAGCATGTGGCAGCTCCACATTCCTCATTGTCCTTCCAAGTTCACCCATTGGCTACAGACTGTGAGAAACTCCAACAAGCTCAAGACCCACACATTCATATGCAGATTAGTGACTATATATAGGAGAGATGAAGGCATTAGACATCAGATTCACTCTACATAGAGACCAGTACAGCACAGAGATCCAGCCATGGCACCTACAATCACTTCAGCTTAGAGATGACAGTTTGGTTCGTGAGAAGACAGCAACAGTACCAGCCAGTGAGCTCCTCCTCAGCACCATTCAATCAGGGTTACTCAGGTGTGTCCAAGAGATTGTGCACTTCCTGACCAATGATGAGGTGAAGACACAGACCCAGAGAAGACTGCTGAGCCACTTCCAGAGCCTGCATCCATCCTCTGATAAGAACAGGAGGGAGAGTGACTGCCTCAGTTCAGCTCCCAGCCCAGTACAGCACCAGCAAAGAGAAGAGTCCAGTCCACACTGCTCTCTGGAGGCCCTGGTAAAGTCCTACATACTGGAACTCCACTCTCAAACAAACGCAATGCACCATGTTGGTCTAACATTAATGTGATGGGCAGTGATCAGAGATCTTCTTCATATTATGCTTGTGCAGGTTGTTTTAAAAGTTGTGTTTTGATTGAAACTTTTCATTTCAGTTGTACTGAACAAGTAAAACAAAGCTTTTTTTCCACGAACATTGCATTTTTGTGATGTTAATAACTTTTATGTTATGTGAAGCATGTGTTGATTATGTGTTTATTCATGAGTAACATCAACTTCAATGGTCCTCCATGAGGACTTTTATCCCAAAATGGGTATTTATCTTCAATCTTTTTTTGATTGTCTATAGAGGCCCACAGTGGAGGTGTCATAATACCCACCATTTATTTTTCCCATAGAGGATTTTAGAAACACAAAAAAATAAGGGCTGCGTTTTGTGTAGGCTTACCCTGGCATAACGTTTTGTGTAGGCTTACCCTGGCATAACGTTTTGTGTAGGCTTACCCTGGCATGACGTTTTGTGTAGGCTTACCCTGGCATAACGTTTTGTGTAGGCTTACCCTGGCATGACGTTTTGTGTAGGCTTACCCTGGCATAACGTTTTGTGTAGGCTTACCCTGGCATAACGTTTTGTGTAGGCTTACCCTGGCATAACGTTTTGTGTAGGCTTACCCTGGCATAACATTTTGTGTAGGCTTAGCCTGGCATAACGTTTTGTGTAGGCTTACCCTGGCATAACGTTTTGTGTAGGCTTACCCTGGCATAACGTTTTGTGTAGGCTTAGCCTGGCATAACGTTTTGTGTAGGCTTACCCTGGCATAACGTTTTGTGTAGGCTTACCCTGGCATAACGTTTTGTGTAGGCTTACCCTGGCATAACGTTTTGTGTAGGCTTAGCCTGGCATAACGTTTTGTGTAGGCTTACCCTGGCATAACGTTTTGTGTAGGCTTACCCTGGCATAACGTTTTGTGTAGGCTTACCCTGGCATAACGTTTTGTGTAGGCTTACCCTGGCATAACGTTTTGTGTAGGCTTAGCCTGGCATAACGTTTTGTGTAGGCTTACCCTGGTATAACGTTTTATGTAGGCTTACCCTGGCATGACGTTTTGTGTAGGCTTACCCTGGCATGACGTTTTGTGTAGGCTTACCCTGGCATGACGTTTTGTGTAGGCTTACCCTGGCATGACGTTTTGTGTAGGCTTACCCTGGCATAACGTTTTGTGTAGGCTTACCCTGGCATGACGTTTTGTGTAGGCTTACCCTGGCATAACGTTTTGTGTAGGCTTAGCCTGGCATAACGTTTTGTGTAGGCTTACCCTGGCATAACGTTTTGTGTAGGCTTACCCTGGCATAACGTTTTGTGTAGGCTTACCCTGGCATAACGTTTTGTGTAGGCTTAGCCTGGCATAACGTTTTGTGTAGGCTTAGCCTGGCATAACGTTTTGTGTAGGCTTACCCTGGCATAACGTTTTGTGTAGGCTTACCCTGGCATAACGTTTTGTGTAGGCTTACCCTGGCATAACGTTTTGTGTAGGCTTACCCTGGCATAACGTTTTGTGTAGGCTTACCCTGGCATAACGTTTTGTGTAGGCTTACCCTGGCATAACGTTTTGCTGACCATTTAAAATCTCTCTCGGACAAGGTGACTTTCATCTGCATTTGCTCTCAGATTCAAAAATGACAATCAGCATCAAAGTAGACATCATGCAAAACTGCAAATCCCTGCAAGCTCCTGCACGTCATCTCTAGCTGACACATTTGCTAACAGTTATTGTGTCAATTTATAACTTGCACAAAAGAGAAATGTAGCATAAAGAAATGTAGCCAATGTAGCCAATGTATTCATTAGTACATTTAGCTAACATTAGATAGTTAACACAGAAATTCTTACCTTTGCCTCGATTCGGCAGTCTGGTCCAGATCATCATGGCATTTGTAGTTCTTTATGATAGCCACATTAGCAGCTAATTAGCATTTAATTTGGGGGGAAAATGCAGGAAAATATATTGATAAAAATCACCTTGTCCAAGATAGATTTTCATGGTTATCAAAATGTCACACCAGGGTAAGACTACATGTTTAAGTGTTTCTAAAATCCCATACGGGAAAAATGAATGTTGGAAAAACAATTGGAACCATTTCGCTGCTTGACCTCTAGGTTTTTATGGGTGTTATGACTCAGACTGTTGCACTCCATTATCGATCTTTGTAAAGGTCAACTCGTATGGAAGAATTAGCAATTTTGTTACAACTTTGTTGTAGTGATATGGTCATATTAACATTATATTGAGCATCTTCTGTGAGGTATGTATCAGTTAAACATTTGTTATTGATCAACTTGAGCTACAGAATCACTGATTCTCCATGATGATTATTTACCCAAACTGGGAATTGTACATGTTATCATCACTCTGTGATTAGAAATCAATGAAATGTTTAAAGATCAGACCTTGTGTGGGAAAATGTTTCCCACATTATTTGAATAATGATATATTGCATATAGTAAAGGGGAGAAAATGTTCTCTCATTTGTTTTTTATAGACAATATGTTGTCTTTTATAAAGATAGTAAATGTCCTATACTCTGTTAGAGTATCATATGTCTTGGAGATTGATCCAAGTTCTGGTTGTGATGTGTAATCACCTAAACTATTCACCTTATATGTAGGTGTTCAAGTCTATGATGCGACTCCTTGAGGCAATATCAATAAAATCCAAAATAATGAAATTAAATCATTTTTTATTGTCCTTGATCTTTCCTTCTCTCTACTGTCATCAACATATTTAATATAGTCTACAACACCGATCTACTCTATAAGGTCACACTTACTTTTGCAAAGATTTGTAATGACATTTTGGAAGATTATAATATTATATCTCAATCAAGTAATCTACAGTGGTCCCAGTTTTGAACAGGGACAGAAATAGTGATGGCTTTATGTGTCTAACATGCTGACCACATGCAGCACCATCACGCACATGTTGATTTTGTCCACCCACACCAGACACGATCAGGACACGCAGGTGAAACATCAAAACAAACTCTGAACCAACCTTATTCATGGGGACAGGTCAAAAAGCATGAAACATATGGAAAGTTAGCTAGCTAGCTTGCTGTTGCTAGCTAATCTGTCTGGGATATAAACACTGGGTTGTTATTTTAGCCGAAATGAACAAGGTCCTCTACTCCAACAAGTAATCCAGATAAAAGGGTAAACCGAGTTTGTTTCTAGTAATCTCTCCTCCTCCAGGCTTCTTTTTTGAACTTTATATGGCAGTTGGCAACCAACTTTAAGGTGCATTACCACTACCAACTCAAATCAAAGTATTTGTCACATGCGCCGAATTCAACAAGTGTAGACCTTACCGTGAAATGCTTACTTACAATCCCTTAACCAACAGTGCAGTTCAAGAAGAGTTAAGAATATATTTATCAAATAAACAAAGTAAAAAATATAATATAATAACATAACAATAACAAGACTATATACAGGGGGTACTGGTACCAGTGTGCAGGGGCTACAGGTTAGAGGTAACTTGTACATGTAGGTAGGGGTGAAGTGACTATGCATAGATAATAAACAGTGAATAGCAGCAGAGTACAACATAAATGGAGGGGGTCAATGTAATAGTCTGGTGGCCATTTGATTAATTGTTCAGCAGTCTTATGGCTTAGGGGTAGAAGCTGTTACGGAGCCTTTTGGTCCTAGACTTTTCTCTCCGGTACCGCTTGCCGTGCGGTAGCAGAGAAAACAGTCTATGACTTGGGTGACTGGAGCCTGACAATTTTATGGGCTTTCCTCTGACACTACCCTCTGTAGCGTCTTACGGTCAGATGCCAAGCAGTTCTCATACCAGGCGGCGATGCAACCGGCCAGGATGCTCTTGATGGTGCAGCTGTAGAACTTTTTAAGTATCTGGGGACACATGCAGCATCTTTTCAGTATCCTGAGGAGGAATAGGTTTTGTTGTGCCCTCTTCAAGACTGTCTTGGTGTGTTAAGACCATGATAGATAATTGGTGATGTGGACGCCAAGGAAGTTGAAACTCTCGACCCGCTTCACTACTGCCCCGTCGATATTAATGGGGGCCTGTTCGGCCCATTTTTCCCTGTAGTCCACGATCAGCTGCTTTGTCTTGCTCACATTGAGGGAGAGGTTGTTGTCCTGGCACCACACTGCCAGTTCTCTGACCTCCTCCCTATAGGCTGTTCCATAGATCAGGCCTACCACTTTTGTGTCGTCAGGATACTTAATGGTGTTGGAGTTGTGTTTGGCTATGCAGTCGTGGGTGAACAGGGAGTACAGGAGGGGACTAAGTACACACCCCTGAGGGGCCCCAGTGTTGAGGATCACTGTGGCGGATCAGTGTGGCAGATGTGTTGTTGCCTACCCTTACCACCTGGGGGATGCCCGTCAGGAAGTCCAGGATCCAGTTGCAGAGGGAGATATTCAGTCCCAGGGTCCTTAGCTTAGTGATGAACTTCTTGGGTACTATGGTGTTGAACGCCTAGCTGTAGTCAATGAACAGCATTCTCCTTTTGTCCAGGTGAAAAAGGGCAGCGTGGAGTGCAATTGAGATTGCGTCATCTGTGGATCTGTTGGGGCGGATGCGAATTGGAGTGGGTCTAGGGTATCCGGGAGTGCTACGGGGCGGTAATCATTTAGGCAGGTTACCTTCGCTTCCTTGGGCACAGGGACTACGGTGGTCTGCTTGAAACATGTTGGTATTACAGACACAGTCAGGGAGAGGTGTACAATGTCAGTGAAGACACTTGCCAGTTGGTCTGCGGATGCTTTGAGTAAACATCCTGGTAATCCATCTGGCCCAGCGGCCTTGTCTTTTAAATGTATTTTTTATTTCACCCTTCACCGTCTGGTAGGCTCGCGTCTGGGTTTCCCTTTGTAGTCCATAATAGTTTTCAAGCCCTGTCACATCAGATGAGCGTCAGAGTCGGTGTAGTAGGATTAAATCTTAATACTGTATTGACACTTTGCTTGTTTGATGGTTCATCTGAGGGCATAGCAGGATTTCTTATAGACGTCCAGATTAGTGTCCCGCTCCTTGACAGTGGCAGCTCTAGCCTTTAGGTCGATGCGGATGTTGTCTGTAATCCATGTCTTCTGGTTGGGATATGTACGTACGGTCACTGTGGGGACAACGTTATCGATTAACTTATTGATGAAGCCGATGTCTGAGGTGGTATATTCCTCAATGCCATTGGATGAATCCTGGAACATATTCCAGTCTGTGCTAGCAAAACAGTCCTGTAGCGTAGCCTCCGCTTCATCTGACCAATTCCGTATTGAGAAAATTCACTGGTACTTCCTGGTTTAGTTTTTGCTTGTAAGCAGGAATATTGAGGATATAATTATGGTCAGATTTGACCAAATGGAAGGCGGGAGAGAGCTTTGTATGCATCTCTGTGTGTGGAGTAAAGGTGTTCTAGAGTTCCTAACCCTAGTTTTGGACTGGACTGGAGTTTGGACCTCAGTTCATATTTCAATCACCCATGTGGGTATATGCTCCTAAAAACCAATGAGGAGATGGAAATGGGTATATTGTCCTAAAAACCAATGAGGAGATGGGAGATGTGGGACGTACAGTGCATCAAGCATCACAAATAGAACCAAGTTCTATTTTAGTTCCTGGCAACGCAGAATCTCGTTGAGGCACGAGCTGTGTGGTCAGCATGTAACAAGAAAAGGGTGTGGACATGAAGCTGGAGTTATGGTTGTGGTTAGGTTTGAAACAGGTTGTGGACATGAAGCTAGAGTTATGGTTAAGGTTATGGTTAGGGTTGAAACAGGGTGTGGACATGAAGCTGGAGTTATGGTTATGGTTAGGGTTGAAACAGGGTGTGGACATGAAGCTGGAGTTATGGTTATGGTTAGGGTTGAAACAGGGTGTGGACATGAAGCTGGAATTATGGTTGTGGTTAGGTTTGAAACAGGTTGTGGACATGAAGCTAGAGTAAGGGTTGAGGTTAGTGTTTAGAAGGGGTGTGGATATACAGTAAAACTAGGGTTAGGATTAAGGTTAGGGTTAAGGTGATGGCTAAAATCAACATGTCACTTGTCTCTCATTGATTCAATTTAAGTCAGAACCAAGACATGTCTATAGTGCTGATTGTTCTTTAACTCAAATAATTTCCTCCAATCCAAGTTTCAGGGAACCTTCTCTACGACCAGATGCTGTTTTGGTAATTGAAGCATTTGTAATGGTTGCCTAGAAACCGGACGAAACTGAATACCTAATATGATGCATTATAATAAGGCACACTTCTATTGTTCCACCATTGAGAGCAGTGAAAGGAGAGAGTGTGGGAAACCAAGGAAAACTCACTCACAGACCGCCTTTGGGACAATAGACTTCTGTACCCTGTATGATGAGGGGTGAGAAGGAATTTCACTAGTACGCTTTCATCATTGAATTCTAGATATGAATTATATCACAGATATGTCCTCTGTATCAAAATGCTACAAAATCATGACTAGGTAGCAGCTATTTTTATGTTTCACATATTGCACCCAGGGCTGTAGGATCAGGGGCTATGTGACAGTGGTAAAACTTAGCTTCACCAGTTGAAATTAGACAATGAATTATAAGGACTGCACAAGTGTTTTTTTTTATTATGACAAGGTTTAAAAGGAATTAGTAACAGATCAGGAAATACATTATATTACACATGATCAGATTGTAGAGTCAAAGATGATACAGTTTATATCTAAAACGTATATCCTTGAAAGATCTAAAGTATTTAGTCCTATCTTGACTCTCTCTGATCCTCCATATGCTATACAAGTCTATATCATCCGACATTCAAAAAGTTTGTATTTACTACCTTCTTAATTGATGTATGTCTGATTTTAAAAAACATTTCCCCCAGGGTCTTGACAGGAACTGCTTGTGTAGAGATTACTTAGCATTTAACAAGGAACATTTCTGTTGTTTAGTGGAAGCTAATTTGACTCAATAAAGAAAGAAATGGAATTGAAACTAAATTCAGCAAGACAGAACATTATAAATATTTGTTCTATATACAGGCATATATTTTTGTCAGCGGTAAAATCCATTGTGAGATAATATAATGTGACTGAATAAGTGCTAAAGCTTTGAAACACTATACATTCAACAATGGCTTCATACCGTAGTTGGGGACTAAGTTACACTGTACATTTAATGTAGAGGTTCTGTGTCAGCCTCACACATGTAAGATGTGATGATGAGCGTGTGCTCTGTAAGTATCATTGCTCCCAACATCAGGGAGTAGATAGAGTATAATGTTATTTTAATGTAGTCTGCAAAAAAAAACAATTCTGGAATAAAATGTAATAAATACATGCTTGTGAAACAGTATGGAAGGAACCTATGGTAGTTTTTCCCTCCAGAATCCAGATGGTCTGTGACGTCAGGCTCGGCCTATAGCGCAACACAGAGTCAAAAGCCGTCACTAATGCTCCACTGAGCAGTTTTTGTAGTGCACTGATCACAGCACACAGGACTGTGGGAAACTCAGATCAGTTCTCTACTCACACTGACCAGCAGCCTCAAGACAGAGGACACATCTGCTACCTCTAGACTTCACTACCTCTGGCAGTAGTCTGTCAAATCTGTGAATAGACAGACACAAGAGCAGTATTGCAACATAAATATACCAGGGGGTGAATGTCAACTTACTTACTACTACACATTATTACGTTTTAAAAGGGACAATGTTCTTAAAGGCTCTGCTTTAAAAAAAAATGAACGGAATCTAATTACTATAGTTAAAACCTCATGTTCAAATTCTCCATGAAACAAATTTTAGAAAGGCCTATTCCATTTCCAAGAATCTAATTGCAACTTCATTTCTCTATTTTGAAACTATATTCTCTTAGGTATGCAACCATTAAAAAAATACATTTTCACACAGGGGATCTGCGTCAGTCCCAAAAATATAAGTTGTGATGATGTGTGTGTGCTCTCTCAGCATCATTGATCCTAACATCAGGCAGCAGATCTGAGGGTCACTGGTTTCCCAGATTCACACAACACTCTGAGTTTCTCTCCACCCCCCCCACCTCTCCACCTGTTCCATGAGACGTGACCATTGTCCCCCAGCAATAAGAACACTGAGCATGTGGCAGCTCCACATTCCTCATTGTCCTTCCAAGCTCACCCATTGGCTACAGACTGTGAGAAACTCCAACAAGCCCAAGACCCACACATTCATATGCAGATTATTGACTATATATAGGAGAGATAAAGGCATTAGACATCAGATTCACTCTACATAGAGACCAGTACAGCACAGAGATCCAGCCATGGCACCTACAATCACTTCAGCTGTGATCTACTCTAATGAGCACCTGACTCTGACCAACAAGGTAAATTGAGTTACAAATAGTGTTGCATTGTTTCAGTTTTTGCTTCTAGATATCATCCATTCATGTCAACTCTGTTGTATCCAGAATAATATTATTAATGACTCTCCTCTTCTTGCAGATAAGAAAGCCAGTGGTTGAGAAGTTACGCAGAGATAGTTTCAACAACAGCATTGAGAAGCTCAAGTCTCTCTTGGAGAGAGCCTCAACCAGCAGCCAGATTTCAAAATGGAGAAAGCCGACATCTTAGAGATGACAGTTTGGTTCGTGAGACGACAGCAACAGAACCAGCCAGTGAGCTCCTCCTCAGCACCATTCAATCAGGGTTACTCAGGTGTGTCCAAGAGATTGTGCACTTCCTGACCAAGGATGAGGTGAAGACACAAACCCAGAGAGACTGCTGAGCCACTTCCAGAGCCTGCATCCATCCTCTGATAAGAAAAGGAGGGAGAGTGACCTGCCTCAGTTCAGCTCAAAGGCCCAGTACAGCACCAGCAAAGAGAAGAGTCCAGTCCACACTGCTCTCTGGAGGCCCTGGTAAAGTCCTACATACTGGAACTCCACTCTCAAACAAACGCAATGCACCATGTTGGTCTAACATTAATGTGATGGACAGTGATCAGAGATCTTCTTCATATTCTGCTTGTGCAGGATGTTAAAAGTCGTTTCGATTGAAACTTTTCATTTCAGTTGTACTGAACAAGTTAAAATGTTTATCTAATATAAAACACTGAAATCTGCATTTTTGTAACGTTAATAACCTTTGTTTTGTGAAGCACCATCATGTGTTGATTATGTTGATAATTTGCTTATTAATGATGAACTTCAACAGTCGTCCATGAGGACTTCTAACCCAAAATGTGTATTATATCTTCCATCTTTTTGTGATGATCTGTTACCGATCTGTTTAAAGGTCAACACTTATCAAGAATAAGCTATTTTGTTACAATTGAATTGTTGTAACGATATAGTCATATTAACATTATATTGAGCATCTTCTGTGAGGTATGTATCAGTATTAGTTAACCATTTGTTATTGATCAACTTGAGCTACAGAATCACTGATTCTCCATGATGATTATTTACCCACACTGGGAATTGTACCTGTTATCATCACTCTGTGATTAGAACTAATTGATTTGTTTAAAGATCAGACTTTGTGTGAAAATGTTGTTCAAATTATTTTAATAATGTGTTTATTGTAACGGGTAGAAAATGTTCTCTCTCAATGTGAAACCTCAATTTATTTTGGACAATATGTTGTCTTTTATAAAGACAGTAAATGTGTATCATATACTCTGTTCGAGTATCATATGTCTTGGAGATTGATCCAAGTGTAATGTGTAATCACATAATCACACCTTATATTTAGGTGTCTATGATGCGACTCCTTGAGTCAATGTCAATAAATCCCAAAATAATGAAATTAAATAATTTTTTATTGTTCTTGATCTTTCCTGTAATCGACATATTGACTGTAGACTACAATGCAGATCTACTGTATAAGGTCATACTTACTTTTGCAATGATTGGTAATGAAGTTTTGGAAGATTAAAATATTGCATCGCAATCAAGTAATCTACAGTGGTCCCAGTTATGAGCAGAAACAGAAATAGTGATGGCTGTATGTGTCTAACATGCCGATCACATGCAACACCATCAAGCGTGCGGTCAGTATGTCAGACACCTAAAGGAATCACAAGTTGAAATATCAAAACAGACTCTGAACCAACCTTATTAGATTTGGGACAGGTCGAAAAGCATGAAACATTTATGGAAATTTAGCTAGCTAGCTAGCTTGCTGTTGCCAGCTAATTTGGCCTGTGATATAAACATTGAGTTGTTATCCTACCTGAAATGCACAAGGTCCTCTACTCCAACAATTAATCCACAGATAAAAGGGTAAACCGAGTTTGTTTCTAGTAATCTCTCTTCCTTCAGGCTTCTTCTTCGGACTTGGTTGGACACCAACTTTAAGGTGCATTACCACTACCAATTGTACTGGAATGTGGACCTCAGTTCATATTTCAATCACCCATGTGGGTATATGCTCCTAAAAACCAATGAGGAGATGGAAATGGGTATATTGTCCTAAAAACCAATGAGGAGATGGGAGATGTGGGACGTACAGTGCATCAAGCATCACAAATAGAACCAAGTTCTATTTTAGTTCCTGGCAACGCAGAATCTCGTTGAGGCACGAGACGTGAGCTGTGTGGTCAGCATGTAAGAAGAAAAGGCCCAGGGTGTGGACATGAAGCTGGAGTTATGGTTAGGGTTGAAACAGGGTGTGGACATGAAGCTGGAGTTAGCGTTGATGTTAGTGTTAGAGTTCAGAAGGGGTGTGGACATACAGTAAAACTAGGGTTAGGATTAAGGTTAGGGTTAAGGTGATGGCTAAAATCAACATGTCACTTGTCTCTCATTGATTAAATTTAAGTCAGAACCAAGACATGTGCTACTCTATAGTGCTGACTGTTCTTTAACTCAAATCATTTCCTCCAAGCCAGGTTTTTCAGGGAACCTTCTCTACGACCAGATGCTGTTTTGGTAATTGAAGCATTTTTAATGGTTGCCTAGAAACCGGAAACTGAATACCTAATATGATGCATTATAATAAGGCACACTTCTATTGTTCCACCATTGAAAGCAGTGAATGGAGAGAGTGTGGGAAACCAAGGAAAACTCACTCACAGACCGCCTTTGGGACAATAGACTTCTGTACCCTGTATGATGAGGGGTGAGAAGGAATTTCACTAGTACGCTTTCGTCATTGAATTCTAGAAATTAATTATATCACAGATATAATGAATTATAAAGACTGCACAAGTGTTTTTTTTTATTATTACAGGGTGTAAGAGGAATTAGGTAACAGATTAGGAAATACATTATATTACAATTTAAACAAACATGATTACATTGTAGTAGTCCTGTGTAACTCAGCAGGTAGAGCATGGCGCTTGCAATGCCAGGGTTGTGGGTTCAAGACCTTCAGGTAAATCAGTACAACAACAAAAAAGTATGATAGTATAAGCCTGGATAAGAGTGTCTGCTAAAATGTGAATGTTGTATCGAAGACTATAAATCTTATATCTAAAACTTAAACGCTTTAAATATCTTCAGTTTTCAGTCCAATCTTGACCATCTCTGAATGGCCATATGCTGTACAAGTCTATATCATCCGATAGTCAAAATATTTGTATTTACTACATTCTTAATACATGCATGTCAGAGTTTTTTTTAATGGGAACTGCTTGTATAGAGATGAATTAACATTTAACAAGGCACACTTCTGTTGTTAGGTGGAAGCTCTATCAATGGGCAGAGTGTGGGAAAGCTCTGGAAAGCAGAGTCTCAGTCTTGTGTCATCATCAACATCAGTCCGACCAGCACCCGTCTGTCTAGGGAACACCCAGAGTCACTGGGGAATAGCCACACTTATAGAAGGGAATTAAACAATACATCAGTTTCTCCAGGGCACAAACATAACGTAGAAATGAACACTGATAAAGTACGGTATATCAAATCCAAATCAAATCCAATTTGATTTGTCACATACACATGGTTAGCAGATGTTAATGCGAGTGTAGCGAAATGCTTGTGCTTCTAGTTCCGACAATGCAGTAATAACCAACAAGTAATCTAACTAACAATTCCAAAACTACTGTCTTATACACACAAGTGTAAGGGGGAAAAGAATATGTACATAAAGATATATGAATGAGTGATGGTACAGAGCGGCATAGGCAAGATGCAATAGATGGTATCGAGTACAGTATGTACATATGAGATGAGTATGTAAACAAAGTGGCATAGTTAAAGTGGCTATCCCCCCCACCATTCCACCTGTTCCATGAGACGTGACCATTGTCCCCTAGCAATAAGAACACTGAGCATGTGGCAGCTCCACATTCCTCATTGTCCTCCCAAGCTCACCCATTGGCTACAGACTGTGAGAAACTCCAACAAGCCCAAGACCCACACATTCATATGCAGATTATGGACTATATATATATATATATGAGAGATGAAGCCAGTAGGAATCAGATTCACTCTACACAGAGGGCAGCACAGAGATCCAACCATGGCACCTACAATCACTTCAGCTGTGATCTACTCGAATGAGCACCTGACTGACGAACAAGGTAAATTGAAGAATCAATTAAAAGAGATTGTGCACTTCCTGACCAAGGATGAGGTGAAGACACAAACCCAGAGAAGACTGCTGAGCCACTTCCAGAGCCTACATCCATCCTCTGATAAGAACAGGACCTGCCTTAGTTCAGCTCCACAGCCCAGCATCAGCAAAGAGAAGAGTCAAGTCAACATCACCCTCTGGAGTCTCTGGTTGAGTCCTACAGACTGGAACTCCACTCTCAAACAAAGTCAATGGACCATGTTAGTCTAACATTCATGTGATGGACAGTGATCAGAGATCTTCCTCATCATCTGAGTATATAGCATTTTTAAAAGTCTTGCAGTGATTGAGACTTTTTATTTCAGTTTATTTCATTTTTCTGAGAAAAATGTGTAAGGTATGAAAACAATATTGTTGTTGTGTTCATTGAAATCGTAACCTTGACTATGTTGATCATGTTTTTATTCATGATTAACAATAGCTTTAATGGTCCTAGATGAGGAATTTTAACCTAAAAATGGGATCAATCTGTTTGTGATTGTCTATGACAGATCTGTTTTTAGGTCAAAATGTATAAGCAACATTTTTTTTACCACTACATTGTATTCAGTATCTTCTGTGAAGCATGTATCAGTTATATTGATAATGTTAAACCCGAGTTATAGCATCACTGTTTCTCTATGAGGATGATTTACCCAAACTGGGTATTATGTTATCATCACTCTGTGATTATCACTATTTTATCTGTTTTATTACCTGAAAAATGTATTTACTGCAGATGTTTTCTCATTGTAAAACCCTTGTTCATTTCAAACAATTCTGTGTGTCTTTACTCTGATGGAGTATCATGTCTTGGAGATTTATCCAAGTTCTTGTTGTGACATTGAATCACTTTATTTGCACCTTAAGTTAAGGTGTTATCTATAATGTGACTCATTCACTCGATTTTAATACAATACATGTAATTACTTTGCTCTTAATTACTTTGCTCTTGTTTCCTTTTCCCTCTCGTTACTATGACAACATTTTAGCTCAACAACATGCCAAATGCTTACAATGATCAATTTTGGTCTAAGATGAATGTATTGAGCAGTTATTATCAAGTAATTATCTTCTTAATTTATTGTTTATTTTTTAATTTAATGTTTATTTAACTAGGCAAGTTAGTTAAGAACAAAATCTTATTTACAATGACGGCCTACCAAAAGGCAAAATGCCTCCAGCATGGATGGGGGTTGGGATTAAAATTAAAATTAAAATATAGGACAAAACACACATCACGACACCACAACACTACATGAAGAGAGACCTAAGACATATCAAGGCAGCAACCCATGACAACACAGCTTGATAATAATACAACATGGCAACAACACAGTAGCAACACAACATGGCAGCAGCACAACATGATAGCAGCACAGAACATTAAATACAAACATTATTGGGCACAGGCAACAGCCCAAAGGGCAAGAAGGTAGAGGCAGCAATACATCAAGCAAAGCAGCTACAACTGTCAGAAAGAATTTCCATGATTGAGTCTTTGAATGAAGAGATTGAGATAAAACTATCCAGTTTGAGTGTTTGTTGCAGCTCGTTCCAGTCGCTAAATGCAGCGAACTGAAAAGATGAGTGACCCAGGGATGTGTGTGCTTTGGGGACCTTTAACAGAATGTGACTGGCAGAACGGGTGTTGTATGTGGAGGATGAGGGCTGCAGTAGGTATCTCAGATATGGGGGAGTGAGGCCTAACAGGGTTTTATAAATCAACATCAACCAGTCGGTCTTGCGACGGGTGTACAGAGACGACAAGTTTACAGGGGAGTATAGAGTGCAGTGATGTGTCCTATAAGGAGTATTGGTGGCAAATCTGATGGCAGAATGGTAAAAAAACATCTAGCCGCTCGAGAGCACCCTAACCTGCCGATGTATAAATTACGTCTCCGTAATGTAGCATGAGTAGGATGGTAATCTGAGTCAGGCTTAGTTTGGCAGCTGGGGTGAAAGAGAAGCGATTACGATAGAGGAAACCGAGTCTATATTTAACTTAGCCTGCAGCTTTGATATGTGCTGAGAGAAGGACAGTGTACCGTCTAGCCATACTCCCAAGTACTTGTATGATGTGACTACCTCAAGCTCTAAACCCTCAGAGGTAGTAATCACACCTGTGGGGAGAGGGGCATTCTTATAACCAAACCACATGACCTTTGTTTTGGAAGGGTTCAGAACAAAGTTAAGGGCAGAGAAAGCTTGTTGGACACTAAGAAAGCTTTGTTGTAGAGCGTTTAACACAAAATCTGTGGAGGGGCCAGCTGAGTGTAAGACTGTATCATCTGCATATAAATAGATGAGAGAGCTTCCTACTGCCTGAGCTATGTTGTTGATGTAAATTGAGAAGAGTGTGGGGCCTAGGATCGAGCCTTGGGGTACTCCCTTGCTGACAGGCAGTGGATGAGACAGCAGATGTTCTGACTTTATACATTGCACTCTTTGAGAAAGGTAGTTAGCAAACCAGGCCAAAGACCCCTCAGAGACACCAATACTCCTTAGCCGGCTCACAAGAATGGAATGGTCTACCGTATCAAAAGCTTTGGCCAAGTCAATAAAAAGAGCAGCACAACATTGCTTAGTATCAAGTGCAATGGTGACATCATTTCCATCACATGCACAGGGGGTTTATGATGTAAGTTATGAAGCTTTATGTCATGGTATGTAGGCCTACCTGAAATGTAATTACACTGTCAGAATTACCATGGAAATGTGTGATGTTGCTAGAGATAGTGAATGCCAAATTGAGCAATTGAGCATTTGAATGAAGCCATTCCACTGGGCACATACTTCAACTCAATGTGTATCCACTTTGGTTCAACATAACTTAATTGAAATGACGTGGAAACAACGTTGATTCAACCACTGTGTGCCAAGTGGGATGATAATACAACACCATTAACGCTGAAAGTGTGGGCACAATTTTATTTTTCTTAACAACTTTAATTTAAAGCCATTTAAAGAACAAATTGATTAGTAATTGATCTTGAACAATGAGATCAAACCAAAAATGGCTCGAAATTGTGCATGGTGCCACAATGTGGTGCTACTTGTTGTTGGACGTGGCAGAGAACAATCATTGTGCAAGTTAAAAGCACCCAAAGGTATTAGAACAGTTATATGCCTATGCAGGCATATTTGGAGGTCTGAGTTACCTGTGAATAAGATTTAGACTGCAAGAGTCAATTAATGCAACTATTTATCAAAGACATATAAAGTGATGAAACATCACTACACAAATGTAGTGGGAAAAAAATATGTTTCTCTTATAACAGAGAATCCCAAAAAGATGGATGATGCAGTATCATACCCATTTTGGGTTAAAAGTCCTCATGGAGGATAGTTAACATATGTTGCACAGAACATAAGATTACGATTTCAATTATAACTGTAATTAATTATATCGTTTTCATATATCAAATCATATTCTTAGATACATTTCTTCAGCACATAATAGTTAATAGTTTCAATGAAAACCTTCTGCATGAACAGAAGATTAAAAAGATATCTTCCTATTCTCATTACTGTCCAGTATATAAATCTTAAACCTACATGATAAAAAAACATTTTTGGGGACTTGGTCCATTATGTTTGTCAGAGAGTAGCGCTCCAGTAAGTAGGACTCTACCAGGGCCTTTAGAGGGCGCTGTTGACTGGACTCTTCTTTAAGCTGAAGCTGTGCTGGGCTGTATAAATAGTTCTGATCTGCAATGAATGAATCAATGATATATACAGTAAAGAGAAAGTAAACAATGGAATGTTTATGAATGCCAATGAAAAATAGGTCACCTGGTTTGATACAAATCCACCAATAATTGAAGTAACAAAGTAATGTCTTGTAGAGTTAAACATTTGGTCATGATGCAGACTCTTACCAAGAACCTAAGAGGTACTATGGTCTGGCTGGAAAGATCCTGTAAAAAGTCTTTTTGAAAGGACATTTATACCAAGCGACCATCCACTGGCTTGTGGATTAGGATTTTTTCCAGGATGGAAAACTGACTTATTTTTTGCCATCATTTGAAGGTTATGACATTTCAAATTATATATATTTTTAAGTGCAATGCTAAAAATCACCGGTAGATGACAGTCTTAGAATATCTGTCCATCATTTTAACATGGTCTCAGAACATTTGTATTATTCTGCACGTAAATCCGTACGCTCCATTTAGTATAATATGTTATGTTTCGTATGGTATGTATTTATTTGTGGATGTCCATCATCCATTTCGTATGATATGCTACAAATTGTAATTCATACAATATGTTACGAACTGCAATTTGTACATTTGTTACGAATTTGCAAAACATATGATATGTTATGAATTCCAATTTGTTGTGGCTGACGTTAGCTAGGTTGCTAGGTTAGTTGCAAAGTTGCTCCTCAAATTCGAAAGTTGTCCGTGACAGCTAGACGTTTGTGTTATACGCCCACCCATCCATCCACCTTCCTTTTGTTTTTGTCTTAAGTAACCTTCTATCTTATGTAACACTACCAAACATAATATCATAGTCTCCCAGATTTACTCTCCTCAATTGGTAGTTACAGTGTTGTCCCATCGCTGCAACTCGGGAGAGGCGAAGGTCAAGAGCCATGCATCCTCCAAAACACAACCCTGCTCGCTTAAGCACCAATGTGTTGGAGGAAAAAGGAGTTGCTAGAGCGCAACACGACATCCCGGCTGGCCAAACCCTCCCCTAACGCAGACAACGATGTGCCAATTGTGTGCCGCCTCATGGGTCACCCGGACACAGCCGGCTGCGACACAGCCCAGGATTGAACCCAGATCTGTAGTGTCTCCTCAAGCACTGCGATGCAGTGCCTTAGACCCCTGCACCACTCATGAGGTCCCCAGTCTCATAATTTCTGAGCCAACCTATACATCAAGTCCATCTCTGGAGAACAAACAGTGTCAGGAGTACAAACAATGAAACCATTAGGCCTATGTGTTCTTAATCACACATGAGTGCTTTAGCCTAATAGATAATAGAAAGAGTGATTTGTGAATATTGATATTGACTTTCTTCTTACTTCACTGATGTGTCCACCAGGTACATCAGCACATTAAATGGGGTTCTTGATGACAATGGTAACAATACGTACTGTAAGATATTATTTCAGATTATCAGGCTTTAATTAGATGTAAATATCATACTAAACAAACATCATGATGTCTGCATAACTTTCATTGTAGTGCCTCACAATGACTCTGATGAATATCTAAGTAAATCATTACAAAGTCAAATTGAGTCAGGGGAAACCAAGGGCATTGCACTCATAGGAAACAGGATGCTTTCAAACGGCTCGGCAGGTCTGTAATGTGACGGCGCAGGTGACCTTACCTCCCTATGGTCAGAGCGGGGGGATTCATTAATCTCAACAGAGTAGCTCCAAGGAAGTCCCTCTATAGCTAAACAGCTGTTATGAACTTATGAAACATACACACCATGCTGAGGAGATCTATATTCACTGGCATGGCCTAAAAGAGGTCTGTAAAACATGTACATCTGAGAGGAACCTAAACTTCACAAGCCTGGTGTCTGTTTTATCTGTTTTATGCCTTTACCAACTCCTCTGAACTTCATCCTCATGCCATACAAAATACATTTGGGCCTCCCAAGTGGCGCAGCGGTCTAAGGCACTGCTACTCAGTGGAACTTCCTCACTGGAGTACCCAAGTGTCTGGGTCAAAGAATGTAGGTTTCAAAGATATATTGAGTAATGTGAATATTTTGTAAGTTTTCATACTTTGTGTGGAGCGATTGGGTACTTAAGAATATAATGTTCTCAATATTATGTTGACATTATTCATTTATATTATGCAAATTACCTTTGTAAGATAAATGTTGCATTAACTCCACACAGACCTTAGTTGTGACTTGTAGCGTAGACAGGCACCCTAGATCAATGCCTTAGTGTGTGAGGTATAAAAGGAGCAATGTGTCTGAAAGAAGGCCTGTCTGTCTGTGCCCCTGGTCCATGCAGCTGGCTGGGGGACCCACCACCGGGCACAGATCCAGAGCCCCTTGCTACATCCCCTACAGTCAAGGGTGACAGATGTCCTGTATCCCTGCACTTGCAGATATGAGCAGGCCCAAGAGACTTTACTGACCTTGTGAACTGACTAGGAATAACTAGGTTCACTGTTTCTTCCTGGTCTGGTGACATAGTCAGGAAAGAATCCTGTCCCTAGATATGAGAGCCCCTGGGATATCCAGGTATCAGAGTATGGACCAGCTGGGAGGAGGGATACCATCAGTTTAACCGCTGTGATGAGTGCATAAAGTACAACTGTCACATAGTCTTGGAACAAAGCCAATCACTTAATTGCACACGTTCCTGTAAAGCAATGTTGGATTATTTTAGACAGGTCTCAGGGAACAGCAGATATGAATCCACATGCTATGCGGGAATCTGTGGAACTCTGGCCCACCCCAGCAGACATGAGACATTTTGACACCAGTGTGGAAAAGCTGACATGAAAAAGTAGCCACCTGTCCCAAGCATGATCTCCACCCTTGGGTAGGCCATATAGGGATGGACTTTGTTGCACTCACATGTAAAACTTAACAGAAAATAGCTTCTGTGATTACAATTCTCCTAATGTTCAGTAATTATTTATGGTAGAACTGATCTCCTTCCCAATGACTGAAGTGAGCAGTGCAAGCTATTGATCCTCCATGGCTGGAGAGGAATGCAAAGGCCTCTGTGTTTTAGATTTTCATATTTTTTTCCTTATCTCTCTCTGTATCTGAAAACATCAAATATCTTTGAATTCTGTTTCAAAAAATGGGTCTGTGACGTTCTGTAGCCCAAATTCCCTTAACATTTTACGAGTTTCATGCTCAATAGCACAGCTATCAGGGGCTAATTGAGATATTGCAGGAATATCTATACTGGCATCCATTGAATGGTGTGCAAATCTCTTTAGGTTTCACAATGAGGAGGGACCCCTTCCCACATAGTGGAAAAAGGATGTGAAGAAAATTGTATCTTATTTAAGCGATAATGCCAGAGAAGTTGGTGTTTGGAGGATATATTGGGTGTTTTCATCCTTCCACAAGATTTAGTCCCGACACAAATAGGATGCTACCCAAGCCGGCTGGTAGTTTGGTCTATCGGTTCGGTTGCCAGAGACGCGGAGTTCTGTACCTGTACACAGCCAATCTGTAAATAGCACACCTGACTACCTCCTCCCCAATTTATTACTTACCCTCTTGCTCTTCTGTACCCCAGTATCTCTACTTGCACATCATCATCTGCACATGTATCACTCCAGTATTAATGCTAAATTGTAATTATTTGACATCTATGGCATATTTATGCCTACCTCCCTACTCTCCTACATTTGCACACACTGTACATAGATCTTTCTTTTTTTATTTTATTTTGTGTTGACTGTACATTTGTTTATGTGTAACTCTGTGTTGTTGTTTGTGTCGCACTGCTATGCTTTATCTAGGCCAGGTCGCAGTTGTAAATGAGAATTTGTTCTCAACTGGCCTACCGGGTTAAATACATTTTTAAAAATGTTTTTTTTTTAAAGACGCGACCCAGTCATTAAGTCTTTTTGTTCTGTATTCATGTACGTGACCCAGTCGTTTGCTCTAAATGTTCCATTGCCATACTGGCTGCAAACGTTCTTATACAAAAGATAAAGAACATGAGTTTTAGGCAACTCATGGAAAACAGAAAGGAAAACGCCGCATAAGTTCCAACCCTTAGGTCTTCATCAGGCATCAATATCCCAGGTGAGGGTGGAAGGTACTATATATAAGGGCAGTACTCAGTGACATCACTTCTTGAATCAGGAGGTAAAAAATATGTAACATACAGTAGGTGCACAATATTAAACTTTTATTTATTTTTATTTCACCTTTATTTAACCAGGTAGGCTAGTTGAGAACAAGTTCTCATTTACAACTGCGACCTGGCCAAGATAAAGCAAAGTAGTGTGACACAAACAGCAACACAGAGTTACACATAGAATAAACAAGCGTACAGTCAATAACACAATAGAAAAAATATATATTACAGCTGCAGTGATCGGCTAGCTGCTCGGATAGCTGATGTTTAAACTTAGTGAGGAAAATACAAGTCTCCAGCTTTAGCGATTTTTGCAATTTGTTCCAGTCATTGGCTGCAGACAACTGGAAGGAAAGGCAGCCAAAGGAGGTGTTGGCTTTGGGGATGACCAGTGAGATATACCTGCTGGAGTGCGTGCTACGGGTGGGTGTTGGTATGGTGACCGGATGAGCCGAGATAAGGCGGAGCTTTACCTAGTAAAGACTTATAGATGACCTGGAGCCAGTGGAGCTGGTGATGAATATGTAGCAAGGGCCAGCCGATTAGAGCATACAAATCGCAATTGTGGGTGGTATATGGGGCTTTGGTGACAAAACGGATGGCACTGTGATAGACTGCATCCAGTTTGCTAAGTTGAGCGTTGGAGGCTATTTTGTAAATGACATCGCCGAAGTTGAGGATCGGTAGGATGGTCAGTTTTACGAGGGTATGTTTGGTAGCGTGAATGAAGGAGGCTTTGTTGCGGAATAGAAAGCCGATTCTAGATTTAATTTTGGATTGGAGATGTTTAATATGAGTCTGGAAGGAGAGTTTACAGTCTAGCTAGATGCCTAGGTATTTGTAGTTGTCCACATATTCTAAGTCAGAACCGTCCAGAGTAGTGATGCTAGTCGAATGGGCGGGTGGGTGCGGGCAGCGGACGGTTGAGGAGCATGCATTTAGTTTTTCAAAATATATGAACAAGGAATGTGATTAATATTTACAGTAATATATATATATATATATATATATATATATATATATATATATATATATATATATATATCACTGTAGATATCAATCACATATATATATATATATATACATATGTATATATATATATATATATATATATATATACATAAAATATTAAATTAGGATTAAAAACAAGTGTGGACATGTTGACACTAAAAACGGTTTCAAGTAGAACTCCTCGCCAAGAGGTGACAGTGTGTTGAACCTGTGGATCCAGAAAGATTCCATTTGAAGAAGTTTACTCTGTCCCCTCCCCTGTGTGACATCTTGACCATTTCTATTCCAATATATCTCAGAGAGATACGTTCTTATCCCTTGCTTGACAACTACAGCTAACTTTGAGCCTGCATGCTGTTCTGTATCTTGCTACTGCCCTGGATTACTGACCTCTGCCTGCCCTGACCCTGAACCTGCCTGCCACTCTGTACCTTACGGACCCTGCCCTGGACTATCGATCTCTGCCTGCCCTTGACCTGTCGCTTGTCTGCCCCTGTTTTATAAATGAACGTCTGCTATTCGAGCCATGTCAGAAAGCAGCCAGAAAAACAGCAAAGTAGGTGCATTTGCATTTGTTTAAGCTGTTTTCTAGTGACATTCATTTCGATACATCCACAACAAAATGAGCTAATGAGGCGCAATTTCGCCTGGCATAGAAAATGTGCTCTCTCGTCAGGACACTGTTGTTCAGAAGAGCTAGCCAACAACACATCTAACACAATCACTTCAAACTGAAGTTGGCTAGACTGCAAAGTATCTGCACTTCATTTCGTTTTACCTTTATTCAATTGACATTTCTTTGTGTATACTGGAGTTCGAATTAGACAATTGAATCAATTTTGCAAATGTCGGAGAGACAGACAGCAAGGTTTATACAAATATTGGTTGTTGAAAGCTAAATGTTAGTCTAAAAGAAATGTGAGATAATGTCTAGATGCTTTTTATAGTGGAGATCAAGTTTATGAATGACTTGGCTGGGCTGAGACAGTGGATTGCGCAGTCAGTTGGAACAGACTAAATAGGCAGTTTAACTTCATAGATTTAGCCGGCGGTAACTTGTGGAATAGACACCGGCTAGAATGCAGTTTTAACCAATCAGAATTCAGGATTAGAAGAGGTAAGACAGACAGTACAAGACCTGTCTGTTAACGAGGTGCATGATATAGTGAGTGTCAGTGCCCCTACACTATCTTTAATTGGTTACAACTAAGGTAATTACAACCTGCACCTCTGAATTTAGGAATGACTCGCTAATACAAACACTATAATTTTGAACATTATGCTAATCAAATATCTAACATCATACACTATGCAATACAGGTTTATTGAACGTTTATAAAATTGAGTTACGATCGTGATCTTCTATGAGGATAATAATCAAATTGTTATGACCAAATCATTTTTTACATTATTTTAGATGCGGATGTTTTTAAGAACAAACAGCTACAACATACAACACACTCCACTGGGAATTACCTACATTTACAGACCACATGTAGGGACAGTGGACTAAGGTGTCATATGCATATGGCTTATTCATATGCACAGGGGTGGATCTGGGGTTGACTGACTGTAAGGTTGACTGAGTGAAGCTTGTAGACTACTGTATATTTAGCTTTCCTCTTAGTCATGGAGTAACATCTAGGCCTCAGTGTTAACTTGTCAGGTCACGTACCGGAAACACTCCCAGCTGTAATCATGGGGGATGTCAAGCTGTCATGGGACAAATTAAGAAAGGGAAATATTTGTGCCCCGGCCAACACATATGAGTGAGAGTGGAGAGCACAGGGATCAAACAGCGAAGAGACAGGATACTTGAGGTCTCCTTTGAGTCTCTTCTCCTTTGTGTCTCTTCACTGTAAATCATTTGGCAAAGCTCTCCTTATCATTTAACACTAGGCTTTGACACAGTGGGAGGAAAATTATTCTGGGTGTGATCAGCCTTACATCAGCAGATGAGCCTGCTACTGAAATGGCTTTCTGAAATGGCTAAGGTTTATATCATGAACCTGATCCTGTCTGGATATTTTGCAGTGCACTGAAATCTATTATGAGCCTTCTGTGTATGTCTATGGATCTGTAGCACCTCAACAAATGAAACTACCAGTGTCTTAGTGAAAATCTTATATATATTCTGATATTCCCTTTATTAATAAACAACAGGCTGGATAATCAAGAAGGTAACTTCATTAATAATGGTTGGCTTTCAAAAGGCACAGGACGCATCACTTTTCAAAATTCCCTTTTGAGGACAGAGCAGTGAAGTTGAAGTGTAATGAAATGCTGATTTTGTTCAATTTAATGATAAACCGTCATTAAATGTACATTAGCCTTGAAAACAACAAAGTCGAATAATTTCCTGTGGAAAACAATTTTGGGCAGAGGTTATTGGAGAAATGATGCCAAGAAAGTTGCTTTATTATTTCCAGAACCTTCACTGCTGTTTTTTTTGTTGCCTCTAGTTGATATGAAATGTCACCTGAATAATTGTACAAACCCCATAGATTATCTATCAAGTTTAATCTTGTGAGGCATCAGTCGACACTCTCTTAGCTGTGTTGTGAGCATACGCTTTAACGATGTGATAACAGAGGATGGCGTATCACAATTTACGTGGTTTCAGCAGATCCGTTGTCCGCAATGCACCCACCTGCCTGCCAAACAGGTCTTTGCTCAGAGCGACATGCAGGCTGCTCTCAGGGTGTCATATCTCACTGTCGGTCGACTGATGGTCCCCTCACTGCTCCACCCTGGTGCCTTGGTGCTGAGACCTGGGTACTGTTCTGGTCCTGCTAAGTCCTCTCAGCACCAGGAGGAGGGAGAGTTCTCCCAGCTAACCGGGAACATTCCCAGAAACTTAGCTACAATTCAAAGGACGTTTTTGATAAAACTGTGTAAGAAATATACTTGTAATGGTCTCCTAACATTCACAGAAATGTTGTGCAAAACATCTGTAAGAACCACCACAGAACATTCCCCAAACATTCTCATTAGGTTTACAGGTAATGTAATAACACAATGTACCAGTAATGTTTTTCGAAGATACTGCTGCAACAAAATGTGAGCTCAACATTCTGGGAATGTTCTTGTAACATCATGTGAATGATCTATACAAACATTATATAATCATCAGCACAACTGGACAGTTTTTAAGTTATGAGAACATTGGCCACAACCTAACGAATGTTCTGGGAACTTTCACAGAAACAATTTTGGTTTGCTGGGATGACTTTGACTTACAGAAAGCTGAATCGACTTATAGTGCTGCTCAAAGTATTGGTGTAATGGTGTTCACAGGTAAGGTTGGGATTATTAGTGTTACTGGAGATGCCTGCTCCATTAAGACTGGTGATGTGACAGTGTTGTACCATTGTATCGTCATTACAAAGCCTTACATTGGTATGTAGCCAACTACTGAGTGGCATTGGTGACATTGATATAGTACAGAGTCTGAGTCCACAGAGTGGTTTATCGCACGGCTTTCTTAAGAGGACCAGATACATATAAATATCTAGTTTCCAGTAGAATTTATAGCTTATCCTCCTTAGAAGAATTACTCTGTGGTTTTCAAATGACTTTCTTATTGTGAGATAGTACTGTTTCATTATTAACAAGTAGTGCTTTGAAGCTAGGATTTATTTGTGTAGCTGAAACAAAATATTAATTTTTGCATTAAGAGGCACTTCAAAGCAAATACATTGAGGGGTAAAAAGTACTGATAAATGTGAATCTTTTAGACATTGTGAATTGTGAAGAGCTTTTAACTTTCAAAGTGTTCTGCTGCAGCATACATTGTTTGCTGGGTCAAATATCAAAACAACAAGAAGGAAAAATAAGGATGAGAAGATTTCAAAGGTTTTGAACAGCATTCTAAAAGCACTCCACGGAGGTTAGCAGCAGCAGAGGGGCTGGATCTACATTGCTACTACCACATCATCTTACCAAACCCTGGACAATAGTTCTGATACAGTGAAGAAATCCCAACCCTAGCCTTAAACTAACCCTAGTGTGGTAGTGCTTCATGGAATGTATGCATTCACTACTGTAAATTACTCTGGATAAGAGTGTCTTGCTAAATTACTAAAATGTAAATGCAATGGCAGGCGGATTGGGATTTGTCATGTTAAAAAATGTCCACAGCGCCATTCTCTGATGAAAAACAGACAAATTCCTTCAACCGAGGGAGGTCTGCCATGTCCTTGAATTTGTCTTTGTTTTAGAATTTTAGAACCGCGTGATTTATGTTGTATCCACCACTCAATCCCGGGACCTTTCACAGGAGATAGGGTCTCATCACTGCCCTCTAGAGGTTAGGGAGGCGGGATGGGGATTGTGTGCTGACTTTATACTCCTGTATAGTCCAACATGAACAGTGCTAATCTGAAACATGGATGATCCAGAACTTACTTTGATCACCCTGTTGTTGCAGGAAATTTACTGCACAGCAGGAAATGCAAACCTGTAGTGTATTCAATGTTTAAAAACGCTTATAAAGTTTAATTTCCACTGTATCACAGCCTGGTACTGCAACCGCAAGGCTCTCCAAAGGGTGGTGCGGTCTGCACAACTCATCTATGGGGGCAAAATACCTGCCCTCCAAGACACCTACAGCACCCGAACAGCCACTGCCTGTTCAAACCACTACCATCCAGAAGGAGAGGTCAGTACAGGTGCATCAAAGCTGGGACTGAGAGACTGAAAAACAGCTTCTATCTTTTCAGTCTCCTGAGGGGGAATAGGTTTTGTCGTGCCCTCTTCATGACTGCCTTGATGTGCTTGGACCATGTTAGTTTAGTATGTTGGTGATGTGGACGCCAAGGAACTTGAAGCTCTCAACCTGCTCCTCTAGAGTCCCGTCAAAGAGAATGGGGGCGTGCTCGGTCCTCCTTTTCCTGTAGCCCACATCTTCTTGTCTTGATCATGATGAGGGAGAGGTTGTTGTCCTTGCACCAGATGGTCAGGTCTCTGACCTCATCCCTATAGTCTGTCTCATTGTTGTCGGTGATCAGGCCTACCACTGTTGTGTAGTCAGCAAACTTAATGATGGTGTTGGAGTTGTGCCTGGCCGTGCAGTCATGAGTGAACAGGGAGTACAGGAGGGGACTGAGCACACACCCTTGAGGGGCCACCGTGTTGTTACCTACCCTTACAACCTGGGGGCGGCCCGTCAGGAAGTCTAGGATCCAGTTCCAGGGGGAGGTGTTTAGTCTCAGGGTCCTTAGCTTAGTGATGACTTTGAGGGTACTATGGTGTTGAACGCTGAGCTGTAATCAAGGAATAGCATTCTCACATAGGTGTTCCTTTTGTCCAGGTGGGAAAGGGCAGTGTGGAGTGCAATAGAGATTGCAACATCTGTGGATCTGTTTGGGCAATATGCAAATTGGAGTGGGTCTAGGGTTTCTGGGATAATGGGGTTGATGTGGGCCATGACCAGCCTTTCAAAGCATTTCAAGGCTACAGATGTGAGTGCTATGGGTCGGTAGTCATTTAGGCAGGTTACCTTCGTGTTCTTGGGCACAGGGACTATGGTGGTCTGCTTGGAAGATGTTGGTACAGTTTTACAGACAGACAGGGAGAGGTTGTAAATGTCAGTGAAGACACTTGCCAGTTGGTCAGCACATGCTCGGAGTACACGTCCTGGTAATCCGTCTGGCCCTCGGCCTTGTGAACGTTGACCGGTTTAAAGGTCTTACTCACATCGGCTGTGGAGAGTGTGATCACACAGTCATCCGGACCTGTTGATGCTCTCATGCATGTTTCAGTGTTGCTTGCCTCGAAGCAAGCATAGAAGTTATTTAGCTTGTCTATGCTAGTGTCTAGGCTTGTGTCACTGGGCAGCTCTCGGTTGTGCTTTTCTTTGTAGTCTATAATAGTTTGCAAGCCCTGCCACATCTGACGAACGCCGGAGTTGGTGTAGTACGACTTGACCTTAGTCCTGTATTGACGCTTTGCCTGTTTGATGGTTCGTCGGAGGGCATAGCGGGATTTCTTATAAGCTTCTGGGTTAGAGTCCCACTCCTTGAAAGCGGCAGATCTGCTATTTAGCTCAGTGCGAATGTTGCCTGTAATCCATGGCTTCTGGTTGGGAAATGTATGTACGGTCACTGTGGGGACGACGTCCACGATGCACTTACTGATAAAGCTAACGACTGATGTGATGTACTCCTCAATGCCATCGGAAGAATCCTGGAACATATTCCAGTCTGTGCTAGCAAAACAGTCCTGTAGTTTAGCATCTGCTTCATCTCCACTTTTTTTTTAGACCGAGTCCCTGTTTCTTCCTGCTTTAATTTTTGCTTGTAAGCAGGAATCAGGAGGATGGAGTCATGGTCAGATTTGCCAAATGAAGGGCAAGGGAGAGCTTTGTACGCTCTGGTTGCACATTGAACATGCTGTTGGAAATTCGGTAAAAATTATTTCAATTTCCCTGCATTAAAGTCACCAGCCACCAGGAGCGCCACCTCTGGGTGAACATTTTCCTGTTTGCTTATAGCGGAATACAGCTCGCTGAGCGCGGTTTTAGTGCCAACTTCGCTCTGTGGTGGTATGTAGACAGCTATGAAAAATACTGTTGAAAACTCTCTAGGTAGATAGTGTGGTCTACAGCTTATCATGAGTTACTCCACCTCAGGCGAGCAAAACTTTGAGACTTCCTTAGACATCGTTCACCAGCTGTTGTTGACACAAATGCATTGGCCCCAGCCCCGTGTCTTACCAGAGGCTGCTGTTCTGTCTTGACGATGGAGTGTATAACCCGCCAGCTGTATGTTCTTAATGTCGTTGTTCAGCCACAACTCTGTGAAACATAAGATATTGCAGTTTTTAATGTCCCGTTGGTAGGATATATGTGCTGTCAGTTTGTCTCATTTATTTTCCAGCGATTGAATGTTAGCTAGCAGAATGGAAGGCAAGGGCAGATTAGCCACTCGCCGCCTGATCCTCGCGAGGCACCCGGATCTTTTGCCTCAAAATCTCTGTTTCCTTCTCCAGCGAATCACAGGGATCGGGGCCTGGTCGGATGTCTGCAGTATATCTCTCGCGGCCGACTTATTGAAGAAGAACTCCTCATCCAATTTGAGGTGAGTAATCCCAATTCTGATGTCCAGAAGTGCTTTTCGGTCATAAGAGACGGTAGCATCAATATTGTGTACAAAACAATTTACGAACAACATGAAAAAACAAACAAAATAGCATGATTGTTTGAGAGCCGATAAGATGGCAGCCCTACTCTCCGGCGCCACTCTCCGGCGCCATGTTGTTAGATTCCTTTTTAGATATTACTGCACTGTCGGAACTAGAAGCACAAACATTTTGCTACACTCGCATTAACATCTGCTAACCACGTGTATTTGACAAATACAATTTGATTTGATTTGATTTAAAATGTCAAACTTTGCTCTAACAACTCCTAAAAAATCCACACTATAATTCACATTTCCTGTTGCTGCACCATTCTATTTCTGCTGTGAGAAACAGGTCAAATTAAGATCTTACATCTGTATTGAGAGTGACAGGACTCTCACTGACTGCATGCATGACATACAGTATTGACACATGTGCAGTGGTATACAGCTGGTGATTTCATCATCTTGCTGCTGTCATGACGTTGGCCTGGGGATAGGTTTATGACAGTCATAAGTACCTCTTTCCCCATTTTTCCTCTCTCTACCCTACTGATGTTACATTTGCAAAACTCTTTGGTTAACATAGAGATTCTGGGAACATCAGAAGGTGGGGGGAAATAAACTATATTCTGGTAATACGACCAATTGAACATAAGCGGTGGTACTTAATGAATGAATATGATGTCAGTTCGGTTGTCATCTTTGACATTCTCATCATTGATTTGATTAGATGATAAGATGACAAACTCTACAGTGGAAAGTTCACACATCAGAGTTATCGGATTCACATGGAATTGTTGTTCAATTTAAATGTTTAAATATTAAATTATTCGTGATGGGATGAGATATGATTTTAGCTTCTAAAATGTGAGATTTGGGTTTTCATAAGATAGGGCTCTGCTCAATCAGTGGCCCGCCCCTGTGAAGAGACATGGGCTATAAAACTTTTCAAACACGCCCTCCTCTCCCCTCCTCTCCTTTCCTATATAAGCCCTTGACGACAATATAACCTCCTGTTCCGAGGACGTGAGGACGATGGTCCGATGTCAGAATGGTTCAGATAATAACTACAGAACGAAGCCAACATCAGCGTGAGCTTTGGTTGCGAATGGTATGAACTTTGAACTCTTATTCACTACAGAAGTGATACCTCCTAGCCGTTGAGTAAGCAACAGCCACTGCAAACGAGGGTTAGGAAGGAACAGACAGAGTATCCCGTCTATCACACAACGACGTTACTACAATGTATACAATTGACAACCAGAGACATTCTTCAAAGGACAAAGGACTCGGTTGGACAACACGGCCTTCCATCTACCACCAACCTACTGAAGCGCAGCTCAGAGTAAATATTTATTGCATTTTCCTGTTCCAAATGGGCGGTAATTTAGAATGCATAAGATACTGTATTTACGATAGCACAGCTTCGCCCTTTGTTCCTCAGTCTTCCTGCTCATTCACTCAAACCCAGCCCCTTTTCTTTTGTGTAACAAGCTGTCATATCTGTTCCGCCCGCCAGGGACGTTTCCCTTTATGATGTAATTTGTAATCAAGTTATGATTTAATTATGTGTATGTGTAATTCTGTGTGATTAGTTAGGTATTTAGTAAATAAATAATTAAACCCAATTTTGTATTGCTGATTCAACTTGTTAGCCAGGGTTCGTGCAGATAACCAAGAATTTACAACTTTCAGATGAGACTGAATTAAGATGACGATTAATATCGACTGCTATTGATGTAAAATATTACTAGGTCTTTAAGAGTTTATTCGGAAGATAACAGATCTATAAATATTATTTTGTGGTGCCTGACTCTCTAGTTAATTACATTTACATGATTAGGTCAATCAGGTAATATTAAATGCAAGTGTAGCCACACTCCCTCGCAGCCACACAGATTGGACAGGTGCTGTACTTTTCCACAGTGATACTGGTACTTTTTGAAGGTAAACATACTCAGTGATGCATGCTTATTACTGTCTGTGGGGCATGGGGAGTTTGAAGTATAGATCAGTGAGAAGGCAAAGAAGGCAGCAAATCATTATTTACATTAGGCCTATCTACAGCTCAGAGAAAGAGGGGATAGTATGGAATGACCTAAACCAGTGAGTAGGCTATGACAGGTCTACTGTCTGCTCTGTTTTCATCTTTACTGAAACCTGAGAACGTCATGCATGGCATAAAACAGTTTATTTCAATAGACTGACTTAAAGGTGCACTATGCTGAAATGTATCCTGCTTTGCCTGGTTGCAGATATTCTAATAGTTCTAATAGCACAATTTCAGTTTCTGGAACAAAACAAGCAAGTATAGTGTAGAGAATCATTGTACCATCTAAATATATTTTCCATAACCCAAAATATTGTATTTTCAGCTGTTAGAAGCGGTGTACAAAACCAAAAGTAAAAGATACAAAACAAAAATGAGAATGTGAGCATAGAAATAGTACATATAGAACAGATATACCGCTTCTTAGACTTGCTTTCAATGAAAACGACAGATCTATAAATCCTTTTTCTATGTGAATTTGTTTGGGTAGCATAAAAAGTTACATATTGCCGCTTTAATACAGAACACCATATTTTCCTTTTTGTAAATTGGACCAGTATACACTAAGCTTATTATTATCTTCTGAACTCGAAAAGAGACTGTTCCATTGCATATTGTACCTCGATAGGCGTTTCTTTTGTGCCAATGATTAAATCAAAGCCATTGCAGTGCCAAAATCGTTGTTAGGTAACGTGAATTGAAGGCCGTTCTCTGCTTGGAGTAAAAGCAAGCAAGCACTGTTTGCTGACATCCGGAGACTTACGCGTTTTCTCCTCTACTCCCAGCCTTCGTTCCTCCCTCTTTCGCTCTCCTTCTCTTCCTCATACTCGCTCGAAGCTCTTGACTCCGTCATATACTGCTGTTCCCTCAAAGCAGGGAATAAGGACGGGGCAGAGGCAGTATTGGATTGATTTGCCCGCGGTGCACAACGTCAACAGTCCTCACCTGGATGTGTGTTTGACTTGAAGGTAGGTGGCAACATTTAGCATTGCATTACATTTTGCATTGTGTTAATACATTTTATATTTGCGGTGCTTCCATCTCATCATAGGGAATAGTTTTTTTTATTAGGCTACAATCTCTCCTTACTTCCAAACAAATTCTTGCACATGGCTGTAAAACATGTATGTATCCCTGATTGTTTTATTATAACATGTTTTCAAAGGCCATTCGTAAACTATGCTGGATTCCGTTATATTATGTTTTTTCCTCTTGATGTGACGTTCCTATGTAAAAGGCACACTGGAGCGAAATGCCTAGCACAATGTAATATTTCGCAAGGGAGAACATGTCATTGCTGGGCTATTCTGCAATAATTCCATTCCATACGACTGCATTTGCGCTCCCTAAAAGGACAGAGCACATTTGATTCGGGATCTTTATGGTGGAACATGCCCATGGCCTTTCATAATATCCCACGTCGTCGGGACATTGTGTGAAGGCGATGTGTGTGTGGCATGAGGTGATACGAAATAAATGAATACTCGATTTCCATGGTGCGTTCTAGGCATACAGTCATTGGTTCTAGGGCTCCAGAGGCACAACTTGTAGCGTCAATGACGCGGCTATTTCCCTCACATCCTCTGCTCAGCCCTTGCCCCAACTGACAGCTTTAATAACAAACTTAGCTTATTCTCCACGATAGTCATATAGCCATGTTGTCATATAAAGCTAGTAGACCAACACAAATAATGAAGAAGTCAATTAGATGTAATAGGCGTTCCCAGTAATGAGAATAAAAAGTTGATGATCATACACAGCAATATCTATATCAGTATCACAGTGTCCCAGTGTGGATCAAGTTTCAAGTTTCAATGTCACATGCAGAAGTACAGTGAAATCTTCTTGCAGGCTCCAAACCCAACAATGCAGTAATCAATATAAATGTAGCACAAAAAAAACATAAGGTAGAACAAAAACACACAAGAAATAAAACTAATAAGATCATATTTGGTGTTAGTATTACAGTGTCCCAGTGTGGCATAGTGAAGTCAGGGCCAGCTCTAGCCTTTTGGGGGCTCTAATCAAGATTTGGTTGCCCCCCACCAAGTGGGCAACATTTTTTAGTGTGCTCCCTCTTGACAGGGGAGGGAAAAATGTATGTTTTAATGTTAATTTCCTGCAACTCTACACATTTTGCCATGAGGTGTAGAGAAAATGTTGCAGTTTAAAGCAAGTTTTCTGCAGTTCTACGCATTTTGCCAATTTCAAAATGTTATAATACATTTCATGCCGTTTTACCATGGGGCAGAGATACATTTTTGCAGTTTTAAAGCAAGCTTTCTGCAGTTCTAAACATTTTGCCTTGGGGCTGAGAGAACATTTAGTGATTGTTATGCAATTGTATTCATTTCACCATGGGACAGAGAGAAATGTTTTAAAGCTAATTTCCTGCATTCTACACATTTTGCCATGACTTATGACATGTTAATTATATCTGAGTGAGAGTGACTAACAAAATCAATGGGGGGCCCGTGGCCACATGCCCTGTGTGCCGGTTAGGTATACAGCCATGATTACTACAATTTTAGATAACTGGCTAGATAATTTACCAATCTAAAAATTGTTAGCTGCCATGGCGAATTGAGTGACTGTAAGTGACTGACAAAACAAGAGAAAAACTGCAGACGTACAACAAAAAAATAATTGGATCCGAGTTCCCCTAGCGGCCAGGGGCCCAAAGCGACCGCATATGTTGCTTATGCCTGGAGCCTGTTTAGCCTTAGGCTGAGTGTTAGCCTCCTGGGGATAGAGGCCATGCAGTGGACAGAAGAGAGCACATTTATTAAATTATATTCTATAATATTCTATTATATCCTATTCTATTCTATTATGTTTTATTCTGTTTTATTCTGTTATATGACCACTCAGGTGGGTGGCATCTCGCTTTTTTGCACATGGATGAGAAGTGAATTCAGATCCATGATGACAGTCATCCTTGAGCACTTATGTGGAATATATTGCCAGATATACTGGCATACTATTGCTCACAAAGTGCTTTCATCTTTATCATAAGTTTCATCAGGCATTAAAATCCCTGTCCAGTAATGTGGCTTACCTCTGCACTATGCATCCCTACGTTAAGCCTGCGTACCAGGGTGGACCGATGGCTTGAACCACACACACTCTTACTGATCATCAACCCTCTCACTCACCTTCATGTTTACCTCAAGGAAGATGCTGTATAGTGCTCTGTTTCTGTTTAATTCAGCCCTGTCATTATATAGTGCAGCTATCGCATCAGGCAGATCACTCAAGAGGGACTTCGAAATTTGATATCTATCCATGTTCTGAGGATGTCGGGAAATGCCTTCAAATCCGGCCACTAGGGGCAAGAGTCAGCACTATTACCATCAAGTAGGCTTGGGTTTTCCAATGACCGAATCCCATGACTCTGGATCAGAGGGGTGCGTGATTGAGCCCAGTGTTTGATAGCCCCTTTATTTATTATTTTATTTACCCCAGTCCACTTATTTACCCTAGTCCACTTGCCTGATTCTCCCCAGACCCTCCCATCTCACACAGTGCACCCACACTCAGATTGATTGATGCTTATGCACACACACACACGCACACACACACACACACACACACACACGCACACAAGCACACACAGACAGTCATAAACAGACACGTGGCTGTATGCATAACACGCTAAGACACTGATCCAAATGGCACACATGGTCCCACATCACACCCTCTCAGAAACACACAAACACCTTCAGGGGTATGTTCAGTCAGGCATTCCCAAGCCGAGTCTTCCCGTTACATGTGTTTAACGTTTCTGAAAGGCATTTCTATGACCTGTGGACATAATATTGAGTGACTGACATCACCAATAACTAATCACTGATTGTTATTATTATTTATATATATATATATATATATATATATATATATATATATATATATATATATATATATATATATATATATATATATATATATATATATATATATATATATATATATATATCCAGATAATCACACCAAAAAAGTATTCCTACAAACAGCACACTGTGAGGGAGTACAATAAGCATCTGGTAGAAGTTAAATGAAATAAACATTCAGAAGACTGTTACGCCACATGCTCAGGCAGGTCCATGTATGGAAGTGGTCTCACCTCTCACCATGATGCTTCTGAGCAGGGGGGCAACTTTGGTTTATTAAGAAGTGAGGAGGGGCAAAACAAATATTTGTCTTTTTACAAATATAAATACTCCAAACAGCCTACCCGACTGCTCAGAGGCGTCCACATGGTCCTAAAGCACACCGTTACCTCGTTTAGTATCACATTCCAATGATGAAACTGGGGGGGAAAAAAATGCAATTTCAGAATGTGGGGGGACATGTCTGTTTCAGATCAGAAGCTTCAATAATAATGTCACAGTTGGCGTTCTTGTAAAAGGTGAACAACTCTTCAGTGTTTTTAACCAACACAAACTTTGTAATGTGTGACATGCTCATTGGTCAGGTTCAGTGATTTGGTTGTGCACTGTTTTCCCTAGGATTTTTTTCAGCAGCTGTGGCAAAGTTAGTGTGGGGGGGTGGGTGGCGGGTGTGTGTGTGCGTGTGTGTGTGTGTGTGTGTGTGTGTGGGGGACAACATTTTGCTATTTGAAAGATCTTTCTGCAATTCTACACATTTTGCCATTGTGGCAGAGGTACAATTTTACAGTTTTAAAGCTAGTTTACTGCAATTCATATTTTTTTGCCATGGTTTTTGCTCTTATGTTATCTGAGTGACTCAAACATTATAATAAAATCAGTGGGGGCCCAATGCCAAGACATTTTTTAACTTTTTGATATTCTTTGACTAGTCTGTTTTTATTTTGGTGATTGTTAGTTCTCAAAGATGAGTATTCAAAACATTAAGAACACCTGCTCTTTCCATGACATAGACAGACCAGCAATGTTCCCTCTCATTTTTTTAATCACTGAGCAAATTTCAGGTCTGCTGAGTGCAAACTGTACCCGCTTTAAGTTTGTTTTAACAGTAGGCCTACTAGAGCCGGCCTACCATAAAAAAAGTGAGTGAGTGAAATGTTGTTTTGTTGTTTGATGCAAGAAACCGCTTTAGAAAATAAAATGCCTAATTATTCTCATACCATTATTACAGAGAATCAGACAAATTAGGTCTGTGTAGAATATGTGCCTGAGTCATGCCTGTATGTGCCTGAGTCATGCCTACAACAACATCTCTTGTTTAGTTTTGCATACTGGAGCAGCAGGTAGCTGGCAGGTAGCCTAGTGGTGAGAGCCGAAAGGTTGCAAGATCGAATCCCTGAGCTGACAAGGTAGAAATCTGTCGTTCTGAACAAGGCAGTTAACCCCCTGTTCCTAGGCTGTCATTGAAAATAATAATTTGTTCTTATCTGACTTGCCTAGTTAAATAAAGATAAAATGTTAAGTCTTGCATAGTTTGTTTTGTTTCGGCATGTTGCATTGAAAGTGGCTAATATTGCATTGATTTCATCGCAATTCCAACCATAAAGGGAAACGTTGCGGGGAAAACTCTAGAAAGTTCAATTAAGTTCAATCTTGTGCTTCTCTGGTCGAGCTGATATTTCTTCTGCACTAAGCTCACATCCACAGCTTAGAGGAAACATTGCTGACCAGGTGAATCCAGGTCAAAGCTATGATCCCTCATTGATGTCACTTGTTAAATCCACTTCAATCATTGTAGATGAAAGGGAGGAGACAGGTTAAAAAATGATTTTTAAGCCTTGAGACAATTGAGAAATGGATTGTGTATGTGTGCCATTCAGAGGTTGAATGGGCAAGACAAAAAATGTAAGTGCCTTTGAATGGGGTATGGTAGTAGGTGACAGGCGCACTTTGTGTCAAGAACTGCAATACTGCTGGGGTTTTCCCGCTCAACATTTTCATGTGTGTATCAAGAATGGTCCACCATACAAAGACTTCCATCCAACTTGACACAACTGTTGGAAGCATTAGAGTCAACATGGGTCAGCATCCCTGTGGAACGCTTTGAAACCTTGTGAAAATAAAGACGAGGAATTAAAAGGGGTCCAGAGGAGATGATAGTCAGAGGATAGGTAGAGGAGAGGATAGTCAGAGGATAGGTAGAGGAGAGGATAGCCAGAGGATAGGTAGAGGAGAGGACAGCCAGAGGATAGGTAGAGGAGAGGATAGTCAGAGGATAGGTAGAGGAGAGGATAGCCAGAGGATAGGTAGAGGACAGGATAGTCAGAGGAGAGGTAGAGGAGAGGATAGTCAGAGGATAGGTAGAGGAGAGGATAACAAGAGGATAGGTAGAGGAGAGGATAGCCAGAGGATAGGTAGAGGAGAGGATAGCCAGAGGATAGGTAGAGGAGAGGATAGCCAGAGGATAGGTAGAGGAGATGATAGTCAGAGGATAGGTAGAGGAGAGGATAGCCAGAGGATAGGTAGAGGAGAGGATAGTCAGAGGATAGGTAGAGGAGAGGATAGCCAGAGGACAGGTCGAGGAGAGGATAGCCAGAGGATAGGTTTAGGAGAGGATAGCCAGAGGACAGGTAGAGGAGAGGATAACCAGAGGATAGGTAGAGGAAAGGATAACCAGAGGACAGGTAGAGGAGAGAATAGCCAGAGGATAGGTAGAGGAGAGGATATTGAGGCTGTTCTGAGGGTAAAAATTAGGGGGGGGGTGCAGCTCAATATTGGAAGGTGTATATACTGTAGCTCTATTATACAACGGGTGGGTCTAATCCTGAATGCTGATTGTTTAAAATTGCATTCCATCCGATGTCTATTCTATTCTTACCACTGGCTAAAGCTATGACTTTGAAATGCCTATTTACTCTGTTCCATCTCAATGGGCAATCCACTATCTCATCAGCCCAGCCAGGCAATTTATAAACTTGATCTCCACTATAAAAACATTGCGACATTATCTCCCATTTCTAGCATTTGGCTTTCAACAGCTGACTCTCCAACATTTGGAACATCGTTTCAATATTGAAATTTGATCTCCAGCTGTCCCATAGTAATGAACGTGTTGGGAGCCAGGATGAGACAGACAGACAGACAGACAGCTTTTCTCAGTCAGTCAAAATAATGAATCAGCTGTCATAATTTTTATGGTTCTATACAAAAAAATGTCAATAGAAAACAGGTCAAACAAAACTAAATGCAGCTAGTTTGCAGTCTTTCCAGCTTCAGTTTGAAGTGATTGTGTTAGCTGTGTTGTTGGCTAGCTCCTCTTAACAACAGTGTCCTGACGAGAGAGCACATTTTCTATGCCAGGCGAAATCGCGCATCATTAGCTCATTGTTATGGATGTATCCAAATAAATGTCACTAGAAAACAGCTTAAACAATCTCAAATGCAGCTACTTTGCTGTTATTCTGGCTGCACTGTTTGACATGACTGTAAGCTAGCAAGCAAGGGATAAGAACGACGTCAGCCAGTATGGCAATTGAACATTTAGATCAAACAACTGGGAACGTGTCCATAGATGCAGAACAAAAAGCCTTAACGACTGGGTCGTGTCTCTGGCAACCGAACCAATAGAACTAACGACCAGATGGCTTGGGGAGCAACATAACATCCTGAGAATTATCTTCCAAAATAAATAAAATATTTGAAATCATATTTTTTTGAGTGGCGGCAATGATTTAGCAGTGGTAGCCCACCACTACTAAATGAATATAGGGGAAAAACTGTTATGGTTTTGTGTTCAGTGGACAATTGACCTCTTGACCTCTTCATGAAGCTCCATGGTTCTCTCCATAGGGCTGTATTCTCCATTACTGTTGCATCCTACCTGACTGCGGCAATCAGATTGTGACAGTTGTGAACAGTTTGCTACTGGAATTCATATTTTTATGCAGGCGCTGACTTTGGACAGCTTTTGTGGTTGTCCAAAGTATACGTTTTGTGGTTGTTTTTGTACAAAAAACCTGTCGTTTTAGATTGAATGGCATGTTGATATTTGGATAGCTGTTGTCTTCTCTCCTTGAATTTGAACAACGCAGGATTGGATTAATGCTGCAACCTTTAGAACAAAGTAGCCATTTCATTTCCCGAACTTGGCTAATTAAACCAAGTATATCATGAAATACCATTGTTTTAATTGCCTTCCTGTGAGCCAGTTATGTGAAGAATGCGTACCAAAACATCTCACCAAGTAAAGCCTCATCAAATGACCATCTGCCTTGCGAATACATGTAGTCAAGTTTTTTTAATCTCTTGATTCAATCAGCTATCCACAGGAGATTGGTGGCACCTTAATTGGGGAGGAGGGGCTTATGGTAATGGCTGGAGCGGAATAAGTGGAAAGGTATGAAATACATTCCATTCCATTCGCTCCGTTCCAGCATTTATTATGAGCAGCCTCCACTGACATATATCCTCTTTTTGTTTGGCTCTGAAAACTGGAACTAGGCTATGATAGTACATCTCTATTACAGGGGTCTCAAATTCCACAGAGGGCAGTTTCTGCAGGTTTTTTGTTTTTCAATTAAGACCTAGACAACCAGGTGAGTTCCTTACTAATTAGTGACCATAATTCATCAATCAAATACAAGGGTGGTGCGAAGACCCACAGACACTTGGCTCTCCGTGGAATGAGTTTGTCACATGTTCTCTATTAGATCCTTAGCTCTTCAGCCATCAGCACTAAGTATACTTTTATTGCTCCATCCCTATAATTGTCATCTTATTTTTGGAGTTTGTTTGTGTTAAATCCCTCTCTCAGGCACAGCTGTCTGTCATCTAGCCTATACAGGCAGCAGCCTTAAAGGGTTGTTAACATTAAGGCTGGAACACTCCTGTTCCAGTTTAGATCTCACCATCCCAGAGCACTGCATGATGCCTGCCTACTGAGAGACTTGGACGGAAGAGAACTGCTGGGGTGGCATTGCATCACACCACTCTCCAGACAGAGAACTGTCTGTCTCTCTGTCTGTCTCTACGCTGCTGTATGTCTGTCTGGCAAACATGGGGCACGTCTGTGTCTGTCTCACCCAGGGGTCATGCAGATAAAAGAGTTTGTCATAGTGTGTGTGTTACTTGAACTGTGTGTGTGTGTGTGTGTGTTTGTTTGGTGCTTGAGGGTGCTGCTGGAATTTCAGCAGCCTGGCCTTATATACTAGATGTAACATAGTAAATGTATATACAGGACACTCAAATTAGTATGATATGTTACATTTGGTATGGTTAGACAAGACAGACTAACTAAAGTAGGTTGGTGGGTCATGGTGGATGGGTGGACTTTGCGTGTTCGAATCTCATCAACTTTAGCTAATTAGCAACTTTGCCAATACTTACTACTTTTTAGCTACTTTGCAACTACTTAGCATATTAGCTAACCTTTCCCCTAACCCTAACTCTAACCTTAACCCTTTAGCCTTAACCCTTTAGCCTAACTCCTAATCCTAACCCCTAGCCTCGCTAATGTTAGCCACCTAGCTAATGTTAGCTTTAGCCACCTACCTAGCTAATGTTAGCCACAACAAATTGGAATTCATAACATATCCTACGTTTTGCAAATTCACAACATATCGTAGGAATTCCAATTCATAACATAATGTATAAATTACAATTCATAACATATTATATGAAATGGATGATGGACATCCACAAATGAATACATACAGTGCCTTGCGAAAGTATTCGGCCCCCTTGAACTTTGCGACCTTTTGCCACATTTTAGGCTTCAAACATAAAGATATAAAACTGTATTTTTTTGTGAAGAATCAACAACAAGTGGGACACAATCATGAAGTGGAACGACATTTACTGGATATTTCAAACTTTTTTAACAAATCAAAAACTGAAAAATTGGGCGTGCAAAATTATTCAGCTCCCTTAAGTTAATACTTTGTAGCGCCACCTTTTGCTGCGATTACAGCTGTAAGTCGCTTGGGGTATCAGTTTTGCACCCATTCCTCCTTGCAAAACAGCTCGAGCTCAGTGAGGTTGGATGGAGAGCATTTGTGAACAGCAGTTTTCAGTTCTTTCCACAGATTCTCGATTGGATTCAGGTCTGGACTTTGACTTGGCCATTCTAACACCTGGATATGTTTATTTTTGAACCATTCCATTGTAGATTTTGCTTTATCTTTTGGATCATTGTCTTGTTGGAAGACAAATCTCCGTCCCAGTCTCAGGTCTTTTGCAGACTCCATCAGGTTTTCTTCCAGAATGGTCCTGTATTTGGCTCCATCCATCTTCCCATCAATTTTAACCATCTTCCCTGTCCCTGCTGAAGAAAAGCAGGCCCAAACCATGATGCTGCCACCACCATGTTTGACAGTGGGGATGGTGTGTTCAGGGTGATGAGCTGTGTTGCTTTTACGCCAAACATAACGTTTTGCATTGTTGCCAAAAAGTTCAATTTTGGTTTCATCTGACCAGAGCACCTTCTTCCACATGTTTGGTGTGTCTCCCAGGTGGCTTGTGGCAAACTTTAAACAACACTTTTTATGGATATCTTTAAGAAATGGCTTTCTTCTTGCCACTCTTCCATAAAGGCCAGATTTGTGCAATTATATGACTGATTGTTGTCCTATGGACAGAGTCTCCCACCTCAGCTGTAGATCTGAGCAGTTCATCCAGAGTGATCATGGGCCTCTTGGCTGCATCTCTGATCAGTCTTCTCCTTGTATGAGCGGAAAGTTTAGAGGGACGGCCAGGTCTTGGTAGATTTGCAGTGGTCTGATACTCCTTCCATTTCAATATTATTGCTTGAACAGTGCTCCTTGGGATGTTTAAAGCTTGGGAAATCTTTTTGTATCCAAATCCGGCTTTAAACTTCTTCACAACAGTATCTCGGACCTGCCTGGTGTGTTCCTTGTTCTTCATGATGCTCTCTGCGCTTTTAACGGACCTCTGAGACTATCACAGTGCAGGTGCATTTATACGGAGACTTGATTACACACAGGTGGATTGTATTTATCATCATTAGTCATTTAGGTCAACATTGGATCATTCAGAGATCCTCACTGAACTTCTGGAGAGAGTTTGCTGCACTGAAAGTAAAGGGGCTGAATAATTTTGCACGCCCAATTTTTCAGTTTTTGATTTGTTAAAAAAGTTTGAAATATCCAATAAATGTCGTTCCACTTCATGATTGTGTCCCACTTGTTGTTGATTCTTCACAAAAAAATACAGTTTTATATCTTTATGTTTGAAGCCTGAAATGTGGCAAAAGGTCGCAAAGTTCAAGGGGGCCGAATACTTTCGCAAGGCACTGTACCATATGAAGCGTAACATATCATACTAATTTTTATTTTTATTTAATTTAACTTTTATTTAACTAGGCAAGTCAGTTAAGAACAAATTCTTATTTACAATGACGGCCTACCGGGGAACAGTTGGAGTGTTGGAGTAATTGGAGTGTCCCGGATTTATATTAACTATGTTATGTCTACCCCTGAGTCCAGGTTGATTTCAGAGCACAGCATGTAGCTTTTCCCTGATTTGAAATTCAAATGAGGAAATATGAAGTATCTACTGGGTCTGAGGCACAGAGGCAGCGCTCCTCACTGTGCTCTGTCTTTACCTGGAGACAACCAGCTCCTGTACCCCATGTTAACCTAATATACTGATCCCACTAATCGTTACCACATTACAACATGCTGAATTTATCATTAGAAAATATTAATGCATTATCTTGTTTGTATCATTATTCATTTATTACAGTACAATACAGTACCAAACCAGGAAAAATTAAGCCAGATGTTCTTTCCCTACAGATGTAGGATCATAATTTGATCACAGGAAATGTTAAACTTGGAGTGCATTTGAGGTTTTAAAAAGATTTCTGAAGTTTGTAATTTCTACTCTGAAACTTGATTTTCTCTTCTGAAAAGATGTATCAACCCCTACAAAAATGTCCATTCATTATAATTCACATTACCTGTTGTTGCAGGATTATTTTCCTGCTGTAGCAAACTGTCTCAAAATAAGATCATCTCTACAAACTGTATACAGTACTTTAGTACATGGGCTTTATAGTGCAGTGTGTGTTGAGGACAGAGTGTATGCTTTTTTTTTCTACTCTGGGCTGTCATTACTGCTGGCCCTGTGGACTGTTCCATGGCTCTGTGTTGTTGTAGTTGGGTGAATCTAGTCACATCTCATGCAGCGTTGCAGGGACGAGTCGGGAGGCAGTCACAGAGACGAGCCAAAGGCTTGGTCAGGGACACTGCTACTGAGAATACACACAGACAGAAGAGGAAACGTCACTTTACACTGCTCTCTGAGGTTAGCATGGTAAGGTCTATTTTGGATATTTGATTTAATGCATGGAGGGTTGCGTTCCCTCATGGTCAAAGACTGTTGGCAAACCGAGTTGATGGCTGATTTGAATGTGATGGTAGTGCAATCTTATTTCTGTGTACCATTCCTAAACAGCAGTATTTGAGCTGACTTTCTTATTGAAGTAACCCTGTTGATGACTGAAGCTGTGCCATCACAGGCTTTAAGGATAACTATAGGACTATTTACTGTCAGCTGGGGACAATGAGGTATTGTCTTGCCATAGGAAATACAAGTCAATGACAGTCAATGAGTGTGTTTTCTGAATGGGCTAGACAGAGGGTGTTGATATGTCTACTGACTGACTGCTGGGCAATGAGCTGTCTCTCCCGTCTCTGTGTTCCCTCTTGCATCCCTGTCTTCCTCTCACTTCGTCAGTGTTGTCCCATCACCTCCTACTGCTGTCTGTCTGCTCAGGAGTTTTATTTTTTGCATCAGTTATTACACACTCTGCACTAGCCTCACTGATTCACTGGCCCCTCTCTCACATCGGTCTGTTCTGATGAGATAGGTGTTTTACTATTATACATCCTAGGGAGCTGCTATTTCATTTCAAATCAAATGTTTCTTGTTACATGCTCCCGAGTGGCGCAGCGGTCTAAGGCACTGCATCTCAGTGCTAGAGGCATCACTACAGACCCTGGTTTGATTCCAGGCTGTATCACAACAGGCTGTGATTGGGAGTCCCATAGGGCGGCACTACAATTGGCCCGGGTTTGGCCGGGTTAAGCCGTAATTTGTCAATATGAATTTGACTTGCCTGACTTGCCTAGTTATATAAAAAATAAAAACGTGCTAAATACAACAGGTGTAGACCTTACTGTGAAATGCTTACTTACAAGCCCTTAATTAACCAACAATGGAATTTGGGCCTTGTCTTGACAAAGCATTATATCCTTTGTGTGGGACTCATTAAAGAAAAAATCTTTGTCCAGCTCGAGGTGAATAATCGCTGTTCTGATGTCCAGAAGCTCTTTTCGGTCATAAGAGATGGTAGCTGCAACATTATGTACAAAATGAGTTACAAAAAAATATAAAAATAAAAATAGCACAGTTGGTTAGGAGCCTGTAAAACGGCAGCCATCCCCTCTGGCGCCATTATAGCCTTAATGCGGTTTTATGCCCGTCTTTTATTTAAAGCTTCCCATCATCGCCCGTGGAGTACGATGGGAAGTGTCACTTTGTCCTTCTGAAGGGGAGCCAGAGCCAGCCCATGGAGGTTGCAGTGAGTCAGCAGGTTCTGAGGCTGCATGCAAGGGTTTTCTCTCTCAATTTCTTACATATCTGCCTCCCCCTTTCCCATCCCTCACTCTCTCTTCTTCCCTGAACAAATCTCCTCTCCTTTTTCAGGCATGAGACTTGTCATGTCCCACGCTCTCTCTGATCTGGTGGGATGATGTGTGTGCTTCATGTCTCATTGTTTTTCATCGCAGCTCAGACAGTAGGTGTCTGCTATTTGTGCTACTGTATCTTACAGCTATCCAGTACCTCAGGCAGTGGTGGTCGGTGCCATTTAAGATGAGGGAGGATGATTCTTTTGTAAATGATCTTGGCCTTATTTCCATTACAGCATTTTGGATAACTGTCATTCATATTCCATTCACCCAGATCAATGTAACAGCGATAGATTTAGGTTACTACATTATACTTAAATTATTCCTGTACCCATCATAATATTGCTACAACATAGCCTATGAATGAGACTTCACAATGTAGGTACACACAGGTTGAGAGAATTGTGCGTAATCAAGGTGACAGTGATACATTCAATATCGCCATGCACACTCCTGCGTATATCTATTTGATCTAGGGTGTAATCATTAGTCTCACAGTTGCAAACGAGAGTTTCTATTGGACAAATTCAGGTATGTTTATCTTCGTTCCATTTTCTAAGAAACGTTTTTCAACAGAATCAGTGGAATGAATACACCTCTGATCACACACAAACACAGTTCACTTTCATAGCAGCCACATAAAAACAGCATGATCAATTTGCTCATTGTATATATAATTCCTTTTTGCAACAATCTATGCGTTCTTTGATTTGGTGGACAACATGTCAGTTCATGCTGCAAGAGCTCTGATAGGTTGGAAGACGTCCTCCGGAAGTTGTCATAATTACTGTGTAAGTCTACGGAAGGGGGTGAGAACCATGAGCCTCCTAGGTTTTGTATTGAAGTCAATGTACCCAGAATTAAAGTCAATGTACCCAACAGTTGTCACAGTGACATTCTATTGACATGGATACTTGCATACTACCCTGCATGAATCTGCAGGTAGCTAACCAACCAGGTTCAATGTTAGCTAGCTGGCATTCAGCTACAACTCGCAAAGCAAATGGCTCTGAGAAATGAATAATAAGATCATACTCATAACATTAGCTAGCGAGCCAGCTAGCTAACAGTACACTTTAACTTGAAATAAAAATGACTTTCTGTTGGTTTACCGTGTAATATCTGTAAACGTAGCTAGCTAGACTATCTTATCTGTATACATAATGGATGGACGCCTCTCCCTGTCACGGATGCAATGGTTGCCCTTAGTTTGAAGATGTAATCCGGAGACAGGTGTTTTCTCCATCTCCTTAGCTATCATACTCTAATTCCACTGATTTCAAAACACGGTCCAGAAGGTGGAGAGCAACGCTTATGCAGTTCTACTACTCAATACATTAAAAAAAAGCCACGTTAGACAGGATTACCTACACATACTGACCAACTCAAATAGACAGAAGCGTGCTATATGGCAGACCAATCTGAACTCATCTCTTGGCTTGTCCAGCTCGCTCATTAGCTCAGCCAATCATGGCTAGCGGGAAGGTTGCCGACAGCTCGCTCATTATCTCAGCCAATCATGGCTAGTGGGAAGGTTGCTGACTTTTTCTGTGGCTAAACCAACTAGGCTCTTAATTTAAAACCTCTAGGGTAGGGGGCAGTATTCTGAATTTTGGATGAAAAGCATGCCCAAATTAAACTGCCTGCTACTCGGGCCCAGAAGATATGATATGCATATAACTGGTAGATTTGGATAGAAAACACTGCGAAAACCTGAGAAAAATCCATTCAGGAAGTACTTTATTTTTTGGTTTTGTAGTTTTCTATTCAATGCAATTACAGTATCCATTGACTTAGGACTCTATTTGCAGTTCCTATGCCTTCCACTAGATGTCAACATTCTTTAGAAATTGTTTCAGGCTTGTATTCTTATAAATGAGGGAGTAAGACCAGTCTGAATGAGTGGACCCTGGCATGTCACAGAGCTTTTTCATGCGCAATCCCGAGAGAGTGCATTTCTTGTTTACCTTTTATATTGACAACGTTATTGTCCGGTTGAAATATTATAGATAGTTTAGGCTAAAAACAACCTGAGGATTGAATATAAACATTGTTCGACATGTTTCTATGAACTTTACGGATACAATTTGGATTTTTTTGTCTGCCTGTTTTGACTGTGTTTGAGCCTGTGGATTATTGAAGAAAACGTGCAAACAAAACTGGGGTTTTTGGATATAAAGAGACATTATCGAACAAAAGGAACATTTATTGAGTAAATTAATGTCTTCTGAGTGCCACCATATGAAGATCATTAAAGGTAAGGGATTAATTTGATCTCTAATTCTGAGTTTTGTAACGCTTCTGCTTGGCTGGTACCTGGGCTATGTTCTCGTAAGCGTAAGGTATGCTTTCGCCGTAAAGCATTTTAAAAATCTGACACCGTGGTTGGATTCACAAGAAGGTCATCTTTAAACCTATCTAAAATATGTTTTGTTTTCTGAATTTTTATAAATTAGTATTTCTGTATTTGAATTTGACGCTCTGCAAATCTCACTGGATGTTGGCCAGATGGGACGCTAGCATCTCACATACCCTAGAGAGGTTAAAAATTAAATTCATATTTACAGATGGCATACAAGCAGGCACATGAAAGTTCACATGTTCCAGAAGGCATTTCTGCCCAAAAACGCATTTTGATAAAAATAAAAAAGTTGAAGTAGTGATCCGCGACATATGCCTAGTTTCCTGAATTGGGTCACATTTGCAAAAGGAAAAAATACTATTGAATTCATTTTAGAATAAGGCTGTATATAGAGGCAGCAGCCTCTAAGGTGCAGGGTTGAGTAGCTAGGCTACTGTATACCTTCATTGCAAACAGTGTGTTTTAATCAATTATTTGGTTACATTAATATATTTAGTATAGTTTTATCTAAAAATAACTTTTTCAATGTTTCACTATTTCAAATAAAATGAAATTCAATAAGGATGGTCCTACCCCTCTGACGATCCTCGAGTAACCTCAGGGATTCAGTGATGTTAATTGGTAGAGGAGTTGAGTAGTTGTGTGTAGCCCAGTGCAGCCAGTGAGATCACTGCAGAATGTGTTTTCCTGTTGTCGGTCTCTGATGTACATTCATAGGCCTATACACTTCAGCAGTCCCTGTGACCTCAGCGTCGTTTCATCTTTCCGCTGTGAAAAACATCAGAGATTTAAGTAGCCTGTCAGGAGAAGAGCAAGTTTAAATCAGTGCTCATGTAAACTGGGACATTTGATTAGTGTCACGTTTGTTTTTATTTAAGATGATGGAGAGTTCTCACAAGGGCCAGCCTCTACAGTTGCTCTACATTTTAGCAGACGCTCTTATCCAGAGGGACTTAGAAGTTGAGTTCAAACGTTCTCATACTTTTTTCATACTTGTCCACTGTGGGAATCAAACCCACAACCAATAATGGACATTTTTCAAGGGGTTGATATATTTTTCATATGTGAAAATCAAGTCCGACATTTTAAAGTAGAAATTACTAACTTCAGAAGCCTTTTTAAACCTCAAATACACAACACGTTTTTAACCCTCCTGCTGTGTTTCGGTCGATTGGACCGATTTACAAGTTTTCTCTCTGAAAAATGTAGTTAATTTAATCTGATAGTCAAAAGGTTCCATGACTTAACATTTTGGGTGCTTTATTTAACTTTTGTACACCTGTGGTGTTCCCGGTCAAAAATGACCGGCCATTAGAAATGAATGGGTGAGACTACACTTAGTGTATAAAATAGAGTTCAGGCAAATGCCCATTCATCATTGAGCACACGTACACGTACACACACACACCTCACTTCCCTTCTTGGCTTCCATGGCAACCCCCACGGGAACCTTTACCCAATAGAATCTTTCCCCCACTGGAACCACAATCACAACATTGTTTCAATAATATATAGAACTTTTCTCGCAGCTCTGGTATGTAAAGCTTTTTTGAGGCCTAGCTCACAATACATTCTGTGGCAGCACAATATCCAAACTATATACTGTATGTGAGGCCCTTGATCATATCTTTGATCATGACACTGGTGAGGAGAGAGTCCTTGTTAAACTTTGACACAAAGTAGTCTGTGATAAATAGCACAATACGTTTCTTCTGAGTATTTCTTATAGTCAAAATGATCCATACTCAAAAATGGGTTGTATGAGCTCAGGTCAATGAGGCTTATAGGCCATGAATAGAAAATAGAAGTTCAAAACTTGTAATGTTCAGAAGAACGTAAATTGATAAAAAGATCTAACACAACATTAGGGGATAATATATGTATTATTATGGATTTATAATCAGCTATAATGGGGCGGTCATATTGGACCGGGAACACAAAATTAATATGAAATGAACACAACAGGAGGGTTAATATCCTGCATGGCAGGAAAGGTCTCCGACAACAGGATGATCAAATTAAGATCCTACATCTGTACATATTGCTGCATATAGTTTTACCATTATAAATTTTTCACACGGTATATTGCAGGGCAGACCGGATTGGATAGGCTGCCATCACATTGATTTGTTGGCTCTGTGAAAAAACATGGCTTTGTTTTCTCTTTTCGCAGTGCTAACGTCCCTGGTCAAAAGGCTTTGTTGATGCTTTGTTGATGTTTGTAGGCGAGTAGCATATCAGCAGGAGGTGTGGAATAGTTGGGTCCCGAGGAGCAAAGGAGAGGAAACTACTCCTAGTCCCTCTGGTCCTGTCCTGTAGCTCTCAAACTGGTCAGATTGGATGGGAGATCCTGGCTGTGCCTCACCACAATGTATGCTGTAAGTTTAAGTTCATTTACTGCATTTCTATACAATTAAAAAACCTTAAGACGCTATTTGCAGAACAGCAAGAAAATAAATAATTATAATACCAGCCATTATCACCTTAGCTGCTGTAGGTTCATTCACCTCAGTCGATCTAAAAACACATAGCCTATTAGCTATAACATTGTAATGTTATATCCCTGAAAGGATGGAAATATGACAAATGATTCACACTGACACGTAGCATCAGCGGCATTGTTAGAACTGTATTGTTTGCATTTTGATTATAGTTTAATGTAGATGTAAGGACCGACGCTGCAGGTACGGGGAGTCAAACATTTAATCAGGAACAGACATGAAACAAGACAGGAACAATGTCAGCACACGGGTATACAAGGACATATGACAATCAATGCTGGAGCGGGGAACCAAACAGATATAGGGGAGGTAATAATCCAATAATCGCTGATGTGCGTGCTGGAGGGAAGGCAGGTGTGCATAATGCTGGGGAGCCTGGCTCCAGGGAGGGGAGCTGGAGCAGGTGTGGAGATGTTGGAGCAGGTTATGGAGATGTTCATATTGAAACATATTATATATTTTTAAAGTTCCTAACTTGTTTGGTAAGATTAGTACAGATTTTCTCAGGGGAACCCACATGGGGACTGACTCCAAGTTTGGGAACCACCGTACTAACCTCTCCCTCTGCTTGCTTCCTCTCTCTGTCTCCTCTCTCTGTCTCCTCTGCTTCCTCCAGCATGCCTGCAGCCTGCCTCAGCCTCACCACTGAGAGCCACATGCTCACATCACTGTCTCCCAGTAGCTCTCTGCAGCAGTCACAGGACAATTTTAAAATGGCCTTTTGTCTGACATCTAGCAAACACACTGTCAGCAGCGTCTCTAGTGGCCTACCTTAGCGGACTGTGAGCTGGGGTAGTTCATATCACATCTCAGGTCCGTGCTGCAAGAGGGCGGAGTTAGCTGTTTGAGAGAGTGGTGAATGTGCTGCTAAAAAGGCAAATCTGGGGGACGCAGGCTAATATAACAAACAAACCACTGTTTATGATTCCACTGGTTTGCAAAGAGGTCGGCGCGATTAAGCTCCGTCAGATCAAGAATATAAGCTTCCTGAGCTTTGATCAACGCTGGGAGCAATATTTAGATATTGATTTTCTTTATTGTGTACAAAATATGTATTTTTGTTATTATTTTTTTCAAATTAGAAAAATAACTAAGGTCCAGACCTCTGTTTTCATATGTAGTTACGGCCATGACTTAGATATATAGGCAATGTACAGGATTATTTACAAGCTAACCAAGGCCAATGTATGTGTGAATGACGGTCTCATGTAATCTCTCTTTTGTATGTAGTGTGTGACTGTGAGATGGGTGAGGTGTCTGCAGCCTGTTATTATACCACAGTGCTACTTCACCCCTGATGCCTGACACAAAGATATCTCCTATATCATGATGATGGCCATGAGCACAGCAACAAACAGTATCTCAAATCAAATCAAATGTATTTATATAGCCCTTCGTACATCAGCTGATATCTCAAAGTGCTGTACAGAAACCCAGGCTAAAACCCCAAACAGCAAGCAATGCAGGTGTTGAACCACGTTGGCTAGGAAAAACTCCCTAGAAAGGCCAAAACCTAGGAAGAAACCTAAGAGAGGAACCAGGCTATGAGGGATGGTCAGTCCTCTTCTGGCTGTGCCGGTTGGAGATTATAACAGAACATGGCCAAGATGTTCAAATGTTCATAAAGGACCAGCATGGTCAGATAATAGGTCTGGGACAGGTAGCACGTCCGGTGAACAGGTCAGGATTCCATAGCCGCAGGCAGAACAGTTGAAAATGGAGCAGCAGCACGGCCAGGTGGACTGGGGACAGTAAGGAGTCATCATGCCAGGTAGTCCAGAGGCATGGTCCTAGGGCCCAGGTCCTCCGAGAGAGATGAAGAAAGAGAGAATTAGAGAGAGCATACTTAAATTCACAGAGGACACCGGATAAGACAGGAGAAGTACTCCAGATATAACAAACTGACCCTAGCCCCCCGACACATAAACTACTGCAGCATAAATACTTGAGGCTGAGACAGGAGGGGTCAGGAGACACTGTGGCCCCATCCGATGATACCCTCGGACAGGGCCAAACAGGAAGGATATAACCCCACCCACTTTGCCAAAGCATAGCCCCCACACCACTAGAGGGATATCTTCAACCACCAACTTACCAGCCTGAGACAAGGCCGAGTATAGCCCACAAAGATCTCTGCCACGGCACAACCCAAGGGGGGGCACCAACCCAGACAGGAAGATCACATCAGTGACTCAACCCACTCAAGTGACGCACCCCTCCTAGGGAATGAAAGAGCACCAGTAAGCCAGTGACTCAGCCCCTGTAATAGGGTTAGAGGCAGAGAATCCCAGTGGAAAGAGGGGAACCGGCCAGGCAGAGACAGCAAGGGCGGTTCGTTGCTCCAGAGCCTTTCCATTCACCTTCACACTCCTGGGCCAGACTACACTCAATCATATGACCCACTGAAGAGATGAGTCTTCAGTAAAGACTTAAAGGTTGAGACCGAGTTTGCGTTTCTCACATGGGTAGGCAGACCATTCCATAAAAATGGAGCTCTATAGGAGAAAGCCCTGCCTCCAGCTGTTTGCTTAGAAATTCTAAGGACAATTAGGAGGCCTGCGTCTTGTGACCGTAGCGTACGTGTAGGTAAATCAGAGAGATAGGTAGGAGCAAGCCCATGTAATGCTTTGTAGGTTAGCAGTAAAACCTTGAAATCAGCCCTTGCCTTGACAGGAAGCCAGTGTAGGGAGGCTAGCACTGGAGTAATATGATCAAATATTTTGGGTTCTAGTCAGGATTCTAGCAGCTGTATTTAGCACTAACTGAAGTTTATTTAGTGCTTTATCCGGGTAGCCGGAAAGTAGAGCATTGCAGTAGTCTAACCTAGAAGTAACAAAAGCATGGATTAATTTTTCTGCATCATTTTTGGACAGAAAGTTTCTGATTTTTGCAGTGTTACGTAGATGGAAAAAAGCTGTCCTTGAAACAGTCTTGATATGTTCGTCAAAAGAGAGACCAGGGTCCAGAGTAACGCCAAGGTCCTTCACATAGCAGTGAAAGTTAACATTATGTTTTCGAATGACATCCCCGAGAGGTAAAATATACAGTGGGGCAAAAAAGTATTTAGTCAGCCACCAATTGTGCAAGTTTTCCCACTTAAAAAGATGAGAGAGGCCTGTAATTTTCATCATAGGTACACTTCAACTATGACAGACAAAATGACAAAAGAAAATCACATTGTAGGATTTTTTATGAATTTATTTGCAAATTATGGTGGAAAATAAGTATTTGGTCAATAACAAAAGTTTATCTCAATACTTTGTTATATACCCTTTGTTGGCAATGACAGAGGTCAAACATTTTCTGTAAGTCTTCACAAGGTTTTCACACACTGTTGCTGGTATTTTGGCCCATTCCTCCATGCAGATCTCCTCTAGAGCAGTGATGTTTTGGGGCTGTTGCTGGGCAACACGGACTTTCAACTCCCTCCAAAGATTTTCTATGTGGTTCAGATCTGGAGACTGGCTAGGCCACTCCAGGACCTTGAAATGCTTCTTACGAAGCCACTCCTTCGATGCCCGGGCGGTGTGTTTGGGATCATTGTCATGCTGAAAGACCCAGCCACGTTTCATCTTCAATGCCCTTGCTGATGGAAGGAGGTTTTCACTCAAAATCTCATGATACATGGCCCCATTCATTCTTTCCTTTACACGGATCAGTCGTCCTGGTCCCTTTGCAGAAAAACAGCCCCAAAGCATGATGTTTCCATCCCAATGCTTCACAGTAGGTATGGTGTTCTTTGGATGCAACTCAGCATTCTTTGTCATCCAAACATGACGAGTTGAGTTTTTACCAAAAAGTTATATTTTGGTTTGATCTGACCATATGACATTCTCCCAATCTTCTTCTGGATCATCCAAATGCTCTCTAGCAAACTTCAGACGGGCCTGGACATGTACTGGCTTAAGCAGGGGGACACGTCTGGCACTGCAGGATTTGAGTCCCTGGCGGCGTAGTGTGTTATTGATGGTAGGCTTTGTTACTTTGGTCAGCTCTCTGCAGGTCATTCACTAGGTCCCCCCGTGTGGTTCTGGGATTTTTGCTCACCGTTCTTGTGATCATTTTGACCCCACGGGGTGAGATCTTGCGTGGAGCCCCAGATCGAGGGAGATTATCAGTGGTCTTGTATGTCTTCCATTTCCTAATAATTGCTCCCACAGTTGATTTTTTCAAACCAAGCTGCTTACCTATTGTAGATTCAGTCTTCCCAGCATGGTGCAGGTCTACAATTTTGTTTCTGGTGTCCTTTGACAGCTCTTTGGTCTTGGCCATAGTGGAGTTTGGAGTGTGACTGTTTGAGGTTGTGGACAGGTGTCTTTTAACAAGTGGTGTTTGATAACAAGTTCAAACAGGTGCCATTAATACAGGTAACGAGTGGAGGACAGAGGAGCCTCTTAAAAAGAAGTTACAGGTCTGTGAGAGCCAGAAACCTTGCTTGTTTGTAGGCGACCAAATACTTATTTTCCACCATAATTTACAAATAAATTCATAAAAAATCCTACAATGGGATTTTCTGCATTTTTTTTCTCCTCATTTTGTCTGTCATAGTTGAAGTGTACCTATGATGAAAATTACAGGCCTCTCTCATCTTTTTAAGTGGGAGAACTTGCACAATTGGTGGCTGACTAAATACTCCCCCCCCCCCACTGTATAGTGAAAACAATAGTGATCCTAAAACGGAACCTTGAGGAACACCAACATTTACAGTTGATTTGTCAGAGGACAAACCATTCACAGAGATAAACTGATATCTTTCCGACAGATAAGATCTAAACCAGGCCAGAACTTGTCCGTGCAGACCAATTTGAGTTTCCAATCTCTCCAAAAGTATGTGGTAATCAATAGTATCAAAAGCAGCACTAAGGTCTAGGTGCACGAGGACAGATGCAGAGCCTCGGTCTGATGCCATTAAAAGGTAATTTACCACCTTCACAAGTGCAGTCTCAGTGCTATGATGGGGTCTAAAACCAGACTGAAGCATTTCGTATACATTGTTTGTCTTCAAGGCTGCGCAACAGCCTTTTCTAAAAATGTTGAGAGGAATGGAAGATTCGTTATAGGCCAATATTTAAAAAAATATTTTCTGGGTCAAGGTTTGGCTTTTTCAAGAGAGGCTTTATTACTGCCACTTTTAGTGAGATTGGTACACATCCGTTGTATAGAGAGCCGTTTATTATGTTCAACATAGGAGGGCCAAGCACATGAAGCAGTTCTTTCAATAGTTTAGTTGGAATAGGGTCCAGTTTGCAGCTTGAAGTTTTAGAGGCCATGATTATTTTCATCATTGTGTCAAGCGATATAGTACTAAAACACTTGAGTGTCTCTTTTGATCCTAGGTCCTGGCAGAGTTGTGCAGACTCAGGACAACTGAGCTTTGAAGGAATACGCAGATTTAAAGAGGAGTCTGTAATTTGCTTTCTAATAATCATGATCTTTTCCTCAAAGAAGTTCATGAATTTATTACTGCTGAAGTGAAAGCCATCCTCACTTGGGGAATGCTGCTTTTTAGTTAGCTTTGTGGTAGTATCAAAAATGCATTTCGTTATTGTTCTTATTTTCCTCAATTAAGTTAGAAAAATAGGATGATCGAGCAGCAGTAAGGGTTCTTCGATACTGCATGGTACTGTCTTTCCAAGCTAGTCGGAAGACTTACAGTTTGGTGTGGCGCCATTTCCGTTCCTATTTTCTGGAAGCTTGCTTCAGAGCTCGGGTATTTTCTGTATACCAGGGAGCTAGTTTCTTATGATAAATGTTTTTAGTTTTTATGGGTGCAACTGCATCTAGGGTATTGCGCAAGGTTAAATTGAGTACCTCAGTTAGGTGGTTAACAGATTTTTGTCCTCTGACGTCCTTGGGTAGGCAGAGGGAGTCTGGAAGGGCATCAAGGAATCTTTGTGTTGTCTGTGAATTTATAGCACGACTTTTGATGCTCCTTGGTTGGGGTCTGAGCAAATTATTTGTTGCAATTGCAAACGTAATAAAATGGTGGTCCGATAGTCCAGGATTATGAGGAAAAACATTAAGATCCACAATATTTATTCCATGGGACAAAACTAGGTCCATAGTATGACTGTGACAGTGAGTAGGTCCAGAGACATGTTGGACAAAACCCACTGAGTCGATGATGGCTCCGAAAGCCTTTTGGAGTGGGTCTGTGGACTTTTCCATGTGAATATTAAAGTCACCAAAAAAATTAGAATATTATCTGCTATGACTACAAGGTCCGATAGGAACTCAGGGAACTCAATGAGGAATGCTGTATATGGCCCAGGAGGCCTGTAAACAGTAGCTATCAAAAGTGATTGAGTAGGCTGCATAGATTTCATGACTAGAAGCTCAAAAGACAAAAACGTAATTTTTTGTAAATTGAAATTTGCTATTGTAAATGTTAGCAACACCTCCGCCTTTGCGGGATGCACGGGGGATATGGTCACTAGCGTAACCAGGAAGTGAGGCCTCATTTAACACAGTAAATTCATCAGGCTTAAGTCATGTTTCAGTCAGGCCAATCACATCAAGATTATGACCAGTGATTAGTTCATTGACTATAATTGCCTTTGAAGTAAGGGATCTAACATTAAGTAGCCCTATTTTGAGATGTGAGGTATCACGATCTCTTTCAATAATGAATGGAGGAAGTCTTTATCCTAGTGTAATTGCTAAGGCGAACACCGCCATGTTTAGTTTTGCCCAACCCAGGTCGAGGCACAGACACGGTCTCAATGGGGATAGCTGAGCTGACTACACTGACTGTGCTAGTGGCAGACTCCACTAAGCTGGCAGGCTGGCCTGCACCCTATTTCATTGTGGCGCTAGAGGAGTTCGAGCCCTGTCTATGTTGGTAGATAAGATGAGAGCACCCCTCCAGCTAGGATGGAGTCCGTCACTCCTCAGCAGGCCAGTCTTGGTCCTGTTTGTGGGTGAGTCCCAGAAAGTGGGCCAATAATCTACAAATTCTATCTTTTGGGTGGGGCAGAAAACAGTTTTCAACCAGCGATTGAGTTGTGAGACTCTGCTGTAGAGCTCATCACTCCCCCTAACTGGGAGGGGGCCAGAGACAATTACTCGATGCCGACACATCTTTCTAGCTGATTTACACGCTGACGCTATGTTGCACTTGGTGACCTCTGACTGTTTCATCCTAACATCGTTGGTGCCGACGTGGATAACAATATCTCTATACTCTCTACACTCGCCAGTTTTAGCTTTAGCCAGAACCATCTTCAGATTAGCCTTAACGTCGGTAGCCCTGCCCCCTGATAAACAGTGTATGATCGCTGGATGATTCGTTTAAAGTCTAATACTGTGGGTAATGGAGTCGCCAATGACTAGGGTTTTCAATTTGTCAGAGCCAATGGTGGGAAGCTTCGGCGTCTCAGACCCCATAACGGGAGGAGTAGAGACAAGAGAAGGCTCGGCCTCAGACTCCTACTAGCTGCTTATTGGGGAAAACCGGTTGAAAGTTTCTGTCGGCTGAATGAGCGACACCGGTTGAGCATTCCTACAGTATTTCCCTCCAGAAACCATGAGAAAGTTGTCCGGCTGCGGGGACCGTGCGAGGGGATTTATACTAACATTACTATTTGTACTTACTGGTGGCACAGACGCTGTTTCATCCTTTCCTACAATGAAATTACCCTTGCCTAACGATTGCGTCTGAAGCTGGGCTTGCAACACAGCTATCTTCGCCGTAAGGCGATCATCCTCCTGTATATTATGAGTACAGCGACTGCAATTAGAAGGCATCATGTTAATGTTACTACTTAGCTTCAGCTGTTGGAGGTCCTGACGAACCATGTCCAGATAAAGCGTCCGGAGTGAAAAAGTTGAATGAAAAAAAGTTGAGTGAGGGAAAAACCAAAAATATAAACGGTAATTAAAAAGTAAAAACCGTAAAGTTGTCAGGTAGCATGGTAAGGTTGGCAACAAAATGCACAGCAACATGTAAACAAGTCTGCAAGTTGTGACCGGAAATGGCGTCAACTGAAGCCAAGATACTTAGCTGTATCTCTATGGAATCCGCTACATTCTCTACTCTGCTCTTTCTCCCTTCAGACACAATTCAATCAATCAAGTCAATTCAATGACTATTACATGTTGGTTAAATGTAATTTTGTGACGTGGAAATAATGTTGATTCAACCAACGGGTGCCCACTGGGAACTTTGGTCCTGGAATACTCAAATGGGTTAGCAGTGTTTTCAGAAAGTATTCAGACAATTTACATTTTTCGACATTTTGTTACATTACAGCCTTATTCTAAAATGGATTAAATTGTTTTTTTCCCCCTCATCAATCTACACACAATACCCCATAATGATGAAGCAAAAACTTTTTTCTTTTTTTGTTGCTAATTTATAAGAATAATTAATGAAAATATTTCATTTACATAAGTATTCAGACCCTTTACTGAGTAATTGTTGAAGCACCTTTGGCAGCAATTACAGCATCAAGTCTTCTTGGGCATGACGCTACAAGCTTGTCACACCTGTATTTGGGGAGTTTCTCCCATTGTTCTCTGCAGATCCTCTCAAGCTCTGTCAGGTTGGATGGGGAGCGTTGCTGCACAGCTATTTTCAGGTCTCTCCAGAGATGTTTGATCGGGTTCAAGTTTGGGCTCTGGCTGGGCCACTCAAGGACATTCTGAGACTTGTCCCTAAACCACTGCTGCATTTTCTTGCATGTGTGTTTCGATTCGTTGTCCTGTTGGAAGGTGAACCTTCGCAACCAGTCTGAGGTCCTGAACACTCTGGAGCAGGTTTTCATCAAGGATCTCTTTGTACTTTGCTCCATTCATCTTTTCCTCGATATTGACTAGTCTCCCAGTCCCTGCTGTTGAAAAACATCACCACAGCATGATGCTGCCACCACCATGCTTCATCGTAGGGATGGTGCCAGGTGTCCTCCAGATGTGATGCTTGTCAAACTGCAGCAACCTTGTACTTGTTCATATTAATTATATTTAGGCTAGGTTCGGAGGAGGATTTACTCTACCCAGACACAGACACGACAACTGATAAGCAATAGAACTCACAGGGCTGAGCTTGCTTTATGCATGTTTGCATAATGCAGGCCTATGCCACTGTAGGCTTTATATAAAATGTACTCACATCTGTCATCACTATGTTGATTTGATTAATTCCAGTTAATCATTTTGGATTGAAAGCGTATAGGCAGCCTAGCTAGCCCAATTCTAAATATAAACCAAAAATAAATCACATTCACATTTTCTCATGACCCACAAATGGACCATAAATACATAACGTTACCAATTAGTTACCCTGATCAAATGGACGGCGCACATAGGCTGTATGCATCTGCTCTTGTTAGTAGCCTTCAGACTGAAAAATGGTCTCGTTTTCATCCCATACAGCATCTCAGATCTCTAATGTTTAGGTGTAGCCTAGGCTGCTACAACATTTATGTAATGAGTTTTTGCTTGTGTCTTTCTGGAGTGATTATGTGTTATCATCATTGCTAAATAAATTCCCGGAGGAAAGTGGAAAGCCTACTTGAGCGCACACAAAGAAATGCACTATCTAACTTTTAATGGATGATGCGATGGAAGCTATAAAATCATTCTGAATTGATTTCGACATCCCAGAAAAGACAGTAGTAGAAAGTTCCATATGTTCAGCAAGTAAAGCATCGTAATGTGCAAGAACCTTCCCTTTCGTTGTGTCCCCTAAAAGCCAATTATTGCATGCCCTAAAACACAGTGGTGTTGATAAGCCTCATGAGAACATCCCTGTTTCTTCTTACTTTCTTGTTGTGCTGCGCAGTTTGAATACGTAGACCTCATGATCGATGCGGCTTTTCCCCAGAAGCTTGAATTTGATGTGGGCATTTATATGCTCCCTGCTCTTGTTTTGTTGTTTAGGGGTTCTTCAATAAAAAGTCAACTAAATCTGCGGCAGCATTGGCAGCCACGGGGGCACACTCGAGCTGATAGCTAGCCAGCTACTGCACCTTCTACTGAAGTTAGCAAGGCAAGTTGAAATAAATTGCACTAACTGGACACAAAAATAAAGTTATGAAAACAATGTATAGCCACTTCCGTCTAGCCACTCTAACATAAAGGCTTGATTGGTGGAGTGCTGCAGAGATGGTTGTCCTTCTGGGAGGTTCTCCTATCTCCACAGAGAAACTCTAGAGCTCTGTCAGAGTGACCATTGGGTTCTTGGTCACCTCCCTGACCAAGGCCCTTCTCCCCCGACTGCTCAGTTTGGCCGGACGGCCAGCTCTAGGAGGAGTGTTGGTGGTTCCAAACTTCTTCCATTTAAGAATTACGGTGTTCACTGTGTTCTTGGGGACCTTTAATGCTGCAGACATTTTTTGCTACCATTCCCCAGATCTGTGCCTCAACACAATCCTATCTCGGAGCTCTATGGCTTGGTTTTTGCTCTGACATGCACTGTCAACTGTGGGACCTTTTTAGACAGGTGTGTGGCTTTCCAAATCATGCCCAATCAATTGAATTTATCACAGGTGGACTCCAATCAAGTTGTAGAAACATTTAAAGGACGATCAATGGAAACAGGATGCACCTGAGCTAAATATCATAGCAAAGGGTCTGAATACTTATGTAAATAAGGTATTTCTGTGTTTATTTTAATACATTTGCAAACATTTTGAAAATAACTGTTTTTGCTTTATCATTATGGGGTATTGTGTGTAGATTGATGAGGATATATATTTTTAATCAATTTTAGAATAAGGCAGTAACGTAACAAAATGTTGAAAAAGGGATGGGGTCTGAATACTTTCCTAATGCACTGTATAATTGACTTCAATATACCAATAGGTGTGAGTGCCTCACCGTTATAACTCATTAAAACTCACGTACTTCTTATGATCTATAATTCAGACCAGACACTCCCGTCCAGGGTAAGGTTTCATAATTCCATTTCAGACATTTTGTTCCTCATAAACGAGGAGATTTTACTGGGGCTATTAGAGCTGAGGTTAAGTGTCTTGGTCAGGAGCAGGTCAATGCTGAACCACTGAGGACGTCAGCCCGTAACCATTATATAACTTGCTCTTGAACATGTAGGCTTCACTAAAACTCTGTTAAAGGATTACAACTGAAACAGAGTGATGTGATTTGATAACAGTGTGCGTGGCAATCCTGATTGAGCAGTAGACTAACAATAATGTTTTTAAATAACTTCTCCTCTGCGCTTCATATCAACTCAAAACTGAAACGGGTGAAATTATTTGAGAACATTATTATAGTTTAATTGTGTGACTGACAATTCTGATGTGTATAGCAGTAAATGATTAGGGGAGTTGTTTGTGTTGTTGTGCTCACCGATGCACTCAGGTTGTTATCAGCAGTTGGAGAAAACAGAGCTCTCAGTTCTCCTCAGCACCTGCATGCAGAGTTAATATAAACCACTCAGTCATGTAGAGAGCACACTCAGTCATGTAGAGAGCCCACACAGTGTTGTGTTATGAGTGGCACCCTATGGATGAATCACTGCAGGCTTTACTAACTGTAATATCTAGTAATTGGTAGTTAAGTCAGTTAGTGTAGATACGTAAGTACTAGTAGTCTTTAGGTCAGGTGAATTTCCCCTATACATTGTAAAGCCCTTTGATCAACTCAAAAAGTGTTAAGGGCAATTCCACGTATACAGAGTGATGCTGAGACTCAGAGTTTTCGCTTTAAAATGTATGTCACATAAAAACCAATTGCAAACCAATCATTGCAAAGGTAAACAAACCATACAAATGTGTCATGGACTTCACCAGTGACATTATCAGATCCCGATTCATGCTGAATGCGGAACGAAAGAGAGCTCGGTTTGTTTTTGAAGGTTTCTGAAAAAGTTTTCTTGAAAAATGTTTGTTTACTAGTCTACTTGTTTACCTGCCTACCTATTTAGCCTCAGTTGCTGGGACTGCTACTATATGTCCCAGGATACTGCCAAACCGCAAAGTCTGAAGAGCTACTGCTTGGTGAAGCAGCTAGCCTAGCTGCTAGCTATCAAGCTAGCCAGGTTTCCTTGACAGTTTGAACATAGTCCGCAACGCGGTTAGCCCTTGTGACTGGGACCGCGGATAGTCCCGGGCTTGTGGCTGTTTAAATCCCTGCTGTTTGTTGCTGTTTCCATCAGCCCTGCCAGCTGAGCTGGCTGGAATTGTGTGGAGTACCAGCGTTAGCCTACGTTGCTACCATGACAAAGATCAAAGCCGGTGGGAGTACCATCAAAGACAATGGTGTCTCTCTTTCACAGGTGAAGGATCTGATAAAACAAACAAAAAGAGTTCTACAAGAAAATAGCTTCAAGTGTTGTGCCCAAATACTGGTAGAGTCAACTAAAGAATGAACCATCTGACTAGAGAGGTCCAGGACCTGAAGAATAGTTCACAGTTCTCCCAGGGTCAGCTCACTGAGTTTCAACCGAATAACAGCAAGATGACAGCAATCTGTAAGTCATTTAGAAAGGACATCAGTTCTGTATGTGAATCCATGATAACACTGACAGGGAAATCAGATTATCTCAAGGGGCAATCAAGGCAGAACAACATTGTTGTGGACGGAATTGCAGAATCTCCACATGTGACCTGCACAGAGCCTGAGGACAAAGTGAGGTAAATGATCACTGATGAACTGAAGATGAACCACAGGAAAATTGAGGTGGAGCGTGCCCACAGGACTGGAAAACCCACCACCGGTCCAGGTGACAGGCTCAGGCAGATAGTGGTCAAGTTCCTAATGTTCAAAGACAAGGTAGCTATTCTGGAAAGAGCCAAGAACTTGAGAGGAATGCACATATTCCTCAATGAGGACTATCCTGAAGCTGTGTACCAGAGGAGGAAAGAACTTATCCCAGCCATGAAATGTGCCAGAGCGCGTGGGAACATTGCTTACATCCGCTATGACAGGCTCATTGTCCACTCTCCCACCCTAAAGCCTGGAAGGGATGAGGTAGCCAAGCCTGTGGGTTCACAGCATCAACCCAGAAGCACATACACACTTACACAAACCAACTGGTTGATGGACTGCTGAATGTTTTTTCTTGCTTTGTTTGTTCTTTTCCATATTAGGTCTATCTCTGATAAGCTACCCAGGAAAGGGTTAAAAATAGCCCAGGATAGGACCAAAGCGCAGCGTGGTTAGTGTTCATCTTATTTAATAATAATCCAAACTGAACACTTCAAATTACAAAACAACAAAGTGAAAACCGAAACAGTTGTGTCTGGTGCAGACACACAAAGACTGAAAATAACCACCCACAAAACACAATAGAAAACAGGATACCTAAATATGGTTCTCAATCAGGGATAACGATAGACAGCTGCCTCTGATTGAGAACCATATCAGGCCAAACACAGAAATAGAAATATAGAAAAAACTAACATAGACTTCCCACCCCAACTCACGCCCTGACCGTACTAGATAAAGACAAAACAAAGGAATAAAGGTCAGAACGTGACAGTTGCCTTAGAAATAAGGTTCATGAAATCAATAACTTGTTAACATCAGACAACATTCATATATTAGCCATTTCTGAGACTCACTTAGATCATTCATTATTTGATGATACAACAGTACCAATACAAGGATATAACATCTATAGAAGAGACAAGAATTCCTATGGGGAGGTGTTGCTGTATATATTCAGAGCCATAATGCTTAGAGAAGATCTCATGTCATGTGTTATTGAAGTGTTGTGGTTGCAGGTTCACCTGCCTCCTCCAAAGCCTATTATTTTAGGGTGTTTCTTTAGGTCACCAAGTGCTAACAGTCAGTATCTAGATAAAGTGTGTGAAATGGTTGATAACAGAGTAGTCTATGTTCTGCGTGACCTGAACATTGACTTCTACGCAACTAGTTGTCCTCTCAAGAGGAAGCTTCTTACTGTGACTAAGGCCTGCAATATGACCCAGGTTATCACTCACCTAACTAGAGTGCGTACCAATAGTAATTTATAGGAGATCATAGAAAAGGTTTTCTCTGGACTCTTTTGTTGAAGATATAAACAACAATATTTTGGTCTGATGTGTATGAGGAAGTGAATCCAGATGCAGAACTGAAAGTTTTTGTAAAATGATTCATGCCAATTGTTGACAAGCATGCACCTGTTAAGAAATGTACTGTGAGATCTGAGCCTTCTGTATTAATGATGAATTGAAACATGTTATGGTTCAAAGAAATTATGGAAAAGAGGTGGCAAAGAAGTCAAGCTGCTCAGCTGATTGGCTCACAGACTGTAAAATTAGACATTTTGTGGCTTAACTGAACAAAAAGAGGAAGATGTTATATTACCAAAAACAAGATAAATGACATAACACACATTGAAAAAATACTTTGGAGTACCTTAAATGATGTCATGGGCTGAAAACCAATTAATCTCCATCGTTCATTGAAGTTGATGATTGATTTATAACAAAACCTTTCGATATTACCAATCATTTCAATGACTATTTCACTAGTAAAGTGGAATGACTCTGAAGTGAAACGATAACATTGAACAGTGAACCATAGTATTTTAAAAATAAAATATCTAATAATGAAAGAGAAGTATTGCAGTTTTTAATTTGATTTAGTTTGTTTGGGAGAGGTGGAAAAACTATTGCTATTCATCAATAATGATAAGCCACCAGGTGTAGACAACCATGATGCGAAACTATTCAGAATGGTAGCAGACTGTATTGACACCCCTATTTGCTACATACAGTGCTTGCAAAAGTATTCATCCCCCTTGGCTTTTTTCCCATTTTTGTTGCATTACAACCAGGTCATTTCAATTGATTTTTATTTGGATTTTATGTAATGGACATATTCAAAATAGTCCAAATTGAAATGAAAAAAATTACAAAAAAAAAATTAAAAACAGAAAAGTGGTGTGTGCATATCTATTCACCCCCTTTTCTATGAAGACACCCTAAAAAAGATCTGGTGCAACCAATTACCTTCAGAAGTCACATAATTAGTTAAATAAGGTCCACTTGTGTGCATTCTAAGTGTCACATGATCTCTCACATGATCTCAGTATATATACACCTGTTCTGAAAGGCCCCAGAGTCTGCAACACCACTGAACAAGGAGCACCACCAAGCAAGCGGCACCATGAAGACCAGGGAGCTCTCCAAACAGGTCAGGGACAAAGTTGTGGAGAAGTACAGATCAGGGTTGAGTTATAAAAAAATATCAGAAACTTTGAACATCCCAGGTGGCACCTTTAAATCCATTATTAAAAAATGAAAAGAATATGGCACCACAACCAACTTGCCAAGAGAGGTCCGCCCACCAAACCTCACGGACCAGGCAAGGAGGACATTAATCAGAGAGGCAACAAAGACACCAAAGATAACCCTGAAGGAGCTGCAAAACTCCACGGCGGAGATTTAAGTATCTGTCCATAGGACCACTTTAAGCCGTGCTCTCCACAGCTGGGCTTTACAGAAAAATGGCCAGAAAAAAGCCATTGCTTAATAAGCAAACACGTTTGGTGTTCGCCAAAAGGCATTTGGGAGACTCTCCAAACATATGGAAGAAGGTATTCTGGTCAGATGAGACTAAAATGGAGCTGTTTGGCCATCAAGGAAAACGCTATGTCTGACGTAAACCCAACACCTCTCATCACCCCGAGAACACCATCCCCACAGTGAAGCATGGTGGTGGCAGCATCATGCTGTGGGGATGTCTTTCATCTACATGGACTGGGAAATTGAAGGAATGATGGATGGCGCTAAAAGGGAAATTCTCGAGGGAAACCTGTTTCAGTCTTCCAGAGATTTGAGACTGTGACGGAGGTTCACCTTCCAGCAGGACAATGACACTAAGCATACTGCTAAAGCAACATTTGAATGGTTTAAGGGGAAATATTTAAATGTCATGGAATGGCCTAGTCAAAGCCCAGACCTCAATCCAATTGAGAATCTGTGGTATGACTGATTGCTGTACACCAACAAAATAGGAAAAACGTCAAGGGGGTGAATACTTTCGCAAGCCACTGTACAGTATTTAACCAAAGCCTAAAGGAGTGTGTCTGTCCACAGGCGTGGAAGGAAGCTAAAGTAATTCCACTGCCTAAACATAGTAAAGCCCCCTTTGCTGGCTCTAACAGCCGCCCAATCAGTTTGCTGCCTGTTCTCAATAAACTGAGAGACTTGTGTTTGACCAAATACAATGCTATTTTTCAGAGAACAACTACTGACTTTCAGCATGTATATGGAGAAGGGCACTCAACTTGTACCGCACTGACTCAGATGACAGATGACTGTCCTTGTCTATCAGTGTATGAGTGTTTTGTTATTTGTCATGTTTTGTGTTTTATGTGGACCCCAGGAAAAATAGCTGCTTCTTCAGCAAAGCTAATGGGGATTGGAATAAACCAATAATAAAGCAATAAACTCTATGCACAAGGACTTCTTTTAATGATTTCCAATTAAATGTTACAAAAACACATTTACGTGAAGAACAGTGCAGATGCAATGTTTGTTGACAAAATGCGGCACAAACAGCACAGCCCGTCATTCTGTTACCGAACTTTGCAACAAAAAATCACATTGTTGTCATTTAAGCTCAACGTCTGAAAACAGGTAATAAACATTTGTTGTCATTTAAGCTCAACATCTGAAAACAGTTTTCGCATGTGAAACTGCAAATTTGACCTGTTTTCTTTGTAATGGCTGTTTTTCAAGTAAATGTTTTTTTGTTAAAAATGTATTGGATATCGTTAGAAGTAGTCCTTGTGCATAGAGTTGTATGTTTTGTTTAACTTTGCAATCATTGTTTTTTGATTGGCATGCACTTTAAAGTGAAAAAAAAATGAGTCTCTCAGCCTCACGCTTTTAAGGTGGAATTGCCCTTATATATATCTAATCCATTATTAGTATTAATTGTATAGTTCCACAGTTTGAGAGCCTCCCATTTGTTCTGCTCTGCACACAGATATGTATGTGATTCTCTGTGATACATTGATTCTTAACATGAAAAAAGCCAAAGGGTCCTTGATAATTATGCATCATGATGTTGAAGCGTAGCCCTATGGTACCAGTCTGCTGTTAAATATGCCTGGTGTTTTTTGTTTTGTTTAAGACTACCAATAATCACTCCATGTGACCCTGATTTATCCCACTACAGTAAAAGGTTAAACAAGACACTGGTTCACTGGATTGACAGTAAGTCTTAAACAGTTAGCTCTTAGGCTCGGTAGTAAAGGCATTGACTGGGTGACTCTAAGTTAGTTAGGCCTCTCTGTGTTTAGATGCCAGTCACATTGAGCTCCCTGTTCAGCCCCTTTACTAGCTCCCTGTCACTGACACAGATATCACACAGAGTCCCTTTAATTTCTTCTCAGCGATGCTCTGATCCTAATAAGGAGATGAATGGCTCTATACAAACAGGAGAGTGAGCCGAGCTGGGACTGGACCCATGCCCACTTCCAGCTTCTCCATCTAAAATCCTGTCTCTCTCCCCCCAGAGCCTCTCCTCTCAGACTTTCCCAGCCTCTCCTCCAGCTTCTCCCCCAGCCTCTCCCAGCCTTAGCCTCTCTGCCCCCAGCTCTCTCGGTAGAATGACCAGGTCCCATGTGGCTGGACTCAGGATGTAATAACTAGGGACATTAATGTAGCCCGACAAGGAAGGAGAGAGGACAGAGAGGGCGATAGGAGAGGGACTGAACTAATATCGCCACAAACACTTGTCCCCCATGACTCCCTGACTTTCTCCTTCCCAGGCAGACAGAACAAAACATGCTAAATGGTACCATTTGACAGAGAAAGCCGAGACTCTTTTTCTGCTAAAACGGCTCTTTAGTGACTGTCAGCAAATGACAAGCTTCATGTAAGAAGTCATTGTTTTCATGTTTCCAAGAAAATGGGATAGAGTTCACTGTGACAATATTTTCATTTGGCAGTAGAGCATGTGCCAATCAGGGATAGGATGTCCCAAGGCATGCCTGTTCAACTGTCTCCCTCATACAGAAGAGTGCTCTTCTCTTTGTTGAATGTTTTATACGCTTTAGCTTTTTGTCTCTCTTACTTGACATCTTCATTTCTTTTCATTTAAGATGCATTTGAAGAATGTGTGTGTGTGTGTGTGTGTGTGTGCACAATTATAGACTTTTTAAAAATGTATATATATATTTTTTAACCTTTATTTAACTAGGCAAGTCAGTTAAGAACAAATTCTTATTTTCAATGACGGCCTAGGAAGAGTGGGTTAACTGCCTGTTCAGGGGCAGAACAACAGATTTGTACCTTGTCAGCTCAGGGGTTTGAACGTGCAACCTTCCGGTTACTAGTCCAACACTCTAACCACTAGGCTACCCTGCTGCCCTGACCTGCCAATGTGTGAAGTCTTAAATTATCTTTGAATGTGCCAGAAAGGAGAGGTGTGGAAAGGAGAGGTGTGCCAGATGAACACATTCATAGCAAGGGAAGTGTTGACTCATTGTATGAGTACAATGGCAACACAGCAGAGAATGATACAACACTGTACACACAGAAACAGTTAATATACTGTACTGTACTTTTTAGCTTTTCAGATTAGGTTCAAATAGTATTTATTGACACTGTTCTTGTTCTTCTGGTATTTTCACTTTTTAGAGGGCAAAACTGTAAGCCTTCATACCTACATGTCTATTGGCTATTGTTGTATACAAAAATGAAAATCCTTAATTCCCTCACACTCTGTGGTATGTTTTGTTATATTCTGGTTTTTCATCTCTATGGATTAGTCTAACATGCCATCAGCCCGAGCCTCACATGTCCTTCTCATTGGTACTCTTCAAAAGAGGTCCTTGAATACAGTAGTATACTGTACCATCAGGCTGGCAGACTGAATGTGTAGATCTTCTACTATTGAGTTGGTGAAGCTAATATAAGTGGACAGGCACCTTTAACTCCAGACCACAGATCAGCAATTAATTCCATTCCCAGCCAAGACAACAGGGAGGCAGTCCTCCTGTGTGCTGTTTGTTTTTAGTGTTGGACTCAATGTAGCTTAAGGCTCCAACTGCCAGTGGGTATGTATGCAGATGCTTGAGTAAACACCTGTCTGTGGCCACTGCCTCTGTCTGAACTCATAGATGCTAGATTCTGTCAACAATGGAGTAGTTACTGGTTTAGCCAGTAGACTACATGTATTTGTGATTCCTGGGAAATTATGTGGGTATTGGTTGAGTGTACAGATGTAGGATATGAATTTGAGCCAGTTTGTTACAGCAGGAAAACAATCCCACAGAAGCAGGAAATGTGAATTAGTATGTGGATTATAATGAATGCACATTTTTGTAGGGGTTGATACATTTTTTGTAAAGGAAAATCAATTTCAAAGTGGAAATTACAAACTTCGGAAGCCATTTTAAACATCAAATACACTACAAGTTTTACATTTCCTGCATTGCTGGAAAGTTCTCCTGCAAAAGGGTGATCTACAGCAAGGCCTTTGATCTCACACCATTGCAATGAAACACCTTTAGAAATTATGTGTCCGACCAGAGATCATGCCATGAATTTGTAACTTCCATTCCAGGCGTAGCCAGGGGATAAGATACCATGAGACTCTATCCCAGGCCCAAGATCACTCCTGTCGTGTCCCCCAGGGCACACAGTTCGTTCTAATTGTATTTTTGGCTCACGTCAATGGTGCATCAGAGGGTACCCTATCCAACTCCTGGGCCTTTGTCATTGACCTTAACCTCATCGAATCAAGACCAATATGTGACACTTCCACCATACAGCAGGACCTCAACCAATTAGCCGACTGGTCAGAACAAAACAAGATGAAGCTCAAACCGACAAAGTACAAAGTCATGTACACCTGTTTCAACCATAATCATGACCTCAGCCATTATCCATCTCCGGACACACATTTGAGGTGGTGTCCTGCGCCAAAGCGCTCATTGTGACATTCCAAGGCAACCTAAAATGGGACACACATCTCAGACATTACTAGGGCTGTTGCGGTGACCGTATTACCGCCACACCGGCGGTCACGAGTCATGAAGGCAGTCAATTTCCACGTGACTGTTTAGTCATGGTAATTAGGTTTCTCCAAAATCTGATGCTGCTGATGTTCATTAGTAACCTTACAAACTTGCTAACTGCCTGGTGCTCAGCACACTAATGTCCCTCTAATCGCTCTGACATCAATGCAAATGTATTCGAAAATCTAATCAAACACTTAATGAGAGCCCATGCTTTGTGTACACTAGGCCTACTATATATTTTTCTCAACTTTCCTAATATTAACCACATTGTTTATCTTTACAACAGTATTATAGCCTACCTGGCTTGCATGAAAATAAACCACAAGGAAAAGTGTCCTCCATTTGCTATTTAAATGCATAGATTACATGTATTTTTCCCCGCTGCCCTTTTCGAGACAAGTGCATGATAATGGTCCATTCTAAATCAAAACACATTTCCCACATATATTATTTAGTATATGTGAAGACAAGATTAAATCAAGAATAGTCTGATGGGTGACAATATTAGCCTATCACTTGTGAATTATACATTATCACTTGTGAATGATGCCCAGCTTAAGAAACTACCTTTTTCTAATCATAGTTGCACACCTCATGTAGCCTAGCCCATAGGCCTATATGTTTTGATAAGGTCTGTATCACAACTAGAGTGGCCAATAACTTCTTACAATTAAGCACATTAATCCACTTTACAAGGGGTTTAGAGCCTAACTGGCATACATAAGCAGCACATATGTTTTAAGATTGGGGAAGACAATTTTCACAATAAAAATGCACCTTTTATAATAAAAGCATTACATGCATAATCAAATCAAATCAAAATCAAATGTATTTATATAGCCCTTCGTACATCAGCTGATATCTCAAAGTGCTGTACAGAAACCCAGCCTAAAACCCCAAACAGCAAGCAATGCAGGTGTTGAAGCATGTTGGCTAGGAAAAACTCCCTAGAAAGGCCAAAACCTAGGAAGAAACCTAGAGAGGAACCAGGCTATGAGGGGTGGCCAGTCCTCTTCTGGCTGTGCCGGGTAGAGATTATAACAGAACATGGCCAAGATGTTCAAATGTTCATAAATGATCAGCATGGTCAAATAATAGGACTGGGACAGGTAGCACGTCCGGTGAACAGGTCAGGATTCCATAGCCGCAGGCAGAACAGTTGAAACTGGAGCAGCAGCACAGCCAGGTGGACTGGGGACAGCAAGGAGTCATCATGCCAGGTAGTCCTGAGGTATGGTCCTACGGCTCAGGTCCTCCGAGAGAGAGAGCATACTTAAATTCACACAGGACACCGGATAAGACAGGAGAAGTACTCCAGATATAACAAACTGACCCTAGCCCCCCGACACATAAACTACTGCAGCATAAATACTGGAGGCTGAGACAGGAGGGGTCAGGAGACACTGTGGCCCCATCCGATGATACCCTCGGACAGGGCCAAATCACATTTGTGGTCATTTTTGATAATGGTGTTTTCCTGCTAATGGAACATTTGCCATGTGATCATTGCTGCGCTTATAATGTGAATAAATATTTGTCCACACCAATTCAGCATCGTTCACATCCTCTTAAATTTTAGCCCCACCCAGCTTTTTAAGAATTCACATGTGAGGCCATGTACTAAACAAGCAAATATTTCAAGACTAAAGGCTGGTTTATACTACGGGTGTGTTCGTAAATTCAATCTGGAGTGCCAGAGTGTGCACAGAGTGCACTCTGGGCATTCGTAAACTCAGAGCGTTGTCAGATTGTCCGTTCGTAAATTCAGAGCTTTTCCCTCTCGGAGTGTTCAGAGCGCACGCTGGACACTCTGGCCAAGGAGTAGGGTTGATCCGAGCATTCTGACCTAACAACAATAGTCAAGGACCCAAGCTAACTGGCTAATGTTGGCTAGCTTTCTAGCTACTTCCTGACACAAATGAGGGAACAGCTCACTCTGACCATTTACTCGTTTTTTTATGTTATCCAGAGCGTTGGTGACTGCAACTGTGCTGCTGGCAACAATTTAATTACGCTTTTTTGGTAACGGAATCGGAGTAGATAGCCAGAGTGAGTTCACCAGCTACATTGTCGCAGTGACATCATTCTATTGAAATGGTTACTTGCATAGTGGAGTCTTTTGTTTAGACATGTAGCTAGCTAGCTAGCTAAACGATGAACCATAATCCAAACTCATAATGTTACTACCCCTGCATGAATCTGGAGGTAGCTAACCAACCAGGTTCAATGTTAGCTAACTAGCTAACATTAGGCTATAAGTAGCAATGCAAATGGCTCTGAGATAAGAATAATATTACTACACAGATCAAACACGTAACATTGGCGAGCCAGCCAGCTAACGTTAGCTAGCTAGCTAACAGTACACTTTAACTTGAAATGACTAAATTAGAAACGTGTAATATCTGAAAATGTAGAGCCTAGTTGGTTAGACTATCTTACATGGATGGACACTTCTCACTCTCTGTCACGGATGCCATGGTTGCCTTAGTTTGAAGATGTAATCCGGACAGAGGTGTTTTATACATCTTTTATATGTGTTCTCTTTTCGACTCCATCTGCATATTTGCAATCAAATGCCAGAATTATCTCCATCTCCTTAGCTATTATACTATAATTCCAATGTGCATTCCATTGATTTCAAAACTCAGTCCTCCAGAAAGTGGAGAGCAACACCTTTGCAGTTCTACTATGTGATATATTTAAACAAAAAGCTGCAGTAGAAAGAATTACCTACACATACTGACCAGCTCATGTTATAGACAGAAGCGTAATACATGGCAGGCCAATCCAAACTCATTTCGCGCCATGTCCAGCCCATTCATTATCTCAGCCAATCATGGCTAGAGGGAAGGTTAGGCTTGTAATTTAACAATTTTATTCATATTTACAGATGGCATAAAAGTATGTTAATAAGGCACATGAGCGGTTCACATGTTCCAGAAAGCTTTTCTTCCAAAAAAAATGTATTTTGATTAAAAAAACTAAAAAAAACATTCAAATGCCTTTGTTGTGAAGTAGTGACGTGCAACATATGCCTAGTTTCCTGAAACAAGTCACATATTGTCTGCTGGAAGGCTGACCTAGTCAGCCATAAGATCCTCCATTTCAAACAGCTTGCCTTTATGGATTCTTCATTCAGCTGATGGTGGAACACACACAAAAACATGCGCACACACACGCACACACAAACTCACACACACACATGTATTCGTGCATGCATTCACACACATGCGCACACACAAGCAGACGCACACACACACACACACACACACACACACACACACACACACACACACACACACCCTCCTAATAGCCTCAGGATGAGCGTTGGATGACTGTGTCAGCACCACCATACTGCTCATGTCAGTATCTTCACCATTGGGAACGCTGTGAGCTATGATCACTGCTGCCATTAGATGGATGGAGGGTGCGTGGATCTCATTACACACAAGTCTCTCCCTCTTTCTTTCACTGTCCCTCTTCCTATCTTCTTGGTCTTATCTTCTGAATTAATGCAGATCAGATGGTATCTCTGCCTCCAAGCTACTCCCTGGCCAAGCCTATGGGCCTATGCAGAAGTGTGAGCGTGTGTTTGTGTTGTGTGTGTGTTTGTGTGTATATCTAAGTGTGTGTTTGTGTTTGTCCAGTGGTACTCTTTCCCCTTCACGGACAAGGCCAACAGGATGATTAGCCTTTCACCTGATGTGCAGCGCCAGCACAACCGGCTCCTTTTATCCCAAGGGGCAGGCAGCGAGTCGTCCCACTGAAAGAGAGAGAGGGACAGAGAAAGAGAAAGAAAATGAAAGGTGTGTTTGTTTTGGTTGATAGTTGCCCTTTCTGGTTCCATGTGTTTCAGTGTGTCACAGGGATGTACAATAGTCCTTTGTTCCCAGGTGTTCCCTGTGCTGCCTGCCCTGGTGTTACAGCTCTGACTGAGGAGTGCTGCAATAGAGGTCATGTTCAGAGGTGTGTGTGTGTGTGCAGTGTTTTCCACTGGCGCCGGCTGTCGGCTATACCGCGCCCTCTCACTAGAAGGAACGATATGCATCGAATAGCGATCTATTGATAGGACAGGCGCCTGTTAGTTACAAAATGGGCGATGACAGGGAAACACTGTTGATGCATGTCCCGTATAATGTGGTAACGATGACTCGAAATCCACTTAGCCTATTGTTTTCTGGCACATTCATTTATTTTATTTAGCGTGTTTCATGTGCAACCATGAAGTGCTGACGCATAGGCTTACCCGATGACCAAACCGGCGCCACACGTGTGTCGGCGTGCGCATGTTGAGTATTTTACCTGAAATGCATATGGTCCTATTTCTGCTGGATCTTTGTAGAATATTTACCCATTTTGAGTCACACAAAATCATGTGTACTCCGACTATTAATCCACAGATAAAAGGGGAAACCTAGTTAGTTTTATTTAGTTGTCTTTGATTAAGCTCTCCTTGCTAATTTTTCTTCTTCCACCACCACCTGGACTGGAGTGTGGACCTCATTCATCTTTCAATATATGCTCGTAAATGGGAGAGGCGGGACTTGCAGCACGCCAAGTGTCTACGCAGACGTGTGCCTGGCTACGCAGACACCCTTTGATGCGTGCAAACAGTTTAGATTCAATTATTGAATAACATGTATGTGTACATTTATTTTGCAATGCTCGTGCACACAATGCGGGCAGTTTGGTCAGCGTGTTACTGTGCTTTGATTGAAGGCAAGCTTGACTAATTTAGAAATTGTGTCGAACTGACTGAATAAAGTCAATTTCATATATCCTTGCCATTCATAAATCACACAACGTAGTGATATGGCCATGGTATCGCACCGGGACAAGTAAAGTAAAGATTTAGCTGATGTCGTTGTCTCTTCTCTTAACACATATGAACCTAAAACTTAATTGAGCATTGGTTCTGTTTATTTTAAAGACCAATTTTTCGATTTGAAAAAGTACCCATCACACAATTTGTGTGATTTTCAACTTAACGTGACATTTAAAAAATATATATAATTTTGGCTAATTACTTCATTTTTCTGTATTAATAGAATTCACGATTTGAAAAATAAACATAACTGTTCATATCTTGTCGTAAAATATAAAGAAAAAGAGGAAAGGTTAAATGTAAACAAATATTTAATGTTCTCTTACTTACAAAATAGCATCGCAGTGCTTGAGGCGTCACTACAGACCCGGTTTCGATCCCAGGCTGTGTCACAACTGGCCGTGACTGAGAGTTCCATAGGGCACTGCACAATTGGCCGAGCAACATCCGCTCTAGCGACTCCTTGTGGCGTGTGTGTGTGTGAAGAAGCTGCAATAGAGGTTCAATTATTGACCTATCATTAGTATAATACTTTATTTACAATGTATGAATAAAACTTACGGGTTCTTTTTCTTTTCTTGTTTTTGGCAGAAAGTAAACATCTAGAGAGTCTCTGTATTGCCCAACCCCCCCTCCTTGCGAGTGAGGAGTGCCGGTGGAGCATCATGTCTCAGCTTCCTAAAGAAAAATCTAGCTTCCAAAAACTAAAAAGAAATTTAAAGAAGACAGGAGAGAGAAAAGAAAGAGCGATAGTATGTCACACAATTTTTCACAAAGGAAGGTGGGTGTAGTCCGTGAGAGGTGGAAATGAACCTGATAGCTTAGTCCATAGAAAAATAGGCAACTTTTGCTCCCCTAACATTAGTTACTTAATATCTATACAGAAAATTCACAGTGTTTACATTTCGCTCCTCTTTTAGCCGACATTTAATCAATGCAGGCAACCTTTTATCAAGCTATTTATGCTAAATGTGTGTCTGGTGCCAGGCCCAACAGATGCAGCTTCCGGCTCAGCAGCCCTGTCTCCCCATACCCCTGAACCAGCCCTACTCCCAACTGAAGAAGGAGGTGAGCAGCATTGTGTTGAATGACATGTCATTTGGCATAATTGCAAGTACTGCAATGCATTGAGGACAGGAATGTGATTCTCCTGTCAGGAAAATTTTCCCTTGACACAGAGGCAGCCAAAATCAGAGCCTTAAAGGAAGAGATGCAGGCTCTTAGAGATGGATAGGAGTCCCTCCTGTCTGAGGCAACGCTGATTGCTACGCAAATGGATGTTAAACCGCAATTTAGCAAGGAACACAGCCACCAGAGGAAAGGGAAGAGATTCCATGATGAGACTTATCAAGAGGAGACAGCTCAGGACAGTGCAACAATGGTGTTTCGGAACAGTGTTTTTTTTACTGCTATTGACAACATCATAAGTGACTTGGACACTAGGTTCCACACCACTGCAAAAATGGTAGAATAATTTTCTGCTGTTCTGAAAGTTGGGCAGATTAGTGAGGATAAAGTCCCTTCTGTGTGCCAACCACTGATCATGAACTATTCCAGAGTTCTTACACCTGAGTTTCAAAATGAAGTAAGACACCTGAACACTGTATATGCTGCCACTTTCCCCCCTAACTTTTCCCTTCTTGGTCTTCTGAATGCAATTTGTAAGATGCAGCTGCAAAGCATTTTTGGAGAAGCGTGCATTGTTTTACGTATATTTTGCACACCGCCTGTGACTGTTGCTGGTGGCAAGAGAGCTTTCAGTAAGCTAAAACTGATAAATAAAACGATTTGTCCACTATGTCCCAGGACAGGCTTTGCAGTCTTGCCATGCTGTCCATTGAAAGTCAGTTAGCTAGAAAACTGGACTTCAAAGACTTGATCAGTGACTTTGCTAGCAAGATGGCTCGGCGCTGGGCTCTTGGGGAGTAAGGCTGAGCAAGGGCCAGTGACAACTGTTAAATGTTATGGCTATGGATATTGGATCACTACGCACATGATGACCACAGACTGAGAACAAGACTGAGAACAAGATATATCTCAAAGTAATGGCTGGATTGCCATAAAATTTGTGGTGCACAGTCAAGACCCCAAGTGGAAGAAACCAATTGATTTGATTTGGTGACCACTTGACCTTTCCTCTAGCGCCACCATCTGGCCTTTTCATTTACACTTTGTTTTTCCCATTTTCCATTTCCACTTTTACAGCTGCTTATTTTCTAGTTGGTATGTATACTTAGTTCCAAAATCTGCTGCTGATTTGATTATTTTGTTTGTTAAATCATTCATGCAAGAATTTGACCATGAATATTACATTTACACTGTAAAAGATGGCCTTTAGCACATTTCCTTTTAGGGGGTATCAGTCTTGCATCGAATAGTGAATTCCACTGGATGCAGAATGTTGCATGCATGTCTGCACAGTGTTATATTTTCACAGCTCACTGTCAGTAAATATCTTACAGTAGATATTGGACTACAAGAGAGTTGCAAGCCTGCGAAGGTAGAGTTATTTAAGGCTTTGAATGGGTTGATTGGGTTCTGGAGGTGTGTGGTTACAGCAATTGGGCAGGGTTGGTGTGGCCTGTGGTGTTGGTGCCCAATGTGATATCTTTTCATGGGGCCCAAAATCCCTGCACCCCTGCTTACACTGGCCTTACCTGAGACATGCATCACACACAGCCTTTAATTATAATTCTGCATGTTTCTTATTGAAAAAGCCTGTTGAAAATATCAGAGATGATTAAAGAAAACAGAAACTCAGTCCTGTAAGCAAGGAGATAGTTAATGACGATGCAGGACGGTATGGAGAGAAGTGGCGAATCACATCCACCACACAAACCCACAACTCATTTGTATATCCTCTGACATACTGTATCTCAGTAGGATGAAATAGTAACTACCATCAATCTGAATGTGGATCATCACTACTCTACACACATAAAAAAGCATTTTGTGAACTAACACTCGCACTTGACTTTTTCTACCTCTTAGTTGATAGCTACTTTATTGAGAAAGAATGTACTTACTATGACTGTGATATGTGATTTTCTCACCTAGGTATCTTAAGATGAATTCACTAACTGTAAGTTGCTCTGGAGAAGAGCGTCTGCTAAATGACTAAAATATGTAAATACGATATGAGAGATCAGAACATTGGAAACCCTAGCGTGACTAGCAGTTTGTGCCCCCGAGTCAGGTCTTGGATAATTTAGTAGAACCTTAGTGAGAGGCATTATGGGTAGCATGTTGGCCATGACTTCACCCCCGCCCGTTCTCCCTACCCTCCCTCCCTCCCTCCCTCCACCCTCCAATCTGACTGTGAATCATCCCTCATTCAGATCAGATTGATAGTTTTATAACTGACAGCATTTCACTAAGGGTTCCAATTACTTGGGAATCAGGGCCGGCATACTAAACAGGCAGGTATATGTGAGAGGGTTCTCTGCTATCGATTCCCTCTGCTCTGATCTGACAAGCAGCCCATGTAGGGAAGGGGGGAGGGTGCGCCGATGGCCATACTGATATGCAGGATCAGGATTAGTGAGTTTTAAGCTGTGTTGGGGCACTGTGAGTGGTGTATTAGGGTTAGTCGTCCCCTGCCTGTGTGCGTGTGTGTACGTGTGTGTGTGTGTGTGTATGTGAGCTAAACTGCTATAAACTGAACCAAACAGGTTTATTTTGGAGCTGGTTTGGTGTGTGTGTAGTCTGTCTCTTACTGCACAGTTGGTCTGTAGGGGAGGGGATGGTCTGGATGAAGGTCTGGAGAGACAAGGTCAGCCAGGCTATCAGTAAGGCCCCTGGGGTGGAGGTACTGTTCCATGAGTAGCACTTTGTGGAACAGCTTGTTGGCTGTGAAGCCGTCAGCTCCCTATTCTGCCGGAGAGCTCACACACACACGTATCAATACACACACACACACACACACACACACACACACAGGCCCTTTGCCGCAGTGACGCATACCCCCAGTGGAAGGAGTGGTGCAGACCATGAGATGAGCCTCCACACACTTTCTCTCTTTAGAGCCTCCACACACACACACTCTCTCTCTCTCTCTCTCTCTCACTTATAAACACACAACAATGTTTGTGTTTGTGTGTGTGTGTGTGTGTGTGTGTGTACATGGTGCCTGTTTTAGAATTCGGCTGCACTCACTGTTTGTGTACCTTTGAGAGCTCCCATGTGAGAAGCTGCAGTACTGTAGGTGTGAGTCTGTTGAGAGGCTGTGAATATGCTGGCTGGCCCAGTGTGAACTATATGACTCAATCTCAGTGTGAGATTGTTATGCAACAGCGAAACCTTCAGTATGGTCTGTATTTATCTTTGTCTTTGTGCATGGATTCGTGTAGCCTATCTGGAGAGCTTTGGTTTGTGTGTGGGGGTGTTTGGGTGAAACAGAAAGACATGGTCTCCTGCTTAATAAGGACATGATTAGGAGGGAGCTGGCTGGCACTTGTGCAAAATATGTGTGAGTTCAGTCAGTCACTGCTGTGAGAACAGGGTGGGCTCTGAGTCTGGGGAATAGGGCCTGCTCTACGTTAACACACCAACACACAGAGCCAGTGGATATACTGTAAGCTAGCAGAGCGTACATATCTTTCACACTGCAGGGGATGAATGTCAATAAAAGTACAATCACTTGTATTTATACATGTTACACAGCTAGCTCAAGGACACCTGCCTCGTTTCACCATGCTGCTGCTTCTAGTGATGGATTTTTACTTGTCTAATGTTAGATACTACTGTGAGATACTACTGTGAGATACTGCTGTGAGATACTACTGTGAGATCCTACTGTGAGATACTACTGTGAGATACTACTGTGAGATGCCGGCAGCTGTAGTGGAGAGTATTATTTTCCCATGGCACAGTGCTGTTGTTATTAGGCAAACATCAATGAAAACAAAACATATTTCGGTACATTTTTTGTTATTCTCATTCTGTTGAAACGTTTTACAGTTTAAAAACATTTCTTCAGGAGTTTTTCTAGAATACATAATTCTATCATGGTTAGACATAAATGTACAGTACGGTATATGGCTTTGGTAAGACTGAATGTACACATTGTAGTTATTGTAGTAAACTAAAACTGAAACTAAAACTAATCATGAAAAAACTATTTAGTAAACTGAAATAAAATTATTAACAAACCCTTTTGGAAAAACTAAAACTACACTGAAACTATTGTCTTTGACTAAAATGAAATACAAACCATCATGAATTATGTTCAGTTTCTGTTTTTTTGTGGGGCAAAAATTGAATGTGGAGTTTCTTTTTATGGGGCTTTCAAGCTTCTGATGGGTCACATTGAGATTGACTGTATAATTTAAAGGTAGATTCAGCGGGAAGATGTTGCCACGAGCAGCACCACAGATATTGGGAGCGTTTGAGTGGTAAGGCTAAAGAAACCGACTAGACGAAAGTTGAGGAGTGGAGTCGGGGAGGTGCATCTGCGACCACTAATGTGGTTTTCCAACAGCAAGGCTCAGTTCAACATGGCAGTTTTGCCATTGTTTATAAAAATAAATAAATTATAATGTCGAAATAAACATGTCTCCAACCCCCATATAACACACGCACTAACAGAAATCAAAATATAATATTGTGTCTGTACACATTGTACAATCAATTAGTGAGAGAGAGCCTCAAATATCACATGTATTTGCATATATCTACTGCACACATAAATCACAGCAAATTTGTTCCTGTTTCATTCATGTCTCTGGTCACGTTCGCGTGCGTCAAACAAAAACACAAAATTGGTTGACAATAGAGCCTCCCAAGTCGGTCAGTTTTTATCCCCAGAATGCAACAAACTTTGAAAGGTGTTAGTCACCAACTTAACAAAAGTGATCAGCTCAAATCCGCCTACTGAGAAGAGCATGATGCAAGACTTTGCTGCAGGGGAGTTTAGCCTCGTGATTAAGCGCTCCTGCTTGCTTCTGAAGTTAACCCACTACTACAGTTTAAAAAATAGTCAAGGGGATCTGAAAACTAACTGAAACTAAACTGAATTTCAAATAAAAATCTTCAAACTAATAGAAATAAAAACGAATATAAAAACACATATCTATATTAACCTTGATGTCTGAACTTAATTTAACCATTCAAAAAAAGACTCACAAGCTCTTGCAGTTTAATTACAGTTGCTTAAAGGGGAACAGCACCGGCTGATTAGGCCAAATTTTTTGGATTGCTCCTCAAGAAATGCTGGCGGCTATGACCGAAGCCAAACGGGAGTTGGGGGTGTGGTTTGATGTGTGTGTTTGTTGAGTGTGTCCTTGCCACCACCAAGAAACACCCATCTGTCAGAACCTTTTCCCCCACTCAATCACAACAAACAAACCTCCTGCAGGTTGAGTTCAATAACTACAGGCAGATAGATGTATGGTGATATGCCGGAGGAAGCTTTGAATAGGTCAGTAACCTACAGAGTAATATGAGAAAAATGGAATGGCTGAATTTATGTTGATATTTTAAACTACGTGTTTTGATAACTTTCAAATGTAGTAACAGGTCCATGTAGATACATGTGCACATTTCACATTTCATTGTCATTCCCAGCCAATACAAATACTGTGCCTATTGGCATTTTTTCTGGTGGAAATGGGGCTACCTTGGCAAACATGTTAGAGTGGTCATACCTTCCTGTCCGGTATACAACAGTAGTTCCCTGATCCTGGTGCAGAATACACAGGATTTCTCCGTCCCAGTATTGACTGATAGCATTCAATTCAATAATAAAAAAAGACAATACAAGTGAAAGTTGTGTCTAGTCAAATTTTTATGCCTTGTGCCAGGTCTCTCTATTCACAGACGTCAGTATCAAGTTTGTCTGTCGGTCAGGACTCCATCACATCATCTTGCAAGTCTGCAAGTGCTGGCTCCATAGATGCATCTGTGAACACATACACACATGGTCACTGTTCTATTACCAATGGCAGTTAGGATAGGTGATATCTGACAAACAAACATATACTATGTTGAAGTTTGAACAGGTCAGACTAAACCTACTCAATTCTGGTCTCCCCATCGACGACCATTGGTGAGCAGGCTAGAGGTGAGGCTGGAGGTAAGGTCTTTGCCAGAGCCCCATTGATGGGCATGGCAGCTTAGATCGTCTCCTGGTCCCTCATCAAAGATACTGGTTGGTCACACACAAACACACACTCAGAGCACTGATTACATTATCAATGGTAGTTATGATTAGCATGGTGGAACCAACCTGGTCACTGCATTCACCTTTCTATTTCACTTCAGATATCATGATGTGTGAAGTGAAATAGGTAAACTCAGCAATCAGGCTGGTGTCACCAGGCTAGGCTATATGAGGTAAATTGGGACAACTCAAAAATGTCACCAACTTGATTCAAGTGTCCTCTCTGTTTCATTTATAGCCAAGTGGTAAATTGCATTTTGTTATAAAGAAAAGACAAAGCTTTTTGATACTGCAAATCTGAACCAAAATGACTACTACGTGTATCTGCTTGGCTTGGTAATTAACCTACTAGTTTATCAAAACGGGAATTTTTTGTGCAACTTTTCACACAACACACATTACCGTTGTTGATGAAGCTGTCTGTGTCATAAGGGCAGTAACTCGGGTCAAGCTAAATCCAGGTTGTCACTAGTTACCACAGCCACAAAGTCATACAGGCTGCCTATTTCTACAATTTCTCTTCTTAAAATGTGATTTCAAGGGTTACTAACCTTAAACCTTTAGACCAAAAAGGACATTTTTGTTTTTATATATTTTTTACGATATAGTTAATTTAGACTTTGTGGCTCTGGTGGACACCCTAATTATATGCTTTACAGATGTAGACTGATTGTACCTCCAGATCAAATCAAATCAAATTTTATTTGTCACATACACATGGTTAGCAGATGTTAATGCGAGTGTAGCGAAATGCTTGTGCTTCTAGTTCCGACAATGCAGTAATAACGAACAAGTAATCTAACTAACAATTCCAAAACTACTGTCTTATACACAGTGTAAGGGGATAAAGAATATGTACATAAGGATATATGAATGAGTGATGGTACAGAGCAGCATAGGTAAGATACAGTAGATGATATCGAGTACAGTATATACATATGAGATGAGTATGTAAACCAAGTGGCATAGTTAAAGTGGCTAGTGATACATGTATTACATAAGGATGCAGTCGATGATATAGAGTACAGTATCTACGTATGCATATGAGATGAATAATGTAGGGTAATTATTAGATTGGATTAGATTCAGGCTGGTGACGCCGTTACAGTTTGTTGCTCCTATTTCACTGTATTTTCTGACTCAGACATGAGTTAGATAACATCATAACTGCATCCATTATTTTGTTTCGCCCTAGACAATACACTCGAATGACCTACGAACTAATTTGCAAATCTGACTTGTAGGCTAATATTAGCTAGCCTGTAGCTAGATAGCTAGCCTGCCTTGGTAGTATTATCAAATGATAACTTTACATAACCAGCAGTATGTAAACAATACACAATATCTAAACAATACACAAACTTATATGAGCTACAACCTAACTAAGTTGTAATGATGTAGCTATAGCTAGTTAAGTTATCTAGCTAGCTAGCTATGCTAACGTTAGCTCAAATGTTAGTTAGCCTGCCTCGCTTTATCAAAAGATAGCTACCTACATAACCAGCAATAACGTTAGCTGTACCTATTTCACTGGTCATCCCCAAAGCCAACAGCTCTTTGGCCACCTTTCCTTCCAGTTCTCTGCTGCCAATGACAGGAATGAATTACAAAAATCACTGAAACTGGAGACTTATATCTCCCTCCTCTAACTTTAAGGATCAGCTGTCAGAGCAGTTTACCGATCAGTGTACCTGTACACAGCCAATCTGTAAATAGCACACCCAACTACCTTATCCCCATACTGTTATTTATCTTCTTGCGCTTTTGTACCCCAGTATCTCTACTTGCACATCCTCATCTGCACATCTATCACTCCAGTGTTAATGCTAAATTGTAATTATTTTGCCTCTATGGCCTATTTATTGCCTTACCTCCCTACTCTTCTACATTTGCACACATTGTACGTATATATATATATATATATATATATATATATATATATATATATATATATATATATATATTCTAATTTGTTATTGATTGTACCTTTGTTTATGTGTAACTCTGTGTTGTTGATTTTGTCGCACTGCTTTGGTTTATCTTGGCAAGGTCGCAGTTGTAAATGAAAACTTCTTCTCAACTGGCCTACCTGGTTAAATAAAGGTGAAATAAAAATGTAAAAAAATTAAACATTTACGTCACTTTTGTTTTGAGCCGATTTCGTCGTGGGCTTTGAACGGAGCACCTGGCTCACGCCCGGGAGGCAGCCCGATTCCAAAACAAATGCAAGCAAAACACGCCTACCCCAGGTGCCAGGGCCAGATGAATCGAGTCCCCTCAAAGAAGGAAAGCGAAGTGGTTGGAGGGGCGATTTGCACGTGGAGTGGGTATGATTTGTTGACATAATTGTAATCCAAACCCAACCATTGTTTACTCGTTGTGAGGTTCTAAATTCCATTTTAGACGAGACTTTATGATCAAAATTATCCTATTTACACGTTGAGGTCAATTTTGACACAAGAATAAACGTTTCTGACTCATATAGGCAGTTTTCAAAGGGATTAGTTGCTTTTTAGGGGAAGTTGCTCTTTAACGAAGTAAGGAAGACAATGAAAACATTGAGATAATCAATAACATTCTGTATATATGTTTTCACATAGAACCCTTGCAATAATAACAGGCACAGAATGACTAACCAGACAAAACAATTCTGTTCCCTGTGTTTCCTCTAGTCACATCAATGGAATGAGAACGCATGCAATGACTAAGTAGGGCACTATATAGGTAATAGACTGTGACCTTTGTAGTGAGAGTGTGATTTGAAACAGGAACTTTGAGTTAGGTTGCCCTTCTGCAACTTTACCATAGCTCTGAGACAGATAGAAGGAGTCAAGTCAGTGGAGGCTGCTGAGGGGAGGACGGCTCATAACCATGGCTGGAATGGAGTGAATGGAATGGTATCAAAAACATGGTTTTCATGTGTTTGATACTATTCCATTTACTCCATTTCACCCATTCCACTCCATTCCAGACATTATTATGAGCCGTCCTCCCCTCAGCAGCCTCCACTGAGTCAAGTGTAGTGCACTATATAGGGACTAGAATGGGATTTAAGAAAGTTAGCTATAGCTTGCACAATACACCCTTCTGTAACATTACCATAGCCCTGAGACAAAGAGGAGGAGTCAAGTGCTGCTGACCTTGTTTTCACCTGCTGTTTCCTCTGAGCTCCCAGCATGCCGCAGTAATGAGAAGCCCAATGGCTGTGATTATTCATGTGAGCTTCAACCTGCGCAGAGGTCACAAGCATGCCACATGAGCGTGCAATAGTAAGCAGAGGAGTCGTTGGATAACAACCAGAGCTAAGCTGTGAAATTGCTCCAGCTTCTTTTGCAGTCAAGAACTTAAAGTGATGCTCCACAGCTTTTGTATCATTTCACTCACAAGCCAAAACCATACCCTGAAAATTGTGCACAATTGTGTACTATGTCACCCGTTTCGTATGACATGTTACGTCCTGCACATTTTGTATTTTTGTTGTTGTTGCAATTTGTATGATATGTTCCGAATTTGTAAGTGCTTGAGAACCCAGACTGCATCTTTAACACAGTTAAACACAGAGGAGGTAAGACATCAGTCACAGAGACAGGCATCCACTGTGTTATAATAACAACGTCATGAGTATCCATGAGCCACAACGCAATTTACTATTGGACTCATAGGACTCATACACAGTGTGGACTGCATGGGCCTCTATGAAGCTCTGGCAGTGGACAATCAACATGTAAAAGCTTTGGAAATGCTTTACCACAGAAGTGTAGCCTTCAGTGTGACCACAATAGCAGGCAAAGCCTGGCCTGGTTGAGCACAGATCTGAATGTTCTTCAGCCAACTCGTTTGTCATGTGTTGTTATGACTGACAATACAAAATGATGGAGCAGTGGAGTTGGCTAAAGCACAAGTTACAGTACCAGGCTAGGAAAAGCCAATGATGAACAAACAGAGGGAAATACTAAGCGTTGTAAAGATATTTGTTACAGTCTTCTTTCTTTGGGCCTTTTCCCTCACTAGGCTCTTTGTCTCTGAGCCTCAGTAGTCATGTCTAGTACAGTTCCTCCCTGGATGTAAGTATGCCTGTTAGCTGTGAAAAACAAAGACTTGATCCAGCATGATTCCTCATAAATTTGCATGGCTTTGTACAGTATGACATGAGTGATCTATACAGTATAATTTGATGGCCACTTGGAACTAAGTTAGTCCGTTACATTTAAAGAACATTTTCATATTCTCACATATTCTCACATCTATATATACTGCCCACAACCATAAGGCTCTCCAGAGGGTAGTGAGGTCTGCACAACGCATCACCGGGGGCAAACTACCTGCACTCCAGGACACCTACACCACCCGATGTCACAGGAAGGCCATAAAGATCATCAAGGACAACAACCACCCGAGCCACTGCCTGTTCACCCCGCTATTATCCAGAAGGCGAGGTCAGTACAGGTGCATCAAAGCTGGGACCGAGAGACTGAAAAACAGCTTCTATCTCAAGGCCATCAGACTGTTAAACAGCCACCACTAACATTGAGTGGCTGCTGCCAACATACTGACGCAACTCCAGCCACTTTAATAATGGAAAAATGTATGTAAAAAATGTATCACTAGCCACTTTAAACAATGCCACTTAATATAATGTTTACATACCCTACATTACTCATCTCATATGTACATTCAGACAATGCAGTAATAACCAATGAGTAATCTAACCTAACAATTTCACAACAAGCACCTTATACACACAAGTGTAAAGGGATGAAGAATATGTACATAAAAATACACTGCTCAAAAAAATAAAGGGAACACTAAAATAACACATCCTAGATCTGAATGAATGAAATATTCTTATTAAATACTTTTTTCTTTACATAGTTGAATGTGCTGACAACAAAATCACACAAAAATGATCAATGGAAATCAAATTTATCAACCCATGGAGGTCTGGATTTGGAGTCACACTCAAAATTAAAGTGGAATACCACACTACAGGCTGATCCAACTTTAATGTAATGTCCTTAAAACAAGTCAAAATGAGGCTCAGTAGTGTGTGTGGCCTCCACGTGCCTGTATGACCTCCCTACAATGCCTGGGCATGCTCCTGATGAGGTGGCGGATGGTCTCCTGAGGGATCTCCTCCCAGACCTGGACTAAAGCATCCGCCAACTCCTGGACAGTCTGTGGTGCAACATGACGTTGGTGGATGGAGCGAGACATGATGTCCCAGATGTGCTCAATTGGATTCAGGTCTGGGGAACGGGCGGGCCAGTCCATAGCATCAATGCCTTCCTCTTGCAGGAACTGCTGACACACTCCAGCCACATGAGGTCTAGCATTGTCTTGCATTAGGAGGAACCCAGGGCCAACCGCACCAGCATATGGTCTCACAAGGGGTCTGAGGATCTCATCGTTGGTGGATGGAGCGAGACATGATGTCCCAGATGTGGGGAACGGGCGGGCCAGTCCATAGCATCAATGCCTTCCTCTTGCAGGAACTGCTGACACACTCCAGCCACATGAGGTCTAGCATTGTCTTGCATTAGGAGGAACCCAGGGCCAAAAGCACCAGCATATGGTCTCACAAGGGGTCTAAGGATCTCATCTCGGTACCTAATGGCAGTCAGACTACCTCTGGCGAGCACATGGAGGGCTGTGCGGCCCCCCAAAGAAATGCCACCCCACACCATGACTGACCCACCGCCAAACCGGTCATGCTGGAGGATGTTGCAGGCAGCAGAACGTTCTCCACGGCGTCTCCAGACTCTGTCACGTCTGTCACATGTGCTCAGTGTGAACCTGCTTTCATCTGTGAAGAGCACAGGGCGCCAGTGGCGAATTTGCCAATCTTGGTGTTCTCTGGCAAATGCCAAATGTCCTGCACGGTGTTGGGCTGTAAGCACAACCCCCACCTGTGGACGTCGGGCCCTCATACCACCCTCATGGAGTCTGTTTCTGACCGTTTGAGCAGACATGCACATTTGTGGCCTGCTGGAGGTCATTTTGCAGGGCTCTGGCAGTGCTCCTCCTGCTCCTCCTTGCACAAAGGCAGAAGTAGCGGTCCTGCTGCTGGGTTGTTGCCCTCCTACGGCCTCCTCCACATCTCCTGATGTACTGGCCTGTCTCCTGGTAGCGCCTCCATGCTCTGGACACTACGCTGACAGACACAGCAAACCTTCTTGCCACAGCTCGCATTGATGTGCCATCCTGGATGAGCTGCACTACCTGAGCCCGTTGTATGGGTTGTAGACTCCGTCTCATGCTACCACTAGAGTGAAAGCACCGCCAGCATTCAAAAGTGACCAAAACATCAGCCAGGAAGCATAGGAACTGGGAAGTGGTCTGTGGTTATCACCTGCAGAACCACTCCTTTATTGGGGGTGTCTTGCTAATTGCCTATAATTTCCACCTGTTGTCTATTCCATTTGCACAACAGCATGTGCACTTTATTGTCAATCAGTGTTGCTTCCTTAGTGGACAGTTTGATTTCACAGAAGTGTGATTGACTTGGAGTTACATTGTGTTGTTTAAGTGTTCCCTTTATTTTTTTGAGCAGTGTATATGAATGAGTGATGGTGCAGAACGGCATAGGCAAGATGCAGTAGATGGCATCGAGTACAGTATATACATATGAGATGAGTAATGTAGGGCATGTAAACATATAAAAGTGGTATTGTTTAAAGTGGCTAGTGATACATGTATTACATCAAGACGGCATCTTGCATTAACATCTGCTAATCACGTGTATGTGACGAATAACATTTGATTTGATCTGTGTGTGCGTGTGTGTGTGTGTGGCTCCTTCCCTCCGACTCGTCTCTGTGGCAGTGAGCTTGTGTCATAAACGCTTGATTCCACTAACAGATTGCATCACAGATGTCACATAGTGCTGGGGGCTGCAGAGATTGGCTAACCAGGTTTCTTCAGGAGTAAGAGATAGGTGAGAGGAGTGGGGCACACTTTGTGAAAGTGAGAGATTGATAGAAAAAACAGTGTTGCGCTGCAAATCTCCTCCAGGAAAAAACAACAACTGCCAAACCTTCCCTGTTATTTCTATTACAACGAGTGAGCATTTATCTGGATGTGTTTCAATCAATGATCCCCAGGTCTGAAGTTAATATACTTTGTTTCTGGTGGAACCGAGCATGTACCATGTATTATGTCTGATTAGATTCAGCTGCTTCTCCTGGGTTATGACTTTTACACCCTGTTGGAATGGTGCCTCAGATGTAAGACTATAACATACTCTATAACTGATCTGGTTTGGTCATGAATGATTCCTTAGGGTGAAATAGATTTCAGAGCTCAGAGATAATTCAACTTGAACCCTACTCTACATTTTAAAAGTTTTGGGTCTCTGTTCATATCTTTGTGGGTTTCTGTATGTGTGTGTATTTATGTGTGCATGTGAGCAAACGACTCTAGTGTGTGTCTGTGCATGCATGCTTGCCTTGTAGCCGCTGCCTTGTGTCCCCTGCTGATAAACTTGCCAACACAAAGGTAATATAAATGCTAAGCATGAGATGGCTGGTTTTAGTTCCTGATGTACTGATGATTTCTCATTGTCAAGTGGCTCTGGTGTGCAGCCTTAACACCAGCACATGATAATTACAATGTCACCCCAAAGAGCTTCACTGTTATTATTTGCGGTAGTGCAATGCGGTGCAGCTGCAGAGATGTGCCTCTATCAGCTGCTTGCTGTAATGGAGCCGTCAACAGATAGCTAACTGCTCATTATTCCAGCCCTATCAGATCGCAAAGGGCACCAAGCTTAACCAGCTTAACCAGCAGCACCACACCTCCTTCCACCCAGGCCCAGTCTCACTGTCCTCATCTGCAGTCAAGGTCACACCCACCACAGAGAAGCACCATTTGTACAACATGCAGACTAGTACAATTGCTCTCACACGGTTGGATCGGACTCTTCTGATAAATCTGTTGTACACTCAGTGAATGAGGGTATGAGATCTTAGGACACATCCATCCGTCCAGGATCACAGAGTTTTTAATTAGTCAAATGGACAGGTTGGTTTCTTCCTCAGCCCAGAGACCAGCTCTTTCTCCCTGTACTGCTGGCTATGTGCCACCCCTCTACAGCCCCCCACACAAAGAAACCCATATGGCATGGCCCTGTGCCACTCTCGGCCTGCCTGCCCGAGCACTAGGGCAACATGCTCTAAATGGGCTGTGTGTGTGTGTTGTACGTGTCTATGTGTGAGTGAGCGGTGTGTGTGTGTGTGTATATGTGTGTTTGAGAGAGAGAGACTGAGTGAGTGAGTGTGTGTGTGTGTGGTTAGTGCTTCAGGCTCATAGGGATAATCTTGTGATAATCTTGTGATTTGTTGCAAAGAATAGTTGAGCGCTCTCTCCCCTGCCATAGAGGCTCCTCCCCTGCCATAGAGGCTCCTCCCCTCCTCTGTCCTCCTCTCTTCTCTTCTCCTTCCATCTGCTTGCCTTCCCACTGTGCTCTGGTTATGTCAGCCAGCATGAAGCTCCTCACCCACAGCACCCTGCAGTATTTTGCATGCTGATGGAAGAATGGCTGTAGATCGGTATGCCATATACACTGAGTATACAAAACATGCTTTTTCCATGACATAGACTGACCAGGTGAATCCAGGTGAAAGCTATGATCCCCTATTGAGTTCACCTGTTAAATCCACTTCAATCAGTGTAGATGAAGGGAAGGAGACAAGTTAAAGAAGGATTTTTAAGCCTTGAGCCTATTGAGACCTGAATTGTGCAGGTGTGCCATGCAACTCAATATTAGGAAGGTGTTCCTAATGTTTGGTATTCATAGGTTGTACCTCCGTCACTCAGTCTCGTCATGCCATTGTTATGAACGCTCTCCGCTTTCTACCGGTGGCACAATAGTGGTGCACTAATATTGTGATAAGCCCAGCCATTCTGGATGGAGGCTAACAATGGTTTAGTTTAAATTACATTATAGTGCCTGGAAATACGAAGTGACAAGTAGTCAAAAATATATAGCAATGCTAATGTTGACCTCCCCTCAATCTTAGCTAACTTGCTAACGTTATACGGTATCTAAAGTCAATCTAGTGACATAAAAATGATAACAAAAGGTTTTCCTACAAATGATTTGCCTCCTTTTGAAGGGCATTGTATTTCCAAGTCACTGTAATGCACTTTAGATGACATCTTCATCAGCACTCATTAACGATGCATTGCGTAGAATGCTCAGTTGGGCATCAATACAAAACGAACATTCAAAACAATATTGTGACAAAACATGCAACCCATGAATACTCAGTGTATACCTTCTATAATGTTGTGATCAGGGAATGTGATGTGGAACTGTGCCAAAATATATTTGGTGTGTTGACTGCTCTCCCTGGGTATTCTGAGAAATGCTTAGCTGGGGCTGAATGGAGAGAAATAGGGGGAGGCACACTCACACATACACTCACACACAAATCAAAGTTTATTGGTTGCGTACACAGATTCACAGATGTTATGGCAGGTGCAGCGAAATGCTTTTGTTTCTAGCTCCGACAGTCCAGTAATACCTAACAACTACCACTGTCCTGCTGTTGCCTGCTGTTGCTTTGTGTCACGACTTCCGCCGGAGTTGGCTCCCCTTCCTGTTCGGGCGGTGCTCGGCGGTCGTCGTCACCAGCCTACTAGCCGCCACCGATCCCTATTCCTTTTTCTGTTTGTTTTGTCTTATTAGTTGCACCTGTGTCTAATTGTGTTTTCCTGATGGGCTTCCTTATTTAGGGCTATAAACCCGCCCGTGTTTTGTGCGGGATTATTCTTGTGTTACGTGTTGTGTTGTTGGGTGTGTTCGTGCTCCGGACCGGGTACCCTGTGTTTTGGGTTGGTCCGTATTTTTTCGCGCCCTGTGTTTTGGGCATTGCTTTTTAGTGCCATATTAAAGTGCACTTCTCCCTTTGGAACTCTCTGCTCCCTGTGCCTGATTCTTACCTCACACACCTAGTCCCTCGTGACACTTTGTCTGGATTCTGGATGACTCAGTGGCGTACGGCGATTCGCAGCTACTTCTTACAAGTTTTTTTTATCTAATCTCACGATAATAATTATAGCTAATCTCATGACTATGTTGCTGTTTTAAAGCTAATTTCCTGAAATTCGACACATATTGCCATGGGGCAGAGAGAATACATTTCAGTTTTATAGCTAATCTCATTTTTTTCTACACATTTCCCATTATTGAAGCTAATTTCCTGTACAATTCTGTACATATTGCCATGTGGCCAAGGCTCTAAAGTGCAACCAAATATTTAGCTGTGCAGCCAGCAGTTTATTTTGGGTGTAAAATAAACTGCTGGTCGCTAAGTGTGTCGTTGATAAGTGTGTCAACGACTGCAAATATCGAGGCACCTGATTTTACCCAATAAAAATGCATTAAATCCCTGATTTGGCACATCATATGTTAAGCTACACATGATGAAATATGTTGAGATAAATTACAGACAGTAGCCTACAAGAAGCAAAATAGAACTTGATTGATTGATTGAACGTGAAATGTATTTCAATATGATTGAAATATGCTTACAGCCTACTAATATTCATATTTTAATACAGTCATCTCTGTATTCATTTGAAGCATCCTTTTATACGTCGCTTTTTTGTATCAATTGTAACGACATTGGCAACTGTGTGTTTGTAGTCAACTTTGTTCTGAAGTTATCAGCGGTCACAGAGATATGGATAAACCATGTGATGTTTAGCAGAGATCTTCTGTGAATAAAGTGACACGGTATGGCAGAGAAGTACTAAGGATGCACTTTGTTAATCTACAGAGAAGTATCTAAGGATGCACTTTGTTAATCTACGGAGAAGTATCTAAGGATGCACTTTGCTAATCTACAGAGAAGTATCTAAGGATGCACTTTGTTAATCTACAGAGAAGTATCTAAGGATGCACTTTGTTAATCTACAGAGAAGTATCTAAGGATGCACTTTGTTAATCTACAGAGAAGTATCTAAGGATGCACTTTGCTAATCTACAGAGAAGTATCTAAGGATGCACTTTGTTAATCTACGGAGAAGTATCTAAGGATGCACTTTGCTAATCTACAGAGAAGTATCTAAGGATGCACTTTGCTAATCTACAGAGAAGTATCTAAGGATGCACTTTGCTAATCTACAGAGAAGGATCTAAGGATGCACTTTGCTAATCTACAAGTGGTCTGATGCAGGCATTAATTACAAGCATTTTATAATAATAAGTTATAATAATACATGTTATTTGGCAGACTACTTTCAGGGTACTCATGGACATCTTACATTAATCGAATCCCCGAGCTGACAAGGTACAAATCTGTCGTTCTGCCCCTGAAAAAGGCAGAGGCCGTCATTGAATATAAGAATTTGTTCTTAATTAACTGACTTGCCTAGTTAAATAAAGGTAAAATAAAAAAATAAAAAATAAATAAAATTAGGCCTACATAAATGCAAGTGAAGTACATAAAATCATAAAAATCAATTGCATCAATCAAAGTAATATTTTAGTCAAAGGACCAGACAAAACAGGACAGATAAAAAGAGGATTGAGGGGTAGGGTAGAGGATATGAACCCGGTTTAGATAAATGGTTTAGGGGGTAGAGGAAATTCAGTTTAGATTTGGGGGGTAGGGTAGAGGATATGAACCCGGTTTAGATAAATGGTTTAGGGGTAGAGGAAATTCAGTTTAGATTTAGGGGTAGGGTAGAGGATATGAACCCGGTTTAGAGCAATGGTTTAGGTTTAGGGGTAGGGTTGGGTAGAGGATATGACCCCGGTTTAGGGTAATGGTTTAGGTTTAGGGGGTAGGGTTGGGTTGGGTAGAGGATATGAACCTGGTTTAGGGTAACGGTTTAGGGGGTAGGGTTAGGTAGAGGATATGAACTTGGTTTAGGGTAACGGCTTAGGTTTAGGGGGTAGGGTTGGGTAGAGGATATCAATCCGGTTTAGGGTGACGGTTTATGTTTAGGGTTTGGTTTGGTTGGGTAGAGGATATGAAACCGGTTTAGGGTAACAGTTTAGACTCAGGGGGTAGGCTTGGCTAGAGGATATGAACCCGGTTTAGGGTAACTGTTTAGGTTTAGGGGGTAGGGTTAGGTAGAGGATATGAACCCGGTTTAGGGGGTAGGGTTACGTTGAGTAGAGGATATGAATCCGGTTTAGGGTAACAGTTTAGGTTGAAGGGGTAGTGTTGGGTAGAGGATATGAACCTGGTTTAGGGTAATGGTTTAGGTTTAGGGGGTAGGGTTGGGTAGAGGATATCAACCCGGTTTAGGGTAACAGTTTAGGTTTAATCCAAGCCATGAGGTGGAAGGAATTGTCCATAGAGCTCCGAGACAGGATTGTGTCGAGGCACAGATCTGGGGAAGGGTAGCATAAAATTGTCTGCATCATTGAAGGTCCCGAAGAACACAGTGGCATCCATCATTCTTAAATGTAAGAAGTTTGGAACCATCAGGACTCTTTCTAGAGCTGGCCACCCAGCCAAACTGAGAAATCGGGGGAGAAGGGCCTTGGCCAGGGAGGTGACCAAGAACCCGATGGTCACTCTGACAGAGCTCTAGAGTTCCTCTGTGGAGAGGGGAGAACCTTCCAGAAGGACAACCATCTCTGCAGCACCCCACCAAGAAGCCGCTCCACAGTAAATGGTACATAACAGTACGCTTGGAGTTTGCCAGAAGGCACCTAAAGGATCTCAGACCATGAGAAACAAGATGCTCTGGTCTAATGAAACAAAGATTGGTTTGGCCTGAAACTAACTGTTTGGCCTGAATGCGAAGCGTCACATTTGGAGGAAACTTGGCACCATCCCTACGGTGAATCGTGTTGGTGGCAGCATCATAGTCAGGATTGAGGCAAAGATGAACGGAGCAAAGTATAGAGAGATCCTTTATGAACACCTGCTCTAGAGCGCTCAGGACCCCAGACTGGGGTGAAGGTTCACCTTCCAACAGGACAATGACCCACACAGCCAAGACAACGCAGGAGTGGCTTCGGGAGAAGTCTCTGAATGTCCTCGAGTGACCTAGCCAGAGCCTGGACTTGAATCCGATTGAACATCTCTAAAGTGATCTGAAAATAGCTGTGCAGCAACGCTCCCCATCTAACCTGACAGAGCTTGAAAGGATCTCCAGAGAAGAATGGGAGAAACTCCACCAATACAGGTGTACGAAGCTTGTAGCGTTATACCCAAGAAGACTCAAGACTGTAATCACTGCCTAAGGTGCTTCAACAAAGTACTGAGTAATGGGTCCGAAAACTTATGTAATATTTCAGTTGTTTATTTTTTATAAATTAGCAAAAATGTATTTGCTTTGTCATTATGGGATATTGTGTTTAGATTGATGAGGAGAATTAGGCTGTAACCTTACAAAATGTGGAAAAAGTCAAGGGGTCTGAATACTTTCCCGAAGGCACTGTATATGATGAAGAGGAGTGGACCCAACACTGATCCCTGGGGGACACCCTATGAGACAGTGCAACGTTAATAACGATGGTTTTGGGAAACAGCTGTGAGATTTAACAATGCCCCTACAAAGGTTCTAACGATGAACTTAGCCTGAAGATGCTTTTTTGAAACGGGCCCTAACCCATATTACTGGCACAACATTTTAGTGCGGGGTTTCCCAAACTCGGTCCTTGGGCCAACCCTGTGTGCACATTTTGGTTTTTGCCCTGGCACTACACAGCTAATTCAAATAATCAATGCCTGATGATGACTTAGTTATTTTACATTCATTAAAAATTCATAAAACCATGTTTTAAAACTACTCGCCACGCCATTAACCATTTGTTCACAGTCTTGTTACCTCATTGGCTAGCTAGCTAACAATCTAGTAACTTTATCAGCATATCCAAACATTTTGGGGGCTTCTTCAGGAGATCAATGATCATTGCAAAAAAATAATGATAGATCTCTTGTACATCTTCATCACAAACCTGATATTTTTAAGAGACAGTGTACAATTTTCTATTTCATGCATCTTAATAGGAAAATAGTGCTTTTACACAATGAAGAAACCTTATATTCCACAAATGACTTTGCAATTTCAAGGACAATATCAACATTTTAGCTTTCCTAATAAACATGTCTTTACAGTGTTACATATTAGTTTCTAGGCCACAACATGTGCTTCAAAAGTAGTTAGAAGTGCCCCCCCCCGCCTTGCAGAGGCTGCAGGGGTGTGTGGTATGCCAGTGGGATGACACTTTGTGTTGTTGTGGCTAGCTAGTGAGAGCTCTAGGTCAGCAGCATCCACTGAGCCAGCAAGCCATTTATCCTCTCCTTCTGTGAACTTTCTATTACTCCACACACAGCAGGAAATGCAGCATGCCCACCCCAGGTTTCTGCTATACAGTGTGGTGTGTGTGTCGTGGGGTACTGGCAGGAGTCAGCTGCCTCTGGGCAGCAGCAGGATGCCAGTCAGTTTGTGCCTAGATGGCACTCCTACACCAACCGTCCCAATGGACCCATGTGTCTGCACTGCAGATTTCCCAATCTGAGCATAGTGCACCGTCATTCTGATGGGGCACTTATGCAAATGTGTACCCATTCACTTTGGCACAAAACGTTTCGATTCCGGCGATCAAGGCTAAATGAGTTCCGCTGCACCATCTCTGCACTTATTTAAAAAAATTATATTTCTGTCATAGAAAAATCAGACAGTTTATCTTTTTATTTTGTTTATGCATCCCCTTACAAAACAACCCTGATCAATAGAAGTTTTTGTCCACTTAAAAGTAATCTTACTAAAACAAAGTCAAGTGAAAAACACTGTCCTCTCTAATTTCCTTTGATATGCTAAGGTTGTGTTGCTGTGATGAATGATGTCAATGCTACATTGATCCCTTAACTAAATTCCCCAGTCAACCGTTTCTGATGCTTGACCCAATATGCTCAAGGGTGCATCAGCAATCCCACAATAACTCCTGTGTATCGACCCCTGATCTGCCTTGATCCTTGAGATACACACAGTAAAAACATGTCCCTATAACTCAAGCCGGCCAGTGAGGAGATGAAATGTGCTGTGAGGCTTCTGACACCCACCATTTTTACCTTGATGTATGTCTCTCACTAAATCTTCTAGCGTTGAAAGGAAATGGGAAAAGACATCTTGGAGGTGACCATTTATCAACAGCAGCAGCAGCAGCAGCTCTGGTCTGAGAGAGAGGCGCCAAGCCTTTCCGCAACTAGTGGAGCATGTTAGCTCATATTAGACCCAGTATGGAAAGCTCCTCGTAGGCACACAACATTAGCTTTCACAAGGACATGGATTATGCAATATATTAGCATAGAAATCAGCGTTATCAAGTACGCTATCTTCAAGCGGTCCGAGGGAACGAAGAAGGCTGCAGCTCGAAGATGAGGGAGCACCGGGAGAGAAAAGCCCGGCAGGTTCTAGAATCTCCAGCGTATCGCTCTGAGGAGGTAAGGGAGGTTCTCGGGACACCGGCGTAGGCTAGGAAGAAGTGCCGCTAGTGGTGGGATTGCTGAGAGTCTGGGGGATTAGTGTTGTGGCTTGCTGCCTAGTTGGGAATCTGTGGAATTTGTCTAGCAATGTACTGACCACATGGTCATGGCGTTCTGTCAAGGTATGGAGTCCCTCCATAAGGTAATGCAGTAACTCCTCCTGTCTTCCAATTGTGGCTCCTTGGGAGGAGACAATGTTTCGGAGATGGTCGGAGTCTGCTGTGTCAGTCATGGACAGTTCATATTATCACTGATCAGGCTAAGAGCGAATTACAGTGCATTCATCTTAATTAAGATAGCTAGGTGAGAAAACCACATGCAGTGGGGTAAAAAAGTATTTAGTCAGCCACCAATTGTGCAAGTTCTCCCACTTAAAAAGATGAAAGAGGCCTGTAATTTACATCATAGGTACACTTCAACTATTACAGACAAAATGAGAAAAAAAATCCAGAAAATCACATTGTAGGATTTTTTATGAATTTATTCGCAAATTATGGTGGAAAATAAGTATTTGGTCACCTACAAACAAGCAAGATTTCTGGCTCTCACAGACCTATAACTTCTTCTTTAAGAGGCTCCTCTGTCCTCGACTTGTTACCTGTATTAATGGCACCTGTTTGAACTTGTTATCAGTATAAAAGACACCTGTCCACAACCTCAAACAGTCACACTCCAAACTCCACTATGGCCAAGACCAAAGAGCTGTCAAAGGACACCAGAAACAAAATTGTAGACCTGCACCAGGCTGGGAAGACTGAATCTGCAATAGGTAAGCAGCTTGGTTTGAAGAAATCAACTGTGGGAGCAATTATTAGGAAATGGAAGACATACAAGACCACTGATAATCTCCCTCGATCTGGGGCTCCACGCAAGATCTCACCCCGTGGGGTCAAAATTATCACAAGAACAGTGAGCAAAAATCCCAGAACCACACAGGGGGACCTAGTGAATGACCTGCAGAGAGCTGGGACCAAAGTAACAAAGCCTACCATCAGTAACACACTACGCCGCCAGGGACTCAAATTCTGCAGTGCCAGACGTGTCCCCCTGCTTAAGCCAGTACATGTCCAGGCCCGTCTGAAGTTTGCTGGAGAGCATTTGGATGATCCAGAAGAAGATTGGGAGAATGTCATATGTTCAGATTAAACCAAAATATAACTTTTTGGTAAAAACTCAACTCGCCGTGTTTGGAGGACAAAGAATGCTGAGTTGCATCCAAAGAACACCATACCTACTGTGAAGCATTGGGGTGGAAACATCATGCTTTGGGGCTGTTTTTCTGCAAAGGGACCAGGACGACTGATCCGTGTGAAGGAAAGAATAAATGGGGCCATGTATCGTGAGATTTTGAGTGAAAACCTCCTTCCATCAGCAAGGGCATTGAAGATGAAACGTGGCTGGGTCTTTCAGCATGACAATGATCCCAAACACACCGCCCGGGCATCGAAGGAGTGGCTTCGTAAGAAGCATTTCAAGGTCCTGGAGTGGCCTAGCCAGTCTCCAGATCTCAACCCCATAGAAAATCTTTGGAGGGAGTTGAAAGTCCGTGTTGCCCAGCAACAGCCCCAAAACATCACTGCTCTAGAGGAGATCTGCATGGAGGAATGGGCCAAAATACCAGCAACAGTGTGTGAAAACCTTGTGAAGACTTACAGAAAACATTTGACCTCTGTCATTGCCAACAAAGGGTATATAACAAAGTATTGAGATAAACTTTTCTTATTGACCAAATACTTATTTTCCACCATAATTTGCAAAAAAATTCATTAAAAATCCTACAATGTGATTTTCTGGATTTTTTTTCTTCTCATTTTGTCTGTCATAGTTGAAGTGTACCTATGATGAAAATTACAGAACTCTCTCATCTTTTCAAGTGGGAGAACTTGCACAATTGGTGGTTGACTAAATACTTTTTGCCCCACTGTATCTTAGTCGTAGTAAGTACAGTCGTGGCCAAAAGTTTTGAGAATTGACACAAATATTAATTTCCACAAAGTTTGCTGCTTCAGTGTCTTTAGATATTTTTGTCAGATATTACTATGGAATACTGAAGTATAATTACAAGCATTTCATAAGTGTCAGTGATTTTTATGTTTTTTTGCCGTGCATAATATGTAGTGTACCAAACTAAAATACATTTTCATATTAATTTGATTTATTAGACTTTTTAAAATGTAGATGTTCCAAAGGCGTGCATCAGCGGCTTGTATGCATGGAGGCTTGGAGATGCTAAACGTGTTTATGTTAATGCTAAATTACAGTGAGACCGGCAGCCTTGGTTTGGAACCGATTCAACAGACTCAGTATGATAAAGGTCAGAAGTTGTGACAGAGTGATGAAATATGTACTTTTGTCATTTTTTGTATTAATATTCTCCTTATGAGCCACTTTGATTTGGTATGTGTGTATGTATGTGTGTGTGTGTGTGTGTGTGTGTGTGTGTGTGTGTGTGTGTAGTCAATAGGGTATCATTAATACGTCTCACTGAACCAGCCAAACAGAGAGCCAGCTGAGTATGTTATCATTGGGGCTGTTTAAAGCCAACAGTGCTACGTGAGTGGGATTGGCTCTGGCCTACTATCCCTACTGTTCCCCTTTGAGTACAGGTGTTTCAGGCAGGTAGGAATGTGTATTAATGAGGCAGATCTTTAGATGTAGTATTCACTGTATTTCTCCCTCCTTAGTGAGGAAGAGATGAGGCCACTTTGCCCGCAGCCAGGCCTGCAGGTAGCCTGGCGGGTAGGAGTGTTGGGCCAATAACTGAAAATTTGGTGGATCGAATCCCAGAGCTGACAAGATAAAAAATCAGTCGTTGTGCCCCTGAGCAAGGCAGTGAACCCATTTTTCCCCGGTCGCCGGTGACGTAGATGTTGACGTGGAGGCAACCCCCCTCACCTTTCTGGTTCAGGAGGGGTTGGGTTAAATGTGGAAGACACATTTCAGTTGAATGCATTCAGTTGTACAACTGACTAGGTATCCCCCTTTCCTCTGTCGGCAGCCGTCAGCAGGAGCTCAGAGGAGTTGCAGGAAGTATTTACTGATGGGAGAGAGGGGGAGGGCCACAGAGGTGTAAGAGTTGGAATGTGCTCTGGGCCGGGGAACAGCGGAAGCACAACAGCTCAGAACACACATGACGGCACCTTGTATCTCAGAACAATGCCTCAGGCAGTGTTTGAATACATTCCATCAGTGTTGAAATGGGTCCGTTAGAATGCACTGTGTAGTATGTGTGTGATGATCAGAGAAATGTTAGTTACTGTGAGTTACACCTGATAAGTTACGGTGAGTTACATTTGATAGAGAAAGTTACTGAGTTACAGTTGATAGAGTTACTGTGAGTTGCAGTTGATAGAGAAAGTTACTGTGAGTTACAGTTGATAGAGAGTTACTGTTAGTTACAGTTGAGAGTCCTGAGGCTATACAGCTTCTTCAAGAAATCAATATGAATGTGGTCATGCCTCTAAATTAAGTCATGGTGCTGTGTGTGTGTGTGTGTGTGTGGAGATGGATATGAGCTAGCATCAGGTGAGGTGACAGGTTGGTAGTCTCAAAAACCAGACTCTAGGAAACACAGTGACTAGCATCTGGTTTCACTGATGGACTGTTTTGGCATAGATGAAGTATCACTGCTTACGTCGATAACGGGGGGAATCAGGGGACTCTCTCAATAAATCACAAGGTAGACATGCCAGAACGTTACAACTCAAAACCAAAGTTTTAGTTAAGTTAGTATGTAGATGCCAAAAGAGTCCATCCTTGAAACCAGACCCTTCCCACTGGGCAAAAACGGTTTGAAACAACATTGTTTCCATGTAATTTCAATGTGATGATGTTGAATCAACGTGGAAAACAAATTGGATTTGCAAAATCATCAACGTAAGGGAATTTAATATTTTTTCACCCATCTTTTTACCTAAATCCAATGACATGGTAACATTTTTTGTTGAGTTCATCCAAATGTCAATCTAAACTAGATGTTGAAAGGATGTCCGTGCCCAGTGGGTAGTCACTGTGTAGCCTAGGGTCAGGTTTTTTGAGACTAACAGGTTGGCAGGCCAGGCAGAGCTAGGGCTGTGTGTGAGAGAGTAAATACTTTGACTCTGAGAGGAGCTGAGACCTGGCATGGGAGGTCTCTCTCTGTCCTGAACCATCACATCACACACACAGCAAGCATCACGCTCAAATGTACTACATTAGATGGGGAATGGGGTGTCATCCTTTCAGATGTACCTCCAGTCTCTTTCTCTTTCTCTTTCTATGCAGTGATGCTTTATCTTTTGATCGCCTCTGTGATACAATTACTGTGTGTTCTGGCTCCCCGTCTCTCTTCCCCGCCTCTTCTCTCAGCATGCCGATATAGGTTTTAAATAAATAATTATTTCACTTGATTGCAATGACCTGACATTGAAATAGCAGAGCAGGCAAGCTAGCTTTAACCTTCCCAGTTCTTGCGTGTGCTAATGAGAGAATTAAGGAGGCAGGGGTTCACGTGAGAGAAATGATCATTTATTCCCTCATTTCTAAACCAGTTCCTCCTCTACACCATGCAGTTACAGCATGGAAATGGACAAAGGTGATTATTCATTGACGACCACTGAGAAGAATGGATTTTCAATGGGATTTGAGGGGAGAATTGGCCAGCCACTTGTAACAGCCTTCCCACTGCAGATGACTGTGTCTTGGCAGGTTCTCACTTGGTCAGGAAAGAGATGAAATAGTGGAGCAGGTTATCAGTGCCAGTGAATGACTCCCAGCGGTTGGTCCACAGTGGGAGGGATGTACTGTGTGTGTGGCTAGGCCTAAGGCCTGTTGTCAGCCTGGCGTCTAGACAAAGCAGATTGTTGGTCCCCCTGGTAAGGGAGCTGTGTGGTCCTGACAGAGCAGAATAACACTAATGTTTGGCATTCCTTTCTGTAGACTAATCCCTATTTCCCCTACCTATATTTTAAATCAGCTTTCTCCCTCTTTCCAAATTTCTTATTGTCATCCTTCCTCTTGATCCCTCCACCCTCTTCCCTGCCTCTTCCGCTGGCCTCCCATCCTTCTTTCTTCCTCCATCTCTTGTCTCCCCTCAACGGACAGCGCCATCACATACGCTGCGCCGGAGGAGAAGTAGTGTTACCATGGCAACTGAGACTCTGAACTGAGCCTCTCTCTCTCTTCTGTGTAAAGAGAGAAAGAACGGCCCCAATACACAATTATGACAGCATGCTGAATATCTTAAATACTCTATTGGGTAATATATAAGAATGTGCTTCTCTTTTTAATGAATAATTACAAGATACTGTACATCAAACCATTCAATTGCTGGTTAGAGACAAATATAGCCTACATACAGTATTGTATAGGAACACATGGGCTCCCGAGTGGTGCAGTGGTCTAAGGCACTGCATCTCAGTGCTAGAGGTATCACTACAGACCCTGGTTCGATTCAAGGCTGTATCACAACAGGCCGTGATTGGGAGTCCAATAGGGTGGCACACAATTGGCCCAGCGTCGTCCGAGTTAGGGTTTGACCGAGTAGGCTGTTATTGTAAATAAGAACTTGTTCTTAACTGAATTGCCTGGTTAAATAAAAAATACAAATAATAAATAAACATGCCAGTGTGCTGCTTGTGGGGGTAGACGAACAGGTGTTCTCCTCTGCAGAGATCCTGGTGCTGCATGTGTCCCAGACAGGGCTGTTATATGGCTAATGGGTGTGACAGGAAATGAATGTGCACCAATGTGTTCTGAGGGCTCCTCTGTGACATCAGCCAGTGTTCATTTAGTAATTTATCTGAATCCATAAAAGATCTCCGGATAGGAGACCCAATTAGACCTGAGGAATGAGGCGGTTGGCGATGACAATGCAATAAGGATGTGTATGTGTGTGTCTATTCAATGTACTGTAACTCTTACCCAATCAGAGTAAAGCAGTGCCATATTGGATTGCATAGCTCCTTAAATCATGCAGGGCCAATACACAGCTAGGTATTGATCTGGCCAAGAGGCTAGGTGTGGTTGTCATACGTTAGTGTTTGGGAATTAACATGGAGTGGTTGGGTGCTTGTTAATGCTGTATGTGGGATGGAACTAACAGTGGTAGTTTGAGCAACCAGGAAGATATTCTGGCTGAGGTGAAGATGGGAGCTAAGTTGGTGCGTGGCTTTCAAACTGGTGTCTTTGTTGTCAAATGCATGTGAACAACTCCAAAGCCAATGTACACACGTTCACATGGTTCCCTCAACCCAACCACAGCTGTAGATGAATCCCTCATGTCATTTACCACATAGGGATGTTCAAAGGAGATGTCGGCATGTGTCTGAATTGAAGAAATGTATGAGATGTGCCACATGGGGGAAAGACGGAGACCCACGTTGTTTGATTTGTGAGATTCCCCTGTAGCACTGAGATTCTGAGAATTGACAGTGAGGTGGTGATAGATAGATGATGTTAAAGACACACATGACTGTTTACATTGGAACAGTATCCACATAGGAAGTTACGGCTGCACAGTGTGTGTGTGCGTGTGTGTGTGTGGGGGGGTTCTTTGCAGTAATTTCCGTGATTCAGCCACAGAGGGGAAATTGATTTAGCAGCGTAGCCCAGAGACTCAGCTGGATCAGACAGCCAGGGACAATTAGCCCCTGGTGCAGAGCAGTCACACACCACTCACAGTCACACACACTGCCAATTTGTCCCACAGAAGGGGAATTAATGCCTGTCAATTCCATGTGATTGTAAGTGATGACACAGAGGAGGATTGCCTGTCACGGTTGTCTCTTCATTCTACTTTAAGCACGCTGCTGCATGGACTGTATGTCACAATCTTAAACCTTCAGTCTCTGTCTGTTCCTCTAACCCTGAGAGAAGGGGTCATGTTTCGGTCTCTGTCCACTGGGGATGTTGACAGCAGCCCACTCGCTCAGCCTACAGTACCTTACCCACAGTGCATTATGGTGATGGGATTTGTGCCGTGAGGGCAGCAGAACCGCAGGGGTCAGATAGAGATTGGATTAGAGACAAGTTTTTATGAGTTGTGTGTGACACTGAATATAACTGGCATAAGATTGGCTTATGGTGGCCCCAGCAGGGTCGGCTCGTTTGGGGATACGGCCATCGTGAATGGGTAATATTTTACTTTATAGAGTGTCAGTGGAAAATGCGTCCCTGTGTCAGATGCCTGTCTAAATGTGTATACCCTGACAGAGTGTAGTTATGGGGGAGGACTATTTGGTATAATGGGCGTTGCCATCCACACCCTCACCTTCCTGGATTAACAGCCACAACCTATCCCATCCCTCTGGCATCCGAAATAACAACTATGTTACTGTATGACTATAGATACAGTGCATTCGGAAGTATTCAGACCCCTTGACTTTTTCCACATATTACGTAACAGCCTTATTCTAAAATGTATTATTAAATGTTTTTTTCCACTCATCAATCTACAAACGATACCCCATAACGACCAAACAAAAACAGGTTTTTAGACATGATTGAAAATGTATTTAAAGTAAAAACATGAAATATCACATTTACATAAGTATTCAGACCTTTTACTCAGTACTTTGTTGAGCACCTTTGACAGCGATTACAGCCTCGAGTCTTCTTGGGTATGACTTTACAAGCTTGGCAAACCTGCATTTGGGGAGTTTCTCCCATTCTTCTCTGCAGATCCTCTCAAACTCTGTCAGGTTGGATGGGGAGCGTCACTGCACAGCTATTTTCAGGTTTCTCCAGAAATGTTCGATCTGGTTCAAGTCCGGGCTCTGGCTGGGCCACTCAGGGACATTCCGAGACTTGTCCCAAAGCCACTCCTGCGTTGTCTTGGCTGTGTGCTTAGGGTCATTGTCATGTTGGAAGGTGAACCTTTGCCCCAGTCTGAGGTCCCGAGCCCTCTGGAGTAGGTTTTCATCAAGGATCTCGCTGTACTTTTCTCTGTTCATCGTTCCGTCAATCCTGACTAGTCTCCCAGTGTCTGCCGCTGAAAAACAGCCCTTCTCCCCCGATTGCTCAATTTGGCTGGGCAGCCATCTCTAGAAAGAGTCTTGGTGGTTGCAAACTTCTTCCATTTAAGAATGATGGAGGCCACTATGTTCTTGGGGACATTCAATGCTGCAGAAATGTTTTGGTACCCTTCCCCAGATCTGTGCCTCTGCACAATCCTGTCTCTGAGCTCTAAAGACAATTCCTTCGACCTCATGGCTTGTTGTTTTCTCTGACATGCACTGTGGGGCCTTATACAGATAGATGTATGCCTTCCAAAATCATGTCCAGTCAATTGAATTTACCACAGGTGGACTCCAATGCAGTTGGAGAAGGTCTCAAGGATGATCAATGGAAACAGGAGTCACCTGAGCTCAATTTCAAGTCTCATAGCAAAGGGTCTGAATACCTACGTAAATAAAATATTTCTGTTTTTTATATATTTGCAAAAATGTCTAAAAACCTATTTTCGCTTTGTCCTCATAGGGTATTGTGTGTAGATTGATGATGAAAAAATACAATTTAGTACATTTTGAATAAGGCTGTAACATAGCAAAATGTAGAAAAAGTCAAGGGGCCTGAATACTTTCCAAATGCATCGTATCTTATCAATTCTATATGTAATTCTATGTGACTTACTTTTACTTCATATTTTTATTATTTTATGAATACGATTTACTCATTATGATTGGGTAATTACCACTATTACTCTATGGTGAGGATGTCTCACTGTTCATTCTATATGCTCAGAATCATAATGCTGTTGAAATTACCAGTGACTATCAGAGCTAATAATATTCAGTCCATGATCTTGCCTGCAGCTAAATTAATTACAGGACCATCTCTGTGATTATCGTCTCAACTGCTGAAGTGCTGCTTGCTTAAATAAAATATGGATTGTCTGATTTGAGAGATTCCTGAAATAAAGTGAGTGTCCTTGACGACAAGGCGGTTTTCAGCGGCCAGTCATCACAGGAAGCAGAACTAACAGTGATGCTGTGCTCCTGGCAGTAGGTTCTTATTGAATGAGGTTGGGGTTCTTTCACTGCTACCACATGCAGTACTGGTTATCTGTCACACACTCTGTGATTGCTGTATATGGCTCTGGAGGCAAGGGATATATACCACAAGAGATGAATCACATTAACATATGCCATTTTGAAATGTAATCTTGATATGTCATGCCTTGCCATCACTACTGCCTGAGGAGTACCTAGTTGGTATTGGCACCATCTTGGCACCACCTACTGTTTAGCAAACTCTCTTTTTGTATCATGCAGGCCACTTTACTTTCATATTGATAAGACTTAGAATTAGACTAAAACGTTTTTTTTTGTGTTATTTTCCCCCAGGTTAAAGAGAGGTTGCTATGCCAACAGAGCTTGGCTCTGAGTCACAGGTGAAGAAGGCAGCCGAAGAGTCCTCCTGGCAGAAGGGGTCAGCAACAGGCATGCAGGACTCGGCTTTAGACGCAAAGATGGCCAAACAGGTAGGAGAGCAGAGGAAGTTCAATCTATACCACAATTAGGGCCTTTGTTTTTCCTGGTTAGATCACACGCAATCTCGTCCTACATCAACCATTGACAGATATTTGCACATGTTTAGTGGCCATAATTATAATAGACATTCATTTATTGTCAATTTCACCTGTGACTATGACTGTCCCTATGTAAAGGACCAGGACTCCAAACTGATCGACGACCACAGGGAAATAGACGACGTGTCAGAAAAGACCACCCCAAGCAAGACCCCCAAGTCCCCCCAGAAGACTTCCAAACGGCCAAAGACTGTTCCCTTCAAGGTCACCCTACTGGACACCTCTGACTATGAGGCAGGGATTGAGGTAAGCATGGATAAAAGGAAGAATTTCATCCCTGAACAGAACCATGTTGGAGGTTACGTCCAGAACGGGTTTGAATGAACCAGTCAAAAAATATAACAGTGAGAAATGTTCCTCTAATTGTATTATTTTTGTCCTTTTGGCTCCACCAGCAGATTCAACTAGTTCCTTTACTTTGGAACATTGTGTCTTTTTTGTGTTTACTGTATGTTATGAAGCTGCTGAGTGCAGATAAGGCCGTTATAAAGCAGATGAAAGAGAGGGCGTCATGCGTGGTGTAATGGTGTGTGTGGTGTAGCAGCTCCACTGTGAAGCTCTCCAAACGGAAAGGCCAATGCAAGGTTACACATTCTCTGCCACAGACACAGATTCCAGTCATTAGAATAAGTGACACAGAGAATATAGTGGAGGAAAAGCAGGCTCACCCGCTTACAATGCCTGGTATCACAGCACCATCACCAAACAGGACACGTCTTCACGATGGTAGGGAATGCTTCATGGTGGTAGGCAAAGCTTTGTGTAGGGAGGGAGTGCTCACTGTATTCAGTTAGAAAATGGGTCAAGAGAAGCACCCTTTGTTGAAGAAGTGACGTGTGAACTCTTAGAGATGGAGAAACCTGTCTTTATTGGCAAGAGCACTATACTGTTGCTGTCTTGTGTCTTCTAATGGTAGCTAGTAATGCATATACTGTATGGCTTTATCACCATGCTTCAGGGACTGTTTTGTGATGCATAACAAGGAGTAAGTGTCTGTCTGTCTGTCACTGTCCCTCCCTGTGTGTTTGGGATGGTGGATGTAAGTCTCCTCTCCCTGGCCAATCTGTGCTATCCTGACAGGCTGTGCCACGCTCCTCTTCCATAGCCCCTCCTAAACATGGGTGATTCCAGCATTATTGATGTTCCATTTGCATGCAAAATCACAACTTGAATGTCTCACAGAATGGACAAACAAAATATATATATATATTTTTTTGTGTGTGTGTCTATAGTACTCCTTGTTGGGAGTGTATACCCAACTTTACTATTTTGTGATTCGTTTGATGTTTATCTTAACCTTTTTGCACAAAATGTAGACACTATAACTATTATCGACCAGAAAAAAATGAGAATGGCAGTTACTGACCTCAATTCCGGCTTCAACTTTGACTTTATTGCCCTAGGCTCATTGCCTAATTCCGACCCAGGTTTTGGGCTATCTAAGAGGAAACGCCAGAGAAAAAGAGGCAGGAGGGGGGGAGCCCTGCCGAGATTAAGGCAAAGGGAAAACAGGCCACCTCTTCTCTCAGTTCTATTGGCCAATGTACAGTCTTTTCATAATTCAAATGGATTAACGCCGATCGCGGATTTGCTATCAATGGGACTCTTGTAACTGCAATATTCTCTGCTTTTCTGAAACATAACTTTCGGACAAGAAACCCCCCATGGCTATCCAACTCAAAGGATTCAAGGAAATGGTGTGCTGACTAGCACAGTGGAAGTCTCGACCCATTGTTCACCCGTCTTGGAATACCTGATGGTCAAATGCCAACTCTTCTACCTACCGAGAGAGTTTCTGTTATCGTGACTGCTGTATATATTCCATCTCAAGACAAGAAAATTAACAAGATGGCACTTAACGAACTGTACGAGGCTATAAACAAGCATGAACCCATGCACCCGGAGGCTGCTTTCCTTGTTGCCAATGATTTTAATTCCCCATCATTAAGTCACATATTGCCCAACACATCAACACATCTCCTTCTCCACTAGGGGCGATAAAGTCCTAGACCACTGTTACGCTATCCACAAGCAAGCAAACAAGACCCTCTCTCATCCCACCTTCTGCAAATTAGATCATGACTATATACTCCTGCTTCCTGTCTACAAGCAAAAGCTCAAACAGGAAGTACCCATGACATGCTCCGTTGCTCCGATATGGTCCTCTGAATCGGAAGATATGCTACAAGACTGCTTTCCTAGCGCTGACTGGAATATGTTCAGGGACTCCGCCGATAGCATTGATGAGCTAACCACCTCCGTCACTGGCTTAATTTGGAAATATATTGCCATCATTGTCCCCACAGTGAAGGATCCCTGCTTCCCCAATCAAAAGCCCTGGATTAACACAGAGGTTGGCGCTAAGCCTAAGGACAGGGCTACCGCACACAGGGCTACCACAGCCAACCCCAAGGCTAAGGCTGAGGGCACAAACAAGCACAATAAGAACCATCAAACAAGCAAAATTACAATATAGGAACAAGGTGGAATCCTATTACAAGCTCCACTGCCCGCCGAATGTGGCAGGGACTACAGTCCATTACGGATTACAAAGGAAGACCCAGCCATGATCTGCCCCAACGTACTCAATGCATTTTATGCACACTTTGACAACAAAAAAAACAGAGCCGTGCATGAGGGTCCCCTCTGACGCAGGGGACTGGGTGATCTCGCTCTCTGAGGCCAACTTGAGGTAAGGTTTTTAATCAGGTCAACACTCGTAAGGCCACGGGCTGAACGGTATTCCAGGGCGCGTTCTCAGAGAATGCGCAGAACAGCCGGCAGGCATATTCACATTCTTTTTCAACCTCTCCTTGTCCGAGTCTGTAATCCATACATTTGTCAAGCTGACCACCATCATTCATGTTCCCAAGAGCTCTAAGGCTACCTTCCACAATGACTAGCACCCGGTAGCACTCACATCTGTAATCATGAAGTGCTTTGAAAGGCTGGTTATGACACCCATCATCCCAGACACACCATCAATTGCACTCCACACTGCCATCACACACCTAGATAAGACAAATACCTATGTGAAGCATTGGATTCACCATAGTCCCCTCCAAGCTCGTCACCAAGCTTGGGACCCTGTCTGTGTAGTGTGTGCTTCTGTCTAGCACTCTGTGTGTAGCCATTTGATATGATAACCATTTTGTAGGTTGACAGAAGTACTTTCCCCAAAACCTTCTCAATTAAAAGTTAACTGCAAAGTAGGCTTACCTGGCAGAAGAATATCATGAGTAAATATATAATTTGTATCTATTATTTGCTGTATGCAAACTTTGCCATGAAATGAGCAGCAGCAGTACAGAGCCATCGCTAGACCGGCACATTAGACAGCACATTCCTCACTTGCTAGATGGCAATTAAAGGAGAATTACACTCAAATATAAAAATGTGTTCATTTTATTTCAGACCTTTATTTCAGGTTTAAGCATTGACATGGACTCAGAACATCCAATGTCTTTGTTTCTCTATGAACAATTGTAATTGGAAATCTAAATCAGGAAATATTAAACTGAGAACATATTTTTGGAAAATATAAAACATGATTTGGAGAGAAAAAAATCATAGATTGATAAGGTTGTTTATGAACCATTATTTTACCAGGTATATTGACAGAAAATATAGAGCACTACTTTGAGAGTTGCAGGGGACAGGAGAAGAGAAGAATGTGCCTATTTGAAAGCTAGAAAAGTAGCTCTCATGCTAAAAAGGTTAAAGACTAGTCACCCAATACAAAGACGGTTCTCTCTGCTTCCGCATAACAAGTGGTAACAGAGCATCAAATCTGACACCAACAGTAGATGGTGTAGAATGCAGTGTATACATATGAGATGAGTAATGTAGGATATGTAAACATTATTAAAACTTCTTATGGCTGGGGGCAGTATTCAGCAGCTTGGATGTATAAGGTGCCCAGAGGTGCCCAGAGTAAACTGCCTGCTACTCAATCTCAGAAGCTAAGATATGCATATTATTAGTATATTTGGATAACACTCTGAAGTTTCTAAAACTGTTTGAATGATGTCTGTGAGTATAACAGAACTCATATGGCAGGCAAAAACCTGAGAAAAAATCCAACCAGGAAGTGGGAAATCTGAGGTTTGTAGGTTTTCAACTCATTGCCTATTGAAGATAGAGTGGGATATTGGTCATATTGCACTTCCTAAGGCTTCCACTAGATGTCAACAGTCTTTAGAACCGTGTTTGATGCTTCTACTGTGAAGTGGGAGCGAATGAGAGGGGAATGAGTCAGAGGTCTGCCAGAGAGCCACGAGCTGGCCACGCTCGTTCACGTGAGAGTTAGCTTGAGTTCCATTGCAATTCTGAAGACAAAGGAATTCTCCGGTTGGAACATTATTGAAGATTTATGTTAAAAACATCCTAAAGATTGATTCTATACATCGTTTGACGTTTCTACGAACTGTAACGGAACTTTTGGACTTTTCGTCTGCTCCTAGTGATCACACATCATGAATTTGGATTACTGTACTAAATGTGCGAACAAAAAGGAGCTATTTGGACATAAATTATGGACATTATTGAACAAAACAAACATTTATTGTGGAACTGGGATTCCTATGAGTGCATTCTGATGAAGATCATCAAAGGTAAGTTAATATTTATAATGCTATTTCTGACTTCTGTTGACTACACAACATGGAGGATATCTGTTTGGGTTGTTTTGGTCTCTGAGCGCCGTACTCAGATTGTAGCATGGTGTGCTTTTTCTCCGTAAAATTTGTTTGGAATCTGACACAGCGGTTGCATTAAGGAGAAGTGTATCTATAATTACGTGCATAATAGTTGTATCTTTTATCAATGTTTATTATGAGTATTTCTGTAAATTGATGTGGCTCTCTGCAAAATCACCAGATGTTTTGGAACTACTGAACGTAATGCTCCAATGTAAACTGAGATTTTTTATATAAATATGAACTTTATCGAACAAAACATACATGTATTGTGTAACATGAAGTCCTATGAGTGTCATCTGATGAAGATCATCAAAGGTTAGTGATTAATTTATCTCTATTTCTGCTTTTTGTGACTCCTCTCTTTGGCTGGAAAAATGGCTGTGTTTTTCTGTGACTTGTCTCTGACCTAAAATAATCGTTTGGTTTGCTTTTGCTGTAAAGCCTTTTTTAAATCAGACACTGTGGTTGGATTAACAACAAGTGTATCTTTAAAATGGTGTAAAATACTTGTATGTTTGAAGAATTTTAATCGTGGGATTTCTGTTGTTTTGAATGTGGCCTTCCTGTGACGTCGGGTGCTGCAGGTGTCCTGGAGGGCAGGTAGTTTGCCACCAGTGATGGGTTGTGCAGACCTCACCATCCTCTGGAGAGCCTTGGACAGTTGAGGGCGGTGCAGTTGCCGTACCAGGCGCTGTTACAGGATGCTCTCGATTGTGCATCTGTAAAAGTTTGTGAGTGTTTTAGATGACAAGTCAAATGTGTTCATCCTCCTGAGGTTGAAGAGGCCCTGTCTTCCAATGATGAGAGAAGATAGTAGCTACTAACAATTGGATACCATGAAAAGGGGGTAAAATCAAAAATGAAAAGAAATGCTCCCTAAAACACTTCAGCGAGCATGCCTTTCTAATCGACCTTGCCGGGTATCCTGGAAAGATATTGACCTGATCCCGTCAGTAGAGGATGCCTGGTTGCTCTTCAAAAGTGCTTTCCTCTCCATCTTAAATAAGCATGCCCCATTAAAAAAATGTACAGTGGGGCAAAAAGTATTTAGTCAGCCACCAATTGTGCAAGTTCTCCCACTTAAAAAGATGAGAGAGGCCTGTAATTTTCATCATAGGTACACTTCAACTATGACAGACAAAATCCAGAAAATCACATTGTAGGATTTTTAATGAATTTATGGTGGAAAATAAGTATTTGGTCAATAACAAAAGTTTATCTCAATACTTTGTTATATACCCTTTGTTGGCAATGACAGAGGTTAAACGTTTTCTGTAAGTCTTCACAAGGTTTTCACACACTTGCTGGTATTTTGGCCCATTCCTCCATGCAGATCTCCTCTAGAGCACTGATGTTTTGGGGCTGTTGCTGGGCAACACGGACTTTCAACTCCCTCCAAAGATTTTCTATGGGGTTGAGATCTGGAGACTGGCTAGGCCACTCCAGGACCTTGAAATGCTTCTTACGAAGCCACTCCTTCGTTGCCCGGGCGGTGTGTTTGGGATCATTGTCATGCTGAAAGACCCAGCCACGTTTCATCTTCAATGCCCTTGCTGATGGAAGGAGGTTTTCACTCAAAATCTCACGATACATGGCCCCATTCATTCTTTCCTTTACATGGATCAGTCGTCCTGGTCCCTTTGCAGAAAAACAGCCCCAAAGCATGATGTTTCCACCCCAATACTTCACAGTAGGTATGGTGTTCTTTGGATGCAACTCAGCATTCTTTGTCATCCAAATGTGACGAGTTGAGTTTTTACCAAAAAGTTCTATTTTGGTTTGATCTGACCATATGACATTCTCACAATCTTCTTCTGGATCATCCAAATGCTCTCTAGCAAACTTCAGACGGGCCTGGACATGTACTGGCTTAAGCAGGGGGACACGTCTGGCACTGCAGGATTTGAGTCCCTGGCGGCGTAGTGTGTTATTGATGGTAGGCTTTGTTACTTTGGTCCCAGCTCTCTGCAGGTCATTCACTAGGTCCCCCTGTGTGGTTCTGGGATTTTTGCTCACCGTTCTTGTGATCATTTTGACCCCACGGGGTGAGATCTTGCGTGGAGCCCCAGACCGAGGGAGATTATCAGTGGTCTTGTATGTCTTCTATTTCCTAATAATTGCTCCCACAGTTGATTTCTTCAAACCAAGCTGCTTACCTATTGCAGATTCAGTCTTCCCAGCCTGGTGCAGGTCTACAATATTGTTTCTGGTGTCCTTTGACAGGTCTTTGGTCTTGGCCATAGTGGAGTTTGGAGTGTGACTGTTTGAGGTTGTGGACAGGTGTCTTTTATACTGATAACAAGTTCAAACAGGTTCCATTAATACAGGTAACAAGTGGAGGACAGAGGAGCCTCTTAAAGAAGAAGTTACAGGTCTGTGAGAGCCAGAAATCTTGCTTGTTTGTAGGTGACCAAATACTTATTTTCCACCATAATTTGCAAATAAATTAATTAAAAATCCTACAATGTGATTTTCCTGATTTTTTTTCCTGATTTTGTCTGTCATAGTTGAAGTGTACCTATGATGAAAATTACAGGTGTTTCTCATCTTTTTAAGTGGGAGAACTTGCACAATTGGTGGCTGACTAAATACTTTTTTGCCCCACTGTATAACTAGAACAGATATAGCCCGTGGTTCACCCCAGACTTGACTGCTCTTGACCAGCACAGAAACATCCTGTGGCATTCTGCATTAGTATCGAATAGCCCCCGTGATATGCAACTGTTCAGGGAAGTCAGGAACCAATGTACTCAGTCAGTTAGGAAAGCCAAGGCTAGCCTTTTCAAACAGAAATTTGCTTCTTGTAGCACTGATTCCAAAAAGTTTAGGGACACTGTAAAGTCCATGGAGAATAAGACCACCTCCTCCCAGCTGCCCACTGCACTGAGGCTAGGAAACACTAAAACCACCAATAAATCTACGATAATCAATCATTTCAATCAGCATTTTTCCACAGCTGGCCATGCTTTCCACCTGGCTACCTCTACCCCGGGCCAACATCTCAGCACCCCTGCAGCAACTTGTCCAACACCCCCCCACACTTCTCCTTCACCCAAATCCAGACAGCTGATGTTCTGAAAGAGCGGCAAAATCTGGATCCCTACAAATCAGCTGGGCAAGACATTCTGGACCGCTCTTTCTAAAATTATCCGCCAAACCTCTCTTCCATATCGTCTGACATCCCCAAAGATTGGAAAGTTGTTGCGGTCATCCGGTCTTCAAAGGGGGAGACACTCTAGACCCAAACTATTGAAGAACTATATCCATCCTGCCCTACCTTTCTAAAATCTTTGAAAGCCAAGTTAATAAACAGATCACCAACCATTTCGAATCGCACCGTACCTTCTCCACTATGCAATCCGGTTTCCGAATTGGTCATGGGTGCACCTCAGCCATGCTCAAGGTCCTAAACGATATTATAACCGTCATAGAAAAAAAGACAGTACTGTGCAGCCATCTTCATCGACCTGGCCAAGGCTTTCGACTCTGTCAATCACCGCATTGTTATCGGCAGACTCAATAGCCTTGGCTTCTCAAATGACTGCCTTGCCTGGTTCACCAACTACTTCTCAGAAAGAGTTCAGTGTGTCAAATCGGAGGGCCTGTTGTACGGACCTCTGGCAGTCTCTATGGGGGTGCCACAGGGTGCAATTCTGGGGCCGACTCTTTTCTCTGTATATATCAATGATGTCACTCTTACTGCTGGTGATTCTCTGATCCACCTCTATGCAGACGACATCATTCTGTATACACCAGGGCCTTCTTTGGACACTGTGCCAACAAACCTCCAAACGAGCTTCAACGCCATACGACACTCCTTCCGTGGCCTCCAACTGCTTTTAAATGCTAGTAAAACTAAATGCATGCTCTTAAACTGATTGCTGCCCGCACCATCCTGCCCGACTAGCATCACTACTCTGGACGGTTCTCACCTAGAATATGTGGACAACTACAAATACTTAGGTGTCTGGTTAGACTGTAAACTCTCCTTCCATTCTCACATTAAGTATCTCCAATAAAAAATTAAATCTAGAATCGGCTTCCTATTTCGCAACAAAGCCTCCTTCACTCATGCTGCCAAACACACCCTCGTAAAACTGACTAGCCTACAGATCCTTGATCCTCGGTGGTGTAATTTACAAAATAGCCCGCAACAATCTACTCATCATACTGGATGTAGTCTATCACAGTGCCATTTGTTTTGTCACCAAAGCCCCATATACTACCCACCACTGCGATCTGTATGCTCTTGTTGGCTGGCCCTCGCTACATATTCTTCGCCAAACCAACTGGCTCCAGGTCATCTATAAGTCTTTGCTAGGTAAAGCCCTGCCTTATCTCAGCTCACTGGTCACCATAGCAACACCCATCCATAGCACGCGCTCCAGCAGTTATATTTCACTGGTCATCCCCAAAGCCAACACTTCATTTGGCTGCCTTTCCTTCCAGTTCTCTGCTGCCAATGACTGGAATGAATGGCAAAAATCACTGTACATAGACTTTTCAAAAATTCACCACGCTGTCTGTGTGGGTGGACCATTTCAGTTTGTCTGTGATTTGTACGCCAAGGAACTTAAAACTTTCTACCTACTCCACTACTGTCCCGTCGATCTGGATGGGGGAGTGCTCCCTCTGCTGTTTCCTGAAGTCCACGATCATCTCCATTGTTTTGTTGATGTTGAGTGAGAGGTTATTTTCCTGACACCACATTCCCAGGGCCCTCACCTCCTCCCTGTAGACTGTCTCGTCGTTGTTGGTAATCAGGCCTACCACTGTAGTATCATCTGCAAACTTGATGATTGAGATGGAAGCGTGCATGGCCACGCAGTCATGGGTGAACAGGGAGTACAGGAGAGGGCTGAGAACGCACCCTTGTGGGGCCTCAGTGTTGCGGATCAGCGGGCGGAGATGTTGTTTTCTACCTTCACCACATTGGCATGGCCCGTCAAAGTCCAGGACCCAGTTGCACAGACCCAGGGTCTCGGGCTTAATGACGAGTTTGGAGTGCACTATGGTGTTAAATGCTGAGCTGTAGTCAATGAACAGCGTTTTTACATACTGTAGGTATCCCTCTTGTCCAGATGGGATAGGGCAGTGTACAGTGTGATGGCAATTGCATCATCTGTGGACCTATTGGGGCGGTAAGCAAATTGGAGTGGGTCTAGGGTGTCAGGTAGAGTGGAGGTGATATGATCCTTGACTAGTTTCTGAAAGCACTTTATGATGACAGAAGATAGCGCAATGGGGCGATAGTCATTTAGTTCAGTTTGCGTGAATGCTACCATCAACCCACGGGTTCTGGTTAGGGAAGGTGTTAATGGTCACATAGGGAACGACATCTCTGATGCACTTGCTAATAAACTTGCTCACCTAGTCAGCGTATAGTCAGAATTTGCTTGGAAGACAATGTTGTCGGCATTTTATTGTAAGGAATTCTAGGTCGGGTGAACAAAAGGACTTGAGTTCTTGTATGTTGTTGAGATTACACCATGAGTCGTTAATCATAAAGGCATACACCCACGCCCTTCTTCTTACCAGAGAGATGTTTGTTTCTGTCGGCGCGATGCGTGAAGATACCGGGTGGCTGTACGGACTCTGACAACATATCCAGAGTGAGCCATGTTTCTGTGAAGGCAACTAATTTCGTCCACCTTGTTATCTAGAGCTTGTACATTGGCGAGAAATATGCTCGGAAGCGGTGGATGGTGTGCTCGCCTTCTGAGTCTGACCAGTAGGCCGCTCCATCTGCCTCTGGGATAAGATTGCATGTCCAGGGTTTCTGTACGTTGTTTTAGGTCGACCTCTGGGATAAGATTGCATGTCCAGGGTGACCGCGTTGTTTTGGGTCGGCCTCTGGGATAAGATTGCATGTCTAGGGTGGAGGTCCGAACAAAGGATCCGCTTCGGGAAAGTTGTATTCCTGGTCGTAATGATGGCACGTTGACATCGCTTTTATATCCAATAGTTCTTCCCAGTTGTATGTAATAACACTTGAGATTTTCTAGGCTAACAATGTCAGAAATAACACATAAAAAACAAATAAATGCATAGTTTTCTAAGGACCTGAAGCGAGGCAACCATCTCTGTCGGCACCATCTAGCTGTTTATTATCAACTAGTACTACTGATATTGAAGACTGCATTGTTGGGAAAGAGCAAGCAAAGAAGGCATTTTTTCCCAACAAAAGGCACATTATTACAGACAGACAGACATAGTCCTCAGCACCAGCCCTCCCTGCAGGTGAAGCCACATCTGGAGGTCCTGGGTTGTGAGGCACATTTTAGAATGACCTTTTATTGTACCAAGCACAAGGTGCACCTGTGTAATAATTTAACTGTTATTTTACCAGATAAGTTGACTGAGAACACATTCTCATTTGCAGCAACAACCTGAGGAATAGTTACAGGGGAGAGGGATGAAAGAACCAATTGTAAACTGCAGATTATTAGGTGACTGTGATGGTTTGATGGCCAGATTGGGAATTTAGCCAGGACACCGGGAACACCTCTACTCTTACAATAAGTGCCATGGGATCTTTAATGACCACAGAGAGTCAGTACACCCGTTTAACGTCCCATCCGAAAGACAGCATCCTACACAGGGCAGTGTCCCCAATCACTGTCCTCAGGAATTGGGATATTTTTTAGACCAGAGGAAAGAGTGCCTCCTACTGGCCCTCCAACACAACTTCTAGCAGCATCTGGTCTCCCATCCAGGGACTGAGCAGGACCAACCCTGCTTAGCTTCAGAAGCAAGCCAGCAGTGGTATGTAGGGTGGTATGCTGCTGGCTTTAATAATAATAATTATGCTGTTTAATCAGCTTCTTGATATAAATCAAATCAAATCAAATGTATTTATATAGCCCTTCGTACATCAGCTGATATCTCAAAGTGCTGTACAGAAACCCAGCCTAAAACCCCAAACAGCAAGCAATGCAGGTGTAGAAGCACGGTGGCTAGGAAAAACTCCCTAGAAAGGCCAAAACCTAGGAAGAAACCTAGAGAGGAACCAGGCTATGTGGGGTGGCCAGTCCTCTTCTGGCTGTGCCGGGTGGAGATTATAACAGAACATGGCCAAGATGTTCAAATGTTCATAAATGACCAGCATGGTCGAATAATAATAAGGCTTCCATAGCCGCAGGCAGAACAGTTGAAACTGGAGCAGCAGCACGGCCAGGTGGACTGGGGACAGCAAGGAGTCATCATGTCAGGTAGTCCTGGGGCATGGTCCTAGGGCTCAGGTCCTCCGAGAGAGAGATAGAAAGAGAGAAGGAGAGAATTAGAGAACGCACACTTAGATTCACACAGGACACCGAATAGGACAGGAGAAGTACTCCAGATACAACAAACTGACCCCAGCCCCCCGACACATAAACTACTGTAGCATAAATACTGGAGGCTGAGACAGGAGGGGTCAGGAGACACTGTGGCCCCATCCGAGGACACCCCCAGACAGGGCCAAACAGGAAGGATATAACCCCACCCACTTTGCCAAAGCACAGCCCCCACACCACTAGAGGGATATCTTCAACCACCAACTTACCATCCTGAGACAAGGCTGAGTTTAGCCCACAAAGATCTCCGCCCATGGCACAACCCAAGGGGGGGCGCCAACCCAGACAGGAGGACCACATCAGTGAATCAACCCACTCAGGTGACGCATCCCTTCCAGGGACGCATGAGAGAGCCCCAGTAAGCCAGTGACTCAGATATACCATACCTGTCAGGTGGATGGATTATCTTGGCAAAGGAAAAATGCTCACTTACAGGAATGTAAACAAATGTGTGTACAACATTTTAGAAAAATAATATTTTTGTGCATATGGAACATTTCTGGGATATTTTATTTCAGCTCATGAAATATGGGGCCAACACTTCACATGTTGCGTTTATATTTTTGTTCAGTATATATTATCAAAAGCTAAAGCTTGGCTGAAAGCCTCCTATATATATAGATATGCAACATAACAGAGCAGAAATATTGTACAATTTGAGGGTCAAATGACATCCCTCTTCTGCCCAATAAAATCCCTCGACAAAACCCAGTGACAGAGCAATGGGAAATCTATACTCATTCAATTTTGCGACCCAGGTGCAGTAAAGTAGAAATTAGAATATTGTGTTATTGTGAGCTGCCCTTAGGATACTTCCGGTATGTGAGTGTGTTTGTGATATAATAATCTCTAGAACATTTCCCTTGCTTTTATCAATCTTTCTCAAAAGAAAATGTCGCAATTTTTATATATTTCAAATACTCTCAAGCAACTCAAGCTGTTCTCAGCACTGGAAATAAAACTCCACATTATGATTCTCAAATCCTTTATGCAAAGAAGTATCATTTGCTTCCTTTTGTACTTCCATTCATTGCTACAAAATGATGTACAAATCAACCCTCTCTTTTTACTCATCCCTGCTGCTGCTGCTGCAGTATAACGTTTATCGTCACCTCACTCCTGGCCTCCCACCGAACCCCTTCCTGTGTTTAATTGGTGGGTTGGAACGTCAGGCCTGCCATATCAAACCTCCTCCATGCTCTAGGAGTTGATAATAACAGCGTTGAGGGAAGGCAGGCACCCCTTTGTGACAATTCTCACTGGAGGAGTTGCCCCATCCAAGGGTTAATTAGCCTGTCTTGTCATGGCTGCTTGGCTCTGGCTCCCAAAGGGCCACAGTGGAGAGAGGGGAGACGGGGCTACGCACTCCCACACTTCCCTCACCCCTTCCTTCAGTTCCCTGGTGTATACTCTACCAGGTCATGCATGGATGAGCTGCACTCTGTTATTGTGTAGAATGGAGCTATTTTGGGAGCCATATATTTTTTTTAATTCTCTGTGACTCTGACAATGAGTTTGTTTGTACACTTTGCAATGGTTTCAGTGTGTTACTTGTGTTTATTTTGAGAGAAAACGCTTGTCATTTGCTGTGAAAGTGCTCAAAGTGGAGTTAAATGAATTGCACTGTTAAAGGGAGTGTCCATGTAGAAACGCCTCAATGCCTTAGTCACTGCATATTAAGATCCTAAACATGCCCATACATACTGTATCTTTAAAGGTCCAATGCAGCCATTCTTTAAAATATCAATATCAAATCTTTTCTGGGTAACAATTAGGTACCTTACTGGGATTGTTTTCAATAAAAATGGCCAAAAAATAAATGACAAAAATTGCTACTTAGCAAAGACCAATTTCTCAAACAAGAATTTTGCTAGGACTGTCTGGGAGTGGTCTGAGTGGGAAGGGTAAATCCAAAAACGAACTGTTGGCAGAGAGGTTTAGAGCCCTCTTTCTTATTGGTCTATTAACAAATTGACCTCCTGGTGATGAAATTTCAGGTGTTCTTTTCAAATAGGTTACACTAAACTGGCATCATTATTTTCACAATTTTACAGTTTTATTCCAACCTCATAGTGGAAATATATATAAAACACAGGAAAATCACATTTTCCTGTGAAACTGGGCTTGCACTGGGCTTTTAATAGCTCATGCTAAAGCCATACAGTCCACTCCATACAGACCCCACAACCACATCTTCTCTCCACAACCATGGGGACTGGGGTGAGTGACAGTAAGAGTTCATAAGTGCTTCCAGAGTCTTGCCCTACCATCTCTTCAACCATAATGAGCCAAAGGAGACACTCCCTCCAGCTCTGGCCTTGAGATATAAAGGAACAAAAAAATAGAGGGAGGGAGCATACATCTGCATCTGTTTCCCTGGCAACGACTTGCTCTGTCTGCCTGCCACCACGGAAACCAGGCTCTAGGGAAAGCAAGCAATGAGCAGCAGAGAAGCTTGCTCCCTGGAGAGCAGCACACACAGTTCACACACACAGCTCGCTGGCTATGACCCCAAGGGAAAAGCATGTGTGTATCTGTGTGTGTGTGCAGCAGCACCCATAGTCTGAACTCTGGGATCTACAGACCAGGGTACCATGCTACTGTGCTGGTTTCAGAGTGATGTTTTGTTATGTACGAATGTGTATTTGAAATTACACACAATCGTTTTCCCCTATTTTTGTTCAAGTTACATGAAGGTATAACATTGCTAGAATGATTTGCGAAAGTGCCGCCCCATCAGTCAACTCTCTTGGCTAGAATTTCTTTGGAAATTTGAGTAACTTCACAACTATTTTCACACGTATTCTGTCTTTCCTTCCCAGGAATGTGATCAGAAAGTAAATAATTTGGATACAGTTATATGAGTGACATTCGACAATCCACTGTTTGTTCGGACCACGTATCATGCAGAAAGCAATCTTACTCTAAAATTCTGTTTTCATTTTCCAAGTCAAGTATTTGATGAATTCTGACTGTAACACAGCACTCAAGGGAAGAGCTGTTATATTCTGTAGACAACAATAGATAGGGAAGCCATCTTGACACCAGCTACTATCTGGTTGGGGATGATGTTGAGGAGAGACACATTCTGTTGTGTTGATACATTTGAAGTTACATGACACTCTAATAAACATAATTCCAGTAATAAAAATGTGTGCATGTCAACAAAACCATGCAGTCCATTGTAAAAATGTACCATGGTAGTACAATGAAAAAAATAGGGTTTGGGTTAGCCCTAACCCTAATCAGGAAACCCTCTTTTTTTGGTCACTACCATAGCAGGAAAATACCATGGTACTGTTGCAATACCATGGTATTTTCCTGCCATGGTACTGACCAAAAAAACATGATAGTACCATGGTAGTTTTTTCATTGTACTACCATGGCAGGAAAATACCATGCTATTTTCCTGCCAAGGCAGTGACCAAAAAACCCTATTTCTTAAAATTGTACTAGCTACCATGGTACAAAAATGAATCATGGTAGTACAATGAAAAAATACAATTTTTTTGTACTAGCAGCATGTAGTGACACATGAATGCATGGTAGTTGTTTACAATGTATTATGATTGTCTGTGTCTCACCATTTTTCAGGTAAAGTGACCAAAAACAAAGTAATTTATGGTGCTCACATAATGCAACATTGATTACTCGCTCTGCAATGGAAAAGCGTAGGCCTAGTACCCTTTTAAACCCCTTTAGCTCATAGTGAAAAACCACAACACACATGGTCTAGTAGCATAGTATATCCTCTTAAACCTTGGGACCTGGATAGGGTATGGTGAGAAGAATGAAGGGAGTTTGTCCTGTCGCCATGATTACGACAAGCTAGCTTGACTGGCGCTAACTTTAGCCGACGTTAGCTTCTATGCTAACAGACTTTTATAAATTAATTCAACTATCCAAACATCATTAAAAAAAATATATCATTACACTCCGCGTAACTGGGTGTTTCACATCCTATGCTTTACAATTGCTCACCGTGATGATAATGTTTAAAATATTACATTTATCTGGTGCTTCTCTCTTCAGTTGGCTCTCTCATTCAACTGACTCATTTAATAGGCAGGTTAGCGTGAGAGTGAGAGCACGTGATGCAACCACTAGAGCGAGCAGCTCCCTCTGTGGGCCGAAACAAACACAACACCCCTTGACTATAAATACAGTATATGATTACAAAATACCAAGGATTAGGCTACCATATATTTTACATTCTCCCACATTTTAGGTTGGCAAAAAAGGGAACCTAAAGATGAGCAAAAAAACGGTACTATTAATACAGAAAGTATTACCCCTCTTTCCCTTTTTCTTTGATGTTACAGACACATTTGGACCAACAGTATTAGCCTGCCTCTGACTTTATCAAAAACTTTCCTATACTGGTATATACATTCATCAATATAATACCAGCCAAATTCTTTTGACCTTGGGTTTTTTATTTAATGTATTATACTGCCATTGTGCTATGGTAACAGACAATTAATAAAGATGGTACCATATGATAATTATTGGTACCATTTATCATAATTGTGAGTTACCGTGGTATAATGTAGGATGCCGGTTAAAACCATGGTATTTCCAGGATCCACGTCTACCGTGTTATGAATGATGCAATACCATGGTATTATTTAGGTGCATGGCAGTAACATCATAATTGAAAGCTAAAACCATGGTACATTTCCATGATTCAGATTTATACCATGGTATAAATGATGCAGTACCATGGTAATATTTAGGTATAATGGCAGTACCATTGTAGTACCATCATGATTCAGACTATACCATGGTATAAGTGAAATGACCATAGTAGTACCATGGTATGAATGAAAGTACCATAGTAGTACCATGGTACATTTTTGTAAGGTGTGCCGTAATGCTTTAATTAGTGAGGCCAGGTCACATGGTCAGAAATCACCTGACCCTTGATTAAATAACACTTTATTTGTGGCACGTGTGTTTGTGCGTGTGTTTCTGCAGAAGCACTGCAAAGGACAGGCCTTGCTGGACATGGTGTGTGAGCACCTCAACCTGCTGGAGAAGGACTACTTTGGCCTAATGTACAGTGATGCAGAAAGCCAAAAGGTCAGTGCTTTGTCATGGAGATGCTGTGACCATTAATTTACCACTCCTGCTCTTTTTTCCTCCTTTCCTCCCCTGCTCTCTTTATCCCCCATTCTTACTTCTTCCTCTCATGAAATACTGTCTTCAGAAAAATCATAATAACAGATGACATAGCTGGAGGAGGAAACATCAGAAAACATGGCACCCTAAACTGGCGATGGTGAAAACATGGCTCTCTAAACTCCTTAGAAAACATTTGCACACTTCATCATCATAGCCTACATTAGAAAGGCTGACTAGTGCTCCTCTGATGTCTGTTGACTCTCCAAACGACACCAGGAAGGGTAATTGTACTAGAATGGATGTAATTAGTTATTACGCCACTGGCTAAGATTTGGCACTGAGACAGAACTGAATGGTCATGACAGTCAGCTGGTATTAGGGTTGTTTTGAGGATGTGTGTTTTGGGTTTACCTTACCTCTGTACACCTCAACCACAGGCAAGGTATGTAATACAGGCCCAGCTCCACGAGGGGGAAAAGAGGGCCTAGCCCCCTCAATTGAAACTTATGCCACCTCAGTTTAAGTTTTATGTCCCTATATAAAAATAGCAAAAAAGACCAAATGATTGAGTGACAAGGTTGTTGCAAAATCTGTTGAGGAGGAGAGGGTTGAGGAGGTAGGCTTGAAGTGCTGGACATGAATTATCTGAATTAAGTTCACAGAATTATACCTAGGAACTCTTTTAAGGAACTTTTCATGTCTTTTGAGGTAGCTAGCTAACAAGCTTGTGTGCATAGCTGCACCAGAATTAAAAACACGTCTTACCTTTTTGTAGTTGATAAATCCAACATAAAACGTGATAACTAGGCCTATAGTATCCTTAACTAGTGTTGAAAATGTTAATCCATTCACTATCTTCTGAATCATGCTTGTAATGTCAGTACAGTAGTCTATGCTTTGGAGGAGGGAGGGGCAGATGGCCTAAACACACACAAACTGACAAAGATTTTCAGCTGGCAGGCTGAAAATAAGTTTCTCAGTGACAGTCAGAGCTTTGCATAGGCGCTTTGTTTGGTTTCTTTGTGGGACTAGGAAAAAAGGCCTAGAACATAAAATAATGTTACTAATCAGTTCCCATTTTTTAAAATAACGGTTCTGTTCCGGAACAGTTTTGATCACTTTAATTTTTGTTTCTGTTCCTCGAAAAACATTGTTATTTTACGATTTTTGGTTCTGTTCCATGAACCGGTTCCAACTCCTGGGTATTAGCCTTAGCCTATTTACCAAGCTTGAACCAGGTAATCTGCCATGATGGATATCGGAAATTGGCTTCACCAAAGTACCCAAGCAAAGCCAAAAGGAGAACGAGAGCAATGAGCAGCAGCAGCAGCAGCATCAAACCACCATGATGCCTGCTGAACTCCAGCTAGCTCCACGTGCAGATCCTCCCCACCCTTCCACAAGCACCATCAGGATAATGGCTCCACATCCCCCTCCAGCGACTGTTTCTGATGATCTTGAAACAGAGGAGCCAGCCCAGGTTAAATCAAATCAAATTGCATTTGTCACATACGCGTGTTTAGCAGATGTTATTGCGGGTGTAGTGAAATGCTTGTGTTTGTAGCTCCAACAGTGCAGTAATATCTAACAAGTAATATCTAACAATTTCACAAATATACACACACATCTAAAGTAAAGGTATGGAATTAAGAATATATAAATATTTGGGTGAGCAATGTCAGAGCGGCACACACTAAGATAGAACAGGTAGAATAGGATAGAATACAGTATAAATATGAGATGAGTAACGCAAAATATGTAAACATTATTAAAGTGACTAGTGTTCCATTTTTAAAGTGGCCAGTCTATGTTTATAGGGCAGCAGCCTCTAATGTGCTAGTGATGGCTATTTAACAATCTGATGGCCTTGAGATAGAAGCTGTTTTTCAGTCTCTCGGTCCCAGCTTTGATGCACCTGTAGGGACCTTGGCTTCTGGATGAAAGCGGGGTGAACAGACAGTGGCTCGGGTTGTTGTTGTCCTTGATGATCTTTTTGGCCTTCCTGTGACATTGGTTGCTGTAGATGTCCTGGAGGGCAGGTACTTTGCCCCCAGTGATGCGTTAGGCAGACCGCACCACTCTCTGGAGAGCCCTGAGGTTACGGGCGGTGCAGGTGCCGTACCAGGCGGTGATACAGCCCAACAGGATACGCTCAATTGTGCATCTGTAAAAGTTGAGGGTTTTAGGTACCAATCCAAATTTCTTCAGCCTCCTGAGGTTGAAGAGGCGCTGTTTCACCTTCTTCACCACACTGTCTGTGTGGGTGGACCATTTCAGTTTGTCCGTGATGTGTACGCTGAGGAACTAGAAGCTTTCCACCTTCTCCACTGCGGTCTTCTCGATGTGGATAGGGGGGGTTTCTCCCTCTGCTGTTTCCTGAAGTTCACGATCAACTCCTTTGTTTTACTGATGATTGAGTTGGAGGCGTGCATGGCCACGCAGTCATGGGTGAACAGGGAGTACAGGAGGGGGCTGAGCACGCATCCTTGTGGGGCCCCAGTGTTGAGGATCAGCAAAGTGGAGGTGTTGTTTCCTACCTTCACCACCTTGGGGGCGGCCCGTCAAGAAGTCCAGAACCCAGTTGCACAGGGTGGGGTTCAGACCCAGGGCCTTGAGCTTAATGATGAGCTTGGAGGGTACTATGGTGTTGAATGCTTATTTATAGTCAATGAACAGCATTCTTACATAGTTATTCCTCTTGTCCAGATGGGATAGGGCAGTGCGATTGCAACTGCATCGTCTGTGGATCTAACAAATTGAAGTGGGTCTAGGGTGTGAGGTAAGGTAGAGGTGATATGATCCTTGACTAGTCTCTCATTTAGTTCAGTTACCTTTCTTTCTTGGGTACAGGAACAATGGTGGACATCTTGAAGCATGTGGGGACAGCAGACTGGGATAGAGAGAGATTGAATATGTTTGTAAACACTCCAGCCAGCTGGAGGTTGTGGCTAGGAATGCCATCTGGGTAGGCAGCCTTTCGAGGGTTAACACGCTTAAATGTCTTACTCACGCCAGCCACGGAGAAGTAGAGCCCACAGTCCTTGGTAGCGTGCTGTGTCGGTGGCACTGTGTTATCTTCAAAGCGGGCAAAGAACGTGTTTAGCTTGTCCGGAAGCAAGACGTCGGTGTCCGCCGATCAAACAAGCTAAGCGTCAGTATAGAGACAAAGTAGAGTCGCAATTCAATGGCACAGACACGAGAGGAATATGACAGGGTCTACAATCACAGACAACAGAAATTAAACCAGCCCTGTCTCGGACCCCGATGTCTTGCTCCCAGATAAACGAAACAACTTCTTTGCTCGCTTTGAGGACAAAACAGTGCCTCCAACACGGCCCGCTACCAAAACCTGCGGACTCTCCTTCACCGCAGCCAATGTGAGTAAAACATATAAACGTGTTAACCCTCGCAAGGCTGCCGGCCCAGACGGCATCCCTAGCCGCATCCTCAGAGCATGCAAAGACCAGCTGGCTGGTGTGTTTACGGACATATTCAATCAATCCCTATCCCAGTCTGCTGTTCCCACATGCTTCAAGAGGGCCATGATTGTTCCTGTTCCCAAGAAAGCTAAGGTAACTGAGGTAAATGACTATCGCCCCTTACACTCACTTCTGTCATCATAAAGTGCTTTCAGCGACTAGTCAAGGACCATATCACCTCCACCCTACCTGACACCCTAGACCCACTCCAATTTGCTTACCGCCCCAATAGGTCCACAGACGACGCAATCACAATCACACTGCCCTAACCATCTGGACAAGAGAAATACCTATGTAAGAATGCTGTTCATCGACTACAGCTCAGCATTTAACACCATAGTACCCTCCAAACTCGTCACTAAGCTCAAGACCCTGGGTCTCGACCCCGCCCTATGCAACTGGGTCCTGGACTTTCTGACGGGCTGCCCCCAGGTGGTGAGGGTAGGAAACAACATCTCCACCCCGCTGATCCTCAACACTGGGGCCCCAGAAGGATGCGTTCTCAGCCCTCTCCTGTACTCCCTGTTCACTCATGACTATGTGGCCATGCACGCCTCCAACTCAATCATCAAGTTTGCAGACGACACTACAGTGGTAGGCTTGATTACCAACAACGACGAGACGGCCTAAAGGGAAGAGGTGAGGACCCTTGGAGTGTGGTGTCAGGAAAACAACCTCACACTAGAAGTCACCAAAACAAAGGACCCCCCTATCCACATCGACCGGACAGTAGTGGAGAAGGTGGAAAGTTTTAAGTTCCTCGGCGTACACATCACGGACAAACTGAAATGGTCCAACCACACAGACAGCGTGGTGAAGAAGCCGCAACAGCGCCTCTTCAACCTCAGGAGGCTGAAGAATTTTGGCTTGTCATCAAAAACACTCACAAACTTTTACAGATGTGCATTCGAGAGCATCCTTTCGGGCTGTATCTTCGCCTGGTACGGCAACTGCTCTGCCCACAACCGCAAGGCTCTCCAGAGGGTAGTCAGGTCTGCACAACGCATCACCGGGGGCAAACTACCTGCCCTCCAAGACACCTACACCACCCGATGTCACAGGAAGGCCAAAAAGATCATCAAGGACAACAACCATCCGAGCCACTGCCTGTTCAACCCACTTTCATCCAGAAGCCAAGGTACAGTACAGGTGCATCAAAGCTGGGACCGAGAGACTGAAAAACAGCTTCTATCTCAAGGCCATCAGACTGTTAAACAGCCATCACTAACATAGAGTGGCAACTGCCAACATACTGACTCAAATGTCTAGCCACTTTAATAATAAAAATATGGATGTAATAAATGTATCACTAGCCACTTTTAAAAATGCCACTTTATATAATGTTTACATATCATATATTACTCATCTCATATGTATATACTGTACTCTATACCATCTACTGCATCTTGCCTATGCTGTTCGGCCTTCGCTCATCCATATATTTATATGCACATATTCTTATTCATTCCTTACACTGGTAGTTGTTGTGAAATTGTTAGATTACTTGTTAGATATTACTGCATGGTCGGAACTATTAACATCTGCTAACCATGTGTATGTGACCATTAAAATTTGATCTGATTTGATAGAGCGCAGCGGAGATTTCGCGCTAGCTTCTTGTTCAAAAGCATTTGCACGTTTATGTTTATCGTGGTACAGCGTGATATAAATAGAATTCAATATAATTCCAATTCAACAACCCAAATGCTATACCCTGGGTATAGCTACATATCAGTGTGTTTCATCATAGAAATAGATCCATTCTATTACGGTTTTCTTGGTAGGCTATTGGGTTTCGTGGTTGTAAATGGAACTGTAAGTATTGGGAACATATTTATGTTAGGCTGGCATTGCTTAATTGATTACGTGGGTGGAATTTGATTCACTGAAGTGTATTTTGCCATGTCACAATGTGTTTCTGAAGGGGACATATAAGCCTATTTATTTGGTAAAACAGGTGCGCATGGCTGCATCAAGCTGTGGTAGCTGGTAGGCTATGTTTTGGTTATTTGGATCGCCATTTGCTTTTTGTTTACTGCATTTGCTTACTGTTAATTTAACTAGCCTAAATATAGATTCTGTCATGCCTTTATTGATCAGATATTTTGTTTACTAGGCCTTCTGTATGACTTGGTACCAATGTTTTGTTCTGTTCGCATTCGCAGAATTCTAAACCAAACTGCTATTAAGTCATTTTTTTTGCACCTATTACAAACAGCCTATGTGAATGCAGCTGTTCGCACAACTGTCTTACCAAAATAATGCAAACTAAATGCTGAAAGTAGTAGCCTTACTTTCAGCATTTAGTTTGCATAATGTTGGTAAGACAGTTGTGCGAACGGCTGCATTTGTAATAGGTGAATTACACTATATATATTATATATACAAAGTTAGCCATACCCATTCCTGACGTGTGTATAAATTCGAGCACACAGCTATGCAATCTCCATAGACAAACATTGGCAATAGAATGGCCTTACTGAAGAGCTCAGTGACTTTCACGTGGCACAGTCATAACATGCCACCTTTCCAACAAATCAGTTTGTAAAATTTCTGCCCTGCTCGAGCTTCCCCGGTCAACTGTAAGTGCTGTTATTGTGAAGTGGAAAAGTATAGGAGCAACAATGGCTCAGCCGCGAAATGGTAGGCCACACAAGCTCACAGAATGTGACCGCCAAGTGCTGAAATGCGTAGCGCGTACAAATAGTCTGCAACACTCACTACCGAGTTCCAAACTGCCTCTGGAAGCAACTTCAGCACAAGAACTGTTCGTCAGGAGCTTCATGAAATTGGTTTCCATAGCCAAGCAGCCGCACACAAGCATAAGATCACCATGCGCAATGCCAAGCGTCGGCTGGAGTGGTGTGAAGCTCGCCGCCATTGGACTCTGGAGCATTGGAAACACATTCTCTGGAGTGATGAATCACTCTTCACCATCTGGCAGTCCGACGGACAAATCTGGGTTTGGTAGATGCCAGGAGAATGCTACCTGCCGAATGCATAGTGCCAACTGTAAAGTTTGGTGGAGGAAGAATAATGATCTGGGGCTATTTTTCATGGTTCAGGCTAGGCCTCTTAGTTCCAGTGAAGGGAAATCTTAACGCTACAACATACAATGACATTCTAGAAGATTCTGTGCTTCCAACAACAGTTTGGGGAAGGCCTTTCCTGTTTCAGCATGACATTGCCCCGGTGCACAAAGCGAGGTTCATACAGAAATGGTTTGTCGAGATCGGTGTGGAAGAACTTGACTGGACTGCTCAGAGCCCTGACCTAAACCAAATCAAAAACCTTTGGGATGAATTGGAACGCCAACTGCGAGCCAGGTCTAATCGCCCAACAGTCCCTGCAGAAATGCTCCAACATCTAGTGGAAAGCCTTCCCAGAAGAGTGGAAGCTATTATAGCAGCAAAGGGGGGACCAATTCCATATTAATGCCCATGATTTTGGAATGAGATGTTCGACGAGCAGGTGTCCACATACGTTCGGTCATGTAGTGTACCCAAGCAATTTAAAAAAAACTGTAGCAGTTACAGAACAACATGTTGTGATCTGATTTGTCACAAGCGGTTGAGGTTTTGGAGCCAGTTCTGTCTGGAGAAGAGAATAAATTGTGTTTCTGTGTGTGGTGTGTGTGGTGTGTGTGTGCATGTGTGTTTATGTGTGAGAGAGTGTGAAACAATAGAGGTAAATGCTGAAAGATGTTATTTCTCACAGCATAGGTACCTCTGAGAGCAGGTAGGTCTCCTCTTCAATATCAGGCTTATATCATGGTAACCTATACTGTCTGGGGTCCTCAGTGACTCTCAGCCAAACAATATGTGATTAAAATGTCCTTCCCAGCTAGCATATTCCATGGTTCATTTGAATTTGTTTGAATTTACGTTTTTGGGTTCCCATTTGTTTTTGGAATGAAGTCATAAGTTTCCTGTCCGGTAAAACTTAACGTTTTTTTAGATGTTCTGAAAACAGAAGTGAACATTTTGTCTGTTCTGGGAACTTACAATTTTAGGCTGCAGGGACACTGCTAGCTCAGGTTAATTGTTTTGAACTCCAAGCACAGATAAGATACATTTGATTAATTTGACATAAATCATACAATATATTGTGGCACAATAAATCACTGAGATGCACAAGGCCATCAGACTGTTAAACAGCCACCACTAACATTGAGTGGCTGCTGCCAACAGACTGCCTCAACTCCAGCCACTTTAATAATGGAAATTGATGTAAAAATATATCACTAGCCACTTTAACCAATGCTACTTAATATAATGTTTACATACCCTACATTACTCATCTCATATGTATATGTATATACTGTACTCTATATCATCTACTGCATCTTTATGTAATACATGTATCACTAGCCACTTTAAACTATGCCACTTTGTTTACATACCCTACATTGCTCATCTCACATGTATATACTGTACTCAATACCATCTACTGCATCTTGCCTATGCCGTTCTGTACCATCACTGATTCATATATCTTTATGTACATATTCTTTATCCCTTTACACTTGTGTGTATAAGGTAGTAGTTTTGGAATTGTTAGGTTAGATTACTCATTGGTTATTACTGCATTGTCAGAACTAGAAGCACAAGCATTTCGCAATAACATCTGCTAACCATGTGTATGTGGCAAATAACATTGGATTTGATTTGATTTGAGATTTAAGGATGGAGATAGCATGCCATGTTTTTTTTATATTCATACAAAGCTGTTCATTTTAGTCTATTTAAACAGACCCAATTTCAAAGGAAACAAGCACTCATTAAGATCAGGTGTGGCCAACAAAACTAAACGCAATAAGATAGAGGGTGTTTAGTTGATGCTGAAAAGGGAATGTACTGTATATGTTTTTACATAACATTCTTAGAATGTTCTTTGAATGTTACTATAGTTTTCTTGTGATATTTTATGGAAAGTTTTCTTAATGTTCTTGGAACAATTTGAGAACATGACTTTAAATGGAACCATGAGGGAACTTGTAGGAAACGTTACTCTGAAGTACACCAGTTGAATTATTTTTTATATATATAAAAACAATTGGTAGCTGATTAGTATGCTGTTGCATTGAACTCCAACCTTGCTGCGGATCCAGAGAAACAGTGTTGCACCAGTACCTAGAACCATTACCAAAAATGTAATTCAAGGTAACTATGTTTGAACTTTTAGGAAACGTTCTGTTAAAGTAATGTTCTGTAAAATAATGTTATTTTGTCAATTTCCTTAAAGATGCACTATGCAGAAATCCTTGACCGTTTCCTGGTTGCAAATATTCTATTAGTTTGCCTAATTCCAGTTTATGTGACAAAACAAGGAAGCATAGTGTAGATAATTATTGTACCGTCTAAACTGCAGTGAAGTACCTGTTCCATAACCAAAAATATTGTATTTTCAGTCTTTTGACGCCAAAACGAAACTTAAGAATGGGAAGAATAGAAATAGCGCACATAGAACATATCTACCTTTTCTTAGACTTCCTTTCAATGGGAATGACAGCCCTACAACACTCTGTTTATTCAGTTTTATACACAAGACAACACAAAACAATATATATACTCAACTAGAAAATTATACTCAACTAGAAAAAATACTACAAAAAAATTGCTTTAAAGATACCATACTTTAGAGAAGTTAAACACACTGGGCAGAAGGCTACAAAGGTTAAAGGGCAATCTGTAGTACAGGGACAGAGCAAACACCTCACCATTGTTCCTGTAAACAGTCAAGTGATAGGGGTGGAGAAATGCAACAACTCACAGAGAGTCATGGAAAACCCACTGACCATCCACTGGACCAAAAATAACATTTACAATGCTTTAAAAGAAGAAAAAATATATAATCATTTTTATGTAAGCGTGAACAAAATGTTTAAAAAAACAGGGCAAAACAAGCTCACATTATAGTCTCTGACCGGGCAAGATGAACAAGGCATCCGCAGGTCACAATCAATAAGCACATCATCAACCTAAATGCCCCCTCTCCCCCAAAAAAACAGAAAGAAATGCTCATCCAACCCTTAAGTTACAGGGGAGTCAAATACAGACTTATTTTTGTTTTAATATGAATGCCATCACTGGATGGACTGTTTAAAGTAAGACCAGAATGGAGCCCAATCCTCATAAAACAGTTTGGGGTTCCCACGTGTATTGAATATCATTTTTTCTAGTTTCAGAGAGCACAGCACATCTCTCACCCAATTTTTATAAGATGGGGGAGCTGCCATCTTCCAGTTCTGTAGTATTAGCCGTCTAGCTAAAAGAGTTGTATATGCAACAGTGTCCAACTGGATTCTTGACAGGGGGGTACCTATGGGCAGTACTCCAAAAAGGGCTGTAAGGGGAGACGGATCTATAACAGTGTCATACATGTCAGAGAAACGTTTAAATATTAATTCCCAGAAACCTGACAGTTTATGACAGCCCCAAAACATATGCAACAGTGTGGCTGGTTCCGTTTTACATCTGACACTGAGATGGATCCAAACTCTTTAAGAACAGATAAGGCACGTGGCAATGAGGTATCAGGGTTAGAGATAAACAAAAGGAGGTTGTCAGCATATAGCGAGACTTTCTGCTCTAAGCCCATCCTGATTATACCTTGAATGGCATCATTAGAGCATAGTGCAATGGCAAGAGGCTCGATTGCCAAAGCAAACAACAGGGGGGAGAGTGGACAACCCTGTCTGGATCCGCGGTGCAAGGGAAAATAGTCAGAGGACAAGTTGTTAGTCCGTACCAAAGCCATGGGGGAAAAATAAAGAATCTTTATCCACGCAATGAATTTGGGGCCAAAGCCAAATCTATAAAGGGCCACTGTTAGGTAGTCCCACTCACCGCAGTGAAAAGCTTTTTCTGCATCAAGTGAGGCCACCATCTCCGGGTCCCCCGATGCTGGGGAGTACAGTATATTCATAAGGCGTCTAATATTGAAAAACAAATGCCTATTTCTAACAAAGCCAGTCTGGTCAGAGTGTATTACTTGGTGCAGCGAGCCTTCCATACAGATGGCTGACAGCTTGGCTAGGATTTCGTAATCACAGTTTAAAAGCGAGATTGGGCGATAGGATCCACATTCCAGGGGGTCTTTGTTTTTCTTTAATAGTAATGCAATTGAAGCCTAATAAAGACTAGGCGGTAGATTTGAGGTACTAAGGCACTCTGAAAATAATCGAGACAAGAATGGGCAAAGCAGACCAGAAAACGTCCTGTAAAATTTGTTTGGAAAACCGTCCGGACCCGGTGATTTACCACTTTTCATTGCGGACACTGCTGTTGCAATCTCCTCCGGTGTAAATTCTTCTTCTAGACAGTCATGGGTGTCTGTATCAATTGAAGGCATATTCAAGCCATTTAAGAATGAATCAATCAGCAAAGGGTCTTGAAGATATTCAGAGGTGTATAGCTCAGAGTAAAATTGTTTGAATTGATCTCTTTATGTATAAATGTGGTGGCAACAGACAGGGTCCTTATTTGTGGGATTAAACATGAGGCCTCAGATTTACGGATCTGATGTGCAAGGTGTTTACTGGCCTTGTCGCCTTGTTCATACACTCTGTATCGAGCTCGCAAGAGTAACTGTTCAGCTTGCCTGGTAGAAAGCTCATCAAATTCAGATTGGAGTAGTTGGCGCTCTTTATGTAGATCAGAGGAAGGATCTGTAGCATACTTCTCATCCAATGTGGCTATGGATTCGTTCAGGTCCCGAAGTCGCTGAGAGCAAACTTTGTTTTGGTTGGCTGTATAAGAAATAATTTGGCGGCGTAGGTATGCTTTGAGAGACTCCCCTATGGTAGAGCAGAACATACAGTGGGGCAAAAAAGTATTTAGTCAGCCACCAATTGTGCAAGTTCTCCCACTTAAAAATATGAGAGAGGCCTGTAATTTTCATCATAGGTACACTTCAACTATGACAGACAAAATTAGAAAAAAAATCCAGAAAATTACATTGTAGGATTTTTAATGAATTTATTTGTAAATTATGGTGGAAAATAAGTATTTGGTCACCTATAAACAAGCAAGTCCCTACACATCCTAAAATGCTCAAGTGAGTCTCATGTAGAAATGCAACATTTGCATTCAAACCCTTAAATTGTGTCAGCACCCTCTTACGCTTCACGGGATTGTTAACCCCTTTGATGTTCCATTAAATGTTCTTGATCGTATTATCTCGGCAACCCTGAGCACTCCCGTGATACAACCCTGTCATTAGAGCATAGAGTGGAAAAGCAATGAGTACCCAAAAACCTCAGAATAACTTGTCTCAGAGTAATAATGTACGGTGCAAGATATTTGGAAAAAGTAAAGAAAAAAAACTAAAAAGACAGAATGACAACATTAGAACTCAACAATTCAACCTCCTTCCTCCCCCAACCACCTCCACCCATCCCAGACAGTACCTCCACAAATGAGGTACAAGCCTAAATAGAACATGTTCTCTTCGCACAGTATGTCTGTGAGAGTGCGGTGTTAAACCTAAACCCACAGTCCCGCTTATCCAACAAGCAACAGTTGCTGATCTATGAGCAAGTTCAAGACTTCTTGATGTGATGTTGAATGTGAGCCATAGCCTCATCCAGAGACTCAAATGTGTAGTCTTTACCATTATGAGATAGCCATAAACGGGCCAGGAATCGCAGTCCATACTTCACACCTGGATGGTCCCGTAGTAGTCATTTGGCCTGTCCGAAAGCTGCGTGCTGCCTGGAAACAGTGGGGGAGTAGTCCTGGTAGATGGAGAAGCTCTGTACCTGAAAGCTCACAATGGTATTGGGGGCTCGTCAGAGAATCTCCATCTTCTCATGGAAAAAGTGCAATCGAAGAATTATGTCACGGGGCCTCTCACCATCCCGGGACTTTGGGAGCAGCGACCGGTGGGCACAATCAATCAGGAGCTTCTCATCTAAGGCAAGAACATCCTTCAGTAGCCCAGAAATGAAATCCGTGGCGCGAGGCATTTCCGCTGACTCTTCGACCGATACCAGTCTCAGATTATTGTGGCGAGAGAATCCCTCTAAACTCATGCAACTCTCCTGCACCTTTTTGTAATCCACAGCCAGGCGTTTCACGTCAGCCTCCAGGGAGGTGGTTAAGTCGGAGACATTGGTAGCGGAGATCTCCAGTGCTGCAATCGTTGTAGTGTGCAACTCTGTTGTTGTTTTGAGTGATGTGATTTCTGGCACTGTCTCGTTCCACAGGTTGTTTAGATCTGCTTTTAAAGTAACAGAAACCTGTATTCGGGCCTCAATCGTTGCAACTACCTCCGTTTTCATTTCAACTATCTCAGAGCGTAGTAATTTGATGGCCTCGAGAATGTTCATTTCAGCGCCGCCAGGCCAAGCCACACCCTCGCACACCCTCGGGTAAAGTGTGAGTCCCCGGGCCCTCAGACTCGGTAGAGGGCGGTGATGAGAGTGGGTCTTGTGGGCCGGGTTTTCTCAAAGTCATTGAAAGCAAAGTAGTCTTGGTTTTTATGGAAAGGTATCACCAAACTAATACTTGAAAATAAATACGGTCCTGCTGCAAAATGTACATAAACTCTCACCAAGCTCTAAGAAACATGGTTTCAGCTTTAAATGTGCTGAGAATGTTCCAAAGCCAAGTAACTATCCTGAAACCATTCCCAGGGCGTTATGGGAAGATTGTATGCAAAATAACCCTAGGATAACCAGGCTCTCACCAAGCTCTAAGAAACATAGTTCTCAGACACTCCTCTCTGCCTCTCTTTGAGAATATTATCTACACACCATTTGGGAGAACATTAATTGTGTTTATGATTGCTTTGTGAACTATGACTGCAGTCTCCTTTAGCAGAACAGTGAGAACAGTTGTTATTACTAATGGAGTGCTCTACAGAGAGGAGACAAAAGACCCAGGGCCTTTTTCGTAATTGGGTGGTCTTTGGCCCAGGCCGACGTTAGATAGATTCTTGAGGATAATACATTACTGCTGCTTATTAATGTGTTTAGCACACTGATTTAACACTGGAGGACCAAAGCTTTCCTCTGCCCTAGTACCCCAATGGTTGAACCAGCTTCCCCCTGATGCTAGGACAGCGGAGTCCCTGACAATTTTCTGAAAACGTCCGAAACCCTCAAATGTCTGAAACACTTAAAAGAGTATCTGAAATAAGACATGTCAGTCTAGTCATGTCATTCCCTCCCTTTTCCTACTAGCTCTGACTTTGCTGATATATTGAGGAAAATGTACAGTCGTGGCCAAAAGTTTTGAGAATTACACAAATATTAATTTTCACAAAGTCTGCTGCCTCAGTTTGTATGATGGCATTTTGCATATACTCCAGAATGTTATGAAGAGTGATCAGATGAACTGCAATTAATTGCAAAGTCCCTCTTTGCCATGCAAATCCCCCCAAAATATTTCCACTGCATTTACAGCCCTGCCACAAAAGGACCAGCTGACATCATGTCAGTGATTCTCTCATTAAGTGAGTGTTGACGAGGACAAGGCTGGAGATCACTTTGTCATGCTGATTGAGTTTGAATAACAGACTGGAAGCTTCAAAAGGAGGTGGTGCTTGGTATCATTGTTCTTCCTCTGTCAACCATGGTTACCTGAAAGGAAACACGTGCCGTCATCATTGCTTTGCACAAAAAGGGCTTCACAGGCAAGGATATTGCTGCCAGTAAGATTACACCTAAATCAACCATTTATCAGATCATCAAGAACTTCAAGGAGAGCGGTTCAATTGTTGTGAAGAAGGCTTCAGGGTGCCCAAGAAAGTCCAGCAAGTACCAGGACCATCTCCTAAAGTTGATTCAGCTGCGGGATTGGGGCACCACCAGTACAGAGCTTGCTCGGGAATGGCAGCAGGCAGGTGTGAGTGCATCTGCACGCACAGTGAGGCAAAGACTTTTTGAGGATGGCCTGGTGTCAAGAAGGGCAGCAAAGAAGCCACTTCTCTCCAGGAAAAACATCAGGGACAGACTGATATTCTGCAAAAGGTACAGGGATTGGACTGCTGAGGACTGGGGTAAAGTCATTTTTTTGGATGAATCCCCTTTCCAATTGTTTGGGGCTTCCGGAAAAAAGCTGGTCTGGAGAAGACAAGGTGAGCGCTACCATCAGTCCTGTGTCATGCCAACAGTAAAGCATCTTGAGACCATTTATGCATGGGGTTGCTTCTCAGCCAAGGGAGTGGGCTCACTCACACTTTTGCCTAAGAACACAGCCAAGAATAGCAATGGTACCAACACATCCTCCGAGAGCAACTTCTCCCAACCATCCAGGAACAGTTTGGTGACGAACAATGCCTTTTCCAGCATGATGGAGCACCTTGCCATAAGGCAAAAGTGATAACTAAGTGGCTCGGGGAACAAAACATTAATATTTTGTGTCCATGGCCAGGAAACTCCCCAGACCTTAATCCCATTGAGAACTTGTGGTCAATCGTCAAGAGGCGTGTAGACAAACAAACCCTACAAATTCTGACAAACTCCAAGCATTGATTATGCAAGAATGGGCTGCCATCAGTCAGGATGAGGCCCAGAAGTTAATTGACAGCATGCCAGGGCGGATTGTAGAGGTCTTGAAAAAGAAGGGTCAATACTGCAAATATTGACTCTTTGCATCAACTTCATGTGATTGTTAATAAAAGCCTTTGACACTTATGAAATGCTTATAATTATTCTTCAGTATTCCATGGTAACATCTGACAAAAATATCTAAAGACATTGAGGCAGCAGACTTTGTGAAAATTAATATTTGTTTCATTCTCAAAACGTTTGGCCACGACTGTAATTACTACGACTAAGATATGTGGTTTACTCACCTAGCTATCTAAAGATGAATGCACTGTAATTCACTCTGGAGAAGAGCATCTACTAAAATGTAAATGGACCTCACCCGGGGTGTGTGTGTGTGTGTGTGTGTGTGTGTGTGAGAGAGAGAGAGAAAGAGAGTTTGTGGTTGGATCTCAGTTTTTTAGTGTCTATTTTTCAGGTTGTGTGTTCTGAAGTTGTCAGGAACACTTGTGGTTTTCCAAAGAAGATGTTGGAGACTGCTGTGCTGTTTCAACCTTTTCCACTCCTGATTTCACTCTGGCAGAAGTGATAGTGACTGCCAAAAAAGCTTTCAGCCTTACTCAGCAGCTGGGATGTGCCACTCAGGTTCGGGATGCTGGGAAGCTCACTGTTTGTGGTTCGGCATACGGCTGCCTGCGTTATTAACCATGCAATAGGCGTATTCACTCTTCCTGTTCAACTACATTAACAGTACACATTGTCAAAGGGCAGGGAATGATCTGAGAGATTTCACAAGGGAAACAAGGGTGTGCGTTGAAGGAGGACGTTTTATTAGCACAAGGCAGCAGGAGGAGTGTCAGAAACAGCGCCTCTCATGCTGAATTATGTCATTGTACAGTTCTGGTGTGATACAAGCTGATAGGATATTAACTGGCCAGTGGTCATTTACTGTCACAATGGGCAAACAGATGCTGGGCCTGCCACTCTCATCTCCTCATGCTGAAAGTCTCAATGGGGGAGGGTTCCTCCTGCATCCCTCTCCTCCTCTTTCTATTGAACCATATGCAAATGCTTTCACTAGAATCACCATCTGCAATTAGAGCTGCAGGGTGAATGAGTAGGGTGAATGAGTGTGTGACAGGGTGTGCATTAGCCACTTCTCTCACAGACCCCTGGGAATTCTTTCTGTCTCTCCTATATGTCTTTCAGAATTGGTTGGACCCCTCCAAGGAGATCAAGAAGCAGATGCGCAGTGAGTATCCTCGGCCCACACGCAGCACATATATCATGGTTCGATTCCTGAATGCTGATTGGCTGAAAGCTGTGGTATATCAGACCGTATACAGTGGGAATGACAAAATTATGCTATTTACTGGTCTAATTACGTTGGTAACCAATTTATAATAGCCATAAAGCACCTCGCGTTTGTGGTATATGGCCATTATACCATGGCTAAGGGCTGCATCCAGGCACCTGTTGCGTCGTACCTAAGAACAGCCCTTAGCCGTGGAATAATGACCATATACTACACCTCTCCTGGCCTTATTGCTTAATTATATACTGTTTGTATATGGAATCTGCTAAATACTTATGCAGTAGAATCAGAAGCTTTAGTCCCATTATGTAAGATGATATAATGAGTTTGTTTAACATAAGTGTATTACTATGCTGCTGCTGGAGCCTGTTCACACAAATAGATCTTTATTGTGACACATGTTATGGTGATTTTATGACAATGTCATACATGTGACCCCACTCTCTGAGGGTGTCTCAGGGGGAGTTGGGATACGCACATTTCCAATTCCCACATGTGTTTTAATACACACTTGTACATGTGTGAAATAGGACAAATATAAGCACCCTCCTAATTATTATTATGGTTGGTTATTATGGTTGTTATTATTACTACTGTTATTATTGCATGTGTGTCACTCACACCTTTGTGATACATGTCCAGTCCACATGGGGAGTAAACTCATCACATCTCCTGTGTCGCTCCTCAGCTGCTCCCTGGCACTTTGCCTTCTCTGTCAAGTTCTACCCTCCAGACCCCTCCCAGTTGACAGAGGACATCACCAGGTACTGTTGTACAGCAGAGCAGTGTGAAGAGGCCCCCATAGCATTCTCACATACTGTTTTTATATACACACACACATACTGTACATACATATAAACTGGCAGCACGCAAAGTCTCTCATAATTATCAGTTCTCACATTGAACTATCTCTGTCAAACAACAAACGTTTGTACAGAAATACTTTTTACGATTGTAATCATTTACAGGGCATATTTCACTGCAAAGGATTCAAAAACATACTCTATTTACAGGTTTAGCTACATTTGAAGTTCCACTGGCTGTTATGGATGAACTCCTCAACATTCCCATTGGAGCTTGCCTTTGATGAGACCTTATTTGAACTAGTCCCTCTCCCCTTGTCTCCCCCCCTCTCTCTTTCTATATTTTATGACAGGTACTACCTGTGTCTTCAGCTGAGAGATGACATGTTGTCAGGCCGTCTGCCCTGCTCCTTCGTGACCCATGCCCTGCTGGGTTCCTACGCCGTGCAGGCCGAGCTGGGAGACTATGACACCGATGACCACGGTCCCGACTACGTCAGCGACTTCCGCTTCGCTCCCAATCAGACGCGAGAGCTGGAGGAGAGGGTCATGGAGCTCCATCGTAACTACAGGTAGGAGTTATGGTCAGGGTCAAGAGTATCTTCTGACCACCAGAAAAATGATAGGGCCATGTCTATGGTCACATGATCAGAATAAATACTCTTGGCCCAGTTAGATTTATTTCAGTTGCATGTTTGTAGTAAATCCATTTTGGTTACATCCAGTGGTGTAGTGGTGCCTGGAGAAATGGGTATACTCAGATCAAATGGCCCGTCTGGCAAAGGAAAGCGCCCTGTTTCAAAATTCTATGATTTCCTATAGTTTTTTTCAGGTTTAATAATAAAAAAAAAAATTAAAAAAAATATGATTTCAACAAATGCTCTTAAACAATATCAGGAAAACATTTTTGATATTTGGGAATTTTTGAGGGGGAGGGTGTAGTTGCCCTTTAATTCAGTTATGCACCTATCAAGAGACAGTTTGGCTAGCGGTGTTTCTATAGGCCAACTGTACAACAATGTTGGCCTACAGAGTACATGCGATGGCAGTGCCCTCCCATTGATACAAATCATCACGATATCATTCTGCCAGGAGACATTCTTTGCAGTTAGCATTTAATTGGGAAGGTTTTTTGGGAAAGCCTTTAGAAATATTCATTCAAACAGAGCATGTTGACTGAATTGCACATCGCAAAGATTTAACTAAGTATAACAGGTAGAAAATAGCTGTTTTTGTAGGGTTTTTCTCAGATAACAACCAGAGCTGCGTCTCTATTGTCCAACACATTTAACCTCACCACAGTACTTAGTATTAGTGGCATCTTTCCTAATAGCATAGGGTGAAACGTAAAAAAATAACTCACTCAGATGATGTGGTTAATAGCATGGAGCATCCACCTGCAATACATCCAAATGCCTAAGACAGGTTAGGCCCCCTACCCCAAGGCAGTACTAAAGAAAAGACAATTCTGCTTTAAAATAATGAAAATATATTGTCTGTTTTAGGCAACAACACAACAGGGACAATTTCACAGTTCACAGAATAGCCTACTGTAATCTACCTCACCTGCATGTGTAGCCTAGCTTGAAGACAACCATTGAAAACATAGCAATACAACCTAGCAGTCTTATGGCTTTTATCTCAGATATCACAATAACAAACAAATAAACAAACAAAAAAATAAAGAATGACAACTGTTACTGTGTTCATAGAGTCTGTATGAGGGCTGGCAGAGACTAAAACAATAGAAGTAGTCTGCAACGTTGTCACGGTAATATTCTTCTCCTTTGAATGGCTAATTAGGCATGAATGTTCACATTAACAAATCAAATCAAATCAAAATTATTTGTCACATGCACTGAATACAACAGGTATTCACCTTACAGTGAAATGCTTACTTACAGGCTCTAACCAATAGTGCAAAAAAGGTATTAGGTGAACAATAGGTACAGTAGGTAAAGAAATAAAATAAATAAAACAACAGGCTATATACAGTAGTGAGGCTATAAAAGTAGCGAGGCTACATACAGACACCGGTTAGTCAGGCTGATTGAGGTAGTATGTACATGTAGATATGGTTAAAGTGACTATGCATATATGATGAACAAAGAGTAGCAGTAGCATAAAAAAAGGTGTTGGCGGGTGGTGGGTGGGACACAATGCAGATAGCCGGGTTAGCCACTGTGCGGGAGCACTGGTTGGTCGGCCCAGTTGAGGTAGTATGTACATTAATGTATAGTTAAAGTGACTATGCGTATATGATAAACAGAGAGTAGCAGCAGCGTAAAAAGAGGGGTTGGGGGGGGCACACAATGCAATAGTCCGGGTAGCCATTTGATTACCTGTTCAGGAGGCTTATGGCTTGGGGGTAAAAATGTTGAGAAGCCTTTTTGTCCTAGACTTGGCACTCCGGTACCGCTTGCCATGCGGTAGTAGAGAGAACAGTCTATGACTGGGGTGGCTGGGGTCTTTAACAATTTTTAGGGCCTTCCTTTGACACCGCCTGGTGTAGAGGTCCTGGATGGCAGGCAGCTTAGCCCCAGTGATGTACTGGGCCGTACGCACTACCCTCTGTAGTGCCTTGCGGTCAGACGCCGAGTAGTTGCCGTACCAGGCAGTGATGGAACCAGTCAGGCTGTTCTTGATGTTGTAGCTGTAGAACCTTTTGAGGATCTCAGGACCCATGCCAAATCTTTTTAGTTTCCTGAGGGGGAATAGGCTTTGTCGTGCCCTCTTCACGACTGTCTTGGTGTGTTTGGACCAACAGTGTCCCTTCTTATACTTGCACTACTATGTAATGTCAAACAACTGAAAAGTACACAACTTTAATGTCCTCTTCTTTCAAAACATAAACAGAAAGTTCAATCACTTTCACAGAAATATTTTATAACAAAATCACTTGAACTCACAGCTGTTATTAACAATTCCTTGATGTCCATCACTCCGATGGGTAACTAGCTACAGTAACATCACTCTGGCTGGTAGCTAGCTCCATCGATTGAACTAAAAAATATATATATATATATATTTAACCAATCATTTAACCAGGTAGGCCAGCTGAAAACAAGTTCTCATTTACAACTGCTACCTGGCCGAGTTAAAGCCAAGCAGTGCGTCAAAAACAACAACACAAAGTTACACATTGGATAAACAGTCAATAACACAATAGAAAAGTCTATGTACAAGTCTATGGCAATAAATTTGCCATAGAGGTGAAATAATTACAATTTAGCATTAACACTGGAATGGTAGATGTGCAGATGATGATGTGCAAGTAGAGATACTGGGGAGCAAAAAAAACAAAAAACAATATGGGATGAGGCAGTTGGGTGTGCTATTTACAGATGGGCTGTGTACAGGTACAGTGATCGGTAAATATATATATTGATTGCAATTGTTCCCGAATGAGTGAGCGTTCATGTGCAAAGGATTAGCATTTCAATTATTATAATTATCAACTGTTTGTTGTCTTATCTCAGTCGACCCCCACTTCCCTTTTGTACACCAAGCCGCGATGCCGGTTTATCCCACTAGGGAAACTCCGTTATCATTTCCTTGTAACTATCTACTGTTTGTTTATGTATTTCTGTGAATTACTTAGTTAGTAAATAAATGATTTTAAGACAATTGATGTATGGATGACTCATAGTGAAGACTGGGTTCATGCAGATAACCAACAATTTACAATGTTTGTAATGAGACTAACGTGACGTAAAGAATTCATTAATCAGAAGACTATTGATCAGATATGAAAATATCTGAAAAGTTATATTAGGAAAATTATAACTTTGTAATCTGAATATTTTCTTTGGTGCCCCGACTTCCTAGTTAATTACAGTTACATGATTAATCAGTTTAATAGAGTAATACTAATTACAGAGAATCTTTGATAAAAACTAAAAGTATTTTAATGATAGTAAAGACACGACAGAGAAAAAAAACAAAGAGGCTTTGTTGCAAAATAGGAAGCTGATTCTAGATGTAATTTTGTATTGGAGATGCTTAATGTGAGTCTGAAAGGAGAATTTACAGTCTAACCAGACACCTTTATTTGTAGTTGTCCACATGTTCTAAGTCAGAACCGTCCAGAGTTGTGATGCTAGTCGGACGGGCGGGTGCGGGCAACAATCGGTTGAAGAGCATGCACTTAGTTTTACTTGAATTTAAAAGCAGTTGGAGGCTACGGAAAGAGAGTTGTATGGCAGTGAAGCTTGTTTGGAGTTTTGTTAACACAGTGTCCAAAGAGGGGTCAGATGTATACAGAATGGTGTCGTCTGCGTAGAGGTGGATCAGATAATCACCAGCAGCAAGAGCAACATCATTGATATATACAGAGAAAAGAGTCAGCCCAAGAATGGAACCCTGTGGCACCCTCATAGAGACTGCCAGTGGTCCGGGCAACAGGCCCTCCGATTTGACACACTGAACTCTATCTGACAAGGTGAACCAGGCGAGGCAGTCATTTGAGAGCCCAAGGCTGTTGATTGTGGTGATTGACAGAGTTGAAAGCTTTGGCCAGGTCGATGAAGACGGCTGCACATTACTGTCTTTTATCGATGGCGGTTATGATATAGTTTAGGACCTTGAGCGTGGCTGAGGTGCACCCATGACCAGCTCGGAAACCAGATTGCATAGTGGAAAATGTATGGTGGGATTCGACGTGGTCAGTGATCTGTTTGTTAACTTGGCTTTCTAAGATTTTAGAAAGGCAGTGCAGGATGGCTATAGGTCTATAACAGTTTGGGTCTAGAGTGTCTCCCCCTTTGAAGAGGGGGATGACCGTGGCAGCTTTCCAATCTAACAGGCTAGTAATAGGGGTTGCAACCATTTTGGTGGATCATTTTAGAAAGAGATGGTCCATATTGTCTAGCCCAGCTGATTTGTAGGGATCCAGATTTTGCAGCTCTTTCAGAACATCAGCTGTCTGGATTTGGGTGAAGGAGAAGCGGGGGCTTGGGCAAGTTTCTGCGGGGAGTGCAGAGCTGTTGGCCGGGGTAAGGGTAGCCAGGTGGAAGGCATGGCCAGCCGTAAAAAAAATGCTTGTTGAAATGATCGATTATTATTTATCGGTGGTGACAGTGTTTCCTAGCCTCAGTGCAGTGGGCAGCTGGGAGGAGGTGCTCTTATTCTCCATGGACTTTATAGTGTCCCAAAACCTTTTGGAATTAGTGCTACAGGATGCAAATTTCTGTTTGAAAAAGCTAGCCTTAGCATTCTTAACTGACTGTGTATATTGGTTCCCGACTTCCCTGAACAGTTGCATATCACAGGGGCTATTCGATTCAAATGCAATACGCCACAGGATGTTTTTGTGCTTGTCAAGGGCAGTCAAGTCTGGGGTGCACCAAGGGCTATATCTGTTCTTAGTTCTGCATTTTTTGAACAAGGCATGCTTATTTAAGATGGTGAGAAAAACACTTCTAAAGAGCAACCAGGCATACTCTACTGACAGGATGAGGTCAATATTCTTCCTGGATACCCGGGCCAGGTTGATTAGAAAGGCCTGCTCGCTGAAGTGTTTTAGGGTGCGTTTGACAGTGATGAGGCATGGTCGTTTGACTGTGGACCCATTACGGACGCAGGCAATGAGGCAGTGATCACTGAGATCCTGGTTGAAGACAGCAGAGGAGTATATAGAGGGCAAGTTGGTTAGGATGATATCTATGAGGGTGCCCATGGTTACGGATTTAGGATTGTACCTGGAAGGTTTCTTTGTAAATTTGTGTGAGATTGAGGGCATCTAGCTTAGATTGTAGGACGGCCGGGGTGTTAAGCATATCCCCGTTTAGGTCACCTAACAGTACGAACTCTGAAGATAGATAGGGGTAATCAATTCACATATGGTATCCAGGGCACAGCTGGGGGCTGAGGGTGTCTATAACAAGCGGCAATGGTGAGAGATTTATTTCTGGAAAGGTGGATTTTTTAAAGTAGAAGCTCGAATGGTTTGGGCACCTACCTGGATAGTATGAGAGAACTCTGCAGGCTATCTCTGCAGTAGATTGCATCTCCGCCCCCTTTGGCAATTCTATCTTGTCGGAAAATTTTGTAGTTGGGGATGGATTTTGGTGGCCTTCCTAAGCCAGGATTCAGACACGGATAGATCATCAGGGTTGTCGGAGTGTGCTAAAGCAGTGAATAAAACACACTTAGGGAGGAGGCGTCTGATGTTAACATGCATGAAACCAAGGCTTTTATGGTTACATAAATCAACAAGTGAGAGCGCCTGGGGAATAGGTGTGGTGCTGGGGGCTACAGGACCTGGGTTCACCTCTACATCCCCAGAGGAACAGAGGAGGAGCAGGATAAGAGTACGGCTACAGGCTATAAGAACTGGTCGTCTAGTGCTTTGGGAACAGAGAATAAAAGGAGCAGATTTCTGTGCGTGATAGAATAGATTCAGGGCATGATGTACAGACAAAGGTATGGTAGGATGTGAGTACAGTGGAGGTAAACCTAGGCATTGAGTGATGATGAGAGCGGTTGAAGGCGAAAGGCCGAAGGCGAAATGACAGTCATTCGGTGGTATGGAACAATCCTTTTCCAGAACTAGCACGTCCTATTTCTGCAACGATACTCCAACTTAAGTTACTTTCTGAATTCAGCTTCTCTCTACTTGTTATCATTCTCTCACTTTCTCCTCCTTTTGCAACACACTTGCCTGTGCACTCCCTCGCGCCACCTCTACCCAGGACCATTTTAGAGCCGGCCGTGACGTCTCCTAGCTCATAGTAGTCTTGTAAAGTCCCTGAACAGAACAGCAAAGCCATATTCCTAGACTCCGACACACAAGACTCAGACCAAAGGTTTTCAATACCTGGTTTGCATACCCATTGTTGCCTTTGTTAGCATTTACTGGTAGATATCATACATTGAAACGTCTTTCCTTTCCTCCATTACCAACTACCCATGTCGTTCTTCTGTGAGCTGCTCCATGTGCCTACCAGTTGAGAGCTGCGTACTCTTGCTGCCTGACAGATGGTATTCCGCTGAAACTACCAGGCTATGTGTGTGACTCGCATGAATATATTTCATGTGCTTTGCAATTGTGTAGGTTACTTTGTGCATGATTTCTCTATTGTTCTACAGTACATCATTGATACAGCGTATACCTCCAATATACTACTTTGATGCGCATCAGTGGGGATTAAGAAGTGAGTATACGCAATGACCACTGAGTGGGTATAGAGCATATACCTGCATAATAGTCCCCACTACTCCACTGGTTTCATCTCCATCTCTCATTCATATGGAAACATTGGAGTCTGTTGAAACAGGTCTACTCAGACAGTGTCCAACAACACATCATACATATGTTGACAAATGCCACCACATTGCCCTGGCATCTGTCATGGCTGTCTACATGGAGGCCTTGCCAACACTATCAACACTTTCCCAGTCTCAGGGTCTCCTCCCTCCCTGTCCAGGCATGGCAACAGCTCTTGGTTCTTGGCCAAAGGTGGAGGAAGAGACATGGGAATGGATATATCAGGCCTACCACTCTAAAACATTAAATGTGTTCTCCTGTGTGAGTTGATGTATTTTTGTTTCAGGGGTATGACGCCAGCTGATGCAGAAATCAACTTCCTAGAAAATGCTAAGAAGCTATCCATGTATGGGGTGGATCTCCATCATGCCAAGGTATGCTGTTACATCAGCCTGATCACTAGATATTGACTTTGATTTCGGACTTTTGAAAAGGCCCTGAGAACGTTGATATAGGCCTGGGCGCAAATTCATGATGCTCAGAGCCAGAGCGAGCTGCTTAGAACACTGCTCCGCCGCAGTTCACAATGTTCTAGCAAGCCGTGAGAACACTTGATGATACTTTGAGTTGTTTCTGTTTTAACCCTGTAACCACGTGGATTTAAGGCTGTAACCACGTGGATTTAAGGCTGTAACCACATGGAATTAAGGCTGTAACCACGTGGATTTGAGGCTGTAACCACGTGGATTTAAGGCTGTTACCACGTGGATTTAAGGCTGTAACCACGTGGATTTAAGGCTGTAACCACGTGGATTTAAGGCTGTAACCACGTGGATTTAAGGCTGTAACCACATGGATTTAAGGCTGTAACCACATGGATTTAACCCTGTAACCATGTGGATTTAAGGCTGTAACCACATGGAATTAATGTGTAAAACATTGATGTTAATCCAGTTTCAAACTATGAGATTTTATTGGTTACATATGACATTTTGTGCATCTATGTGACTGTGCAGTATGATTTATTTTACCCTATACACCAACATATTACTTTATTTCCTCTCCTTCCCTCTCTTCTTCCTCTCTTTTCATCATCCTCTACTCTGCCATGCTGGTTCTTGGCTGCTCCAGGATTCAGAAGGGATTGACATCATGCTGGGCGTATGTGCCAACGGCCTCCTGATATACCGCGACCGCCTGAGGATCAACCGCTTCGCCTGGCCAAAGATTCTTAAGATATCCTACAAGAGGAGTAACTTCTATATCAAGATCCGGCCCGGAGAGGTAAGCTGAACCAAATGAGTTGAGGTTTTACCACCTTACAAAATGATGCGTTGAGAAATGTATGCACTCCATTTCTGTTATAACTGGAAATACGACCAGCTAAAGACAGTGTGGAAACTGATGTGTGACTCGAGAACTAACCACGTGGAATTAAATCAACTTCCTGGAAAATGTTATTTGGACCATTGCTCTGGAACAAGCTGGACTTATCTACATGACAGCTAGCTAGCATTTCCGCCTTCAAAAGAGCAGTACACATAGTTGTAATGTGTGCTTGGATTTGTATGTATGCTACCGCGTGTGATGTGTATGCTGTGATTTTAGATGTGCTTGTGAATGTATGCCAATGGGTATGCTGTATATGTTTTATTGATTCTATGGAAGCCAGGACTCCCTGGAAAACAGTGGCAAGTATTACTGAGTGGACTATCCTGGCTAAATAAATACAAATGAAAAATCGTATTCCCCCCACAATTTCGCTGCTCCACGGGAATCTGAACTGCGGTGGAGCAGTGTTCTATAGCCAGCCTCTCTCTCCAAGTCCCTGTTCAGTTCTTGCAGTGCTGCAGCCTCAACCTCTGCAGCCTACTGAGCTGAGCCCCAGCCCAGTGTGACAGGCTGTCTGGCCAGGCCTTCTGAAGTGACAGAGCCCCATAGTGAGCCAGTGGAAGAGAGGGATAAAGGGAGCTTTTAACACGGCCAGTGCAGCTGCAGCAGCACCCAGAATATAGGGATGAAAAGTATAAATATAGAGCCATGAAATGCCACCCTCATGTTTGTCCCTGCTGTCTGAAAACTGCAGTTTCTTAGTCCTCAGTGCAGGAATCTGTCTCGTGGTCACAGGGCTGTAATTTCAGGGAGACCAGATTACTGTAATTTTAGAAAAAAGTGTACCAAAGGGGTTATTCAACTGTCCCAATAAGATAACAATTTTTGGTTCCAAGTAGAACCATGTTGGGTTCCATGTAATGTACCCTCTTTAGAAAGGTTTCAACATGGAACCAAAAGGGTTATTCAAAGGGTTCTCCTATGGGGACAGCCAACAAACCCTTAAAGGTTCTAGATAGCACTTTTTTTTTCTAAGAGTGTCGTGTGCATTCTTGGGAGTGTTAACCGACCGGGGATTAACAGCAGTGAATAGTTTCACACGGTGTCTTTTTGCTTAGAGCTCATTGCGTCTCATGAGTGACAAGCGGGCCGACTCAGCAAATGTAGATGAACAGCATATAACTTAAAATTGTGACAGTTTGGAATATGAAATAAAGTGATGATGCATGTCAAGGTTGTTTTTAAGAATGTATCATGTCATTAAAAACTGCTGTCACTCCCTTATACTCTAATCTATGTAACCACAGTAAACAACTGCCCATCCCTCCCTCCTTCCCTCCGTTTCTGTCTCCCTCTCTGAGACCAGTACGAGCAGTTTGAGAGCACTATTGGCTTCAAGCTTCCAAACCACCGGGCGGCTAAGAGACTGTGGAAGGTCTGCATCGAGCACCACACCTTCTTCAGGTATCTTTTCCCTTCAAGGAGTAGGACTCTATTATGTTACACCTAGCAAGCCATTTCTCCTCAAGTCCTCTTCATCTTAGGCAGCCAAATATAGCTACCATCTCACCACTCACATCCCTCCTGTCCACATCCCTCAGTAGCTTCTTCCCAGCAGCCTACAGCACCTGCTGTATCCTGCTACAGGGGAAGCTCAGGAGTGATTAGAGCACAGCTTTGATCAGGGCTCCGTCTCCCTATAGGCACCATCGACAGCAGCATTTTATTCCACAGCAGCCAGCACTACACTGAGGCTCAGTGTGTTTCCCTCTCTGTTTGTATCTCTGGTGCTTCTCTACCCCTGTTACCTCAGGCTTTGAGGAATTCACTGTAAGGGGAATAGGGAACCACATACAGTAGTATAGAGCAATGTTTTCAACACTGCAACAGTGCAAAGATCAGAGTCCAATGTTCTCAGCATTTTACAAAGTTATTTATTACATCCAGTAACTAATCTCATACTAACATCTGGTCTTTCTCTCAATCGTATTGCTGTAAAGCAAGGATGGTGAATTTATCTTTCCCCAGTATTTTAAATTAACCCTTGTTGTTTTTATACTGTTGCAACCAAAATGCCAGGTAATCTTCAGGTTAAAGTCCCCAGAATTAGGGCTGATGAATTCCTCTCTGTCTGTGGACTATACACCTACAGGTTAGTGTCTCCAGAGCCTCCTCCTAAGGGCTTCTTGGTGATGGGCTCTAAGTTTCGATACAGTGGGCGAACCCAGGCCCAGACACGGCAGGCCAGCGCTCTCATAGACCGGCCCGCGCCACACTTTGAGCGCTCCACCAGCAAGAGGTACCTGCTGTCCCGCAGTCTGGACGGAGGTAGGTACCATAGTGGTGTTCCTCAAGGGCTACTCACACAACAAACAATCGTTAAAAGTGAAAATATTGAATGATACATTAGTGGCTATGGGATATTTTTTCATACCTAAAGACAGTGTTTTAAGATGTACTGTAGATGTGGCCATATACTTACTGTATGTATATCTAATGCTGGACTGTTCTCTCGTAATAAAACAGTCCCACTGTGCCTTGGTCTAACTAGCAGAGTTCTCCCGGCCAGTGTCGGCCATGTGTGAAAACCAGGATGGTCTGTCCCAGCACAGTGGCAGTGAACACCCCCACCTCCACAGCCCCTCTGGGGACGAACAGGAGACAGAACTGGAACCACCCAGTTTGGAGCAGGACCAAGAGGAGGATCAGGATGAGGAACAGGATCTAGAGGAATACCACGACCAAGAGGAGGATGAGGATGGTGTCCCCACCCCCAGCAAGAAGAAGGAGATCAAGGTACTGTTAGGGTTAGGGTTATCAAGTTACTGTTACTGTTAGGGTTAGGGTTATCAAGTTACTGTTACTGTTAGGGTAAGGGTTATCAAGTTACTGTTACTGTTAGGGTTAGGGTTATCAAGTTACTGTTACTGTTAGGGTAAGGGTTATCAAGTTACTGTTACTGTTAGGGTTATCACGTTACTGTTACTGTTAGGGTTAGGGTTATCAAGTTACTGTTACTGTTAGGGTTAGGGTTATCACGTTACTGTTAGGGTAAGGGTTATCACGTTACTGTTACTGTTAGGGTAAGGATTATCAAGTTACTGTTACTGTTAGGGTTAGGGTTATCAAGTTACTGTTACTGTTAGGGTTAGGGTTATCAAGTTACTGTTACTGTTAGGGTTAGGGTTATCAAGTTACTGTTACTGTTAGGGTTAGGTTTATCAAGTTACTGTTACTGTTAGGGTAAGGGTTATCAAGTTACTGTTACTGTTAGGGTTAGGGTTATCAAGTTACTGTTACTGTTAGGGTAAGGGTTATCACATTACTGTTACTGTTAGGGTTAGGGTTATCAAGTTACTGTTACTGTTAGGGTAAGGGTTATCACGTTACTGTTACTGTTAGGGTTAGGGTTATCAAGTTACTGTTACTGTTAGGGTAAGGGTTATCAAGTTACTGTTACTGTTAGGGTAAGGGTTATCACGTTACTGTTACTGTTAGGCTTAGGGTTATCAAGTTACTGTTACTGTTAGGGTAAGGGTTATCAAGTTACTGTTACTGTTAGGGTTAGGGTTATCACGTTACTGTTACTGTTAGGGTTATCACGTTACTGTTAGGGTAAGGGTTATCAAGTTACTGTTACTGTTAGGGTTAGGGTTATCACGTTACTGTTACTGTTAGGGTTATCACGTTACTGTTAGGGTTATGGTTATCACCTTACTGTTAGGGTTAGGGTTATCAAGTTACTGTTACTGTTAGGGTTAGGGTTATCACGTTACTGTTACTGTTAGGGTTAGGGTTATCACGTTACTGTTAGGGTAAGGGTTATCACGTTACTGTTACTGTTACTGTTAGGGTAAGGGTTAGGATAGCATTTCCCAAACTCCGTCCTCGGGACATAAGGGGAGCAAGTTTTGGTTTTTGCCCCGAACACTACACAGCTGATCTAAATGATTGAAGCGTGATGATTAGTTGATTATTTTAAATCAGCTGTGTGTAGTGCTAAGGCAAAACAAAACAAACCATGCACCCTTTGGGGTCCTGAGGACTGAGTTTGGGAAACCATGGGTTAGGGCAAGGTACTGTTAGGCAGATGGGAGGAAGGCTTGAGAGGGTAGCTATATGACTTAAGATACTATGGTGGTCATATCTGGTTCAGAGGGTAAATGGCCCAACCTAGCCTGGTTGATTGATCTGTATGTGCTTTAGCCAACTCCAAAAACATTCCCTAGGCTACATGACATAGGAGTTGGATAAAACACAAACAGATTTGTGGACCCAGGCTCAGCTTACTTGTATCTCAGAATCAAAAACATTCACATTTGATGGTAAGCGCCACTCTAGGATGGAAATAGGCTATAAGTAAGGATACAATGCAGTATAAGTAGGATGATACCTATGGGAGCTTAGAGAGACACACAGCTTGTGTGGATATGATGTTTGTGTCAGGGTGGAGGTGTCCATCAGTGCAGATTGTCAGATGGCAGTGACTGCAGGGGTGCTGCTGGTGCTAGAGTGTACCACTGGATCTTCGGGTACCACTGTGACATTCCCTGCTGAGGTTTAACGCTAAAGATTTAAAGCAAAATTAACTCTGCTCCCTCTATGCCACTCAGAGGCTAACCAGTATAGCTCACTATCATCACTAACTGCTGTATCGAACCTTCACTTATCTCTCATGCCAAGCCAACCTAACTTCTCCTGCTGCTGTTCTTTCTTGCTCTCTCTCCCTGTCATTCACTAATATGCTCTCTCTCTCTTTAACCCTCGCTGGCAAAAGGAGGATGCTGGGTCCCCACTTGACAATATACAGGAGGTATTTGGTGTCTGGTGGCCTGTCTGTCTCTCTGTCAGTCTGTCTGTCTGTCAGTCTGTGAGATGGCCCTATGCTTACCAGTCTTTTTGTGTTCAGTAATCCCACAAATTAATGATAAACTAGCAGTATGCCTAATTGACATACAGTGAGTAATCTTCTGCACCATCATATCTTTGTTTGCACCCAAAGTATTACATTGAAGCTGCAAAACATTAATTTGATGCTGTTCATTGGAGAGCCAATATTTTAAGGGCTGTCAAATTAACACGTTAATAACGGGTTAAGGCATGACATGCTTATCGGCGGTAAATATTTTTGATGCCATTAATCGTGTCTCCATTTCACCGCACGGAACATTTTAAGCGCAGAACACAACACGGAACACAGCTACAGTCTTAGCTTGCACCTTTACATGGCTGAAGACCGTGGGCCTCTAGGCAAAATGATGCCAAATATCACCAGAGCTATGTTTTTCTTTCTGCCTGAAATTGGTGCGCGTGTCGCAGCCCATTTTAAATTACTTGCGAGACAATTTATATTTTATTTATATCTTTTATTCATTGTTTAACTATCTAGTCATGTTAACTAGCTAGCTAGGAACCTGATAACTTGACCACTGACTAGGCTATTCACAAAATGTAGATGGCACAGGAAGAACTGAAAAGGAATATGCCACTAAAAGAGATGCTTCAAAGGTAGGCTGCATTTGCAAGAGTGGGTATGTATGACTGTGTGTGTGTGTGTGTGTGTGTGTGTGTGTGTGTGTGTGTGTGTGTGTGTGTGAAAGAGGATGTGTGTGAGAATGGGAGTATGTGAAAGAGGGAGTGAGGGAGTGTGTGTAGGCCTATATCAAGTCAAATTTTATTAGTCACATGAGCCGAATACAACAGGTGTAAACCTTAGAGTGAAATACTTACTTACGAGCCCCCAACTGAAAATATACGGATAAGAATAAGAGATAAAAGTAACACGTAATTGAAGAGGAGCAGTAAAAAATAACAATATACAGTGGGGCAAAAAAGTATTTAGTCAGCCACCAATTGTGCAAGTTCTCCCACTTAAAAAGATGAGAGAGGCCTGTAATTTTCATCATAGGTACACTTCAACAATGACAGACAAAATGAGAAGAAAAAAAATCCAGAAAATCACATTGTACGATTTTTAATGAATTTATTAGCAAATTATGGTGGAAAATAAGTATTTGGTCAATAACAAAAGTTTATCTCAATACTTTGTTTTTTACCTTTTGTTGGCAATGACAGAGGTCAAACGTTTTCTCTAAGTCTTCACAAGGTTTTCACACGCTGTTGCTGGTATTTTGGCCCATTCCTCCATGCAGATCTCCTCTAGAGCAGTGATGTTTTGGGGCTGTTGCTGGGCAACACAGACTTTCAACTCCCTCCAAAGATTTTCTATGGGGTTGAGATCTGGAGACAGGCTAGGCCACTACAGGACCTTGAAATTCTTCTTACGAAGCCACTCCTTTATTGCCCGGGCGGTGTGTTTGGGATCATTGTCATGCTGAAAGACCCAGCCACGTTTCATCTTCAATGCCCTTGCTGATGGAAGGAGGTTTTCACTCAAAATCTCACGATACATGGCCCCATTCATTCTTTCCTTTACATGGATCAGTCGTCCTGGTCCCTTTGCAGACAAACAGCCCCAAAACATGATGTTTCACCCCCATGCTTCACAGTAGGTATGGTGTTCTTTGGATGCAACTCAGCATTCTTTGTCCTCCAAACACGGCGAGTTGAATTTTAACCAAAAAGTTATATTTTGGTTTCATCTGACCATATGACATTCTCCCAATCTTCTTCTGGATCATCCAAATGCTCTCTAGCAAACTTCAGACGGGCCTGGACATGTACTGGCTTAAGCAGGGGGACACGTCTGGCACTGCAGGATTTGAGTCCCTGGCGGCGTAGTGTGTTACTGATGGTAGGCTTTGTTACTTTGGTCCCAGCTCTCTGCAGGTCATTCACTAGGTCCCCCCGTGTGGATCTGGGATATTTGCTCACTGTTCTTGTGATCATTTTGACCCCACGGGGTGAGATCTTGCGTGGAGCCCCAGATCGAGGGAGATTATCAGTGGTCTTCCAATTCCTAATAATTGCTCCAACAGTTGATTTCTTCAAACCAAGCTGCTTACCTATTGGAGATTCAGTCTTCCCAGCCTGGTTCAGATCTACAATTTTGTTTCTGGTGTCCTTTGACAGCTCTTTGGTCTTGGCCATAGTGGAGTTTGGAGTGTGACTGTTTGAGGTTGTGGACAGGTGTCTTTTATACTGATAACAAGTTCAAACAGGTGCCATTAATACAGGTAACGAGTGGAGGACAGAGAAGCCTCTTAAAGAAGAAGTTACAGGTCTGTGAGAGCCAGAAATCTTGCTTGTTTGTAGGTGACCAAATACTTATTTTCCACCATAATTTGCAAATAAATTCATAAAAAATCCTACAATGTGATTTTCTGGATTTTCTTTTCTCATTTTGTCTGTCATAGTTGAAGTGTACCTATGATGAAAATTACAGGCCTCTTTCATCTCTTTAAGTGAGAGAACTTGCACAATTGGTGGCTGACTAAATACTTTTTTGCCCCACTGTATACAGGAGGGGTGCCGGTACAGAGTCAATGTGCGGGAGCACCGGTTAGTTGAGGTAGTATGTACATGTAGGTAGTTAATTAATATTAATTATAGTGACTATGCAAAGATGACAACAGAGAGTGGCAGTGGTGAGGAGGGGGAGGGCAATGTGAATAGTCTGGGTAGCCATTTGACTAGATTTTCAGGAGTCTTATGGCTTGGGGGTAGAAGCTGTTTAGAAGCCTCTTGGACCTAGACTTGGCACTTTGGTTCCTCTTGCCATGTGGTAGCAGAGAGAACAGTCTATGACTAGGGTGGCTGGAGTCGTTGACAATTGTTAGGGCCTTCCTTTGACACTGCCTGGTATAGAGTTTCCTGGATGGCCGGAAGCTTGCTCCAGTGATGTACTCGGCCGTTCGCACCACCCTCTGTAGTGCCTTGCGGTCAGAGACCGAGTAGTTGCCATACCAGGCAGTGATGCAACCAGTCAGGATGGTGTAGATGTCGAACCTTTTGAGGATGTGAGGACCCATGCCAAATCTTTTCAGTCTCCTGAGGGGGAATAGGTTTTGTGGTGCCTGCTTCACGACTGTCATGGTGTGCTTGGACCATGTTAGTTTGTTGGTGACGTGGACACCAAGGAACTTGAAGCTCTCAACCTGCTTCACTGCAGCCCTGTCGATGAGAATGGGGGCGTGCTCGGTCCTCTTTTTCCTGTAGTCCACAATCATCTCCTTTGTCTTGGTCACATTGAGGGCAAGGTTGTTGTCCTGGCACCACATGGCCAGGTCTCTGACCTTCTCCCTTTAGGCTGTCTCGTTGTTGTCGGTGATCAGGCCTACCACTGTTGTGTCATCAAATTTAATGGTGTTGGAGTCGTGCCTGACTGTGCAGTCATGAGCGAACAGGGAGTACAGGAGGGGGTTGAGCACGCACCCCTGAGGGGCCCCTGTGTTGAGGATAAGTGTGGCAGATGTGTTGTTACCTACCCTTACCACCTTGGGGCGGCCCTTCAGGAAGTCCAGGATCCAGTTGCAGAGGGAGGTGTTTAGTCCCAGGGTCCTTAGCTTGTTGATGAGCTTTGAGGGCACTATGGTGTTGAACGCTGAGCTGTAGTCAATGAATAGCAATAGGGATTTCTTATAAGCTTCCAGGTTAGAGCCCCGCTCCTTGAAAGCAGCAGCTCTAGCCTTTAGCTCAGTGTGGATGCTGCCCGTAATCCATGGTTTCTGTTTGGGGTATGTACGTACGGTCACTGTGGGGACAACGTCGTCGATGCACTTATTGATAAAGCCAATGACAGATGTGGTGTACTCCTCAATGCATTGGAGGAATCCCGGAACATATTCCAGTCTCTGCTAGCAAAACAGTCCTGTAGCTTAGCATCTGCTTCATCTGACCATTTTTTTATCGATCTAGTCACTGGTGCATCCTGCTTTAATTTTTGCTCGTAAGTGGGAATCAGGAGGATAGAATTATGGTCAGATTTGCCAAATGGAGGGCGAGTGAGAGCTTTGTATGCATCTCTGTGTGTGGAGTATTGGTGGTCCAGAGTTATTTTCCCTATGGTTGCACATTTAACATAATGATACAAATGAGGGAAAACTGATTTAAGTTTCCCTGCATTCAAGTCCCCGGCTACTGTCTCTGGGTGAGCGTTTTCTTGTTTGCTTATGGCAGAATACAGCTCATTCAATGATATCTTAGTGCCAGCCTCTGACTGTGGTGATGTGTAAACAATTACAAAGAATATAGATGAAAACTCTCTCGGTAGGTAATGTGGTCTGCAGCTTATCATGAGAAACTCTACCTCAGGCGAGCAATAGCTCGAGACTTACTTAGATATCGTGCACCAGCTGTTGTTTACAAAAATACATTGACCACCGCCCCTTGTCTTACCAGATGCCGCTGTTCTATCCTGCTGGTACATCTTATAACCAGCCAGCTGTATGTTGATATTGTTGTCATTCAGCCACGACTCCATGAATCGTAAGATGTTACAGTTTTTAATGTCCCGTTGTTAGTTTAATCTTCCCAAAAACTAGTTATTTTTATTGTCCAAAGATTGCATGTTTGAGAGCAGAATTGAGGGGAGTGGGGGTTTATTCGATCGCCTCCTACTCCTCAGAAGGCAGTCCGCCCTCCGGCCTCTCTTTCTCCGCCTCCTCTTCACGCAGATCACTGGGGTCGGTGCCTGTTCCCGAGGGAGCCGTATATCCTCTGCCTCGGGCTCGTCAGAGTCGTGAATGAAGAAAAAGGATTCTGCTAGTCCGTGGTGAGTAATCGCAGTCCTGATGTCTTTTCGGTCATAAGAGACGGTAGAAGCAACAATATGTATAAAAATAGCTTTAAAAATCGAATCAAATCAATTGTATTTATAGAGCCCTTCGTACATCAGCTGATATCTCAAAGTGCTGTACAGAAACCCAGCCTAAAACCCCAAACAGCAAGCAATGCAGGTGTAGAAGCACGGTGGCTAGGAAAAACTCACTAGAAAGGCCCAAACCTAGGAATAAACCTAGAGAGGAACCAGGCTATGAGGGGTGGCCAGTCCTCTTCTGGCTGTGCCGGGTGGAGATGATAACAGAACATGGCCAAGATGTTCAAATGTTCATAAATGACCAGCATGGTCAAATAATAATAATCACAGTAGTTGTCGAGGGTGCAGCAAGTCAGCACCTCAGGAGTAAATGTCAGTTGGCGTTTCATAGCCGATCATTAAGAGTATCTCTATCACTCCTGCTGTCTCTAGAGAGTTGAAAACAGCATGTCTGGGACAGGTAGCACATCCGGTGAACAGGTCAGGATTCCATAGCCGCAGGCAGAACAGTTGAAACTGGAGCAGCAGCATGGCCAGGTGGACTGGGGACAGCAAGGAGTCATCATTGCAAACTTACCCTAGCCCCCCTGAAACACGAGGGGACAGGAAACACTGTGGCCCCATCCGATGATACCCCCGGACAGGGCCAAACAGGAAGGATATAACCCCACCCACTTTGCCAAAGCACAGCCCCCACACCACTAGAGGGATATTTTCAACCACCAACTTACCATCCTGAGACAAGGCAGAGTGTTGCCCACAAAGATCTCAGCCACGGCACAACCCAAAGGGGGGCGCCAACCCAGACAGGAAGATCACATCAGTGACTCAACCCACTCAAGTGACGCACCCCTCCTAGGGACGGCATGAAATAGCAATAGGGTTAGAGGCAGAGAATCTGAGTGGAAAGAGGGGAACCGGCCAGGCAGAGACAGCAAGGGTGGTTCATTGCTCCAGAGCCTTTCCGTTCACCTTCACACTCCTGGGCCAGAAAAAAAAGTTACAAACAACGCAGATAAACAAACAAAAAAACACAATCGGTTGGGGGCACTAAAACCTTCTGCTCCGGTGCCATTTTACACGTGTATATATGTGTAAAGTTATCTGAACAGTACAGATGGTTACAGTGTTTTCATAACATTGTTGGACAAGTGTAAAAGCTCTTTGTTCTTTGCATTCATAGAGCCAGTTATTTTTTTCTCCTATAGTCACACTCATTTATAATGCCTGAAGCTTTATTAACAAATAGAATTAACGCCCCAAATCAACCCGGTTACCGAGAATTAACGCCCCAAATCACTCCTTTTTCTCGGGATAAATAACTGTGAGAAACCGGTAAATTATAATAAATCATGTATATGAAGAGCATGGCGTGAAATGGAACTGTTAAATTATATGTGATGTCTATATCTGGCTTCTTTAAGGCTTGCATGATGAATCATCTATTCTCAGCGTGGGGACAGACAGGCTATCTCAGTATGGGGCACAGTTCACAATGCATGTCGACATGTCATCTCATCATAACTTCTTTTCTTGTGACAGGTAGGCCTACATTTGGCAACATAGCCTATACTACAGTAATATAAAGACTGAATGCGCGTCTAAATTACCCATCTTAATCTGGATTTCGGAGGTCATCTGATTATTTTATTGAAAATATATATATTTTTTTATTGCAGCAGTGGAGTTTTAAAACAGCCTATCACTCGAGTATCTTGCTTTAAATCCTTTCTTTAACTCTGCAGTTCAGTTGTTCTCACTCTCCATCAACTCCATTCAAATTGCATCCAAAATAGATAATCATGTTCTGGATTGATATATAGCCCTATATATAGATGTCCTAGACTTCCTCTTTCAGGTAATACATTCAAGGCAGTATTAGCTTTATATTTAGCTAACTAATCATTTGTTATGCATAATAAGCTTCTATTTTATAGCCACTGTCTCTTGCGCAATACGCACACACCTGTGCTCCGCTGGCTTCTCTCCTTAAAAAACGCTCCTTAGCACTTGGACTAGAATAACTTGCTGAACATATATATTTTTTTGCATTTATTATACCAATAGACTATTTGAAGTGCGTTAAATACGGCAGCCAATAGAACTCATGGGTAGTTTGAAGTGAGAACACGCGATGGCGGTAGGCTGTAGCAGTTACTCAGCTAGCAATAAGGAATCGGACCAGAAGCGGCCCTTTTCCAGGCCAGAGCTGATTGAATTTGGCCCGGAGTCAGGTGTCATACTTGGTGCAGAATGAAAATGAATGACCCCCCAGAATCGGCCCAATTACATCGGAATGTTTCCGTCTACCGGAATTCAGCTGACTTACCAGAAACACCCTAGACGATTACCGATTTAGTCATTTTAAATATTACTATTATACATTTTAAACATACAAATTATACCTATCCACAAAATGTTTTTATTTATTTATTAATTTTATTTTTTGAATTTTATCCCCTTTTCTCCCCAATTTTCGTAGTATCCAATTATTAGTAGTTACTATCTTGTCTCATCGCTACAACTCCTGTACGGGCTCGGGAGAGACAAAGGTCGAAAGTCATGCGTCCTCCGAAACACAACCCAACAAAGCCGCACTGCTTCTTAACACAGTGCACATCCAACCCGGAAGCCAGGCGCACCAATGTGTCGGAGGAAACACCGTGCACCTGGCGACCTTGGTTAGCGTGCACTGTGCCCGGCCCGCCACAGGAGTTGCTGGTCCGTGATGAGACAAGGATATCCCTACCGGCCAAACCCTCCCTAACCCGGACGACGCTAGGCCTCTGGTGTCTATGGTGGCACAGTCTCTGGTGGCACAGCTAGTGCTGCAATGCAGTGCCCTAGACCACTGCGCCACCTGGTAGGCCCACAAAAGGTTTTTATAATATTTTTTACCCTCTTTTCATCATATCCAATTGTCTTGTCCCATTGCTGCAACTCCCATACGGCCTCGGGAGAGGCGAATGTCAAGAGCCGTGCATCCTCCGAAACACAATCCCACCATAGGGGGATATGGTGGGATATACTTTTTTGCCCCACTGTATGTAACGCAGCCCGCCTAATCATCCGACAGAGAATAGCCCCAATCAGCCCGAGCCCCAAGTACTACATTTGGACCAGATACCTCACACTGGAATTGTCCCGAGCTCAATCCCCACACCCTAGCCATAAGTAATACTGCCGAAGGCGGCCCACTCCCACTCAGCCGAGTGCCCAGACTCTCAGCCGGAGTCTGCCCAGATCCACTGTGCTAGCTGGGTATTTATTCAAACCCATAACCATTTAGTCTTCGTGAAGAGAAGTGAAAGCCTTCTGCATCTCTTTCTAGTCCTATATTATTCAAGGATTTCATTAGAATGATGAAGATAAGGACAACAAAACGTATTTCATTTAACTGTGGAAGGAATGAACCAACAATAGAGAAAGAAGAGGTAGGCAAATAACATTAGGAGAAATATTATGAAAGGTATAAATGTCTCGGCCAACTAATTATACAAATAGGCCCTATTATATTTCAAAATTAAAATCTAATTCGCTACCCTATACTTGTAACTTTGTAGGCTGCATGTGCTGCACCAGAATCACATGTTCTCTCCCTGCTTCATCATGGTTTGAATGATGTGCTTAATTCCAGTCCATATAATACAGTATAATACAGTACAGTAATACAGTTCCTCTCAAACAGATTTGCCTACTGGAGCTTGAACCCTAACCGGTAACGAGTCAATGTGCTGGGGTCCGAGGTAATTGAAGGAATTTAGGTAATATGTACATGTAGGTAGGGTTAAAATGGACTAGGCAATCAGGATAAATAATTAACAGAGTAGCAGCAGCTTATGTGAACAGTGTGTGCGTGTGTGTGTGTGTGCGTGCGTGTGTGTGTGTGTGTGTGTGTGTCTATGTGTCTGTGTGTGTGTGTGTGTGTGTGTGTGTCTATGTGTCTGTGTGTGTGTGTGTGTGTGTGTGTGTGTGTGTGGCATCAATATGCATGTGTGTCTGAGTGTACGTAGTCGTATGTCGTCTGTGTGTGTACAGTGAATTCGGAAAGTATTCAGACCCCTTTATTTTTTTCCCACAGTTTGTTACATTACAGCATTATTCTAAAATTGATTAAATATTAAATGGATTAAATATTAAATATTAATTTACACACAATACCCCATAATGACAAAGCAGAAACATGTTTTTAGATATTTTTGCAAATGTAATAAAAATGTAAAACTGAGTCCTTTAGGTGCCTTTTGGCAAACTCCTGATGGCCTTGAGACAGAAGCTGTTTTTCAGTCTCTCGGTCCCCACTTTGATGCACCTGTACTGACCTCGCCTTCTGGATGATAATGGGGTGAACAGGCAGTGGCTCGGGTGTTTTTTGTCCTTGATGATCTTTTTGGCCTTCCTATGACATTGGGTGGTGTAGGTGTCCTGGAGGGCAGATAGTTTGCCCCTGGTGATGGGTTGTGCAGACCTCACTACCCTCTGGAGAGCCTTATGGTTATGGGCAGAGCAGTTGCCATACCAGGCGGTGATACAGCCAGACAGGATGCTCTTGATTGTGCATCTGTAAAAGTGGGTGTTTTTTTGTGGGTGTTTTTGGTGACAAGCCGACTTTCTTCAGCCTCCGGAGGTTGAAGAGTAGCTGCTGCGCCTTCTTCACCACACTGTCTGTGTGGGTGGACCATTTCAGTTTGTCCGTGATGTGTACGCCGAGGAACTGAAAACTTTCCACCCTCTCCACTACTGTCCCGTCAATGTGGATAGGGGGATGCTCCCTCTGCTGTTTCCTGAAGTCCACGATCATCTCCTTTGTTTTGTTGACATTGAGTGTGAGGTTATTTTCCTGACCAGGGCGAGGTCGAGACCCAGGGTCATTCTTACATAGGTATTCCTCTTGTCCAGATGGGTTAGTGTGCAGTGTGATTGCGATTGCGTCGTCTGTGGACCTACTGGGGCGGTAAGCAAATTGGAATGGGTCTAGGGTGTCAGGTAGGGTGGAGGTGATATTGTCCTTGACTAGTCTCTCAAAGCACTTCATGATGACGGAAGTGAGTGCTACGGGGCGGTAGTCATTTAGCTCAGTTACCTTAGCTTTCTTGGGAACAGGAACAATGGTGGCCCTGTTGAAGCATGTGGGAACAGCAGACTGAAATAAGGATTGATTGAATATGTCCGTAAACACACCAGCCAGCTGGTCTGCGCATGCTCTGAGGACGCGGCTGGGGATCCCGTCTGGGCCTGCAGCCTTGCGAGGGTTAACACGTTTAAATGTTTTACTCACGTTGGCTGCAGTGAAGGAGAGCCCACAGGTTTTGGTGGCGGGCCGTGTCAGTGGCACTGTATTGTCCTCAAAGCGAGCAAATAAGCTTTCTGGGAGCAAGACATCGTGGTCCGCGATGGGGCTGGTTTTTCTGTTGTAGTCTGTGATTGTCTGTAGACCCTGCCACATACCTTTCGTGTCTGAGCTGTTTAATTGCAACTCTACTTTGTCTCTATACTGACGCTTAGCTTGTTTGATTGCCTTGCGGAGGGAATAGCTACACTGTTTGTATTCAGTCATGTTTCCGGTCACCTTGCCCTGATTAAAAGCAGTGGTTCGGCTTTCAGTTCTGCGCGAATGCTGCCATCAATCCACAGTTTCTGGTTGGGGGATGTTTTAATAGACGCTGTGGGTACAACATCACCGATGCACTTGCTAATAAACTTGCTCACCAAATCAGCGTATTCATCAATGTTGTTGTTTGACGCTATGCCGAACATATCCCAGTCCACGTGGTCGAAGCAATCTTGAAGCGTGGAATCCGATTGGTCGGACCAGCGTTGAACAGACCTGAGCGCGGGTGCTTCCTGTTTTAGTTTCTGTCTATAGGCTGGGAGCAACAAAATGGAGTCGTGGTCAGCTTTTCCGAAAGCAGGGCGGGGGAGTGCCTTATATGCGTTGCGGAAGTTAGAGTAACAATGATCTAGGGTTTTGCCAGCCCGGGTCGCGCAATCGATTTGCTCATAGAATTTAGGGAGCCTTGTTTTCAAATGATTTAAAACCCCAACTCCAATAAATGCAGCATCAGGATATGTGGTTTCCAGTTTACATAGAGTCGAATTAAGTTCTTTCAGGACTGCCGATGTGTCGGCTTGGGGGGGAATATACACGACTGTGATTATCGAAGAGAATTATCTTTGTAGATAATGCGGTCAGCATTTGATTGTGAGGAATTCTAAGTCAGGTGAACAGAAGGACTTGAGTTCCTGTATGTTGTTATGATCACACCACGTCTCGTTAATCATAAGGCATACACCCCCGTCCTTCTTCTTACCAGAGAGATGCTTGTTTCTGTCGGCGCAATGCATGAAGAAACCAGGTGGCTGTACCGACTCCGATAGCGTGGCTTGAGGGAGCCATGTTTCCGTGAAATAAAGAACGTTACAGTCTCTGATGTCTCTCTGGAAGGCAACTCTTGCTCGGATTTCGTCTACCTTGTTGTCAAGAGACTGGATATTGGCGACTAGTATGCTTGGGAGCGGTGCGCGATGTGCCCGTCTACCGAGCCTGACCAGAAGACCGCTCCGTCTGCCCCTTCTGCGTCGCCATTGTTTTGGGTCGCCGGCTGGGACCCGATCCATTGTCCTGGGTGGTGGGCCAAACAGAGGATCTGCTTCGGGAAAGTCGTATTCCTGGTCGTAATGTTGGTGAGTTGACGTTGCTCTTATATCCAATAGTTCCTCCCGACTGTATGTAATAAAACCTAAGATTTCTTGGGGTAACAATGTAAGAAATAACACATTGAAAAACTAAATACTGCATAGTTTCCTAGGCCATCTCTTTGTCGGCGCCGGAAGACTGGACAGATGGCTGACAGCGTGTATGGCGTTGTGTGGATAAGCAGTTTGCTGATGTCAACATTGTGAACCGCGTGCCCCATGGTGGCAGTGGGGTTATGGTATGGGCAGGCATAAGCTACTGACAAAAAACACAATTGCATTTTATCGATGGCAATTTGAATGCACAGAGATACTGTGACGAAATCCAGAGGCCCATTGTCGTGCCATTCATCCGCCGCCATCACCTCATGTTTCAGCATGATAATTACACAATTCCTGGAAGCTGAATATGTTCTTCCATGGCCTGCATATTCACCAGACATGTCACCCATTGAGCATGTTTGGGATGCTCTGGATCGACGTGTACCACAGTGTGTTCCAGTTCCTGCCAATATCCAGCAACTTCACACAGACATTGAAGAGGATTGGGACAACATTCCACAGGCCACAATCAACAGCTAGATCAACTCTATGCGAAGGAGATTTGTTGTGCAATGAGGAAAATGATGGTCACATCAGATACTGACTGGCTTTCTGATCTATTCCCTCACCTTATTTTTTTAAGGTATCTGTGACCACAGATGCATATCTGTATTCCCAGTCATGTGAAATCCATAGATTAGAACCCAATGAATTTATTAAAATTTACTGATTTCCTTCTATGAACTGTAGCTCAGTAGAATCTTTGAAATTGTTTCATGTTGTGTTTATATTTTTGTTCAGTGGAAAATAATGTAACAGGTGAAATGAAGAATGTGATCTGCTTTATTTTCTAACGTATTGCACAAGTTGCCTGCACGTATTTACATAAAAAGTAGCTACAAATACTACAATTTGTTGAAAAACTTAAAATAAATATTTTCAACGGTATTGACGGTTTTGAAAAACAATCCTGTGGCTATTTCCAAATACCCAGGTATGTGATACATACAGTATACCGCCCGGGCTTACAAAACAATGCACACAAATCCCCCAAAAAATAAAAAATCAAGAAATCAAGAGATATCAGAACCAGCCATTTCAGAGTCCGGAATATAGTATTGAGTATTGTGTTGCACCCCCCCCATCCCTCCCCACACACACTATTGTGTCAAGTTGACTAGATATCCTTTGGGTGGTGGCCCATTCTTGAGCAAATCTGAGCAAATTCAAAAATTAACTAATGCCATTAACTCCATTAATTAGTTGTATCGTTTGACAGCCCTAAATATTTTACTTCCTTCTAGAATGAACTACGGTTTTGGTGAAGCTGTATATTGAGTTGTTATTTTGTCTTTTATTTTTAGCATGAAGTAGTACTCAAAATCTAATAGACATAATGCCAAAATTCCCCAATGATCATTCAACCATCAGAGCAAGAGCTTGACTATACGGATTTTTACAGGCACTCCGATCTGAAAATCTGAAGTCAGCCTGCATGGTTGCGTGTGTGTGTGTTCCTGGTGTGTGCTTGTGTGTTTGTTTGTGTGTTTGTGTGTACAGCTATTCCTTGGCTGTGTCCAATTAGGGTTGTTCAGTCTGTCTGCCTGCCTCCTTGACTCAGTCTCCGCTCTTCCTCTGTCTCTGCATCCTCCCCTACTCCCCTTACCCCAATCCACCCCTACCCAATCACCCCTGTCCCTGCTTCTGCCCCAACTCTGCCATCTCAGTTGGACCAGGAGACAACCCATCGACACAAGGAGGTATAGCTCATTGTGCTGATCTGTCCAGAGTTGGAGTCAGTTCCACATCTATTCCTGTCTATTTCTTCAGCAGTTCAAAACAGTTTCGCAAATGACTGGAATTCAGATGGAATTGCCTTCAACCCTGGTTCTGTCCCAGTGCTTTGTGACCCACTCAACTGAACAAGTGGCCTCTACCAAAACATCTAGGAAATCTCATGAAACTCATTGCAGACTATTGAACAACATAGAACATTACTAAGTATACGTATTTTAGGATTAGGATAGTGCACTGAAGCTCCATTTCCTCTTTAAGTGCCTGCATCATCAATGCAATGTCCCTATTGTTGTATGGAGATGCAACACAGATTGCTCTGGATTGTCAAGGATACTGAACAACATTCACTTAAACCAGCCTCAGTGTGAATAACAGCATTCACTTAAGTCAGCCTTCAATTGATGTAATGTATGATGTATGCAGCTACAGTAGTCAATGAAAATGAATACTAGACAACAGAGAACTAGCTAGCTATTCACTAAGTGTATATATTAGCACATTCAGAGTCGTTTTAATTTGGTGTTTGTTTCCTCCTAATAAACATCCAAATCAATAATACTTTCATTGGCAAAGGGTTTTAATAGAATCCCAAATGCCATATTCATCCAAAGACAAAATACTGAATGGAATAGAAATGCAATCACATTCGCAGCCCACAAACACTTGATCCATGTGCTGAATCGCTGAGCATTAAGACACATTAGTGTAAGTCATTGTGTTTGTGTCTTTTCCTGTGCGCTGCTTACGATATTAATGTCACAGTGATATATTATTTCAGATCACGTTTTGTTCGTCCACGCATAATGCTATTTCATTTAGTTTGTCTGTGATTACTGCAGTGGTAATTTATATGATGTCATACTAATGCATATTACTCTATCCTCCTCCTTCTTCTCCTTTCCCTGCCCTCTCTCATTCTCTCTATCTATCCCTTTATTCTGTACAGTTTTTGGATAAGTCAGAGGATGTCTTACTGAAGCACCAGGCCAGTATCAATGAGCTGAAGAGAGCCCTGAGGGAGCCCAACAGCAAGCTGATGAACCGTGAGAAGCGTCTGTCAGGGACTTCACCTGGCGGAACACCCGAGAAGAAGGCTGTGAGTGTGGGATGAGGGTGGTGAGGACCTGGGGTCCACTGGAGCATGGGGTGGCAGTTGAGATTCATAACCTTTAACCTATGGACCACCTCTCCACTGTATGTCATGAATATATCACTGATAATGCCATACTACTCCTGTTTAAACTGCCCTGACATCTGACAGTGAGTCTCTGTATGACAACATTGACATTCTAGTCTTGCATTAAGTTTCCTAGCACCTCATACCTTTGACTCCCCTTGAACCCAGTAGGCTTGGAGATCAAGACTGGAGAACAGTCACTACTTTGGCTTTGTGTTTGTGTGCTTTGTCATCTATTGGAATATTGTTAACCTGAATATTTACAGTCTGATATTAAATCAAGAACTGTGTTTTTGACCGTGACTTTTGAGGACAATAATATTTCTTCAAGGTATTGTAGGTGGTTATTTATTGGAGATATATACTGCTGCAGACTCAGACCTATTGGATAGTGTGATGGTATTGCTAAAAGAGATCATAAGAACACATTTAATTAGAAAAATAACCTGGAAAAATTGTCCTGCATTTATCATTAGAGATATCTCAGTTGTATTTAAAGATAAAACTCTCTCTCTCAAGTTATTGCAGATAGTGATTCTGCAATAACTTGAAGAGATTATGTGAGGCCCTCGAGCAACAATCATCTCTAGCGTCTTCCCATCTTGATTGCCTGACAGTTAAAATGCTTCCCTTTGTGTCAGAACACAAACGCCATGCTCTTTTGATCACTTTCACATTGTGATTGTACTGTTAAGATAAAGTACGAAGATAGTATTCTCCAGTCTAGCTCTGTCAATGCAGTCTGTTACCAGGTATTTTTGTAGTCTACGGAAGCTTTCTCATCTGCTGTCTGAGAACAATCGGATTATAGCCGTGGAGAATATCATCAGACATCCTTGAGGGCATGACAACTCGATCTGTCATGTACTTAAGTAGATCTGAGGGAGAGATGCTAAAGTCCTGAATGAATAATGGCAAAGTGTGGCCTGAGAAAATCCCACTTCTCAGAGAGATTCAGAGGAAATCATAAAGCCTTTGATGTAGTTGCAAATGTTATTTTTGCATTGCAAATACCTCCTAATTTGCTTATGCAGATTTGGCAGCCGCAGGTGGAAGCTAACTAGGCCCACGTTGCTCTTTTGCAATAATCTCATAATTCGATTCAAGATTTCATCTTGATTGGCTCATAGATTTTAACTCGGACTTCAATTCAGGAGAGACAGTATGTTTGGAAAGTCCCTTGTCTCCATTGAATCAATGTTTCTTCCCCATTTCTACCTGTCTCTTTCCTTGAACCATTTTCCCCACTTGCATGAAATTGCCAACATTTAAATAGTATGCTTTGCCAAAGAACCATACAGTTGGTTTCTCTCCTTGTCACAAGAGTGACAGAGTTAGGGCTCCTCTAATAGCTGTTCTCCTCCCTCTCTCTTCCCCCTCCACCCCTCTTCTGGTGGGAAACGCTCTGCCCCCCATCAGGTGGTGGGCAAGGAACTAGTAAACAGCTTCTCTGTAGAGGGCTTCGTCCAGAAGACTGTGGTGACTTCCCCAGAGGTTTCCCTTCTCTTCCTCCTCCTTTGTCTTCTAATGTCTGCCTTATAACATACTGACTGTACTGTAGTTGGCCATTTATCTGTAATGAAACTGTGGCCCGGTACCATTTTATAGACATACTGCACAGTCAGCTACAGCTGATATCTCTTGCATACTGTTTTATTTGATCTTCTGCAGTCATTGTGTTTGAGAAAATCTTTAAGAAATGCAATAACCCACATATAGGCCTACATTTGGATGCAAATGTACACATTTCTATGTATGATTGCAGCAATAGTGGCGGAATAGATTGAGAGGAATATAGAGGTTCTATTTGTACTATAAAAACACATTACTGTACTGTAGCTGTTAACCTAAATTATGTTACAGTTCAGTTGCTGCCTCTAACTGTGTTTAATCTGTATCAACATGTAGGGCTCTGAGGAGTGGGTATTGATTGAGAAACAAAATACTCACCAACACGACTATAACTGGAAGGCAGAAGAACAGAACGAAGCTTCTACCTCGCCTCCCCCATTATTCCCTGATTCCTCTTGGGAAAGAAAGAAAGAATTGGAAAAAGACATAGAAGTGGCCAAGATGATTCATATTGAGGTTACAGGGGAGGATGGACAAGAAATGATAACAGATATTGATAACTTTCCATTGTCCAAAGCCACAAGGGAAGCCCAGGATGAATGTTCTGAACCGCGGTTGACTAGCAACAGCCGGTTCGTAGTGGAATTAGCTGAAACCACAGAATCTTCTGAAGAGGATTCACAGTGGAAAGTACCTCCAGCAGAACACTCTGGTGCAAAGAATGACATATTCCCAGTGTCAGACCCAGTCTCAACCCAAGCCCCAGCCCCAGCCCCAGCCCCAGCCCCAGCCCCAGCCCCAGCCCCAGCCCCAGCCCCAGCCCCAGCCCCAGTCCCATTCCGAGACTCTAAGAAGGATCATCAACCCAACAGACACAGAAAAAAGAAGAGACCTAATAGTTTAAACCTGGGATTGTCAACAGAATTCATCTATGAGAAAGAGGGCGATGTCTCAAATGCTGAAGAAGACAACGGGGGATCAGACTGGGAGGATAGTACAACAGAGAAGACAAAGGTGGGACAAATAGATCACCCTGTGTCCAGAGAGGAGCCAGACGACCAGTGTTGGGTGACGAGTCCACTGATGAAAGATGATGAGAGATCACCAGAGGCAAAATGGAAGGAGACAGTGGTGTCTGCATATGAAGATAAGAAAAAGGAGCACAATACTTCAATAGGAGAAGACAAGGCGACTCAGGGAAGTGTTGTGGATTATCCTGCAGTGTGTGATGGAAGAGACCAGGTTAAGCACTTCATCACTGAGGTCCAGTCAGCAGACGAAGGGCTGGGCTCTGTCAATGGTCCTGGGAAAACAGAATGTGATAGTTTAGCAGAACAGGTTAGAGAACCGGTTAAAGGGTTTCATCTCACAGAGAGGTGCATGACTGACAATAGAGAACACATAGAAGAGGTCAAGTTGAGGGAGGTCAAGACACACAAGAGACAAGCCAGTAACTCTGGGGGGGAGGAAGTGGAATGCCTCACATCAGAGGTCAGGGGTCAGAGAAGGTCTTTACAGAGACTATCAGGCAGCAGTCAGTCAGAAATCACCAGGATCGTTCCGCTCAAACCTGAAAGATCAAAGAGCTTAGCATGCAAAGATGAGCAGGACAGAGAGAGTCAGGAGTCAGAGTCTGAGCTGAGTGGTGTTTTTAGAAGAGAGTACAGATGGTCAGGGGGTTCATCAGAGGGACCTTCAGAAATCAACTGGAACAACGAGTCAACCTTCTATCAAACACCCACCCTGCCTACGTCATTCATCTCAACCGACGTTAGTCCAGCAAGACGGACCCACTCCCCGACTACCACACATAGAGACGCCCCACAGGAACAGGGCAGCTTCTGGGGTCTAGAAGGCTTGGCAAGAGTTGAGGCTAAAACTGAAGAGCTGGTTCAGCAACAGAGCAGCGCTGACCGTGATGATCACTTTCAGACGTCATTCATCTCAACCAATGCTAGTCCAGCAAGACGGACCCACTCCCCGACTACCACACACAGAGACGCCCCACAGGAACAGGGCAGCTTCTGGGGTCTGGAAGGCTTGTCAAGAGTCGAGGCTAAAACTGAAGAGCTGGTTCATCAACAGAGCAGTGCTGCCTGTGATGATCCCTTTCAGGCTGCTAGAGAAGCCATAGAGAGTCATCAGTTTCTCAGCTTCAAGGTTTCAGCCTCAGCGCTCCCCAGGACAGCTCCTCCTGCCCCTCCAGTTAAAACACAGAAGGCCAGAGAGTCTGGACTCATACTCCGGAACATCAACCGCAATGTTAGCAGGGAGCCTGGCCTGGACGCAACCAAGAAGAGACACTCGGTAACTCTGCTTGCCATCTGCTTTTCAGTCATTTGGAAACAAAAAGCATCGCATGAGCTTCAGACAGAGTCGCACACTCCCATTTTCTTATTTTCCTGTTTTCATTGACTTGAATATACATACATGTAACTTACGTGCCTGTATATGAAGAAGGGGGGGTGGAGTTTTACTTATGACACACTTGTTTTGGCTGTGTCTGATTGGCTGATTCAGCCAACAATGCATTTTGTCTGCTATGAGTTTGGACCCTCTCCCTTTCGGCCTCTCCATTTATCCCCCCTCCTCCTCTCTGCCTCTCTGCCTCCCTCCACCCTTATTTGCATACTTCACAGCAAACCAGAAACACAACTGCTTGTACATCTGTAGCAATCACTACAGAGCTGTGGTAGAGATTGTCAAAAAGACAAAAACAACTTTTCATGCTTTGGCTCATGTCTTCTATCCCCCCTCTCTTCACAGGGCGGCGCACAATTGGCCAAGCGTCGTCCGGGTTAGGGTTTGGCCGGGGTTGGCCGTCATTGTAAATAAGAATTTGTTCTTAACTGACTTGCCTAGTTAAATAAAGGTTAAATAAAAAATAAGAAACATTTGAACCTTGATTTCCCTTCCAATTATCCCTGTAGCAAGTCTCCTCTTTTGCAGAGGGTTGCAAGGAAACAAAGGGTTTTGCATATTGCCATGGAGATTTTTTTGCACTTCTCTTCCATGCTGTTTCCAAGCTGACATGTGGAGGAAGGCATGGACTTCAGACATGGTTTCATACATGTTTTACAGCTCAATTGACTGTGACAGGATCTGTGTGAGGAAATGAAAGAAGCGTGTCATTATCTCCCATAAAGGCACTATATGCTACAGATATGCTCATCCGTCAAATGCCGACCATTCATCTCCTGACGTCATGGATACCTGTTATAATAAGTCACATATGATACCAACTCAGTAGTTTGCGTAATGTCATGTAGATGAGAAAATAGTTTGTCATTTGACATGTGATTTCAAATGATCAACTTCATTAACATGAAATTGAATGACATGAGCATTGAGCTAAATGTGGCTTACAGTACCTTATTGGGGGATGATTATTTAAAAAACAGATCAAATGCTTTACAAGGATCACACGTTGGATGCTGTAATGCTTTCTTGTAAAGCAAAAGAACCCACACAGACTGTGAAGAAAGAGGCAGGAAACAAGCTGTCCAACAGCAATGCCCAGGCTGCTGTACCTACACAGACAGACCAGCTATCAGTAAGAGATGTCGCCACGTTCATTTTACAGGTCGTGTTATTCGGAGTTTGCATGTATTTGGCAGTGAAATCCTTTAACATTAGGCTTCGGACCTGACAGCTTAAATACTTTTCAGTCTTTCATCTGCGTCTAGGTCATGGACACATTGGCACGACCAGGTATGGAAAGAGGTGTGAGATCACTTTGTGAGCTGCCCCACCCAAAAAGTGAAAAACAGCATGTGAGAGCACCATCCGTTCTGTATACGGGTTGTGCAAAAACAGAATGGGCTTCCAAACATGTCATTAAATCATAGTACAGCTGCTTACTTTTACCTCCAAAACCGTCTTTGATGTCATTGAAACCAAACCCCATTCTTTGGCCAATTGAACATTTGAGCCTCATAAAACAATTCAGTCTGTGTGGTTTGCAGCATTCTCTGATTCTGTCCTTGGCCAATGATTGGCTTTTGCGATGCTGCTATGGCTCCTCTATACTACCATATCTTACAACCTGTCCATAATACATTCTGTATGACACTCTAGTTTTTACTAATACAAACCAGGATAACTGGCTTTACCTGGTGGGTTCTTCAGGGTTTTGCTCATTTCGAATAGAAGGCAGTGAAATCAGGAAATAAACTAAACTTACAATTCAATGGCATTTATTTTCAATGACTTCTCAATAAATGGAAAAGTAGAAGCTATTTATTTCAAAAGGTTTTTCATTTCTGAATTTTAAATTCAAACCACTTCCTGAATTGACTACCTTCAATTTGAATTGAGCCCAACCCTTGGGTTAATTTCTCTTGTCCAAACTGGTAGTAAGCTTACTTGTTTTCTGTACTCATGAAATAATGGAAGGGGGAGGGGACTCCCCTTCTGTGTTAGAACCGTATTGTACTGTTGTTCTTATGGTCTGTTAGTAGAAACCCAGTCTCTCTACTGATGTTTACACTCTTAGAAATAAAGGTGCTATATAGAACTTAAAAATCTTCTTCGGCTGTCCCCATAGGAGAACCCCTTGAAGAACCCTTTTTGGTTCCAGGCAGAACCGTGTTGGGTTCCATCCAGAACCCTTTCCACACAGGGTTTTACATGGAATCCAAAGGGGTTCTACTTGGAACCAGAATATGTTATCCTTGGGGGACAGCCCTTTTAGAACCTTTTTTTCTAAGATCGTAGTAGTCTGTCTCTCCAGCTTGGACTAACCTCTGGCTGTTCTCTCTGTTCCTCTGCTCTCTCTGTTCCTCTGCTTTCGCTCTTCCTCTGCTTTCTCTCTGCCTCTGCTTTTGCTCTTCCTCTGCTTTCTCTCTTCCTCTGCTTTCTCTCTTCCTCTGCTTTCTCTCTTCCTCTGCTTTCTCTCTTCCTCTGCTTTCTCTCTTCCTCTGCTCTCTCTCTTCCTCTGCTCTCTCTCTTCCTCTGCTCTCTCTGTTCCTCTGCTCTCCCTTTGTAGGAGCCACTCTCCACTCCTGTCATCTATGAAGATACAGTAGATGATGCCAAGGTCACTTAACATAATGAATTTAACCATATGCCTCCCCACATTCCCACTTTTGCACTGTTCTCTCTTGTGATAGTACAGTCTCCCTACAGTCATCCTTGGGTATCTCTATGCCTGCTGCCCATATAACAGAGGCTGAACCGTGACTATGCCACAGGCGTTTACCCTCCACTAAATTCCTGCGTGTAAGGCTTCCCCATTCATCTCCTCTCTTCGCCATGTAGGTCAATACTATGTGTAACAAATTGCGTGCCCGGAGAAGATAACGTTTTAATGGTCTTGTATGCATGTATAACATGTACTGTATAATGGCCTTGAGCAAAGATCCTACATGAATACTTCTACACACCCCCAGGAGACATATTTACTTCCAGAGGATCATTTGTCTCCTGTCATCATCATCATCATCATTATCTTCACCTCTTTCATGGCCAATCCCTGCCCTGAGCAACTGCTAGACTGGCCCTGTGTTGTGACAGCCATCTTTGTGTAATCCCCTCTCTCACCCAGAGGGAACCCTGGGAGAGGAGGCCTCAGCCGGGCTCCGCCTCGGAGGACCACGAGCGTGACACTGTGGTCTGCATGAAAGAGACCCACCTGGGCATCGAGAGGAAGTGCTCCAGCATGATGGTCAGCTCCACGTCCAGCCTGGAGGCTGAGGTGGACTTCACCGTCATCATGGACCTCCATACGGGCGTGGAGGAGTTCTCCAAGAGCATGTCTAAGCTGGGGGAGCTGCTGCCCGAGGTGGGCCAGGACGACTTTGAGGAGACCTCCAGGTTCTATTCAGCCCGTCTCATGGTCTCCCATGACATGTCCCCTGTAGAGGAGATGCCTCCTGTGCACAATGAGGTAGACACAGACATACTGTACCCCATCCCTGATCATTGCAACTCTTTGCTTCTAAAGGCCGGAACTGCCCTACTAGGGACGCCTGCCACCTTTTCTGTTGGACCATTTTCAGTTACCATTTTGGTTACTTTTTGTCAATGTTTTAACTTTCAGGTTTATAAAATTATAAAATAATTTTATCCATTTGCTTCTGATGTTTTTTTTATTTATTTTACTATGGTTTATCCATGTTTCTAAAATTAATTTTCCTATGGTTTATCCATGTTTTTTAAATTCATTTTCCTATGGTTTATCCATGTTTTTTAAATTCATTTTCCTATGGTTTATCCATGTTTTTTAAAATTCATTTTCCTATGGTTTATCCATGTTTTTTAAATTCATTTTCCTATGGTTTATCCATGTTTTTTAAAATTCATTTTCCTATGGTTTATCCATGTTTTTTAAATTCATTTTCCTATGGTTTATCCATGTTTTTAAAAATTCATTTTCCTATGGTTTATCCATGTTTTTTATTCATTTTCCTATGGTTTATCCATTTGCTTCTGCTGTTTTTTTTGCTTTAGATTATTGTGCAATTTGTATGTTTCCTTGTATTTTCCCTTCCATTGTCAATCATGCTTTCTTTACTGAATGTTTGGTCGAAGTTATATAAGTTATATACAATCACCAATTGATACAGTAGTATGGGCATACTTGTATTGTTTCATTGTCTGTTTGAAAAGTATTATAATCCTTGAATAATAAATGTATTGTAATTGACCTAAGGATAAGCATTTTCAATACCATGTTGAAGCCAGCACATATTTTACAGAATATACCGTACTCAGACATCTGTTTTGACCATGTCAATTAGATCATCTGATGGATTTTCATGTGTCTCAAAAGTCATTCAGCAACCCAAAATGCTTCCCATTATTGACCCCCAACACATTTTGGGGGTCAATTTCAGGCCATTTGTTGACAGTTGTTTTACTGTCAGGGAATATTGATGAAGTTAGACCAGAGACATTCTATTGTTCTCTATTTACGTAGTCTCACTGTACCTTTCTGTCTCACCCTGCTGCAGCCCCCAGTAGCCAGGAAAGACCCTAGTGCTGTTAGCGCTGCCCAGATGCTGAGGGAGGCCGACGCCAAGATGGAGACACACACCAATGGGTCAGAGGTCACCAGCACCAACATCATGGACATGTCAGAGCAGGTATACTACATCAGGCTATGCCTATGGACTCACATCTGTCCCCTGTGTTTGGTGGATGATTCAGCCTGGTACAGTAGTCTCATCTGTTTGTGCTCCAGCCAAGTCCTCTGCCAACAAACACAACAGAGGAGTTGGCTAAAGCACAAACAGATCTACTTTCAGTGCTGTGCTAGTGCATACTAATAAGGGTGCATACTAATAAGGATGCATACTAATAAGGATGCATACTACTGAAGGTGCAAACTAATGATCAAATGTTGCAGAGGGGTCTAAATTGTTTGAACATAACATGTCTGAAATGATCTTGAGCAGGAAATGAAAACATTTAGTGAATAAGACAACAGTAGGACCATTATCTAGTCATTTTGACCCCATCAATCTGCCATTTAGTTTGGATTTTTTGTCGTTTAAAAAGGAGTAGCCTATATCCATTTATGTATACATCCGGCCGAGGCAGGCGGCAGAGCAAATCAGTTTTTTTTCACGGCACCTGTTCAGTGCAGGTGTAGGTTCAGGTTGAGGCTCAGAATCAGAAGAAAACTCAGAGATGTCATCATAATTCATTTCTTCCACATCATTGGAGTCATTTTCATTCAAAATGGTATGTACTCTATCAGTCTGCTCTGGCCTACTTGGAAAACACATTCAGAGCTTGCGTAATTTACAATGGCAAAAAGACCATGGACAATGCTAACGAGTGCATCCATTCGTCTTGGTCTTCTTGCAGTTTGTAAATTATGCAAGCTCTCAATGTGTACTCCAAGTAGGCCAGAGTAGACTGATAGAAGAAAACAGTAACAGTACTCTATCTCCTCCTCTGAAGAGGAGGTGTAGCAAGGATCGGACCAAAATGCAGCTTGGTAATTTTCATACATGTTTAATAGACAAATAAACACGAACAATACAAAACCTAAACAGCCTATCTGGTGCAAACAAACACAGAGACAGGAACAATCACCCACCAAACACTCAAAGAATATGGCTGCCTAAATATGGTTCCCAATCAGAGACAACGATAAACACCTGCCTCTGATTGAGAACCACTCCAGACAGCCATAGACTATACTAGATAACCCCACTAAGCCACAATCCCAAAACCTACAAAAACCCCAAGACAAAACACACCACATAATAAACCCGTGTCACACCCTGGCCTAACCAAAATAATAAAGAAAACACAAAATACTAAGAACAGGGCGTGACAAGTACATACCATTTTGAGATTATAATTAGAATAGATCAATACAATATAATGGCCCGCACGGTTCTTCATTCACAATAAGTGATTACATATTTGTGCGTCATTGCTTCCCCTCGCTCATCAACTCTTCCATTCTCCCTCATCATACTTTAGCCTACTTCATTTATTTCATCTGTTATTATATGTGTGAAATTACCCTGATGTATCTGATGCGGTCTGGCAAAAAGAGAATGTTATGCCATATTCATCTAGTCCAGACAGCATCAGATATATGGGCTACACATACTGAGACAGAGAAGTGCTGTTTCGTTTGTTCGGATGCTTTGTTGGACAATGATGGGTCTTTCTGTTGGCTCCGGGTCTTGGTCAAATAAATGATCAATTTTTTTATATTTTATTTACAGTGGGGCAAAAAAGTATTTAGTCAGCCACCAATTGTGCAAGTTCTCCCACTTAAAAAGATGAGAGAGGCCTGTAATTTTCATCATAGGTACACTTCAACTATGATGGACAAAATGAGAAAAAAAATCCAGAAAATCACATTGTAGGATTTTTTATGAATTTATTTTCAAATTATGGTGGAAAATAAGTATTTGATTATAAGATTTCTGGCTCTCACATCCACAGAACTTCTTCTTTAAGAGGCTCCTCTGTCATCCACTTGTTACCTGTATTAATGGCACCTGTTTGAACTTGTTATCAGTATAAAAGACACCTGTCCACAACCTCAAACAGTCACACTCCAAACTCCACTATGACCAAGACCAAAGAGCTGTCAAAGGACACCAGAAACAAAATTGTAGACCTGCACCAGGCTGGGAAGACTGAATCTGCAATAGGTAAGCAGCTTGGTTTGAAGAAATCAACTGTGGGAGCAATTATTAGGAAATGGAAGACATACAAGACCACTGATAATCTCCCTCGATCTGGGGCTCCACGCAAGATCTCACCCCGTGGGGTCAAAATGATCACAAGAACGGTGAGCAAAAATCCCAGAACCACACGAATGACCTGCAGAGAGCTGGGACCAAAGTAACAAAGCCTACCATCAGTAACACACTACGCCGCCAGGGACCCAAATCCTGCAGTGCCAGCCGTGTCCTCCTGCTTAAGCCAGTACATGTCCAGGCCCGTCTGAAGTTTGCTAGAGAGCATTTGGATGATCCAGAAGAAGATTGGGAGAATGTCATATGGTCAGATGAAACCAAAATAGAACTTTTTGGTAAAAACTCAACTCGTCATGTTTGGAGGACGAAGAATGCTGAGTTGCATCCAAAGAACACCATACCTTCTGTGAAGCATGGGGGTGGTAACATCATGCTTTGGGGCTGTTTTTCTGCAAAGGGACCAGGACGACTGATCCATGTAAAGGAAAGAATGAATGGGGCCATGTATCGTGAGATTACGAGTGAAAACCTACTTCCATCAGCAAGGGCATTGAAGATGAAACGTGGCTGGGTCTTTCAGCATGACAATGATCCCAAACACACCTCCCAGGCAACGAAGGAGTGGCTTCGTAAGAAGCATTTCAAGGTCCTGGAGTGGCCTAGCCAGTCTCCTGATCTCAACCCCATAGAAAATCTTTGGAGGGAGTTGAAAGTCCGTGTTGGCCAGCAACAGCCCCAAAACATCACTGCTCTAGAGGAGATCTGCATGGAGGAATGGGCCAAAATACCAGCAACAGTGTGTGAAAACCTCTGTCATTGCCAACAAAGGGTATATAACAAAGTATTGAGATAAACTTTTGTTATTGACCAAATACTTATTTTCCACCATAATTTGCAAATAAATTCATAAAAAATCCTACAATGTGATATTCGGGATTTTTTTTCTCATTTTGTCTGTCATAGTTGAAGTGTACCTATGATGAAAATTACAGGCCTCTCTCATCTTTTTAAGTGGGAGAACTTGCACAATTGGTGGCCGACTAAATACTTTTTTTCCCCACTGTATATGGGCACGGAGGTATGGCAGGGCGGGCCAGGAGGTATGCTAGGGCAGGCCCCCTAAGGCCTGTAGTAAACGCCGGCCCCGAGTCTATGGTATAGCCTAATATATATTAGCCTTATTCTCTTCATATCTCTGCAGATCTTGATTAGACTGAGTGCCTTATTCTCACAACCACAATGACATAATTGCATCATTAAGGAGGGATTAAAGTATTGACAGGAAATTAACGAGAATGATGAAAGAATGCGGGAGTTCCATTTCTCTACAGTCTGAGTAAGAAGCTGTCGCAGCCCCAACAGGTGCCTGATTAAAATGTAATTAGTGCCTCTCTGGTGTGCCATTCATCTAATGATGAGGATGAGCTGTGTCAGTGATCTGGAGAGGGTGCCTTTGAAGTGGAAACTCAACATTTTTACTTCTCAGTGAAAGACATGCTAAGCATGGAAAAAGAATGTCTAGAATAGGTGGATAGTCTAATAGGTAACAGATGGATATTTATATGGTGTAGAGCCTCTTGGGCAGATGTGCTCTTGATTTGTAGTAAGCCACTGTGTGTGTGTGTGTGTGTGTGTGTGTGTGTGTGTGTGTGTGTGTGTGTGTGTGTGTGTGTGTGTGTGTGTGTGTGTGTGTGTGTGTGTGTGTGTGTGTGTGTGTGTGTGTGTGTGTGTGTGTGTGTGTGCAGCAAATGGAGACTGACGTCAACTGTAATGAATCTAAAGTCTCCAGCAGCACTGACGTGGCTCAGCCACCAGAGGGAGTCCTGGTATGTGTCAGTCTCTCTTGACAACAGCTGAAAGGCTGAAGGCTATGCTATGCTTGCTCTGGCTGCAGTCTGATTTTCTGCTGTACATTCTCACCCCTTCTCTCTGAACCGCACACTCATTAACTCCCTGATGGATTTGACTGGAGCTGGACTGGTGTAATTATTGTGCTCATGGGAGATAAGGGTATAGAGAATCTCTCTAATCTGCCATTACAGGTTTTGCATGTGCAAATAATGGGCTGCAAGTTTAGAGAGTATATTTAACCAGATTGTGGCCAGATTGTTTCGTTTTCTGCCTTGATATGATATTGCCTCAAAATATTTGCATGCACATCCTTTTAAAATAAGCTTGTTAAAATGAAGACTTCTCCCATGTTCTCAACCATGCAGAGCTCTTTAGTTTATATCATACTGCTACCCTATAATTGGCTTGTGTTGTCTATGATACTTAAAGGGGCAATCTGCAGTTGCGACATTCATTTTTGGACTTATAAATTAATGATATGTACCCATTGATTCTTGAAGAATGTAACTTATAAATGCCTCATGAGCTTAGTTCAACTGTCGTACCCCACCAGAACCCCAAATATAAGCTTGTTTTACTCCAATGTTGGTAAATAAAGTAAATGTAAACAAACTCCCTGGCTGTTTTCCTAAACAGAACCAAGGCAGAACACTTTGGTATTGTTCAGCTGCTGATTGCCACTTTAATGTTTCAATTAACTCCAATTTGTATCACTTTGCCAGCAAACTTGCTGTTTTGATAATGGCAGGAGGATCTGTTGAGTTGAACTTCACTAGTTGGTACATAACCATGTTGATACCATACTTCTGTAGGGCGGCAGGTAGCCTATCGGTTAAGAACGTTGGGCCAGTAACCGAATTCCCGAGCCGACTAGGTCAGAAATCTGTCGTTGAGCCCTTGAGCAAGGCACATAAATCTAATTGCTCCAGTAAATCGCTCTGTATAAGAGCGTCGGCTAAATGACTCAAATTGAAAATGTAAGTGGTTATGCTACACTTTTGCTTGGCTGCCTATTGGTTTATAACTTGCTTATAGGTTCATCCTAATACCTTGCTTCTGATTCCCTACGGTCAGGTTGAGGACTGTATGTTCCCATATGGCCACATTGCTCTTCTACCTTATCAGTTTAATCTGCATGAACATGATGACTTCATCCCTTCATCCATGTGACATTTCCTCTCCTCCCTCTCTTCATCCCATAACCAGAACCAGGGAGTTGGCAGTAGGAAGGAGGCTCCTCTCCCTAGTAAAGAAAATTGCTCCCCTGTAAGTACCTAGTTCACCTCACCATTAATCCCCTCCCCTCACTCAATAGACTGACTATTACTGTCCTACAGTATGGCAGAGCACAGCATGGCCCCAATGTAGCTATTGATTTATTGAGAGAGAGGTGGGAAAAGATGCAGTTGTATTTTGGCTGGACTAGAACCAGCAACATAGTTTTTGTATGTCTGTGTCTGTTCCTGAATTAAATTGGGAATTCAGATGTGGGGAGCCCTATTTAGAGGGGGAAGGGTTTAGCCAGGGTTGAACATAAAGCTAGGGTTAGATTATACCAAGATGTGTATGTTTAGTGTTATATCTGGCCTATGCCATGTCCCTCACTGTATTGCAGTGTATTTTGTTGTACGCGAAGCAAATATCTGTGTAAATCAGACATGAAAGAAATATGGAATATAATCTAAGATTAGAGTTATGACTAGGGTTAGGGTTGAGCTAGGTTGTAGACATGAAGCTAGGGTTAGGCCGGGTTAGCGTTAGAGTTTTGGCTAGGGTTAGGGTTACTGCTGTAAGTACAATGTATTACCGTTTTAAGGCTAGTGTTTGGGGTTTGTACTCTTATCCTTTCTATTCTACTCCTCTTTGGACCAGTAAGATGACGGAGCTCAGCTCAGGGTAACTCTGTCTCCCAAAAATGTGTGTGTCAGTGTTTGAAGCAGCTGTGCTTATAATGAAAGTGACCCTTCTTCCTCCTAATGACAATGCTGCAGGTGAAGGCAGGCACCCTGGGGAGAGAGGCTGTAGAGTCCCCCCTGAATGTTACCACTGACAACATCACAACTCAAGTTACCAAGGTAACCCCTCCTGTCTCATTTCCACCCTTTAAAAATATAAAATAATTGACACTACTGAATATGTAACTTCATTTAAAAAAAAACTTTTCTCCCCAATTTCGTTGTATTCAATTGTTAGTTGTTACTATCTTGTCTCATCGCTGCAACTCCCCGTACGGGCTCGGGAGAGACGAATGTCGAAATCCATGCGTCCTCTGAAACACAACCCAACCAAGCTGCACTGCTTCTTAACACAGCGCGCATCCAACCCGGAAGCCAGCCGCATCAATGTATTGGAGGAGACACATTGGTGGATATCCTTGTCTCATTGCCCACTAGCGACCCCTGTGGTAGGCCAGGTGCAGTGCGCGCGAACCAGGTCGCCAGGTGCACGATGAGACAAGGATATCCCTACCGGCCAAGCCCTCCCTAACCCGGACGACGCTAGGCCAATTGTGCGTTGACCTCCCGGTCGCGGCCGGCTGCGACAGAGCCTGGGCTCAAACCCAGAGTCTCTGGTGGTACAGCTAACACTGCGATGCAGTGCCCTAGGCCACTGCGCCACCTGGGACGCCTCCCAATATGTAACTTTTGGGGCAACCAAATTCACATAGAAATGTGAGTTATAGATCTATCATTCTACAGTTGAAGTCAGAATTTTACATACACAGGTTGGAGTCATTAAAACTAGTTTTTCAACCACTCCACAAATTTCTTGTTTAACAAACTATAGTTTTGGCAAGTCGGATAGGACATCTACTTTGTACATTGCACAAGTAATTTTTCCAACAATTGTTTACAGACAGATTAATTCACTGATAATTTCACTGTATCACAATTCCAGTGGGTCAGAAGTTTACATACACTAAGTTGACTGTGCCTTTAAACGACTTGGAAATGTCCAGAAAATGATGTCATGGCTTTAGAAGCTTCTGATGTGGTAATTTACATATTTTGAGTTAATTGGAGGTGTACCTGTGGATGTATTTCAAGGGCCACCTTCAAACCCAGTGCCTCTTCAATTGACATCATGGGAAAATCAAAAGAAATCACCCAAGACCTCAGAAAAAACATTGTAGACCTCCACAAGTCTGGTTCATCCTTGGGAGCAATTTCCAAATGCCAAATGGACAAAGATTGTTCTTTTTGGAGAAATGTCCTCTTGTCTGATTAAACAAAAATAGAACTGTTTGGCCATAATGACCATTGTTGTGTTTGGAGGAAAAAGGGGGAGGCTTGCAAGCTGAAGAACACCATCCCAGCCGTGAAGCACGGGGGTGGCAGCATCATGTTTTGGGGGTGCTTTGCTGCAGGAGGGAATGGTGTACTTCACAAAATAGATGGCAACATGAGGAAGGGAAATTATGTGGATATATTGAAGCAACATCTCAAGACATTAGTCAGGACGTTAAAGCTTGGTCGCAAATTGATCTTCCAAATGGACGCTGACCCCAAGCATACTTCCAAAGTTGTGGCCAAATGGCTTAAGGACAATAAAATCAAGGTATTGGAGTGGCCATCACAAAGCCCTGACCTCAATCCTAGAGAAAATTTGTGGGCAGAACTGAAAAAGTGTGTGCGAGCAAGGAGGCCTACAAACCTGACTCCGTTACACCAGCTCTGTCAGGAGGAATGGGCCAAAATTCACCCAACATAATGTGAGAAGCTTGTGGAAGTCTACCCAAAATATTTGACCCAAGTTAAACAATTTAAAGGCAATGCTACCAAATACTAATTAAGCGTATTTAAACTTCTGACCCACTGGGAATGTGATGAAAGAAATAAAAGCTTAAATAAAGAAATATCTCGACTATTATTCTGACATTTCACATTCTTAAAATAAAGTGGTGATCCTAACTGACCTAAGACAGGTAATTTTTACTAGGATGAAATGTCAGGAATTGCGAAACAAGGAGTTGAAATTGATTTGGCTAAGGTGTATGTAAACTTCCAACTTCAACTGTAAAAATATGTCAAAGACACTGTTGTAACGGCTCTCGTTGGTGGTAGGAAGAGTAGACCAAACCGCAGCGTGGACAGTGTTCATGATTCGTTTATTCAAAAAACACTCAAACAAAAGCGAAAATGAAAGCGCACAGTTCTGTCAGGCTAAGACACTAAACAGATAACTAGATCCCACAACCTAATGGTGGGAAAAAGTGCTGCCTAAGTATGATCCCCAATCAGAATCTCCCACCCGAGTCACACCCTGACCTAACCAAACACAGAGAATAATAAGGATCTCTAAGGTCAGGGCGTGACAGCTCTAGATCTGTTCTATGTGCACTATTTCTATGCTTCCCTGTCTCATGCTTTGTTTTTATGTGTTTTACTTTTGGTTTTGTACATCAGCTTCAGACAGCTGGAAATACAATATTTTTGGTTATGGATAAAATACAGTACTAGTCAAAAGATTGAACACACCTACTCATTCAAGGGGTTTTTTTGTGACTATTTTCGACATTGTAGAATAATAGTGAAGACATCGAAACTATGAAATAACACATGTTGTAAACAAAAAAGTGTTAAACAAATCCAAATATATTTTAGATTTTTCAAAGTTGCCACCCTTTGACTTGATGACAGCTTTGCACACTCGTGTCATTCTCTCAACCAGCTTCATGAGGAATGCTTTATTAACCAACAGTCTTGAAGGAGTTCCCACATATCCTGAACACTTGTTGGCTGCTTTTCCTTCACTCTGCGGTCCAACTCATCCCAAACCATCTCAATTGGGTTGAGGTCGGGTGACTGTGGAGGCCAGGTCATCTGATGCAGCACTCCATCGCTCTCCTTTTTGGTCAAATAGCCCTTACACAGCCTGGAGGTGTGTTTTGGGTAATCTTCCTGTTGAAAAGCAAATGATAGTCCCACTAAGCGCAAACCAGATGGGATGGCGTTTCGCTGCAGAATGCTGTGGTGGCCATGCTGGTTAAGTGTGCCGTGAAATCTACATAAATCACTGACAGCGTCACCAGCAATGCACCATCACACCTCCTCCTCCATGCTTCACGGTGGGAATTACACATGTGGAGATCATCCGTTCACCTACTCTGCGTTTCACAAAGACATGGCGGTTGTAACCAAAAATCTCAGATTTGGACTTATCAGACCAAAAGACAGATCTCCACTGGTCTAATGTACATTGCTTGTGTTTCTTGGCCCAAGCAAGTCTCTTCTTATTATTGGTGTCCTTTAGTACTGGTTTCTTTGCAGCAATTCAACCATGAAGGTCCTGATTGCAGCAGTCTCCTCTGAACAGTTGATGTTGAGATGTGTCTGTTACTTGAACTCTGTGAAGCATTTATTTGGGCTGCAATCTGAGGTGCAGTTAACTGTTATGACTCTAGGGGGAGTTTTTTCATTTTTGGAAAAAAAACGTTCCCGTTTTAAACGGGATATTTTGTCAGGACAAGATGCTAGAATATGCATATAATTGAGAGCTTAGGATAGAAAACACTATAACGTTTCCAACACTGTAAAGATATTGTCTGTGAGTATAACAGAACTGATGTTGAAGGCAAACGCCTGAGAAAAATCCAATCCGGAAGTGCCCCATATTTTGAAAGCGCTGCGTTCCAATGAGTCCCTATATTGAGCTGTGAATGTGCTATCAACCAGCTTACATTTTCTACTTAATCCCCAAGGTGTCTACAGCATTGTGACGTAGTTTTACGCATTTATGTTGGAGAATAGTCGTAGGCGGCTACATTGCGCAAGTGGTCACCTGATGCCCCCAGAGAGATGCTCGCGTAAAATACAGAGGTAGCCATTACTCCAATCGATCCTACTGAAAAACGAATTGTCCCGATGGATATATTATCGAATAGATATTTGAAAAACACCTTGAGGTTTGATTATAAACAAGTTTGCCATGTTTCTGTCGATATTATGGAGGTAATTTGGAATATTTTTCGCCGTTTTCGTGACTGCAATTTCCGGGCGATTTCTCAGCCAAACGTGAACAACAAACTGAGCTATTTCGCCTACAAAAATAATATTTTTGGAAAAAAGGAACATTTGCTATCTAACTGGGAGTCTCATGAGTGAAAACATCCGAAGCTCATCACAGGTAAATGATTTCATTTGATTGCTTTTCTGATTTCCGTGACCAAGTTACTTGCTGCTAGCTGGTCAAAATGCTATGCTAGGCTATCGATAAACTTACACAAATGCTTGTCTAGCTTTGGCTGTAAAGCATATTTTGAAAATCTGAGATGACAGGGTGATTAACAAAATGCTAAGCTGTGTATCAATATTTTTCATTTGTGATTTTCATGAATGGGAATATTTTCTAGGGATATTTATGTCCGTTGCGTTCTGCTAATTCGTGTCAGGCGATGATTACGCTCCCGCATGCGGGATGGGGAGTCAGTAGAGGTTCTTAAGGCTGGTAATTCTAATGAACTTATCCTCTGCAGCAGAGGTAACTTTGGGTCTTCCTTTCCTGTGATGGTCCTCAAGATAGCCAGTTTCATCATAGCACTTGATGGTTTTTGCTACTGCACTTGAAGAAACTTTAAAAGTTCTTGAAATTTTCCGCATTGACTGACCTTCATGTCTTAACGTAATGACGGACTGTCGTTTCTCTTAGCTTATTTGAGCTGTTCTTGCCATAATTTTTAAATTATTTTTTTATTTTTTTATTTCACCTTTATTTAACCAGGTAGGCTAGTTGAGAACAAGTTCTCATTTACAACTGCGACCTGGACAAGATAAAGCATAGCAGTGTGAACAGACAACAACACAGAGTTACACATGGAGTAAACAATAAACAAGTTAATAACAAAGTAGAAAAAAAAAGAAAAAAAAGAAAAGAAGAGTCCAAATACATTGTGTGCAAAAGGCATGAGGAGGTAGGCAAATAATTACAATTTAGCAGATTAACACTGGAGTGATAAATGATCAGATGGTCATGTGCAGGTAGAGATACTGGTGTGCAAGAGAGCAGAAGAGTAAATAAATAAAAACAGTATGGGGATGAGGTAGGTAAATTGGGTGGGCTATTTACCGATGGACTATGTACAGCTGCAGCGATTGGTTAGCTGCTCAGATAGCAGATGTTTAAAGTTGGTGAGGGAGATAAAAATCTCCAACTTCAACGATTTTTGCAATTCATTCCAGTCACAGGCAGCAGAGAACTGGAAGGAAAGGCGGCCAAAAGAGGTGTTGGCTTTAGGGATGATCAGTGAGATACACCTGCTGGAGCGCGTGCTACGGGTGAGTGTTGCCATCATGACCAGTGAACTGAGATAAGGCGGAGCTTTATCTAGCATGGACTTGTAGATGACCTGGAGCCAGTCGGTCTGGCGACGAATATGTAGCGAGGGCCAACCGACTAGAGCATACAGGTCGCAGTGGTAGGTGGTATAAGGTGCTTTAGTAACAAAACGGATGGCACTGTGATAAACTGCATCCAGTTTGCTGAGTAGAGTATTGGAAGCTATTTTGTAGATGACATCGCCGAGGATCGGTAGGATAGTCAGTTTTACTAGGGTAAGTTTGGCGGCGTGAGTGAAGGAGGCTTTGTTACGAAATAGAAAGCCGATTCTAGATTTGATTTTGGATTGGAGATGTTTGATATGAGTCTGGAAGGAGAGTTTACAGTCTAGCCAGAGACCTAGGTACTTATAGATGTCGGAACCATCCAGGGTGGTGATGCTAGTCGGGCGTGCGGGTGCAGGCAGCGAACGGTTGAAAAGCATGCATTTGGTTTTACTAGCTTTTAAGAGCAGTTGGAGGCCAAGGAAGGAGTGTTGTATGGCATTGAAGCTCGTTTGGAGGTTAGATAGCACAGTGTCCTAGGAAGGGCCAGAAGTATACAGAATGGTGTCGTCTGCGTAGAGGTGGATCAGGGAATCGCCCGCAGCAAGAGCAGCATCATTGATATATACAGAGAAAAGAGTCGGCCCGAGAATTGAACCCTGTGGCACGCCCATAGAGACTGCCAGAGGACCGGACATCATGCCCTCCGATTTGACACACTGAACTCTGTCTGCAAGGTAGTTGGTAAACCAGGCAAGGCAGTCATTAGAAAAACCGAGGCTACTGAGTCTGCCGATAAGAATATGGTGATTGACAGAGTTGAAAGCCTTGGCCAGGTCGATGAAGACGGCTGCACAGTACTGTCTTTTATCGATGGCGGTTATGATATCGTTTAGTACCTTTAAAGTGGCTGAGGTGCACCCGTGACCGGCTCGGAAACCAGATTGCACAGCGGAGAAGGTACGGTGGGATTCGAGATGGTCAGTGATCTGTTTGTTGACTTGGCTTTAGAAGACCTTAGATAGGCAGGGCAGGATGGATATAGGTCTGTAGCTGGGAGGAGGTGCTCTTGTTCTCCAGGGACTTTACAGTGTCCCAGAACTTTTTGGAGTTAGAGCTACAGGATGCAAATTTCTGCTTGAAAAAGCTGGCCTTTGCTTTCCTGACTGACTGCGTGTATTGGTTCCTGAATTCCCTGAACAGTTGCATATAGCGGGGACTATTCGATGCTAATGCAGTCCGCAACAGAATGTTTTTGTGTTGGTCGAGGGCAGTCGGGTCTGGAGTGAACCAAGGGTAAATTTTAAAGAATTTAAAGAATGACCAGGCTCCTCAACTGACGGGATGAGGTCAATATCCTTCCAGGATACCCGGGCCAGGTCGATTAGAAAGGCCTGCTCGCAGAAGTGTTTGACAGTGATTAGGGGTGGTCGTTTGACTGTGGACCCGTAACGGATACAGGCAATGAGGCAGTGATTGCTGAGATCCTGATTGAAGACAGCAGGTTGGAGGTGTATTTGGAGGGCAAGTTGGTCAGGAAACGTCTATGAGGGCACCCTTGTTTACAGATCTAGGGTTGTACCTGGTGGGTTCCTTGATGATTTGTGTGAGATTTAGGGCATCTAGCTTAGATTGTAGGACTGCCGGGGTGTTAAGCATATCCCAGTTTAGGTCACCTAACAGAACAAACTCTGAAGCTAGATGGGGGGCGATCAATTCACAAATGGTGTCCAGGGCACAGCTGGGAGCTGAGGGGGGTCGGTAGCAGGCGGCAACAGTGAGAGACTTATTTCTGGAGAGATTAATTTTTAAAATTAGAATATGGACTTGGTCTTTTACCAAATAGGGCTATCTTCTCTATACCACCCCTACCTTGTCACAACACAACTGATTGGCTGAAGCGCATTAAGAAGGAAATAAATTTCACAAATTAACGTTTAACAAGGCACACCTGCTCATTGAAATGCATTCCAGGTGACTACCTCATGAAGCTGGTTGAGAGAATGCCAAGCGTGTGCAAAGCTCTCATCAAGGCAAAGGGTGGCTACTTTGAAGAATCTTAAATGTAAAACACATTTTGATTTGTTTAACACTTTTTTGGTTACAACATGATTCCATATGTATTATTTCATGGTTTTGATGTCTTCACTATTATTCTACAATGTAGAAATTAGTAAATATAAAGAAAATCCCTTGAATGAGTAGGTGTGTCCAAACTTTTGACTGGTACTGTGTGTCACAGTGGTTTAGATTGTACATTGATTCTCTGCACTACACTAGCATATTTTGTCACATAAACTGAAATTGAGTGAATTATTAGAGTTTTAGCAACCAATGGCAGAGCGATTTCAGCATAGTGCAACTTTAATAGTCTATTTATACATTATTGAGCTATGACATTAATTATCTGATCTGTAGCTTGATCTGTAGCTGTTGTTGAATGGACGTGTGTGTGTTGTGTTTTAGACAGTGAAAGGTGGCTACTCCGAGACCAGGATTGAAAAAAGGATCATCATCACAGGAGATGATGACGTGGACCAACATCAGGTGAGTCAAAATCAAATCAAATGTTATTGGTCACATGCGCCAAATACAACAGGTGTTTCACCTTACAGTGAAAGGCTTACTTACAAGCCCTTAACCAACAATGCAGTTAAAAAAAATCCTATAAAAAATAAGAAATAAAAGTAACAAATAATTTAGAGCAGCAGGAAAATAAAAATAGCGAGGCTATATACAGGGGGTACCAGTACAGAGTCAATGTGCGGGGGCACCGGTTAGTCAAGGTAATTGAGGTAGTATGTACATGTACAGTTGAAATCGGAAGTTTACATTCACCTTAGCCAAATACATTTAAACTTAGTTTTTCACAATTCCTTACATTTAATCCTTGTAAAAATGCCCTGTCTTAGGTCAGTTAGGATCACCATTTTATTTTAAGAATGTGAAATTATTTCTTTCATCACATTCCCAGTGGGTCAGAAGTTTAAATACACTCAATTAGTATTTGGTAATATTGCCTATAAATTGTTTAACTTGGGCCAAATGTTTCGGGTAGCCTTGACCAAAAAAGTACGATCTTTGTCCCCATGTGCAGTTGCAAACCGTCTGGCTTTTTTTATGGCAGTTTTGGAGCAGTGGCTTCTTCCTTGCTTCCTCCTTGCCTTTCAGTTTATGTCGTTATAGGACTCATTTTACTGTCGATATAGATACTTTTGTACCTGTTTCCTCCAGCATCTTCACAAGGTCCTTTGCTGTTGTTCTGGGATTGATTTACACTTTTCGCACCAAAGTTTGTTAATCTCTAGGAGACAGAACGCGTCTCCTTCCTGAGCGGTATGATAGCTGCGTGGTCCCATTGTGTTTATACTTGCGTACTATTGTTTGTACAGATGAACGTGGTACCTTCAGGCGTTTGGAAATTGCTCCCAAGGATGAACCAGACTTGTGGAGGTCTACAATGTTTTTTTCTGAGGTCTTGGCTGATTTCTTTTAATTTTCCCATGATTTCAAGCAAAGAGGCACTGAGTTTGAAGGTAGGCCTTGAAATACATCCACAGGTACACCTCCAATTAACTCAAATGATGTCAATCAGAAGCTTCTAAAGCCATGACATAATTTTCTGGAATTTTCCAAGCGTTTTAAAGGCACAGTCAACGTAGTGTATGTAAACTTCTGACCCACTGGAATTGTGATACAGTGAATTATAAGTGAAATAATCTGTCTGTAAACAATTGTTGAAAAATTACTTGTGCAATTCACAAAGTATATGTCCTAACCGACTTGCCAAAACTATAGTTTGTTAACAAGAAATTTGTGGAGTGGTTGAAAAACTAGTTTTAATGACTACAACCTAAGTGTATGTAAAATTCCGACTTCAACTGTAAGTAGAATGATAGATCTATAACTCACATTTCTATGCGAATTTGGTTGCACCAAAGGTTACATTTTGGGGGGCCTCCCGGGTGGCGCAGTGGTCTCGGGCACAAAGTAGATGTCCTAACCGACTTGCCGAAACTATAGTTTGTTTTACAAGAAATTTGTGGAGTGGTTGAAAACGAGTTTTAATGACTCTAACCTAAGTGTATGTGAACTTCCTACTTCAACTGTAGGTAGAGTTATTAAAGTGACTATGCATAGATAATAACAGAGAGTAGCAGCAGCGTACAAGTGTGTGGGGGGGCAATGCAAATAGTCTGATTAGATGTTCAGGAGACTTATGGCTTGAGGGTAGAAGCTGCTTAGAAGCCTCTTGGACCTATACTTGGTGTTCCGGTACTGCTTGCCATGCGGTAGTTGAAAGAACAGTCTATGACTAGGGTTGGCTGCAGTCTTTGATAATTTTTAGGGCCTTTCTCTGACACTGCCTGGTATAGAGGTCCTGGATGGCAGGAAGCTTGGCCCCAGTGATGTACTGGGCCGTACGCACTACACTCTGTAGTGTGTCAATGTTAGGCCAGTATGCAAATTGGTGTGGGGCTAGGGTTTCTGGGATAATGGTGTTGATGTAAGCCATGGCCAGCTTTTCAAAGCTCTTCATCGCTTTGAGTGCTATGGGTCGGTAGTCATTTATGCAGGTTACCTTAGTGTTCTTGGGCACAGGGACTATGTTGGTCTGCTTGAAACATGTTGGTTTTACAGACTCGGACAGGGAGAGGTTGAAAATGTCAGTGAAGACACTTGCCAGTTGGTCAGCTCATGTTCGGAGTACACATCCTGGTAATCTGTCTGGCCTTGTGAATGTTGACCTGTTTAAAGGTCTTACTCACATCGGCTGCAGAGAGGTCGTGATCACACAGTCGTCCGGAACAGCTAATGCTCTCATGCATGTTTCAGTGTTACTTGCCTCGAAGCGAGCATAGTAATTTAGCTCATCTGGTTGGTCGTGTAACTGGGCAGCTCTCGGCTGTGCTTCCCTTTGTAGTCTGTAATAGTTTGCAAGCCATTACTGAGTGATACTACTGTTGTAATACATTGTAAGGAGTCTTTCATGACACTCAAATACACTAATATTGTTGATTGCAAATTAATATGGTCCATTAATGTGAACTGTGGCCTTTGTCACAAAGGCCCTTGCGATGGCGATACAGGAGGCCAAGCAGCAACACCCTGACATGCTAGTGACAAAAGCAGTGGTTGTCAGGGAAACAGAGTCTCCCACTGAGGAGCAACATAGGACATCTGAGGTACGTACAGAGCTGCATGTAAACATCACTGTCATGACACCATAGCCTCAATAAGTAGAGATAGTGATTTAGAGAGAGTGTGTTTGTGTCTGTACTGTGTGTGTGTTTGTGTCTGTATTGTGTGTGTGTGTTTGTGTCTGTACTGTGTGTGTGTGTGTGTATGTGTGTGTGTGTGTGTGTGTGTGTGTGTTTGTACTGTACTTTGTGTTTGTGTGTGTGTGTTTGTGTCTTTCCTGTGTGCATGTTTATGTCTGTACTGTGTGTGTTTGTTTCTGTACTGTGTGTTTGTGTGTGTTTATGTCTGTACTGTGTGTGTGTGTTTGTGTATGTACTGTTTGTGTGTTTGTGTTTGTGTGTGTTTATGTCTGTACTGTGTGTGTGTGTTTGTGTCTGTACTGTGTGTGTGTGTGTATTTGTGTCTGTACTGTGTGTGTGTGTGTTTGTGTCTGTACTGTGTGTGTGTGTGTGTGTGTGTGTGTGTGTGTGTGTGTCTGTACTGTGTGTGTGCGTCTGTACTGTGTATGTGTGTTTGTGTCTGTACTGTGTCTGTGTGTTTGTGTCTGTGCTGTGTGTGTGTGTGTTTGTGTCTGTACTGTGTGTGTGTCTGTACTGTGTGTGTTTGTGTCTGTACTGTGTGTGTTTGTGTCTGTACTGTGTGTGTGTCTGTACTGTGTGTGTTTGTGTCTGTACTGTGTGTGTTTGTGTCTGTACTGTGTGTGTGTGTGTTTGCCTGGAAACCCTATGTTGAATTACATTAAATTCTACGTCAGCCAGAAATTTGCATTTGATTCAGCATTTGAAATTAGCATTTGAAAGTCCCCTCACAACCTCTACAAGCCAGAATCTTGAATAAAATATTTTAACTTACTTTACCGGTTGCCCTTGGGTTGGTCCTTCTGGCGCTAGGAATGTGAGACAATATAATTACATCAACTTTTCAAAGTTGTTGTTAATAAGTAGAGATAGTAATAAGTAGAGATAGTGGTAATGTGTTCAGATTCCTATCGCCTGAAGCATGTGCAGGACCATGTAAACACGTGGACTAGCTAGGCAAGTATGCATGCATCTCCTGCACCTGGTTCAGGTGATTGAAATCTGAACGCACTACCAGCACTTTGAAAAGTAGATGTAATTATACTTTCCTGTGGATACATTGTCTCTCATTCCTACCTTCAAAAGGACCAACCACACGGACAACCGGTAGAGTAAGTAGAATTCAATGCAATTCAACATCAGGCTTTGTGTGTGTGTGTGTGTGTGTATGTGTGTGTGTGTGTGTGTGTGTGTGTTTTATAGGCTATTAGTTGGCTTTAGATATGTCATGTTATTAAAAACATCTTGTTTATCCCACTGGTGTCAGTCTGTTTCACAGGGTTGTCTGTTGCTTTCTCTCTGTTTCAGTCCTGATCGCTCATAGTGGTTCCTGGGAGTGGGGACAGGAAATTACTTGTTCCTCCCGTCTTCTCCATGACCCTCCCCACGCCAACGCCGCAAGAGGGCTACAGCAACCTGCCCACAATGTATACTACAATACAACAGACCGACCGCGCTCCCAGAAACAATCCCTGTCTCCTCTACAACACAATATGCCTCCTCTCCTGTCCCTTTAACCAAAACCGACTGTGACGCCGCCTCTGACCCACGCTCAACCCCCCACCCCCACCCAACCCCTCTTCCTCTGGGAAATTCCCTTTCCCTGGGATTTTTAGAACATGACCGTTCTCACAAATCTGAGAAATAGACTACAGTGTTTATATCTCCCCAAGAGGTCTGACTTGGAAAGAATAGGGCAGGAATAGGGCTAATATGTGTTGCCTCATGTTTAGCCATGGGATCTGTGAGAGATCAATATGGTGGTTCTGGTGTTCTACACCCCCAGACAGACTGTACGTGTACAAACATAATGACATGTTAACGGTTCATCACCCTTGATCAGTGTAGTTCAATTAAATGATTAGTGATGAGGATGTAATCCATCTTGAGTTAAATCAGATCAACCTTCCCCCAGAACACATTGACTTACCTGTAACTACTGGTCATTTATTCGCTAGGAAGTCAATAATAGTCCAACCTTCAAAATTGCTCTCAGAAATTGTCACCATGGCGATGCCTGCTCAGTGCTGACATCATGCATGTAGCATGGGGATCGGGAATGGAGTGTGAGGACAGGGGGTTGGGGGAGGGCTGCTCTGCAGGGGCCAGTGGGGATGGTAGCCTTCAACGCTTGTTGTCACCAGTGTGACACATATATAAAACAGCTGTCTTACTAGCTTTTTAAACATTTGTAACAATAGAAGAATCCAATTTAAAGTCCAGTGTTTGCTTGTTTAAGAAATAAATAAAATAAATGTATCGATTAGCTTCTCATACTCACATGCATGGTTCTACATAGTTGAGGTAATGAACGATACGATACCGACCTGTCTAGGAACAGACGTCCACAGGAAGTGGTCAAGATGGCAGAACATTCAGACAAATCTATATCTGAAAGATCCTGTGGAATATACTTCTGCGGCGTGTAGACACTGCATGTCAACCAAAGCTGATGGGACTATACCGATAGGAGAGTCAACTGACGGAATACGTGGACAGACACTTCTACAACATCGAGAGACTATGAGTTGGGACTCCGCTTAGCATTCAGGGTATACTACTTCTATAGGCGCTGACTGTCGTTCTCTGGCTAACAACAAACAGAATCCCCCCCCACTCTCCTCATCATGTTCTCCTTCCTTCATCCTGCTGTTATAATTTCAGTCTAAAACGCTGGTCATGTATGGCAAAAGTCAAATCACACCCTATTCACCATGTAGTGCACTACTTTAGCCAAAATTAGTACACTCTACTGGGAAAAGGTTGTCATTTGAGACAAAAGCCATAGTAGGACTCTTGAAGCAAAATGAGCGCTTTTCATTTAAAGTTTCAAATGATTTTATGAAATGTGAGGATATGTTTAAAAAAAGCTCTTACTTGAGTTGTCTTTGTCATGTTGTATGAGTTCTACGTTTGTATTTATAAGAATGGTGGTGAATGTGGGTTTTTTCCTTCCCTAAAGAGTATGTGTGTGATTACTTTTTTTGTACCCTCACAGACAAAGCCTGGATTCTTAAAGTGACAAGTTTAAACCCAAACTCCATCCTCTTAGATAGTTAGACAGGAGATGAACCAGAACAGTTGGAACCTCTTTTATGTTCCAGAACAACAAGCAATGCCTCCATAATCCTGCCTGGCTTAACCTTGTATACACTCTTAGAAAAAAGGGTTCTTCGGCTGTCCCCATAGGAACACCCTTTTTTGTTCCAGGTTCCATCCTTTTTGGATCCTCTTTTGAAAGGGTTCTACATGGAACCAAAAGTGTTCTTACCTGAAACCAAAAAGGGTTCTTCAAAGGGTTCTTTTATGGGGACAGCCGAAAAAACACTTTTAGGTTCCAGATGGCATCTTTTTTTCTAAGCGTGTACAGGTTCATGAATACTCTCTGCATAATATCCTCTTAAGCTATGCTGAACTGCTGAATATACACCAGTCAGTCAGTTTGAGAGAAAAAAAAAACGATGCTGGAACAAACTGTTGAATTTACATACTATGCATTGTTCCCTGTGTGGACTAACTATGAAACATAACTGAGGATAACCAGATTCATTTTTGGAGCGTCGATCTGCGCTTATCATCTCCGATGTGATATTAATGAATTACAGCGGTCAATTTTTAACTGCTTGTGAGACTTGCAATAATTGTCTCTCTGTAGCCACCTGATGCTATTGTAATCCATTATCAGTCTACTTAAAGGAGAAAACTGTGAACTGTCTGCATATGAAAAGTATTACCAAAATGTTCCAAGATGGAGTTGAAACTAGAAGTTGAGCTCATCCACACGGAGTCTCCGTGGCTTTGTCACCGTGCTTGTCAAAAGGACTCCACTCTCACTACACCCTGAAGTAACAGAGGGGATCCCTTGGACGTTGTCTTACCTGCTGTAGAGTTGTCTCTGTGAAACATACAGTCTCAAAACTTCTTTTGTATATTTTATTTCATTTTATCTGGTCAAATGACACTGGATTGTTGTTTAGGCACTTGCTTGTGGTGATAGGCAGCGACGATCTTGTTAGAAGTGTGTGGTGTCGCTATATTGGACACACACCTCTCAAAATGATGACTTGCTGTATAGACAATAAGAAAGTTGCCCTGTAAAGCTGATGTGCTGTTTTTTAAGGGTGGGAGTCATATTGTATGCAAATGAACATAAATACTTCTATGTGTGCATATAATTACAAATATACCGGAAGAGTGGGATGAAGTTGTGCTGATTTCATAATAGAGGATTAACAAATGTTCTATGTTAAGACTGCAGACCACTTGTGCGGTCTAATACAGTGCACTGGTTATACTGATGATGGGTGCCTTACTGTTGGATTCACCGCCACTGGAAACCATGTAATTGATTATTTTGTCTAAATGTGATCTACTGACATTTCAGCCATCCACTCTCCATGTAGTGAGGTCTCGACCTCTTCCAGAGCCCTGGATGACATCACCTTTACTGTCAAAGGTGTGGGCCGTTTGCAGTCTCTTTACCTGCTCATTAATGTCCCATATAAGGATTGGGCAATACTATTGATAAGCTATGATACTCGTTCAGTGGTAGGAATAATAAGAATTGGAACTAAAATCCATTGAAGAGCAGAAAGATTACAAACACAAGGCCTAATAGGACAGAACTACTATGAGTAGCTGATCCCTTAGACTCGCGTGAAGCACTATCCGTTCCACTCTTCCTCTTCCATCCTTCAATTCACCTCAACCTTTTGCTCTTCATTCCCCAAGTGTGTGGTGGTGTGTGTTTGCTGTATTTGCATTGAATTTAAATGGAAAACATACATAAATAAATGTCTCATTGCGATTCACATTGTCTCTGCAATTTCACGATGAAGACAAATACTGCAAGATGTGAAAACAGGTAAAGGTCTTGAGACTGTAAGCGCAGTACATTTAATTTGTTTAGTATCCTGCATTGCCATCTTGTGGCTCTTAACGGAATTGCAATCGATAATAAGATTACAGTAGTATAACATTCCATTGAGTATAATCATCAGTATCCTCAACTTAAGATATGAATTAAAATGGTTATTGCTCTACCTTATTACTGCCAAGTGCCAATTTATATTTTCTTCTCATTTTGAACATTTTGACTGTCACTGGATATCTCGAAATTAAGCATGCGGCACTACCTAGTGGATTCATGGTGAATGACAAAATAATGAATACAGATTACAGTACATTGAATAAGCATAGAGAAATAAATCCATTGAATTTCACTCACTTCTATAAATCAATAAACTTTATTCAATAACACAGTATAAACAAACAACAGCAAAAAAACAGAACTTGACATGGAGTAAATGGATAGTTGTACTGGTAAATCCCAAAGGGTGTAGGCCTACAGGAGGACATACCTGTCTGAGACAGAAGCCCAGACATAGTGGGTTAACGGGTAGAGATGCACAAACCTGCTCTCTTTGTGTGGTCTCAAGCCATTCAGTCAGTTAGCAGATGTACAGAAAAGGGCAAACACATTCATGCTAAGCGACATTTAGCTACTGTATGAAACGTTTGTGTTATTACATAAAAACCAAGTTAATCAGCTCTTTAGAAAGGTTTTCATTGTATACAAATGATCTGAAGTGTACAAAAAAGTATATTACACATTTCTCGATGCATGATTCCTGCCTAAACTTCCCTTTGAAAGTACTACAAACTACCTGCACTTTTGACTTCTTCACTGGACTACAAGCTACATATGCAATGCACTGTACCAGTTTCAAACAGCATCAGAAGACTATGGGAAAGGATCATCAGCAGCATTTGTCTTTTAGTAAGGATGCAGTCAGTGAACCCACTAAAATGTCCCAGGCTTCCCACGTTGCCCTTAAACCACACTGAACAGCACCATGCTGTTGAAACACACCACTCCTTCATATAGATTGACAAGAGCCAGGAGGTTTTCCTGGCGAGGCCACAGGGTCAGGAAAAAACCCTGGCCCTAACTATAATATATAACTAGGACAAGGAGGTTTTCTTGACGAGGCCACAGGGTCAGGAAAAAACCCTGGCCCTAACTATAATATATAACTAGGACAAGGAGGTTTCCTTGACTACATAACTTGGCCCTAAGAATGACCATAGGAATATACATTGGATGGTAATAACTCAAACCCCTACAACCTGTCTATTGATGCAGTGTGTAGCTACACATCATACAGCACCTGTATAACAGACTTCTAGGTTTCTAATAGTTATTGATATATATATAAGTTTAAGGCTCTTTAAGGACCTGAGGGTTTTGAACATATGATGAGGCACACACAAGGCAAAGAATAGAATAGCTACAGAGTAGACACACGGCTAACTGAGAGGATGAATAGAATAGCTACAGAGTAGACACACGGCTAACTGAGAGGATGAATAGAATAGCTACAGAGTAGACACACGGCTAACTGAGAGGATGAATAGAATAGCTACAGAGTAGACACACGGCTTATCAGAGGATGAATAGAATAGCTACAGAGTAGACACATGGCTAACTGAGAGGATGAGATAGACAGCCACATGAGGGTCCAGTCACCAGTGCAATTAAATGGCCAAGGTTGAGGAACCTGTGGAAGATGGGACTTCAAAGCAGTGAGAGTAAATAAAGTCACTCTCATCCTTTAACATAATGTCACATTTTTGTTAAGTCAAATTTTTCCTCAGGCATCAGTGCAATGTTTTATGGAGTAATAAAAAAATAGTTAGCAATACACACATCATTTCAGTGTTAACAATTCCTAAGTTTCTAAGAAGACTGAACTATGGTCTTTGCTTGACATGAAACCACAGTTACAGGTTCATTTTTGACCAGAAAATGCTCTTCACTTTAGACAACAAAAGTGCTCTTTCCTACAAACTGAAAACTTAAAAAATGTATCTGTAAGTAAGTATGGGCATACACTGAACTCCACTCAACCTTGCCTTTTCTAAAAAGCCCAGACTAATTATGAATTGGTTTCAAAATGAATCTATAAAAGCTAGACATATCATACAAAAGATGCATATAAGACATTTTAATGAAAAGCTGCTTTGGTAACAACAGAGTCAAGACATCGGTGCATTTCCTGTTCTCGCCGGCCGGCGGGGTGTTGAAAGCGGGGCCCTTTCTCTCCTTCTCATCTCAATGACTTTGTTTTCCAACGTTGCTCGTCCTCCTGCCTCTAAAACCTAAATGAATGGATCTAATTAGACCAGACGGAGGGTGTTTGTGTTCCGTTGTTGAGTTGCCTCCACATCAGATGCAATGTTCACTGGGAGCGCTTTGTCATAACGATGTTCGCGCTGTGAAAGACAATGCTATTGTACTAAGGGCTGATAAAGTAGAGACCTTGGTCGCCGAGCCAATTGCATTGGGACCTGAAAAACATGAAAATAAATGGGCTTTGTTAGTCTGTCCGTTTACGCATAAAAAGACAAGCAGCCTAGTTGGCAATTCATTGTTGAAGGCTTTTTGTGCTATTACATGCTTTGGTGATCAAACCTTGGGCATATTTACATACATTTCTGAATACAAAAATGTATTTAGGCCAGGATTCAATCCGATCGCGCTTTGTCAGCTATCCACCTTTTAAAGGCAATGTTCCCGCGATCATATTGAATCCTGCCTGACTAGATGTTGTGTGTGTACCAAATAGTCCCCACTCTATCTGTTCCTTTTGAAGGCTTAGGGACACAAAACATTCAGGTCCCTAGTCATGACAATAAACCAGTATTGGCAATAGCTCTAAGCAACACCATTGAGATCATTGAAGTGTGAGGGAGCAGTCCACTATTGACTGACCTGGTATTCTGGGGATGGTGATCTGTCTGCTACTGCTCCCCTCTCCTCCTTCCCCAAATGGTTTGATCTGGATGAAGTACTCCTCATTCATAGGCAGGGAGAGCTCCACCGTCGTTGTGTTGGTTTCCATGACACTAGGGCGGCTGTGTCGGTTACGCTTGTAGAGCACCTAGAGACAGACCACACAGGCAAAAGGTCACAGGGAGAAACCATGACAACAGGCACTATTTCTAACTAAATCACTGTAGTCAATGCTTCGGTTTCCACTAGATAGCACAAACACAAAGTCAAATTTGAAAGGTCACCTGGGAGAAACCATCTAAATCAATCGAGCACTATTCCTAACTAAACTAAGTCAGAGTTTAGGTTTTCACTAGATAGCACAGCCACAAAATTGAAATTGAAATCAGATAAATTGTAGAAGCAGGGTTTATGACTTTGTGGCTGTGTTAACCAGTGACGACAAAATGCTTCCTTACTTTGTAGCCAGTGACCTCTGACTCGTTTTCCAGGGCCTTGACTTGCTCCCAGTTCAGGATTATCTTGGAATTCAATGTGTTCCACATCACTTTCACCGGGGGCTGGCTGGGCGCTGAGGGACCCAGATACATGAAGATGAAGATCACATGATCTCCAATAAGTCAGTGGAAACAACCTCTCTAAGGCAGGGTTGATGCTTACGTGGTTTCTTGGTGGTGACATTGACAGTGACACTAGGAGGCCCAGCCCCGGCCGTGTTGTATGCTCTCACTGTGACGTAGTACGTGTTACTTCCTCTCACCCCTCGGATAATGGCTGACGTCTGGTTCCCTACCGTCCTCTGGACACTGGCTGCCTCCTCCTTCTCTCTCTTCTCCCAGTACCTCAACTGAGACCAGATAGACAGAGGATAACCAGGGACATTAATGCAGACACTAGTCTGACAGGACAACTGTAAACTGGAACTACAGTGAGTGCAGTAAATTGGTATAAAAACAGCATTTCATTGTATGGTGTCACCTCATACAATGTCGTCTTTCCATGGGTAAGGTGCCTTGGTTCTGGTTACTTAGCTCATGAAGTGAGGGAGTGTTTAAATGCCGTGGTCACAAAGAAATCACCATGTGCAAAATGTCCCAGCACTCAAGTTGACTGATTTTCAGATTTTCTGTGACACCCGAATGTCCAGGCTGAAATAGCTGGCACGGTTGACAGGACAAATATAATTTGTCTTACCTCGCAGGAACAGTTTGCTCAGGCCCACTTCCTTGGTTACTTTAATTGGTCAACAATTCATAATTCCAGTACTTTATGCATCCCATGAATGAAAATAGGCTATTTGTTTATATACTGTAAAAGCATTTGAAGTGAGCTGACAAAGCCACAGTTTTTTTTAACCTACAATACTGTGTGGTTTATAGGCTAAACTTCCCCCATGTCTCCTGATCTGATGCATTGCATCACTAGACTGTTCGAATAATCAGTATAATTAGCAACAACAGACAGACAGACAGACAGACAGACAAGGCTGGATGGACCATTACACATAACAAGCTATTAGATCTGAGATGCCCAATGTGCATGAACTTTGCCCTACCACCTGCCAAGTGCTCTTTTTTTTGGTTGGTTGCACCTGTTGGTCTGCCCAGTACAGAGCTCGCACGTGCCCTGTTGTTTCTGTTTCCCAGTCTGCCCAGTACAGAGCTCGCACGTGCCCTGTTGTGTCTGTTTCCCAGTCTGCCCAGTACAGAGCTCGCACGTGCCCTGTTGTGTCTGTTTCCCAGTCTGCCCTGTACAGAGCTCGCACGTGCCCTGTTGTGTCTGTTTCCCAGTCTGCCCTGTATGGAGATTGCACGCACTCGGTAAGCAAATATGAATGGCTTGAGAAGCGGTCACCGGTTGAGTGTGTGTAGAAAGTTATCACAGTACTGCCACAGCAGCTGCAGCATAAGATTTGATTAACACTTGAAAACCCTTGATTTACATCATCATCAATATTCGGTCAGGTTGGTTGATACGCGCAGCAGACAGAGGCAGAAAGACAGAGAGGAACGGCTGTATCTACGACCCTCTGACCCAACTCTATCTCTTCTTCAATCAGGAGTTGCACGTGTGTCAGGGCTGCAGCAACACTGGTAGTCTCGACCAGGGCTCTCCAACCCTGTTCCTGGAGAGCTATCGTCCTGTAGGCTTTAGCTCCACCTCTAATTTAGTCCACCTGATTCTAATAATTACAGTAGCTGGTTGATAAGCTGAATAAGGTTAATTACAACGGGGGTTGAATTGAAAACCTTACAGGAGGGTAACTCTCCAGGAACAGGGTTGAAGAGCCCTGGTCTAGACTAGCTAACCACCATATATATAATATACACACAAGCCACTAGCCAGCTAGCCATATATCATGAGTTAGAAGATTATTCATATTATAAGTTAAATAAAAGCATTGAAGATAAATCACAATCAACAAAACAATTATCATCAACAATTAGCTGATAGCCCACCATCTTTTCCCCATGTCAGTCATGTCTTTAGGAGGCATTGTAACTTTCTTATGAAAGTAGTTTATTTTTTCAAGTCGGTGGGGAGGGGTGGCACCCTATATTTATGCACCTGCCCCTGAAAGTTCTGTGCACGGCCCTGCAAACACACACGCACACATGCACACGCGCACACACACACACACACACACACACACACACACACACACACACACACACACACACACACACACACACACACACACACACACACACACACACACACACACACACACACAGGTAGAGAGAAACAGGAAAGAACTTGACTTACCTCATAGCCTAGAACTCTTCTCTTACTGGTGTTCCAAGGCAGGGCTTTCCATGAAACCTCAATCTCAGACGCAGACAGACTCTTGGCACGGATCCTGGTGGGCGCTCTGCCAGGCTCTGGGTTCATGAAAAACATACTTTTAATTAGTTTAAAATTATTTCAGGCTTTGATGACCCTTAAAGTGGGTCCATCTCTTTCATCAGCGGTACAGAGAGAGAACCAGAACCAGCAGCAACAGTAGGAACCAACAATCTGCAGATGTAGATAGAAGTGCAGGGGTGTTAAAAGAGAATTGTAATGACCGAGAATAAACAATCCAGAGACGCCTTTAAACACACTGCTGCTCCTCTGCGTCTCAGACGGACATGACATTATTCTTTACCAACCTTCCTCTGCAGAATAGATGGTGATGACGGGTCCGAAAGGGCCTTCCCCCTCGTTGTTGTACACTCCAACCTTCACTTGGAAGGGGGAGAAGGGCTGGATGCTCTCGTTCTTAAAGACATATTTGGAGGCTTCTGATGAGGGCACGGCAGCCTGCATCCAGCCTGTGGCTCCGGACGGCCTGAAGGCCACCACATAGCCAAACCCTCCTCCGTTCTGCAGCTCCTCAGGAACAGGCTGCAAGAAAACACACACACACACACATTGAAGCTGGTGCACAAGTAGTGAACACACACAGCCGTCCATAATAACGCGCCCTCAGCATGACAGTTTGTGAAGACTGCTTGTTAAGACATATTTCATATATTTCTGGGGACTGACTTTAATTGTTTAAGTCAACACTCCTCTAAATATGGTTATATAAAGGGCATTTTATTTTACAAAGCTTTGGAAAAGAAAGACTGATTGAGAGTCATATCTATTGTGTAGTATGTAGAAATTTGTTAGAACTTTGTTAATGTCGAAGTTAGACTTGATTTGAACTCTCAAATTGAAACCAGCATTAAATAGCCATTCAGCAAAACTTTCACAACAGTGGATGATTTTCAAGCAGCTGGAATAAATATGAGTCTTCAAAACGGGACTGATTAAGAAGGAAGCTTCCTATAAAAAAAGATAAGTAAAACAAAATCTTTGAAAAGTTGCTTGTGACTTTGTGAAGAACCATTCTGTTTAATTATATTATTAAAACCTCAAAGGCATTTTTCTCTCCCTAGGGTGACAGCAGCAGTTATTGCTTCTCTGTTCTTAAAAATGAAATGCCATACTTTAAGCCTGCCGTTATTAATGCAACAACGGCCCGATTCCTTAGAGAATCATGACGTCTGGCTTCCCCTCCAAGTGTGAGGGAGTATGGAAGCAGGCGGCTTGCTTACCTCCCAAGTGATGACTAATTCTGAGCGACTGCCTCCACCTCCGCTCACATTAGCTGGTGTGACCTTCGGAGCTGGGGAAACAGAGGGTCATTTTTATCCTGCTCAAGTCAGTTGACACCAGCCATCAATGATAACATGATAATAACACATTCAGATAAGATTTTTTTTTTTACATTGAAATAGCTTTCCACCATACCAGACCAACTAAATGGCAAGTAGACTCACATAAGAAACACAGAAAACAAACATGCAGAATTGAAGTGATCCATGAAAACAGTACATACATGTCTCCTTTGTCCTTGCTTGTTTGGATGGTTTACTGGGCTCCCCGGTCCCAATGGCATTGCTTGCCAGGACTCTGAACTCATATTCCACCCAGGGGCTCAGGTCTATTACTGTAGCTGTCAGACTGCGGCCCCCCACCACCTCAGGAACTGGCACAAAACAAAACAGCCCCCTCCCCTCAGAATGAAGCAGGTAGCAGGAAAGTGTCCTCTAGGCTGACAGGCCCACTGAGCACACTCCACAGGTGCAGGGGACTAATCAGTCAGAAGGACACATGTTGTACTCACACGCACACGTACACACGCACATCTCAAGGGTGGAGTTCACTTGGTTTCCCCGTTTGCTCATACTTAGAGCTCTGTTTGTCTGGATCATAAAGGCAACTCCCCAAACTAACAGGTTTCTGCACAAAATAATTAGAACAGTACCAACCATGTAACTTTATTTAACTAGGCAAGTCAGTTAAGATCAAATTCTTATTTATAATGAGGACCTACCGGGGAACAGTGGCTGCCTTGTTCAGGGGCAGAACGACAGATTTTTACCTTCTCAGCTCAGGGATTCGATCCAGCAATCTTTCGTTTCCTGCCCAAAGCTCTAACCACTAGGCTACCTGCCTCCCCCCTCTAACCACTAGGCTACCTGCCTCCCCCTCTAACCACTAGGCTACCTGCCTTTAACCACTAGGCTACCTGCCTCTAACCACTAGGCTACCTTCCACCCCCCTTCCACCCCTAACCACAAGGCTACCTGCCACCCCCTCTAACCACTAGGCTAACTGACTCCCCCTCTAACCATTAGGCTACCTACCTCCACCCTCTAACCACTAGGCTACCTACCTCCCCCTCTAACCACTAGGCTACCTGCCTGTAAGCATTAGGCTACCTGCCGCCCCCTCTAACCACTAGGCTACCTGCCGCCCCAGCACCATGCATGCCTACATCCTGTTCTATTGTAGATGATATAGCAGAACTAGGTGATCATCAGGCTACCTACCTCCCCCTCTAACCACTAGGCTACCTGCCGCCCCCCCCTAACCACTAGGCTACCTGCCGCCCCCTCTAACCACTAGGCTACCTGCCTCTAACCATTAGGCTACCTGCCGCCCCCTCTAACCCCTAGGCTACCTGCCTCTAACCATTAGGCTACCTACCTCCACCCTCTAACCACTAGGCTACCTGCCTCTAACCATTAGGCTACCTGCCGCCCCCTCTAACCCCTAGGCTACCTGCCTCTAACCATTAGGCTACCTACCTCCACCCTCTAACCACTAGGCTACCTGCCTCTAACCATTAGGCTACCTGCCACCCCCTTCAACCCCTAGGCTACCTGCCTCTAACCATTAGGCTACCTACCTCCACCCTCTAACCACAGGCTACCTGCCTCTAACCATTAGGCTACCTGCCGCCCCCTTCAACCGCTAGGCTACCTGCCTCTAACCATTAGGCTACCTGCCTCTAACCATTAGGCTACCTGCCTCTAACCATTAGGCTACCTGCCTCTAGCCATTAGGCTACCTGCCACCCCTCTCTAACCCCTAGGCTACCTGCCTCTAACCATTAGGCTACCTGCCTCTAACCATTAGGCTACCTGCCGCCCCCTCTAACCCCTAGGCTACCTGCCTCTAACCACTAGGCTACCTGCATCTAACCATTAGGCTACCTGCCGCCCCCTCTCTAACCCCTAGGCTACCTGCCTCTAACCATTAGGCTACCTACCGCCCCCTCTAACCATTAGGCTACCTACCTCCCCCCTCTAACCACTAGGCTACCTGCCGCCCCAGCACCATGCATGCCTACATCCTGTTCTATTGTAGATGATATAGTAGAACTGGGTGATATGGACCTACACCCTGTTCTATTGTAGATGATATAGCAGAACTGGGTGAAATGGACCAACACCCTGTTCTTTTGTAGATGATATAGCAGAACTGGGTGATCATCAGGCTACCTACCTCCCCCCTCTAACCACTAGGCTACCTGCCTGTAAGCATTAGGCTACCTGCCGCCCCCCTCTAACCACTAGGCTTCCTGCCGCACCCCTCTAACCACTAGCCTACCGGCCGCACCCCTCTAACCACTAGGCTACCTGCCGCCCCCTCTAACCATTAGGCTACCGGCTGCCCCCTCTAACCACTAGGCTACCTGCCGCCCCCTCTAACCACTAGGCTACCTGCCGCCCCCATCTAACCACTAGGCTACCTGCCGCCCCCATCTAACCACTAGGCTACCTGCTACCTGATATGGACCTACACCCTGTTCTATTGTAGATGATATAGTAGAACTGGGTGATATGGACCTACACCCTGTTCTGTTGTAGATGATATAGTAGAACTGGGTGATATGGACCTACACCCTGTTCTATTGTAGATGATATAGTAGAACTGGGTGATATGGACCTACACCCTGTTCTATTGTAGATGATATAGTAGAACTGGGTGATATGGACCAATATTGCTATAAATTACCTGAATTTAAGTAATAATGATAAATAGAACGATAAGTGCACCACAGTTTTTTTTAATGATCCTTTAAACTCCTACTATGGTAGCCATCAATTGTCCCATTAAATATCACCCATTAGCAAACTTATTTCATTTCAACTTCACATTTCTCTAGTATAGGCTACTTATTGTAATGAACGATATCAGCAAAATGCCTGCGATGAGTGATCGGTATGGATTTTTGTTTATCGTCCCAGCTCTACGATATAGAGATCTGGCATCCAAACTTTCATATGGGGCACTTTTCTATGCTATCAAATAGCTCCCTTCACTGTAAGTCAGAAATTTATCCACGTTTCAAAAAACCCTGCAGTCAAGTAAAACTGCAGTCAACCCGGTCACTGAACAATCGAGTGCCATTTGGCATCAAAGTAAAATCACTCACAGGCCTATATATATTCTCACAGGGGAGAAGAGAAAATGGAGATCAGACCCCTATATAACACTTTGATGAGGCAATGGCTGGTTGGAGAGCCTACCTGTGGTGACAGCCTGCCAGCCCAGGGAGAAGGGTGTCCTGGCCTGGATAGTGTATGTGGTAATTGGACTGTGATTATCAGGCCCCGGTCTCCAGGAGAGAGAGGCTGTGGTGTCACTGATTTCTTCTACATGGATGCTGGTAGGTGGGCCTGGGGGACCTGCAGATATGGGGCACAGCCAGGCAGGGAGCCAGAGAGAGGGGGGTGGTCAGAGAGAGGGGTGGGGGGGGAAAGAGAGGGAGGGAGAGACAGTGAGGAAAGAGAGAGAGGCAGAGAGAGAGAGTGTGTGTGGGAGCGAGAGAGATATTGAGAGAGAGCGACCAAGAGCGAGAGAGAGAGCGCGAGAGAGAGAGAGCGAGAGAGAGAGAGAGCGAGAGAGAGCGAGACAGAGAGAGAGAGAGCAAGAGAGAGCGAGAGAGCCCGAGAGAGAGAGAGCGGATTGTGATAAAGACAGAGCAGGGAACAGTGGTGTCCTGATCACTGTCCACCTTCAGCAGTGGGATTACAGCTGGCAAAATCAGTTTGGTGAGCAAACCGCAGGGAGCCTTTGTATCTCATTAAATTCAATGATATTTTCTCAACCTAAAGAGAGAGAGACACATCTCAATCTGACCATCTTTTTAACTGATTAGAGTACAATGCCTTCACATCACAATTAGAGGCATAAACAGAGAATAAAGAAGAGAATAAACACAGACTGCTTTATGTTTCACCAGAGGATTTTAGCTCCACGGATACATTGTTAGTCTGTATTAGTGATTTAAATACTTGGATGGCTCACAACTTCATCCAGCTAAATAAAGACAAGACCGAGGCACTTATTGTTGGAGTCAAAGCACAGAGAGAGCATCTAGCCGCACATTTTAATTCAGGGGCAATGAACATTGCTAAGGTGTGGCCGTTTCTCTCTCAGGCTGATACAGCGAGACTCATCTATGCTTTTATTACAAGCAGGCTTGACTACTGTAATGCTCTCCTGTCTGGTCCCAAGAAAGCCATTGGTCAACTGAAAAATACATACAGAATGTTGCAGCATGGGTACTGACCAAGACCAGATGGAGAGAACAAATTCGTTTTAGAATGAATTTGAAGTTTCTTCTTTTGGTTTTTAAATCCATTCATGATTGTGCACCCCAATACATGTCAGATATGCTTTTAAGTTATGTACCCAGTAGGTATGTTGCCATGGATAACTGAACCAATCAAGTGACCCAAAACTATTTGAGTGGGAGTGTTGCCTAGCAAATTGCATTTTCTATTGCTATGACCTTCAATTACCTTTCAAGGACACGAGGATGGCTTTTCACTGACTTTCCAACATAGAATCGCTTCTGTGAGGTTTACAAGGTTTTTCCCGACTACAAGGTTTTTCAACCCATATTGAATGTGTGACAGTGTTAACATTTGTTTGATGCTTTATCATACTAAATAAGCATTTATAACATAATTAGTAAATACCAATCATTGATAGCATAAATAAAAGTATCTTTCATGGAATATTGCTTGTCCTGTATAGACACCTCGGACTACCAGGTCTGCTGCGATGGAGATACTGTCCACCTTGGTCTGCACTGCACAGGTGTACTTCCCTGCGTGTCTCAGCTGGATGTTCCGAATCATGATGTCCCCAGCGGAATGCTGCTAACATGCAACACAAACATGAACAAATAGGCACACAAACGCACACACACGGACACACACACACACGGAGACACACGCACACACACAATGATTAATATACTGTAGTAACATTTTAATATATGTAATTAAAATACATGAAATATGCAGATTTGACAACAATATGTGAGCAGAAAAAAATGTTTGATAAACCTATTCAGGGTCTTCGTATGCTTATTATTGTATTATAATTCTAGGGTTTAAACTATTATGTTTTTACAGGTTCTAAAAGGGTGATGGGCATACCTATACATGTGAGACAGGCAGAGTACTTGTCACGCCCTGGTCAAAGTATTTTGTGTTTATCTTTATGTATTTGGTCAGGCCAGGGTGTGGCATGGGGTTTTTGTAATTGTGGTGTGTTTGTCTTGGGGTTTTGGTGGTGGTATTGGGATTGTAGCTTAGTGGGTTGTCTAGCAAGGTCTATGGCTGTCTGGAGTGGTTCTCAATCAGAGGCAGGTGCTTATCGTTGTCTCTGATTGGGAACCATATTTAGGCAGCCATATTCTTTGAGTTTGTCGTGGGTGATTGTCCTTAGTGTCCTATGTGTACTCGTTGTTAGTTTGCACCAGATAGGCTGTTTCGGTTTCGTTTATTGTTTTTTGTAAGTTTGTGTTTCTTTGTTATATTAAACATGGATCGCAATCGACACGCTGCAGTTTGGTCCGACTCTCCTTCATCACCACTAGAAAACCGTTACAGAATCACCCACCACCAACGGACCAAGCGGCGTGTCAACAGGCAGGAGCAGCCGAAAAGGAGATGCTCACCAAGGATTTCTGGTCATGGGAGGAGATCTTCGACGGGAGAGGACCCTGGGCTAAACCAGGGGAGTGTAGCCGCCCAAAGGAGCAACAGGAGAAGAGGCAACAGAGGCAGCAGCAGCAGGAGCAGCAGCAGCTACAGTGGGAGAGGTTGCACCACCTGGAGATATGGACATGGGACGAGGAATTGGACGGTAAAGGACCCTGGAATGAGCCTGGAGATTATTGTCGCCCCAAAGCCGAGCTGGAGGCAGCAAAAGCAGAGAGGCGGCATTATGAGGAGCTAGCACGGCAGAGCGGATGGAAGCCCGAGAGTCAGCCCCAAAAATTTCTTGGGGGCTCACAGGGAGTATGGCTATGCCAGGTAGGAGACCTGCGCAAACTCCCTGTGCTTACCGGGGGCTGGAGAGACCGGGCAGGCACCGTGTTATGCTGTGGAGCGCACGGTGTCTCCAGTGCGGGTGCACAGCCCGGTTCGGTATATTCCAGCTCCTCGTATCGGCCGGGCTAGAGTGGGCATCGAGCCAGGTAAGGTTGGGCAGGCTCGGTGCTCAAGAGCTCCAGTGCGCCTGCACGGTCCGGTCTATCCAGTACCACCTCCACACCCCAGCCCTCCGGTAGCAGCTCCCCGCACCAGGCTTCCTGTGCGTGTCCTCGATCCAGTACCACCAGTTCCAGCACCACGCACCAGGCCTTCAGTGTGCCTCGCCTGTTCAGCGCAGCCAGCGCTTTTCTCCTCTCCTGCGCTGCTGGAGTCTCCCGCCTGTTTAGCGCAGCCAGAGCCTTCCTCCTCTACAGCGCTGCCGGAGCCTCCCGCCTGTTCAGCGCAGCCAGAGCCTTTCTCCTCTACAGCGCTGCCGGAGCCTCCCGCCTGTTTAGCGCAGCCAGAGCCTTTCTCCTCTCCTGCGCTGCCGGAGTCTCCCGCCTGTTTAGCGCAGCCAGAGCCTTCCTCCGACACAGCGCTGCAGGAGTCTCCCGCCTGTTCAGCGCAGCCAGAGCTGCCAGTCTGCATGAAGCAGCCAGAGCTGTCAGTCTGCATGGAGCAGTCAGAGCTGTCAGTCTGCATGGAGCAGCCAGAGCTGTCAGTCTACATGAAGCAGCCCGAGCTGCCAGTCTGCATGAAGCAGCCAGTCTACATGGAGCAGCCAGAGCTGTCAGTCTGCATGAAGCAGCCAGAGCTGTCAGTCTGCATGGAGCTGTCAGTCTGCACGGAGCTGTCAGTCTGCACGGAGCTGTCAGTCTGCACGGAGCTGTCAGTCTGCACGGAGCTGTCAGTCTGTAAGGAGCTGCCAGTCTGCAAGGAGCTGCCAGTCAGCACGGAGCCGCCAGAGCGGTCAGTCTGTAAGAAGCCGCCAGAGCTGTCAGCCTATATGGAGCAGCTAGTGCCGCCAGTCTGCCCAGCGCCGCCAGTGCCCCCAGTCTGCCCAGCGCCATCAGTCTGCCCAGCATCGCCAGTCTGCCCAGCATCGCCAGTCTGCCCAGCATCGCCAGTCTGCCCAGCACCGCCAGTCTGCCCAGCATCGTCAGTCTGCCCAGCGTCGTCAGTCTGCCCAGCACCGCCAGTCTGCCCAGCACCGCCAGTCTGCCCGGCGTCGCCAGTCTGCCCAGCATCGCCAGTCGGCCCAGCACCGCCAGTCGGCCCAGCGCCGCCAGATCTGCCAGTCAGCCAGACTCTTCCAGATCTGCCAGTCAGCCAGACTCTTCCAGATCTGCCAGTCAGCCAGACTCTTCCAGATCTGCCAGATCAGACTCTTCCAGATCTGCCAGTCAACCAGACTCTTCCAGATCTGCCAGTCAACCAGACTCTTCCAGATCTGCCAGTCAACCAGACTCTTCCAGATCTGCCAGTCAACCAGACTCTTCCAGATCTGCCAGTCAACCAGACTCTTCCAGATCTGCCAGTCAACCAGACTCTTCCAGATCTGCCAGTCAACCAGACTCTTCCAGATCTGCCAGTCAACCAGACTCTTCCAGATCTGCCAGTCAACCAGACTCTTCCAGATCTGCCAGTCAGCCAGGATCTGCCAGTCAGCCAGGATCTGCTGAAACCACCAGCCAGCCAGGAGCTGGTAGATCTATCTACCTGCCTGAGCTTCCTCTCACTCCCTCTCACTCCTGAGCTTCCTCTCACTCCTGAGCTTCCTCTCACTCCTGAGCTTCCTCTCACTCCTGAGCTTCCTCTCACTCCTGAGCTTCCTCTCACTCCTGAGCTTCCTCTCACTCCTGAGCTTTCTCTCACTCCTGAGCTTTCTCTCACTCCCGAGCTTCCCCTCAGTCCCGAGCTGCCTCGGTCCCGAGCTGTCCTTCAGTCCCAATCTGCTCCTCAGTCCAGTGGGGTTCTGGGTGAGGACTACTAGGCCATGGTCGGCGGCGAGGGTGGACTATCCAGGGACGAAGGGAGAGGGGACTAAGACATTAAAGGAGTGGGGTCCACGTCCCCGCGCCGGAGCCGCCACCATGGACAGACGCCCACCCGGACCCTCCCTATTGTTTTGAGGTGCGTTCGGGAGTCCGCACCTTAGGGGGTTCTGTCACGCCCTGGTCAAAGTATTTTGTGTTTATCTTTATGTATTTGGTCAGGCCAGGGTGTGGCATGGGGTTTTTGTAATTGTGGTGTGTTTGTCTTGGGGTTTTGGTGGTGGTATTGGGATTGTAGCTTAGTGGGTTGTCTAGCAAGGTCTATGGCTGTCTGGAGTGGTTCTCAATCAGAGGCAGGTGCTTATCGTTGTCTCTGATTGGGAACCATATTTAGGCAGCCATATTCTTTGAGTTTGTCGTGGGTGATTGTCCTTAGTGTCCTATGTGTACTCGTTGTTAGTTTGCACCAGATAGGCTGTTTCGGTTTCGTTTATTGTTTTTTGTAAGTTCGTGTTTCTTTGTTATATTAAACATGGATCGCAATCGACACGCTGCAGTTTGGTCCGACTCTCCTTCATCACCACTAGAAAACCGTTACAGTACTTACATTTAATCATAATAATTACACAAATGTATTCATAAAATGTGCTGATTTTAGCTGTAGAAGAGTGGCCTCATTATTTCAATGATCAAACAAAGCTTAATAGTCTAAGTTCTCAAGTTCTTTTCATTTTGTTTCTAATCCCACTATCATTTAATCAGCCCACCACTGAGTGGAGTCAGGACCAGTGTTAAATTGGATGTGGCAAGAGCTGCTGTATCATCACAGGGATCCATGACGTTTCAATGAACCAGCGTACAAATGTATTTAATTCCAGAGATGGTGTCATTTATTGTGGTGTCATTTATCATGGCAAAAGGAAAACGCAATTTAGATTTTAAAATATAATAAAAAACATGACAACCTGACCATATACTGTACATGTCTCCACTAATCACTTCTGGAACAATGTTTATCATCACTCTTCTTCAGACAGGGGAGCTAAACAAGGCTATTTGAAGTTGTTACCGTAAAATGTAAATGAAAGAAGGGAAGAGTTTTGAGCCTGGTAGGTTTTAGGGAGGGGTGGGGAATATGTAATGTATATGTCATTTCAAAATAAACTACGTGAAGCACATTTTCAGCCCATTAATACACATGATCCAAACATTCTCTACACTGCAGATACCCTTCTCTTCATTGACCTCACTTATACTAAAGGAAGGGAAATAGTATCAATGTTCCAATGTATCACCAGCTTCACCCTTTGACCTTTCTCAGTGACATTTCTGAAGGGGGTTGAAAAATCTCTCTCTTTAATTAAAATTATTTCCTATTTTTTCATGGGAGAGCAGTGGCATAAATAAAATATAAGCAATCTCCAACACAGTGTAGTAAAGATGTGTGTTTCTTCCTATTCATTATGCATTGCAGTGCTCCTGACAAGCATGGTGTAAAAGCGTGGTACTCGGCACCATTTCTCAGACATGACATTTTGATTATAAATGGGAGCCTTGATGGCCCCGCAGGTTCTTGGAATCGGGAGGGAATATTCAGAGGCTTATGCACTTACACCGCCCACTTTTTCAAAGTATCCGCCGTGGTCGCCAAAGTGGATCAGCTGCTCGTTGAAGAACCAGGTGAACACGAGCTTCAGAGACGGGTCATGAGTCACCTGACACGGCAGCACGATGCTCTCTCCTACAGTCACGTCCAGTGTGGACGGTGCCGTTGTGATAATGGTCGGCTCTGGAAAACAGCACACACACTACTGTTAGTGTGAAAGAAACACATACAAAAAGCATTACATGATGGAGTACTATGTGGATTCACCAAGCTAAGAACACTGTAAACGATTATTCCAAATGTTTTGCAAAAGGAAATGTTCTAATAACTTACATTTAATTATAATCCACATTTTCTGTTGCTTCATTATTATTTTCCTGCTGTAGTAAACTGGCTCAAGTTAAGATCCTAAATATGTAACTATATCTTAACTTGAGCCAGTGTACTATATATATATATATATATATATGTCACTGTGAGCTCAGCCTTCAGTTAGTAGGTACAGTAACTCCCCATCTGCAGACTGCATTGCAGAACCCCAGACTGCTGCAGCCAGTCAAAGAACAATAAACACAAGTAGGGCTCCTCCTTCACAACACATTCTCTATTCAAGTCTCTGCATGCATGTGGTGTGTTGCTGTTGTTTCACTGGGGAATTAGACAGCATCCCTCATCTCCAGCATGAGTGTGAGCAGAAACAAGGAGGATAGGAGCACGAGAGCAGAATGATCAGAGAAATAGGAGCCGCTTTGTTCTGATGCTGTACGATGCTTGTCTCCCTCTTGGGGGTGCTGTGAGTACTCGGTTGAAATATCCACTGAGCGCCGACTAAATTAACCACGGCAAATGATCCCTGGACAGGCAGCCATAGATTCCTGCAGAAAATGCCGGCAGTGCAGTCGTCATCCAGAGTAAATTCGATACCTGCATTGTGTTTCCTTTATGTGATTTATCTAGTCTCTTTCTATTATCAGAGAATAGTGATATCAGCTGGTAGGTTTGGTTAGACTACAATGTGATGGTGTTTTAAAGGCTCAGCCCTATTCCAGGGAAGATGAAATGGGGGGCTATCACGTGACACAGTCAGACCCTCACAAAAGGGACATTTGCAGAGAGAACACATTTATTAAATGTCCATCAATGCCAAAAGGGTTGAAAGGGAGAAAAAAGGAGACAAATCTACGCCTCCTCTTTCCCGACAGGTCCTTTGGGAGAACATGGCAAGAGGAGCGTCAATGTTTTTTGGTTCCTTACAGTAATGCCAATGGGCTTTTTTACAGTCTTCTGATCACATGTTTTTTGCACTCTTCTCAGTAAGGTATCCTTATGACATGTTTTTTTGTTGTTGTACCAATTTATACACCTAATGACATGTCAATGTCAAGCCGAAGTGCTGAGAACATACAGGTGAAACGTCCAATGCAAACAGACACAGCAGCCTCTCCCCTAATGTGACAGCAGGTGTTCTAAAAATAATGGGGCCAGATGTATGGTCATGCCTAGTTAGCTCTGAGGCTGACCAGAGCAATTCATTCACTGTAAATATGGGAAAACTTCTCCTATTACTCAACTCAATCATAATTTGAGACAGGTCGTATGGATAACCCTGGTTGGTTACATGACCTCAGCTGACTGAGCAGAGCTCTCCAGCGTCATTTGATTGATATCTATATTGTATAATGCCTTGTTACCTACTGTCGTTATAAAAGCGAGGACTAAGCAGGGTCAATCAGAGACAAGACAGAAAGCTTGTAACCACCCCGACAGATAGATCCCACTACTCCGGGGACGGTGGGGAGGTGGAGCAGCAGAAAAACCGGAGGCAGAAATGGCATAGTAATAATGTTAAGGGGGGCAAGGCAAGAGAGAGAAGGCTGGGCTGTTTACTGTGTGAATTAATGTGGGCTCCATCCTCTCCGGTCTCTGTGGCTCGCGGCTGACACGCTTCACTCTGCCTGTGCCTCTGCCCAGCCGCTGCTCATCTCACAAACAGCCAGTCATACATGAATAATGCTCTCCGATGAAACTGTAGATACTGTCACTGAGGCAGAGACGCCCCAACAACCCCTTTGGAGACTCCTCCCCAAGTTGAATGGCCTTAGGTGGGGTGTGTAAATGTGTACTCCTCTCTGGTGTACATATTCTTAAGGCCCTCCGCTTAAGGGTGGCTGTGTGCACTTGAATAATGCATTCGGAGCATTCCAGAGTCACGTGGTTGAGGAGTCTTCAGATATAACAGGCAGAGCGAGGCAAGACCTTCCAAGCTCAGAGCCACACGGCTGCTCCCCGGTGAAGAGGGTTCAAAGAAATACAAACACCATGTGTAAAGGGTTTTCACTGGGAGGTCACAGGGCCTTTGTTAACATACCAACCTGTTTGAATATAGGTGAGGGCTAAACAAAGTCTCTTTGAACAGAGCTGGCGCTCATAGTACCAACCTACATGACTTGAGTAGCACTTTGGTTCCTCGTTATTGTCCCTATGCATTCCATAATGTTTTCAGTGCATAATTAAAATGTCCCTCAATACTTCAGAATAAAGTATACTGTAACTAACTAACTTCTTATAGGGTGTCTGCAAGAGATAAATTCTTCAAACCCAATCTTAATTTCCCAGCCTTTTAGATCAAGGAAACACATTGGAAGTCCTTTATCATGCTGAGCAAAACAAATTCTTCCAAAGCCATTCAACATGAATACTCCACATTTTCCTCAAGACACAAAAATGATTCTCTCAAGGACAAACCTCAATGGAGCATTGGTTGGTGAGCAAACTTTGTGTAAATAATGAGACATATTCTAGTGAGCTGCTCTCAATACTCTATTCATACTGTCTATAATAGTACATTTGTAGCTACCTACTTATAAGATATTGGGTTATATTAACATTTTACATAAATGTTCCTTCGGCTTCAACAAGGCATCAATAACCACAGTCTGAATCTCTGACTCATTGCAGATTAATAGCTTGTGCAGTCGAAACACCTTACAGAAGTCAGTCTGAAATCTATATGTTTTTTGGATAATTTTCTTCTGCCCACAACCCTTGAAAGAGCACCACATAAATCGTCCAGACAACTTATCTTCTGTCCTGCACCTATGAAAAATCACACCACTGGAAGTGACAAAAGCAATGACCACTGCCACCTCTCTGAATTGAGTTTTAGACTTTTGTGATAACCTGCTGATCCAAGCAATCCTTTTTAAAGCACAACACAAGACAGAAAGACACCTTCAAATGTTACTGGAGAGGTGACATGATGACAGAAAATCACATTGTTGAAAAAGAAACATGCTGAATAATCTCATATACTACTGAGTCTCTGCATTATTTCTCAGACAAAGTAATATAAGATGAATTGCCATCTCAGACATCCACAAACTCAATGTTGAGGAGTTTTGAGGCTGTACCGATACTAATTGCAAGATTCCATCTCCACTGTGATCAATATTCCGAGAGTCCATTTCCTCATCAAGACTGATGAAAGTGGTTAATATCCCCTCAGTGTTGAACTAACGGGGACATGAACAGGGTTCATCTGTTTTGACTCCTCCTCTGATGTTGTCTAGGTGGTTAATTCACATCCACAATAAATGAATGCATTATGACACGTATTTCTCAGTATCCATATAGCCACAGTCATTTTGAATATCTCCTATAAGGGATGCTCTCACTGCAGAAATTCCCCCAACTAAACAGGTTTCCAATTCTCAATGAAATAGTGCATGTAAATGACCCTGTCCCATTTTCCCTACAGTATCGATTGTGACAGAAAGGCTCAAGATCATATAGGAGAACATTTGTACATCAGCCCCAGAATGCAGCGATCACATACAGTACTTACTGTATGATGACGGAAAGTAAACCATCAAATAAAGATCATATATTGCCTTTCATGTGAATAATTGAGAGGATAACTGCCGGGCCTATTTACAGAGCAAAGATACACGCAAGAATATTTCTTTAGAGTCAGGTTAAAAACTCATAGATGGGTCATCAACCTGAACCCAGAATGACAGTTACAGGCTTTCAGAGCCCCCCTCTCTCTGCACAGTGAACTGTTGGGGGGATCCTACATGTTCATTCACAGTGGGTGATAAATGGTTAAAGGGGCTCTGTAGAGTGTTAATAAATAACGCTCAACTCTTTATGTCAAATAGAGTGTCATGCTGTAGATTGAACAGCAATGCACTGTACTGTACATAGCCATTTATCCAGGTGGGAATACTGATATGGTTTCATTTCTTCACTTTAATTTAAGCAGGGTCATTCCAGTTTTCTGTGGTAGCAGACGATTATAGAGATGAAACGAGCAGGGCATGCAGTGAATGAGGCATGCAGTGAATGAGGCATGCAGTGAATGAGGCATGCAGTGAATGAGGCATGCAGTGAATGAGGCATGCAGTGAATGAGACATGCAGTGAATGAGGCATCAGCAGAAAGCTTTCCGGGGCAAGGTGCACTTGAAGCTCTCTCTCCACATCCTTGACGGCTGACTTTCTAGCATTTATAATATATGAAATATGTCTTTCATTATTAATAGGGAGAGTAAACAGTGATGGGCTGTTCGCAAACGAACAGCTCTTTTAGAAGTGCTCTTTTTGGGAACCGAATCACATCGGTGAAAGAACCGTTCATTTGGCTCCCTGATTTGCATACAGCTACGACTGCTTGTTGAGCTTCAAACAACAATTATCTGCAAATTAGTTACAAAATAATTATCTGAAGATGGTAAATCCTCACTGCAGAAACAATAAATAGTTAGAAGAGCAGTGAGTCATTTTTTAAAATTGTAATGTGCATTTCACATCTGGCATAATGGTAGCCTACTTTTTGGGCTTTAGATTAGAGATTAGCACATTTTTCATGGTTCTATGTTGTTTTGTTTGCGAGCTAAATTATGCATCTCTTTTACAGTGATGCAGTTAACCAAAAATATTTGGAAAGCCCATCACTAGTGGACATGCTGTAATATGCATTATCTGCAGGTACTATCGGTGCTTCATTTTATAGCTAGAGGACTCCTGAAGTATAATTTGTGTCTAAATCTGTTGTCATCTATTATTTATTTTTTTGCTAGCTTGGGCCATCTACACTACATGACCTGCTCGTTAAACATCTCATTCCAATATCATGGGCATTAATATGGAGTTGGTCCCCGCTTTGCTGCTATAACAGCCTCCACTCTTCTGGGAAGGCTTTCCATTAGATGTTGGAACATTGCTGCGGGTTCTTGCTTCCATTCATTCACAAGAGCATTAGTGAGGTCAGGCACTGATGTTGGGCGAATAGGTCTGGCTCACAGTCGGCGTTCTAATTCATAATAAAGGTGTTCAATGGGGTTGAGGTCAGGGCTCTGTGCAGGCCAGTCAAGTTCTTCCACACCGATCTCAACAAACCATTTTGTCTCTTGTATAATATATTCTACACATTAGTTTATACTGGATTAAGCGTTCATTTTTCTTAAATGGAATTTCATTAGTTATGCTCCAACTTTCCCTCCATATTGTGCCAACATTAGTTCTTTCTAAGTCTTGGTTCCAATAGTTAAGAGATTGTCAGATGGATTGTCAGATGGATATGCTTTCTGCAATCTGCAAAATTTTGTATATCTTCCCTATCACATGAACATCCTTTTCTGACTCAAATAAGATTATCTCAAGGTTGTCCAAGATTTTGTGATATGTAACTTTTAATTGTCATATATTTGAAGCTTCATTGGTCAGTCCAAAATTAATTTTTAATTCTGTCAAATAAATGTATTTCCTGTTACTAAGTCATTTACGGTTTCTATGCTTCATCTTTACTACAGGCTGTTCACCTACTAATCTCACCGCAACCCCCCTTTGGGTCTCTGATCACTCCTTTGTTTCCTTTTTTCTGTCTCCCTCTCCTCCAACCAACCCTAGCCACTCAGCCCCTACCCAGATGGTCATGCTCAGTGGCAATCTTCGCTCTTTTTCTCCCACTACTCTATCATCTTCACTCCCTTCTGCTAAATCCTTCCTCCTCCCGTCTCCGGATTCTGCCTTTTCGACCCTACTCTCCTGCCTTTCTGCATCCTATGACTTGCAAAGTCTCCTTTCCTCTTGGCCGGCTCGGCCCTGCAATCCTTCTAAGTGGCTGAATTACTTATTGCAAGCTTACAGAACAGGGCTGTGGGCAGCTGAGCGAAAATGGAGGAAAACTAAACTTCCGGACAACCTATCATCCTTTCACTCCCTTTTATTCCTATGTAACCCATCCCCTCCTCCCTTCTCCAGATCTCTGGAGACCTCCCATTCCTCACTTCCTTCCTCAACTCAACCCTGACCCCTGGCTGCATCTCTTCCATCTTAAAAATGGCCAGAGTTGCTTGCCTCCTAAAGAAACCAATACTTGACCCCTCTGATGTCAAAGACAGACCAGTATCCCTTTCTTTTATTTCCAAAACACTTGAGTGTGCTGTCTTTGACTAACTCTCTCACAATATTTCTCAGAATGATCTTCTTGACGCTAACTTCAAGACTGGTCACTCAACCAAGACTGCTCTCCTCTGTGTCAGGGAGGCTCTCCTCACTGCCAAAGCTCACTCTCTCTCCTCTGTTCTCATCCTCCTAGATCTATCTGCCGCCTTTGACACCGTGAAACCATCAGATCTTTCTCTCCATCTGTGTCTGCACCACGTACTTACACTACTGGTGTCCCCCAGGGCTCAGTTCTAGGCCCTCTCCTCCTCTCTGTATACACCAAGTCACTCGGCTCCCTCATATCCTCACATAGTCTCTCCTATCATTGCTATGCTGATGGCACGCAACAACTTTTCTCCTTACCCCCTTCTGACACCCAGGTGGCAACACGAATCTCTGCGTGCCTGGCAGATATCTCAGCATGGATATCGGCCCAACACCTCAAGCTCAACCTAGAGAAGACGGAGCTGCTCTTCCTCCCGGGGAAGGCCTGCCCACTCCAAGGCCTCTCCATTACGGTTGACAACTCCACAGTGTCCCCCTCCTAGACCCTGGACAACACCCTGTCATTCTCTGCAAACATCAAAGCAGTGACTCGCTCCTGCAGGTTCATGCTCTACAACAGTGACAAACATTTTCTGAGTCAAGATCACTTGAGTAGTCAAAAAGCAAGCCCAAATCTACCGCTCAGATGTTTTAATAAACATGACTTAAATGTAACATTAACCTAAAAAAAAACAGTTGTGTAGGAATTAGGTTTGTGCAGTAGGCCTAATACATTATTACAGCATATTGGCTATATGCCTATACCGCCAATATTGTTCTTCTCAGACCATATTATATTTCAAAATAATTTTTCCCAGTCAGATCTCGTTTCCCTAAAATCAGAGATTTCCGGGTTCCCAGTTGTTTTGAACACAGCACTATTCTCAGTAGAGGGAGAGAGTAGCAGACGGTCCACCTCTCATGGTCCATACTCTCTCCTTCCTTTCCTCCGGTGAGACTGACCAGAGAGAGGGGACACCGTCTTCCACCTGATGGTGAAACTCGAGTCGCACCGCATCTGCCTCATGCACAAATTCATGTTGTTCCTTTTACCAGAGAAAGTGAAATATTCATTGATATTATAATAGACACGACAAGCTGCTAATAATAATACAAATGCAGGGCTATCGATACACTTGGCTACTCATTCATTGCAGATGCAGTGCAAGTGGAAGTTGGGAGAAGCACGTTTGGTTTTGAAATAGTGTTGAATAAAAACAGTGTTGACAGTTCTGAATAAAAACTTAAGACACAAACTCACTCATAAAAACAACAGCTCTTTTCTGTATTCTTTGTATGTCTCTCATCATGGTTTTAAAAGTCATGAAATCTCACGTAGGGTCAAACTTCACTGTCGCATAGTCGTGGAATCGAGCTACCCGATCTCCCTGTCCGCCGGGGAGGCGGAGTATGTATTTTTAGACAAATGAAATGGTTAAAAATGGGAACACTTTGCCTACCCGGTGCGTAGGGCTTCTGAATCAAGTGGTTGACTGGATGTTGTAGTTCTCTGCACATTCCATTGGCTTCCAGTCGAAGCTTGAATCCACTACAAGACCATGGTACTTGCCTACAGAGCAGCAAGAAGAGCTGCCCCTCCCTACCTTCAGGCTATGCTCAAACCCTACACCCCGACCCGAGCACTCCATTCTGATCTCTTGTGAACTAACACTCACACTTAACCCCCCCCCCCTTACTAGCTCTGACTTTGATGAAATCATTCAGGGAAAATGTACTGAATATGAATGTGATATGTGTTTGTCCCACCTAGCTACAGTATCTTAAGATGAATGCAACTGTACATCGCTCTGGATAAGAGTTTCTGCTAAATGACAAATGTAAAGGTAAAATGTATCAGGACACCTCACTTATGCAGTTACAATCTACAGTATAGGGTAAGCTGTTTTCAATAGAACAACATCAATCATGAAATAATTGCACCGATGAGATTTGTTAGTGGCCACAAAAGGTGACCGACCAGTGTTTCTATGGCAACCATTTTGCAATGATAAAACGCAAGGGAATTCCAAAAGGTATTTCAACCGAGCACCTTTTAACTCTGCATTTCAAAGGACTTTGGAGATCGCTTAGTTGTAGAGGGAGGAAAATTCAATGGACCCTTGAACAAACATGACACAGTACTCCATAGCAGCGACTTTGTCTTCTATGCTACTGTAACATTACACTTTAAAGGGAGACAAAACATATAGCATTTCTCATTGCACTGTCACATGCGTTAAAAGCCTCTCTGTATTATTGAGATATCAAGACTCATACCATCCCCTAGTGCCTTCAATAGTACCATTCAGGATCAGCAATATACTGAGCTGACGTCAAGGGGTGGGAATGTGTTTTACCATTCGTTTTCATTGAATATTGAAAATGTTTGTCTTTCACTCAGACATCTGATTTCTGCCTCAGCATCACGGTCAAATGTTTAAATAACACCAAACGTTCAATCTCAAATAAGAAGAAATACAGTTGAAGTTTACATACACCTTAGACTAATACATTTAAAATCATTTTCACAATTCCTGACATTTAATCCTAGTAAGAATCCCCTGTTTTAGGTCAGTTAGGATCACCACCTTATTTTAAGAATGTGAAATGTCAGAATAATAGTAGAGAGAATGATTTATTTCAGCATTTCTTTCTTTCAGCACATTCCCAGTGGGTCAGAAGTTTACATACACTCAATAAGTATTTAGTAGCATTGCCTTTAAATTGTTTAACTTGGGTCAAACGTTTTGGGTAGCCTTCCGCAAGTTAACAACAATAAGTTGGGTGAATCTTCGCCCATTCCTCCTGACAGAGCTGGTGTAAATGAGTCAGATTTGTAGGCATCCTTGCTCTGTAAACTCTCCTTCCAGGCTCATAATAACTTCTTATGGCTGGGGGGCAGTATTGAGTAGCTTGGATGAATAAGGTTCCCAGAGGTGCCCAGAGTAAACTGCCTGCACCTCAGTCCCAGTTGCTAATATATGCATATTATTAGTATATTTGGATAGAAAACACTCAGCAGCTTCTAAAACTGTTTGAATGATGTCTGTGAGTATAACAGAACTCACATGGCAGGCAAAAACCTGAGAAGAAATCCAACCAGGAAGTGGGAAATCTGAGGTTGGTCGATGTTCAACTCAGCCCCTATTTAAGATACAGTGGGATATTGGTCATGTTGCACTTCCCAAGGCTTCCACTATATGTCAACCGTCTTTAGAAACTTGTTTGATGCTTCTACTATGAAGGGGGGCTGAATGAGAGGGGAATGAGTCAGAGGTCTGCTAGCAGTCACGCGCTGGTCACGCGCATTTCACATGAGAGGTATCTCTCGTTCCTTTGCTTTTCTGAAGACAAAGAAATTCTCAGTTTGGAATATTATTGAAGATTTATGTTAAAAACATCATAAAGATTGATTCCATATATCGTTTGACAAGTTTCTACAGACTGTAAAGGAACTTTTTGACATTTTGTCTGCAACTAGTGAACGCGCTTCGTGAGTTTTGATTTGTTTACAAAACGCGCTAACAAAAGTAGCTATTTGGACATAAATGATGGACATTATCGAACAAATCAAACATTTATTGTGGAACTGTGATTCCTGGGAGTGCATTCTGATGAAGATCATCAAAGGTAAGTTAATATTTATAATGTTATTTCTGACTTCTGTTGACTCCAACATGGCGGATATATGTATTTGTTGTCTGAGCGCCGTACTCAGATTATTGCATGGTTTGTTTTTCCGTAAAGCTTTTTTGAAATCTGACACAGCGGTTGCATTAAGGAGAAGTGTATCTAAAGTTCCATGCATAACACTTATATTTTCATCAACATTTATAATGAGTATTTCCGAAAATTGATGTGGATCTCTGCAAAATCCCTGGATGCTTTTGGAACTACTGAACATAACGCGCCAAAGTATACTGAGATTCTTTGATATACATATGAACTTTATCAAACAAAACAAACATGTATTGTGTAACATGAAGTCCTATGAGTGTCAGCTGATGAAGATCATCAAAGGTTAGTGATTATTTTATCTCTGTTTCTGCTTTTTGTGACTCCTCGCTTTGGCTGGAAAAATGGCTGTGTTTCTCTGTGGCTTGGCTCTGACCTAACATAATCGTTTGTGGTGCTTTCGCTGTAAAGCCTATTTGAAATCGGACACTGTGGTGGGATTAACAACAAATGACCTTTTAAATGGTATAAGATAAATGTATGTTTGAGGAATTTTAATTATGAGATTTCTGTTGTTTTGAATTTGGCGCCCTGCACTTTCACTGGCCGTTGTCATATCGATCACGTTAATGGGATTTCAGCTCTAAGAAGTTGTTAAACATCTCCAATACAAAATTGTCTTTCTATTTCGTAACAAAGCCTCCTTCACTCACGCTGCCAAACTTACCCTAGTAAAGCTGACTATCCTACCGATCCTCGACTTCGGCTACAAAATAGCTTCCAATACTCTACTCAGCAAACTGAATGCAGTCGATCAGTGCCATCTGTTTTGCTACCAAAGCCCCTTATACCACCCACCACTGCAACCTGTATGCTCTAGTTGGCTGGCCCTCGCTACATATTCGTCACCAGACCCACTGGCTCTATAAGTCTATGCTAGGTAACGCTCCACCTTATCTCAGCTCACTGGTCACGATAACAACACCCACCCGTAGCACACGCTCCAGCAGGTATATCTCACTGGTCGTCCCCAAAGCCAACACCTCCTTTGGCCACATTTCCTTCCAGTTCTCTGCTGCCAATGACTGGAACAAATTGCAAAAATCGCTGAAGCTGGAGACTTATATTTCCCTCACCAACTTTAAACATTAGCTATCTGAGCAGCTTACTGATCAATGCAGCTGTACATAGCCCATCTGTAAATAGCCCACCCAATCTACCTACCTCATCCCCATATTGTTTTTATTTACTTTTCTGCTCTTTTGCATACCCGTTTTTCTACTTACACATCATCATCTGCACATCTATCACTCCAGTGTTAATTTGCTAAACTGTAATTACTTTGCTACTATGGCCTATTTATTGCCTTGCCTCTTCATGCCATTTGCACACACTGTATATAGACTTTCTTTTTTTCTATTGTGTTATTGACTGTACACTTTTTTATTCCATGGGTAACTCTGTGTTGTTGTTTGTGCTTTATCTTGGCCAGGTCGCTTTGCTTTATCTTGGCCAGGTCGCAGTTGTAAATGAGAACTTCTTCTCAACTAGCTTACCTGGTTAAATAAAGTCAGAGCCCCCCCCTTTTAAAAGGCATTTCGGCGAAAGCATAAGAAGCTATTATCTGATGATAGCATAACAGTAAACAAAGAGGGTAGCATATTTCAACCCTGCTGGCGCTACACAAAACGCAGAAATAAAATATAAAACATCCTTACCTTTGACGAGCTTCTTTTGTTGGCACTACAATATGTCCCATAAACATCACAAATAAAATAACTTGTTTTACTGTGGATATAGATACTTCTGTACCTGTTTCCTCCATTATCTTCACAAGGTCCTTTGCTCTTGTTCTGGGATTGACTTGTACTTTTCACACCAAAGTACGTTCATCTCTAGCTTGTTAAGGATAGCCCTCCCCCTTGTCTCAATTTCCGCCTGAAAACTAACCCTAATCTAACTTCCCAGAGGCAAGGATATGCATATTCTTGGTGTCATTTGAAAGGAAACACTCTGAAGGTTGTGGAAATGTGAATTGAATGTAGGAGAATATAACACAATAGATCTGGTAGAAGAAAATACAAGGAAATAAACAGACGTTTTCTGTTCTTTTACTGTTGTTGCATCTTTCAAATGAACAAGAACAGCCAAACATGCAGATATGATGCTGGGGATAATTTAAAAATATGAACATAAGTGGGCAGCAGTATTTGACCAAAGTTTCAGATAGATACCTTCAGGAATGAGTTAGGTACATGCCATTGAGCATGAAGTCACCCAGGTGTCCCTCACAAGTTTCCCAAATGTACCCAAGTGTCCGAATTGGTACAGTGATACATTGATGCAAATAACTACATACAAAAAATATTCTAAAATACCCCGCAAAAAAATATTTGAATTTTTTATTTTTTAAAAAATATATTTCAAAAGATTAAAAATAACAAGGGTAACTATTTACACTTTCAATGTACAATAATGTGAAGACCCTCAGTCCTCTACACAATATTGTGCTGCTGATGCCATAGCCCATAGCAGTCTCTTTCTGGTGTGAAGCAGAGGGTCACCGAACAGGTGGTGCAGGTGACAGGGGATTTCTTGTGGCAAAGAGCACAATGAAGCCTCCCTACTGAGCCCTTTTTGCCCTGAGGCACATTCCTGCCTGCAATGAAACATTTTGGCATGTGAACACCACTGGTTGGAGCAGAAGGGACATAGGTAGAGGGGACAGAAGGTGCTACAGTGGTCTTGCTGTAGCTAGCAAGTTCCTGGATGAGCAGCTCACTGAAGGCTAGCTGTGAGATGGGGGGCTGTCCACAGCTCTTAGCCGTTTACTTCTGGAGTACAGCAATGTACTCCAGAGCAATGTCAATGTCAATGAAATGATACAACAATGTCTTGTACCATGTTCTTGTGGAGAACATTATAGTAGCCTATCAGCGCATCTGACAGGTCCACACCTCCCATGCTCTTGTTGTAGTCCTTCACAGCAGCTGGAATGGGGACATTTTTGGTGGTCCATGCCCCAGTCGCGCCCTTCACACGCCTGAAGACGTGATCACCACTGAAGGACTTGTGGATAGTGGTGCACACCTCTCTGGTATCCATCCACTTCACAAAGTGTAGGCCATCCTCGCGAATCCATCACATGGTACACCGATCAGCTCGCTTAGGCATGTCATTCACCCTGGTTGTCGGAAATCCTACTCTGTTGGTCCGAATGGTGCCACGGTCCCACATCTCCAGCTTCCTCAGGTCTGTGGACAGGGTAGGGCTTGTGTAGAAGTTGTCCACAAACAGTTGGTAGCCCTTCACTAACAGCTGAAAATCAAATAACTTCATAACGGAGTCATAGCTAAGTCCCTTACCGGTCACACAACTGCTCTTCCCCTCATAGACAAAAAAATTGCACGTGTATGCACACACAGAATCGGGCAAAACAAACAGTTTGTAACCCCATTTAGTTGGTTTGTTACCATGTACTGTTTTAGGTCAATTCTGGCCTTTGATGCTACCATCCTCTCATCTATGGAAAGGTTCTGGGCGGTCTGAAAATAAGTCTTACAGGCCTCAACGATGTTGTGGTAGAGAGGTTTAATTTTGCAGAGCTTATCAAACCTTGCCATGCCTCGCTTCTTCTCGTTGTCCTCATCAACTTTTGGGTCGCTGATATGAAGCGCCCGTGAGATTGTCAGAAACCTTTTGCATGACATGACCGTGGTGGGCAAAGGCAGTTGATAGAGGGGTGCAGTTTTCCAGTTGTCCTTCAGGGGTTTGTAGATTTACAAGACCCATGAAAATGACCATAGAAAGGTAACAAAAAAGATCTGACATGGAAATGGGCTTCCATGTCTCTTTCTTGCCTGCCTGCTTCTTAGCTCCGTACTTATTTGTGTTCAATACCAGATTATTTTTAATTTTTTTATTTTACCTTTATATAACTAGGCAAGTCAGTTAAGAAAAAAAAATCTTATTTTCAATGACGGCCTAGGAACAGTGGGTTAACTGCCTGTTCAGGGGCAGAACGACAGATTTGTACCTTGTCAGCTCGGGATTTGAACTTGCAACCTTTCAGTTACAACTGCAGAGGTAAAAAACAACTGAAAAAGTTGCATGGGGCTGTACTTGGAGGTCAAGTCCAGCTGAGGTCCTGGTGGCCTTTTTGGTCTAAATATTGGAGGTGGTGGGGCCACATCCTCCTCCAACACAGAGTGCCAACGACCCTCCTCCGCTCTGCCAGCAGGTTCCACGCTTCCCTTCCTCCGCTTCTTTGTCACCAACTTCACACCTCTAGATGGCCGGGCGGGGGTAGGTGTGGTGCCGGAGACAGCACGGGTCCAGCTGGATGAACCAGCTTCAGTGGGGGATGGGCACCTTGGCAGTATGGGCTCACAATCAGAATCGCTGGGACTGTGAAATAAAGACACAGACACAGATTATATATAGAGTAGGGAACCCAATCACTATGGTGAGGAGCTGTTCCATTCCATGTTTAGATAAAATAAAACGTAAAAAAGATCTAATATATACAGACACACAGACACAGACACACAGACATACACCCACCCACAATGTAGAGCAATGTGTACTTTACACATTTCATTACTGATTATATTTTTATATATGGCAAATAAAATAAAAATATCTCCAAAACAACTCAAATGAATAATATTTGATATTACTAATTTCAAACAACAGTACTCACCAATCCAACACTGCATCTTCTCCATACAAGAACATCTCCTCAGTTTGCAAGTCAAAATAATTCTCACTGTCTGAATCATCTTGGAGTAATTCACTGTCACTTTGCCTATCAATTTCTCCAATAATATCGTGTAGATCTGTACATTTTGACTTTGTCTTTGATTTGACAGATTTACTTGCCATAATTCTTCTCTGAAAATGCTCTCAAAACAATACTACTACTACTATTGGCTTGTAATGTTTTGTCTGCTGATCGATAATCGCATGGTTTGCTTTTGTAGTAAAGCCTTTTTGAAATCTGACACGGTGTCTAGATTAACAAGAGGTTTAGCTTTCATTTGGTCTATTGCACTTCTGATTTAATTAAAGTTAAATATTTATAATAATTACTTGCGTATAAACATTGCATAATTCTTCTCTTGAAAATGCTATCAAAACAATACTGCTGCGCGTAACCAGTGTCGTGTCTTTGGCTATGCCGGATTAAGTGATATGACATGCTATTCTATAAAATAATTTCTCCGTAGTTAATATCACCTGATTGAGCTAATCATGTAAATGTAATTAACTAGAGAGTCGGCCACCACAAAATAATATTTGTATAGAGCTGTTATCTTCCGAATAAACTCTTAAAGACCTAGTAATATTTTACATCAATAGCAGTCAACATTTAATCTTCATTTTACTTCAGTCTCATAATCTGAAAATTGTAAAAAGAACCCTGGTTAACAATTTGAATCAGCAATACAAAATTGGGTTTAATTATTTATTTACTAAATACCTAACTAATCACACAGAATTCACATACACACAATTAATCATAACTTGATTACAAATTACGTCATAAAGGAAAACGTCCCTAGTGGGCGGAACAGATATGACAGCTTGTTACACAAAAGAAAAGGGGCTGGGTTTGAGTGAAGGAGCGGGAAATCTGAGGAACAAAGCGAAGAAGCTGGGCTATCGTAAATACAGTATCTTATGCATTCTAAATTACCACCCATTTGGAAAAGGAAAATACAATAAATAATTACTCTGAGCTGCGCTTCAGTTGGTTGGTGGTAGACGGAAGACCGTGTTGCCAAACCGAGTCCTCTGTCCTTTGAAGAATGTCTCTGGTGGTCACTTGGATAAGTTATAGTAACGTCGTTGTGTGGTAGATGGGATACTCTGTCTGTTCCTTCCTAACCTGCGTTTGCACCTGCGTTCACTAACTCAATGGCTAGGTGGTATCACTTCTGTCATGAATAAGAGTTCAAAGTTCATACCATTCGCAACCAAAGCTCATGCTGATGTTGGCTTTGTTCTGTAGATATTATCTGAACCATTCTGACATAGGACCGTCATCCTACCTCATCGGAACAGGAAGCTCTATTGTCATCACGACTTTATATAGGAAGGGAGAAGAGGGCGTGTTTGAAAAGTTTTATAGCCCATGTCCCTTCACAGAGGCGGGCCACTGAGTGAGCAGCCCTAACTTATGAAAACACACATCTCACATTTTAGAAGCTAAAATCACATTTCATCCCATCACAAATAATTTCATATTCATTTAAATTGAACAACAATTCCATGTGAATCCGATAACCTCTGACTCTTTCCACTGTAGAGTTTATGTCTTCTTATCATTGATGAGAATGTCTCAGATGACAACCGAAATGACATCATATTCATTAAGTACCACCGCATATGTTCAATTGTTGGGATCACCAGAATATAGTTAATTTCCCCCCATCTACCGATTTTCCCAGAATCTCTATGTTAACCAAGGTTTTTTTAAATGTAACCTCAGTAGGTTAGAAAGAGGAAAAAGGGGAGAGAGGTATTCATGACTGTCATAAACCTATCCCCCAGGCCAACGTCATGACACCAGCGTGGCTGCTTCTGGTAGAATTTTCAATGGCGAATGGCTGTGTTTACGCTCGAGTTTCCCACAAAGGCTAGTCTTCCCGGATAGAACCATTACATATTGCCATTTACCTCAGCTCATTGGCTATCTACCAAGCTAGATTTCAAGACGATCAGTGGTCATTGGTCCGAAATACAGTCAATCAATGAAGAACTGGTCATGTCATTGGTGTGCAATGAGGTCATAGTTTGGTGTGTTCAAATCAGTTCCTTTCGGTCAATATTTCCCTGGAAAAGAACCATGAAGTATGGCTGTGTTACTAATAAACAGAGGATTGCATTGAAACCAAACATGGTTTGATAAATGTCCATTTAGAGTGAGTAATTACATAGAATATTACGTCCAAAGTTGAAGGACACTGAATTCACGACACAAGCCGTTTACAAAATGTTTCATGTTAGGCTATAAAAATAGATTTTATAGAACAAAACGACAATTTATTGTTTCGTCGTGACCATTGGTATTGCCAAAAGAAGAAGATCTTCAAAGGTAATTGATTCATTTTATTGCTATTTCTGAATTTCGTGACTAATCTACTTGGCTTGTAACTGTACGTAATGTTTTGTCTGCTGATCGATAATCGCATGGTTTGCTTTCGCAGTAAAGCCTTTTTGAATTCTGACATGGTGGCTAGATTAACAAGTGGTTTAGCTTTCATTTGGTCTATTGCACTTCTGATTTAATTAAAGTTAAATATTTATAATAATAACATTTCTGCAATTTTGTCGAAATGTTCCGCTAGCGGAACCCCTGTCCGAGACAGGCTAGGAGACAGAACACGTCTCCTTCCTGGGAGGTATGACGGCTGCTTTGTCCTATGATGTTTATACTTGTTTGCTATTGTTTGTTCAGATGAACGTGGTACCTTCAGATGTTTGGAAATTGCTACCATGGATGAACCAGATTTGTGGAGGCACACACATTTCTTTCTGAGGTCTTGGATGATTTCTTTTGATTTTCCCATGATGTCAAGCAAAGAGGCACTGAGTTTGAAGGTTGGCCTTGAAATACATCCACAGGTACACCTCAATTTGACTCAAATGATGTCAATTAGCCTATCAGAAGCTTCTAAAGCCATGATATAATTTTCTGGAAATTTCCAAGCTGTTTAAAGGCAGTCAACTTGGTGTAAGTAAACTTCCGACCCAGTGGAATTGTGACACAGTGAGTTTTGAGTGAAACAATCTGTCAGTAAACAATTGTTGGAAAAATGACTTGTGTCATGCACAAAGTAGGTGTCCTAACCGACTAACCAAAACTATAGTTTGTTAACAAGAAATTTGTGGAGTGTTTGAAAAACAAGTTTTAATGATTTCAACCTAAGTGTATGTAAACTTCCGACTTCAACTGTATGTGTAAATTCATCTGAAAATGGAGATGGTGCTGGCAAATTGTCAAGTTTTTTCCAGTTAAAACTTCTTATGGTATAGGGGACGCTTGCGTCCCACTCTGCCAAAAGCCAGGGAAAATGCAGCGCGGCAAATTCAAATAAATTATGTAAAAATCCAACTTAATCCAACTTAACTTAATCCAACATTAAATCACACATGTAAGATACTCAATTAAAGCTACACTCGTTGTGAATTCAGCCAACATGTCAGATTTTAAAAAGGCATTTCGGCGAAAGCATAAGAAGCTATTATCTGATGATAGCATAACAGTAAACAAAGAGGGTAGCATATTTCAACCCTGCTGGCGCTACACAAAACGCAGAAATAAAATATAAAACATCCCTTACCTTTGACGAGCTTCTTTTGTTGGCACTCCAATATGTCCCATAAACATCACAATTGGTCCTTTTGTTCAATTAATTTCGTCCATATATATCCAAAATGTCAATTTATTTGGCGTGTTTGATCCGGAAAAAAACAGCTACCAAAATGCGCAACGTCACTACAAAATATTTCAAAAGTTGCCTATAAACTTTGCTAAAATATTTCAAGCTACTTTTGTAATACAACTTTAGGTATTTTTAAACGTTAATAATTGATCAAATTGAAGATGGGTCTATCTGTGTTCAATACAGGAACACAACAAACCAAGCTACTTTTCAAGTCTTGCACAACTCTCAACAGTGTTACGCAGTTCCTAGATGGCCGTACTTCTTCATTGCACAAATGAATAACCTCAACCAAACCAATCCAAAGACTGGTGACATCCAGTGGAAGCGGTAGGAACTGAAAACAAGTTCCTAAGAAATATTGTTTACCAATGAGAACCCAAAAAATCTGAACGGTTAGTCCTCAGGGTTTTGCCTACTACATAAGTTATGTTATACTCACAGACATGATTCAAACAGTTTTAGAAACTTCGGAGTGTTTGCTATCAAAATCTACTAATATTATGCATATCTTATATTCTTGGCATGAGTAGCAGGAAGTTGAAATTGGGCACGCTATTTATCCAAAAGTTAAAATGCTGCCCCCTATACCTTAAGACGTTAAAAAGGTGGCAACCCTACTTTCCAATTCCAACCTAAATAAATACAATAAGACAGAAAGATCTACAGCATAATAAAGATACAGCTGGCTGTCATTAACACTTGTTTTATTCCAATAATAAATTGGAATATTAATGTACAATGAGATCAACATCAGACACTTTGGACTGTGAATCAGGCCTAACTGACAACTTTTTATCCTTGGGAACAAAGCAGTGGAAAGGGGATTAATAGCAAAAACATTATAGACAAGCAAAACACACCACCAACAAGGAAAGCAATCATATCACAACCCAACTGAACCAGACCGGACTTCTTAAAAAATAGGTCATAGTAGGGTTAAAGTTCACACAAAAAAACAAAGAAAAAGATCAGAAATACTCCAAGCGATGAAAAACAGGTGAGAATACCAATGCCCCCTTACAGCAGCAGGACAGAAAAAACAGCAGCATGCACAAAACAAAGCCTCCCAATTCACAACACCTAACACCCGTCTCTCATTCATTTTTAATGAAGTATAATAAGTTCCAGCAACAGAGCAGAAACCCGATCTTCGGTCCCACAGGGTGACTCCTTCAGATGATCTCACAAACACTACTCTCCTTTTAATCCCTTCTACTCTTTCTTTATACTGTACCGAGAACCTGTTTGGTCTGAAGGTCTGGAGACAGTGCTGAATATTCACTACAGTACATGGCGAGGGCAACAGTGCAATCTCCAACTCTGTTTCTTAATGAGCGCTGAGTGAAAAAAACCATTGAAATCGTCATTCATGTTTAGAGGAGAAAAGCTTAGGGACTGTACTCATCTCAGAACCCAGAACCACATCTCCTTTGAACTGTCTGTCGCAAGAAAGGTTCACTAGTTGCATCCTATGAGAAATCACAGCCTTATTTAAAGACTCCATAAGCCCATACAGTATAATAGAATGACAAATAGGCTTACCTTTGACCATGAGAGTCCCGGAGCTGCTTGCCACTCCAAACTGGTTTCTTGCCACACATGTGTAAAGGCCTGCATCTGGTCTGGTTGAATTCTGTATCCGGAGGTTTCCGTTATCCAGAATGGAAACTCTGCAAGCAGAAAAAGCAGAACGATTATGTAACAGATATATTTTTTGTTCATTGCATGACCACAATTCTTTCCCACGTGTATTGCAGTCTGTGAACTTGTCAAAATTTTTGAGTACACTTTTTGCATTGTTCGCCATGCATGGGCATTCCTCGGAGAGAAAGGCAATTAGTCTAGCAGTGCAATATCTTCAGAAATGGTATATCAATAGCATTGATTTGATTTGCTTCTTTCTATTCTAACAGGTGTTAGATAAACATATATTTGAAGTCGGAAGTTTACATACACCGTAGCCAAATACATTTAAACTCAGTTTTCACAACTCCTGACATTTAATCCTAGTAACAATTCCATGTCTTAGGTCAGTTAGGATCACCACTTTTTTTTAAGAATGTGAAATGTCAGAATAATAGTAGAGAGAATTATTTATTTCAGCTTTTATTTCTTTCAGCACATTCCCAGTGGGTCAGGAGTTTACATACACTCAATAAGTATTTAGTAGCATTGCCTTTAAATTGTTTATCTTGGGTCAAACGTTTCGGGTAGCCTTCCGCAAGTTAACAACAATAAGTTGGGTGAATCTTCACCCATTCCTCCTGACAGAGCTGGTGTAAATGAGTCAGGTTTGTAGGCCTCCTTGCTCTGTAAACTATCCTTGCAGACTCATAATAACTTCTTATGGCTGGGGGGCATTTATATCAGCTTTTATTTCTTTCATCACATTCCCAGTGGGTGAGAAGTTTACATACACTGAAATAGTATTTGGCATTGCCTTTAAATTGTTTAACTTGGGTCAAACATTTCGGGCAGCCTTTGCATAAGCTTCCCACAATAAGTTGGGTGAATTTTGGCCCATTCCTCCTGACAGAGCTGGTGCAACTGAGTCAGGTTTGTAGGCCTCCTTGCTCGCACACGCCTTTTCAGTTCTGCCCACACATTTTCTATAGGATTGAGGTCAGGGCTTTGTGATGGCCACTCCAAAACCTTGACTTTGTCCTTAAGCTATTTTGCCACAACTTTGGAAGTATGCTTGGGGTCATTGTCCATTTGGAAGATACGTTTCCGACCAAGCTTCAACTTCCTGACTGATGTCTTGAGATATTGCTTCAATATATTCACATAATTTTCCTTCCTCAAGATGCCATCTATTTTGTAAAGTGTACCAGTCCCTACTGCAGCAAAGCACCCCCACATGATGCTGCCACCCCCGTGCTTCACGGTTGGGATGGTGTTCTTCGGCTTGCAAGTCTCCCTCTTTTTCCTCCAAACATAACGATGGACATTATGGCCAAAAAGTTATATTTTGTTTCATCTTTGTCCCCATGTGCAGTTGCAAAACGTAGTCTGGCTTTATTATGACGGTTTTTGAGCAGTGGCTTCTTGCTATGTCGATATAGGACTCGTTTTACTGTGGATATAGATACTTTTGTACCCGTTTCCTCCAACATCTTCACAAGGTCCTCTGCTGTTGTTCTGGGATTGATTTGCACTTTACGCACCAAAGTACGTTAATCGCTAGGACACAGAATGTGTCTCCTTCCTGAGCGGTATGATCTGTCTGTAAACAATTGTCTGTAAACAATTGTTGGAAAAATTACTTGTGTCATACACAAGGTAGATGTCCTAACCCACTTTACAAAACTACAGTTTGTTATTAACAAGAAATTTGTGGAGTGGTTAAAAAATGAGTTTTAATAACTCCACCCTAAGTGTATGTAAACTTCTGACTTCAACTGCAAATATCTATATCATGCATTGATTGGAAATAACACAATTTAAATGTAAATATATAATCATTAAATATATCATAATTGTTCTCTCCGGCTGGATCAGTCTACTATTTTGAATTAACCAATACATTAAATCAAATCAATCAATCAATCATCAATAAACTCCCACTATTGGTCTTCTTGTATGTCTAGGTGTCACTCAAAGAAATTATCAAAACTACGAATAAGACAATCGAAATGTAACTATGGTGACTGAGAAAGTTCTCAAACATTTCTACTTGTGCTTTTTTCTTTTATAAGTGATAAAATGAGACAACGTGTTCAAACAGCTGATTTATGACTTCCTATGACCGGAAGACACCCAGGAACTGGCCAACACTAGTCACTTTAAACAATGTCACCTTAAATAATGGCACTTTAATAATGTTTACATATCTTACATTACTCATATCACATGTATATACTGTATTTCATACCGTCTACTGCACCTTGTCTATGCTGCTCAGCCATCGCTCAATCATATACTTACATGTACACATTCTCATTCACCCCTTTAGATTTGTGTGTATTAGGTAGTTGTTGGGGAATTGTTATATTACTTGTTAGATATTACTGCACTGTCGGAACTAGAAGCACAAGCATTTCGCTACACTCGCATTAACATCTGTTAACCATGTGTATGTGATCAATAAAATTTGTCTATGTCTATGGCCTTTACACAATGGCCACTGGTACTACGAATGGTTAATGATTCTTAACCAAACTCCAGATTTTCCTAAATAAAGAGGCAACAAAAATTAAATAGTGAACTTGGAAGCAGGGCAGTGTCGGAAAAATGGGAAGACCAATTTATTAAACTGTGGTGGATTCTAATTATCTGAAACTGCTGAATCTGCAGACTGTATATATATATATATATATATAAAAACAGAGTCCCCTATTGTAAAGCAGACAAGAAAAATGGTATGTGGTCTTTGCATTGTGATCCGCTGTGTTTTATAAGAGACAGTGTAAATCAAACTGTCATCCACAGCTCTGTGTAATAGCAGGTCATGTATTAGAACTCTGAAAATTGCTCAGTGAGTGAAGCCTCTTTTCTAAGATGCTCTGATTACATGAGGTGAAATATGTTTTGAATTTGTGTTGATAAACACCACACTCAAATGTTTGTTTCAACCTATTTAAAGTAAAAAGATTAAGGCAAGAAACAGTAAAATAACCTGTTTTCTTAATGACTGAATGTGTTTGACTCACCCTGACTACTTCACCTGACAAAGCACTTTAAATGACCCACTATCTTGTTAATTTACTATAATCAAGTGAGAGAATCACTATCTGATCTATACCGCTTTATATTGAATAGGTGAAGAAGGACATACACATGATGAAAGTGAAAGTACTGCAGCAGTCACAGCACTACCATACAATGTATTTAATTCATACAGCACCTCATTGTTCAGTTGTAAGAACTGAACAATGAGGTTGCTAAAATTAGAAGTGCCTTAGTGGCTGGTCTAGGAAGATGCCCTGATCTTTGGATAGCTGTGTCAAGAAAAATAACAATTGTAGTGCACATCAACGTTGGTATAGTTCTGGTAAACAAAGAGACTGAGTAAATAGGGCAACAACACATTGTTTTAACTAGATCAAGCTCCGACCTGATTTAAGACTACATCTCCAGCACATGGCTCACAGTAATGCCTCATATAACTCCATACCTGCATTTGTGTGCTTGGCTCTATATATTTCCACAATCCCCGTATCCCCTGGGACAAAGGGACAATAATATGACGAGTGCATATTATGAGAGATGCTCTACAGAGAGAATACAAGTGGGACTATACACAAACACTATGCCTCATAGTATGCCTCTCTTACTGCAAGATACATCTCTTGACGGACTTTCTCCTCGGTCACACACTGAAATGTCTGTACACTGTGTCCTTACGGCTTGTTATCAGACTGACTCATTGACTGACATTACATGAATGGGAAAGGCATTATTAGTAGACCTTGAAGTTGGCTTTGAAGCTGGTGTTAGAGGAGCTGAGGTAAACTACAAGTCAAGTAAGGGAAGTCTTCCAGTTGTACTCCTCCTCTCCCTCGTGAATCAACCTCTAGATAACATGTCTGTCTGATCTGCCCACGGTCTCAGGAGAGCCTTCCTCCCTTCCCACCTTCCTCCCTGAATGAGAGGATGGTGCGGAGGAGGATGTATCAATAATTCACAGGTGAGATGAACACAAGTGCTACTCTTTTCATCTCAGCCTCACACAAAGTTAATGGCTGCCGTTATAAACCTTTCCGAAGAAGAGAGACAATTATTTCCAACAAGATGGGAAAAGCCCCCCAAAACTACTCATGTTATAAAAACAATACAAACAAAAATCCTGTGTTGGGGAAGTAACAGGGAAAGAGACTGGACAGTGTTCATCTTTAATGTCCTGTAAGAAGATGAAAGACAAATAACATCAGTCGCAGAGAAACCATTGCTCCTACTACTGTTTATTGCAAATTGCCGGAAACTGTAACTATGGTCCAAAGTAAAAATAACACTTCTTTTCTGACATTCTCTTTGAGACATCACCGCTACGACTGAAGACTAAATTATGGTCCGTGAGACAGAAGCTTTCAGCTGACAGTACTTGTAAAACAAGCTTTGTTTTTACTACCTCCTAATTCAAGGACATTTTACATTTCCATTTGTGTCATTTAGCAGACGCTCTTATCCAGAGCGAATTACAGAGGCAGTTTGAGTTAAGTGCCTTGCTCAAGGGCACTGGCAGATTTTTAATCTAGTCGGCCACAAGGACATTGGTCTTTGATTTTAGACAAACAGCAATTTGATGTGGACAATTGTCTGTACTGTAAAAAAAAAAATGTTTTACTGAAAAGCACAGATGTATTGTGCAAAGGAAGTGCTAGAATGCTAGATGTGTGTTGGATGATTTCATGACAAAACCATTTACTAGAAATGATTAAAAATGATGGTGGCAGCACTACACTGAAATGAAGAGAGTGTTTCATGTTGGGTTTGATGCACACAAACAGTTAGAATTGCTGATGATGTCAATATTGGCATAACAGAAATACAACGATTTACCTGAATGTCCTAAAAGGTGCATATATGAAGGTAGCATTGGTAAACACCACCATTCACAAATATACGTGTATTTATATGTGTATTGCATCTCTACAATCACTCCTCTAATACTCATTTCTCCCCATCTGGTTTAGTCCAACCACCACTCACGCCATGCAATTTCCAAACACAAGCCTCATCCACCATTCATCCGGCACATTAAATAGTATTTCAGGGCATGGGTTTCACTGTGTCTGCCACTATAGCTGTGTGCACCCTGTATTTAGTTTACAGATAAGGAGAGATATGCATTAAAGAATGTTGCTTGTTCTGGTCCACGCTGACCTACCTGCAGGTGGTGTTGGTAATCATGATTGTATCAAAGCGTCAGTGGTAGTAACACTGCTCCAGGGGAGAATAGGAAAGGCTCGGATGAGGTGTCTACAGGGGCAAAGGCTAGGTCACCCTATCCTCTGAACGGGACAAAAGGTTGGACCCAACTCTGAAGTGTACGGAGGGAAAAGTCTGACATCCCAAGATAAACGTACAGTCTGTCTCTCCCCAGGTTCCCCACAGAGCTCTGTGTTTGAGAGGAATGGCCTTGGCAGACACTTAAATCAAGTCAAACTGCACAGATTTGACAAAGCAAAACCACAGCTGGAGTGTATGGTGCAGAATGCACTATGTAGTTCATCTGAATGGGGAAGGTTCTGAGAAGTCTATTTTCACAGTTCCATCAAGACAAATCCGGAGTGCGTACCACTTCTTCCCATGTTGTCAACCCCAAGGTTAACAGGCATTACAGTCCACAATAATATGTGTGACAATGAGGTGTTTTCTTTTATCACTTAGACAACAAACCAATTGCCTGATGTTGCTAAAATAGGGACACCAGGGCATTTACCTGGGATAATTCTCCAATAGCACTGTAATTGATATAGATTTTTGACTTACGCAGGATTGTCCCAATACCTTTTAGCTTGTCACATGCATTATTAGTTATACCGAATTATTCAGGAATTGATGTTATGATAGAAAGTGAACTCGAACGTGTAACGGTTTTCGTCCTCCTCTTCTGTGGAGGAGTAGGAAGGATCGGAACAATACGCAGCGTGGTAAGTGTTCGTCATATTTTTAATCAAAACTGACCACTACACAAACTGAAAACAAACAGTTCTGTGTGGAAAACACAGACACAGAAAACAATCACCCACAACCAAAATGGGGAAAACAGGCTACCTGTCACACCCTGACCATAGTTTGCTTTGTATGTTTCTATGTTTTGGTTGGTCAGGGTGTGATCTGAGTGGGCATTCTATGTTGGATGTCTTGTTTGTCTATTTCTATGTCTGGCCTGATATGGTTCTCAATCAGAGGCAGGTGTTAGTCATTGTCTCTGATTGGGAACCATATTTAGGTAGCCTGGGTTTCACTGTGTGTTTGTGGGTGATTGTTCCTGTCTCTGTGTTTGCACCAGATAGGGCTGTTTAGGTTTTCGCACATTTATTGTTTTTGTTAGTTTATTCATGTATAGTGTCTTTATAAATTAAACATGAATAACCACCACGCTGCATTTTGGTCTGCTTCTCTTTTACCAGAAGAAAACCGTTACACTACCTAAGTATGATTCTTAATCAGAGACAACGATCGACAGCTGCCTCTGATTGAGAACCATACCAGGCCAAACACAGAAATACAACATAGAAAAAAGAACAGACTACCCACCCCAACTCACGCCCTGACCAAACTAATACAAAGACATAATAAAGGAACTAAGGTCAGAATGTGACAGAATGTCACTCAAACTTCAAAGCCTACACATTTCTTAAATAGAAGAAAGTTGGAATTGTTGTTCACCAAATGCACTACTTATCAACAATAATGATGTGATGAACAGAGCAGTACGTCATGAAGAGTGACGCTGAGAATAACAGCCATGAATAAAACACAATGCTTGGAAGTGCCTCAAGCCACTGTTAAAAGGCCTACCTATAGAGATCCTTTGCCTACGTCAATCAGAGTAGAATAACAGTATGAGGAGTGCATCTGGTGCCAGGGTTACACAGAGCTCTAGCTGAGTGTACACGTCTCACAGAAGGAAGAAGTATGATTGACAGTAAGTAAGGACTCATTCCCCTTGACACAGTACAGATGACTTACCCTGCAACTAGCAGAATGCACTGAGTGGGTTCTTTTTATTTTTTCAGTTACATTAAAATGGAGGAAGAAAGAAAGAGTGAGAGTTGCAGGCGATACGTTAAATTACATTTCATTTCAGTTTTCACTGGGTTGACCCTTGTCTCCAGGGTACTCTGTAGCATTAAGGTTTCCATGGAAATACACAGCTTTCTGAAAACACAGCCAGGGGACAGTGGTGTTAGCTTGAAAAGGAAGCAATAATCTCTACTTTGTGAAACAAATACACTGCAGTGCCAAACGCTCCCCCTGACACCACCTTCACATAAAATGAGAAATGACAAGTGATTCCACATGGAGCTGACAAACACGTTTTCATGGCTAATGCAACCTAGGCCTGCTATAGTAACATGCCATAATTCATAGGCCTTTCTAAGATAATACTTTTACACATTTTGGTATAATCATTGACAATAATTGTTTTAAACTATGCCAGCTGGAACATATACCTTATACCAAAAGCATGGGAAATCACACACTTTATAGTCAAACACTACAGAAGAGAAGTACACAAAAACTTTCTTCTACAGCACATACTGTCCCCGGGCATAAAGTCTGTTTACTTGTTATCAGCCCCCTCCTCATAATGAAACTATACCAATGCAATCTGAACGCAAACACTGGGAAAAAAAACACTTTCTAAGGAATTAGTGTGTGTTGGAATGAAACGCTGTGCAGAGCGCACTGCTTATTACAGGTAGCTGTCTTAATCAAACCTGATTTAGATTGTCTTAATTCCCGGCTGTGGAACAGGAGAACAGGATGGGATTGTGTGTGTAATTGCATTGAAAGGAGAGGAGTGTATATCTGTCTGGTCCACAGAGGGCCATGTGGATGTGCTGCTACAGCTACATGATCCTTCCTCTAATCACAAATTGCCCTCAGAGTTTATTTCCTTCCACTGATATTCATCTCCTCCTCATGCGCTGGCTGAGGTATCCTTCAGGAATTAAAGAGCACTCACACACGTGTTCCAAAGAAATTGTCGGAGGAACCAAGATGGATTACTTGTGCTGTGCTGGCGGATTCTCTCTCTGAAAAATGATATCAGCAGCAGTCTCTCCCAGATAAAAAAAATAATCCCTGAGAGGAGAACATAGGACGTAGACAGGTAAAGAGGGTTTTGACCTAATCTCAGCAAACATCTTTAAATTCACTTTTGCTCCAGGTCGAGATTTATTTGGGTTAAGCCGATCAACTATTTTTGCTTGAGTTTGTTTTACAAGCCTTACAAGAAAGGGAACAAGAGTTCTGCTAACTAGATATGGTACAGTTGGTTGAACTAGTGCAAATGATTAGAAATAGCTTGATCATTAAGGGTCAAATCAAATAACTGAAGTATGCGAGTGCACCTCATGTTTATACATACACCTTTCACTGACATCAATGAACATGATAAGCTAATAAAAATAGTTAATACATTTTTATACTCATTATAATAGTCTGTAAATATGAAATCAGCCGTGATCAATTTTATGTGTGTCTTATTAATTGACTTTTTGGCAAATGAAATCATCAATACACATGAATCCTCTACACACTAGCACTGTACATCTTGATAGATCAAGCAAAGGTCAGCTGTTAAAATGATTTAAGACACATTTAAGCAGTGATAAAAGCCACACCATAATTTAGGGGAAAATCAAGGTTGTACAGGGGACAGTATGTGTGTGTTAGATTTGTGGGTGTGTGTCTGTGTTTGCATGTGCTCCTGTCAGTGTGTCCATGCATGTGTGTGTGTGTGTGTGCAATTGAACATGTTTGTTTGTGCGTGTGTGTGTATTCTGGCAGAGCGGTAATCCTAGGCCTGTTCTCGTCCTCAGGTGGGAGGGCCATTCCCCTTCATGTGACATTCCCAGCCCTGCCAACATCAGACTGACTCTGAAGAGGGAGGCTAACGCTAAATGAGCATGAGCACCATCAGCTGCCCACACAACCTATCAAGTGGTGTGTCTCCCTTCAAAGTGAGATACATTTCTTTGGCTGCAGAACCTCTCAATATTTCGCTCGGAACATGGCGTGGTGCAGACACCTCCACAGAGCTCCAGATCTCCACTTTATCCAAGCAGATGTTCAATTAGAATCAATCAAGGACACTTAATCATGTCTGAGAAATGACTGAGTGCACAATCGTTGATACTAAGTCAATGTAAGTAAATGCATCACAAGCTTCCTCAGCGGATGCTAATAAAAATGTGCTGATACTTGTTCCACGTTTGGTTTCCTTCCTGACATTGATTCATTCTGGAGTGTCTGGCATAGCAGATGATGTGTGTGAATTGGAGTTCACTCTGGCAGACATCATTTATGCGAGAGCCATCTCCATGTCCTACTTCTTTGCAGGTAGAGATTTCGATGGGTCATAAGCATGGCTACATCTGAGGCCATCTCACTTCCGTCCTTGTCTCCCTCAATACGACGGAGTCAACACCCTGATGCAGAAATTCCTGCTGTGCCTTACTTCCACCACTCAACCCATTATCCACTCTACAGGGATGTAGATGTATATTTGCAAGTAGAGCCCATTGTATGTTAAACACCCCCAGCCAGGCATCAAAGCCTGACAGCCATCAATTACGTGACAAAGAAAGAGTGGGAGGAAACAACTAACTCAGACCAAGTCCTAAGACAGACGAATCACAACGCACTTCTTTAAAGTGAACAGAGCATTCAATATGACTTTGTTCTATACAGTCGGTAAGTAGAATAATTACATCTGGCCTTTTATTTAAAAGCCCAAGGGCTATATACAGTATAATGAAGGTCAATGTTATAAGAATAGATTTAAAGTGAGGCTAATTTATAAAATAAGATGTCATGCAGAGAAGACCTTGAAAGTTAACTTCATTTACTGTATCATTATTCCTTCATTTGATAAACCTGTCATGTGTTATTCTTAACTGGCACTAACCTCCTTCCGTACACAACATCAAAACTAATACAGAGCCACAGAACAGATCTCACCATGGCAATAAAACCCCTGTGGTTCAAAGCCAATGTGTTGCAGCATTGGAGCACACCAAAGCACGCTGGTACAGTATATCTGTATCACCAAAACATCTGAAGTGTCCACTCACATATCAGTCCAAACTGTTGACACAAAGTTGGAATCATCTAGAATGTCATTGTATTCTGTAGCTTTCAGATTCCTCTTTACTGGAACAAAGGGGCCTAGCCTAAACCATGAAAAACATCCCCAGATCATTATTCCTCATTACAGTTGGCACTGTGCATTGGGGCAGGTAGCGTTCTCCTGGCCTACGCCAAACCCAGATTAGTCCGTTGGACTGCCAGATGCAGAAGTGTGATTCATCACTCCAGAGAACGCATTTCCATTGCTACAGAGTCCAATAGCGGCGAGCTTTACACCACTCCAGCCGACGCTTGGCATTGAGCATGGTGATCTTAGGCTTGTGTGCTGCTGCTCGGCCATGAAAACCCATTTCATGAAGCTTCCGATGAACAGTTATTGTGCTGACGTTGCTTCCAGAGGCAGTTTGGAACTTTGTAGTGGGTTGTAGTGAGCGAGCCTACAACGCCTCTTATGCTCGCTTCAAGTCAAGCAACACTGAAGCATGCAGGAGAGCACCAGCTGTTCCGAACGACTGTATGATAGTGCTCTTGGCCAACTGGCAAGTGTCTTCACTGACTTGCCTAGTTAAATAAAGGTAAAATATATATATATATTTTTTTTAAATCCTGGACTTCCTGATGGGCCGCCCCCACGTGGTAAGGGTAGGCAACAACATGTCTGCCACGCTGATCCTCAACACTGGGGCCCCTTAGGGGTGCGTGCTCAGTCCCCTCCTGTACTCCCTGTTCACCCACGACTGCGTGGCCAAACACGACTCCAACACCATCATTAAGTTTGCTGACGACACAACACTGGTTTTCGGTGTCAGAGGAAGGCCCCAAAAATTGTCAAGACTCCAGTCACCCAAGTCATAGACTGTTCTCTCTGCTACCGCACGGCAAGCGGTACCGAAGCGCCAAGTCTATGACAAAAAAAGGCTCCTTAAGTTAAAACCTGTTAGGGATAGGTGGCAGCATTTTCACTTTGGATGAATTGCGTGCCCATAGTGAACTGCCTCCTACTCTGTCCCATATGCTAATATATGCATATTATCATTACTATTGGATAGAAAACACTCTGAAGTTTCCAAAACTGTTTGAATTATGTCTGTGAGTATAACAGAACTCATAGGGCAGGCAAACTTCCAAACAGGAAGTTGAAGTTGATTTTCAACTCATCGCCTATTCACATCCAAATAAGATATGGATCTGTTCGCACTTCCTACGCCTTCCACTAGATGTCAACAGTCAGTAGAACATGGAATGAAGCCTCTAGTGTGATGTGGATGAGAGGGAAATGAGTCACTGGTCTGGCAGAATGCCAGTTCCTGGTTATGCGCAGTAGTCATTATATGCCTTGCGTTCCATTACTCTGGAGACAAAATGAATGCTCCGGTGGGAACGTTATTGAATATATATGATAATAACATCCTGAAGATTGATTCTCTACTTAGTTTGACCAGTTTATTTGACCTGGAATATAACCTTTTGAAGTTTTCGTCCGAGTTCGCCTGGACCAGCGCCAGCTTTTGGACATGTGAACTAAACCTGCTAGCAAATGTAGCTAATTGGACACTAGTAATGGACATTATGGAACAAAACAACGATTTATTGCGGAACTAGTATTCCTTGCACTGCATTCTGATGAAAGATCATCAAAGGTAAGGGAATATTTATGATTTATGAATATTTATGGTATTTCTGTTGACTCCAAAATGGCGGAGAAATATATTTACCTCTGAGCGCCGTCTCAGATTATTGCATGGTATGCTTTTTTCGGAACGTTAAAAAAAATCTGATACAGAGGTTGCATTAAGAACCCATGTACCTTTAATTATATGTAAAACATGTATCTTTATGATGAGTATTTCTGTTATCTGACGTAGCTCTCTGTAATTACTCCGGAAATTTTGGAAGCATTTCTGAACATGGCGCCAATGTAAACCGTGATTTGTGGATATATTGTGTAACATGATGTCATATAAGTGTCATCTGATGAAGATTATCAAAGGTTAGTGATTAATTTTATCTCTAATTCTGCGTTTGTGACTATCGTTGGCTGGGAAAAATGGCTGTGTTTTTGGGGATTTGGTGATGATCTAACATACATATATGTTGTGTTTTCGCTGTAAAACATTTTAAAAATCGGACACGATGGGTAGATTAACAAGATGTTTATCTTTCATTTGCTGTATTGGATTTGTTAATGTGTGAAAGTTAAATATTTCAAAAAAATATTTGTCTTTTTTTTTCTGCCTTTTCAGTGGAATGTTGGGCGGGGGGTTCCGTTAGCGGAACCTGTGTCCTAGACAGGTTTAACAGCTTCTACCCCTAAGCCATAAGACTGTTGAACAATTAATCAAATGGCCACCCAGACAATTTACGTTGTCAACCCCCACCCCTCTTTGTTTTTACACTGCTGCTACTCGCTGTTTATTATCTATGCATAGTCACTTTACCCCTACCTACATGAACCAATTACCTCGACTAACCTGTCGGTACTGGTACTCCCTGTATATAGCATCGTTAAGGTTATTTTATTGTGCTACTTTTTATTATTTTCTACTATTTTCTAATTTATTAGATATTATGTTATTATTTTCTAATTTGGTCAATATTTTCTTAACTCTTTCTTGAACTGCATTGGTGGTTAAAGGCTTGTAAGTACGCATTTCACGGTAAGGTCTACACCTGTTGTATTCGGCGCATGTGACAAATAAAGTTTGAAGCCTACCACTTTGCGGCTGAGCCGTTGTTGCTCCTAGATGTTTCCACTTCACAATAACAACACTTACAGTTGACTGGGGCAGCTCTAGCAGGGCAGAAATTTGACATACTGACATGTTGGCAAGGTTGGCCTCCAATGACAGCGCCATGTTGAAAGTTACTGAGCTGTACTGCCAGTGTTTGTCTATGGAGATTGCATGGCTGTGCGCAAAATTGTATACACCTGTCAGCAACAGGTGTGGCTGAAATAGCCCGAATCCACTAATTTGAAGGGGTGTCCACATACTTTTGTATACAGTATATAGTGTATTTGTTCGAGTGCCCCTGTCGCATAAGATAAATCCAAACAGGCCTTTGAAAGACTGCCTTTAATTCAGAGAGAAGAGACAAGGGGAAAACAGAATGCCAGTACATCCAGCGGGCGGGCAGGCAGGCAGGCAGACGGTGGCCACTCATTCAGAGACAGTTGATTGTGTGGGTCTGGTGTGAGGGGCCAAAAATGTTTTTTCTCTCTCTTCCAATCCAGTGGTGACATATTGAAATGGGATATTTTTATACAGCGGTCCATTGCCTGACACGGCCCACTTATACACTCATCGGCAAGACCCTTCTCTGCGTTCTCAGCTACTTTGTTCCAGCTGATGTCATCTAAACCGGGTCCCTGCAGGGTTGTCTGGGAGAGATAAGACCCCCCCCAACACCCACCTCTGCTGGTTTCCTGCAGAAAAAAGGGTTGCTGCTAAGAAGATGGATTACCCAGCTGGTGACACTGGCTCCCCTCCCTCTAAAGCCACAGTGGAGCACTAACACAATTAAGCCAATTAATTTTGAACAACAAGGGGTTTTCAACCCCCACCCCCTTGATTATGCTTGCTCCTGAGCAAGTATCCCACCACATTCTGCTCACACCTTATTTAGATAAAACAATGTGATTATTAATTATTCTCAAGTGCAGTAATTGTGCAAATGGTATAGTTGACCAGGGACAGACAAAGCAAGGCAGTGGTGGTCCACTCGATTACATGGTGGTATATCGTGAATTTTTGAGAGAGAGAGAGAGATTTCTATTGCTGTTCATTTTTCTATTGCTTATTTCACTTTTGTTAATTATCTATTTCAAACATATGTTTCCCATGCCAATAAACCCCTTAAATCTTAAATTGAAATTGGAGAGAAAGAGTGTGTAATGTATAATGTTCTCATAACACAAAAACTGTGCAGTTGTGCTGATGAAAATACAATGTTTTATTGTATAAAATGTTTGCCTGATGTTGCAATAGCGTTCCCAGAACATATGTCTGATCTTTAAAGGTTCTCATAATGCTTTATTGGTTTTTGGGAACATTCTGATGATAACATTGTGGGGACATCACAAAAGATACTGTCCAGTTGTGCAGATGATTAAACAATTTAATTTAGTGTACATTCACCTTCACTTACAAGATCGTTTTCAGAAAATGTTTTTTTTTAATGTTCATAAAACATTTCTTTAACCTCTCTAGGGTAGGGGGCAGCATTCGGAATTTTGGATGAAAAGCAAGCCCAAATTAATATATATAATATGCATATAACTGGTAGATTTGGATAGAAAACACTCTAAAGTTTCCAAAACTGTTAAAATCGTGTCTGTGAGTATAACATAACTGATTTGGCAGGAGAAAACCTGAGAAAAATCCATTCAGGAAGTATTTTTTTTGTTGGTTTTGTGGTTCTCTCTTCAATGTCATTACAGTATCCATTGACTTAGGACTCAATTTGCAGTTCCTATGCCTTCCACTAGATGTCTTTAGTCTTTAGAAATTGTTTCAGGCTTGTATTCTTATAAATGAGGGAAGACCAGTCTGAATGAGTGGACCCTGACGTGTCACAGAGCTTTTTCATGCGCAATCCCGAGAGAGTGCATTTCTTGTTTACCTTTAATATTGACAACGTTATTGTCCGGTTGAAATATTATAGATCATTTAGGCTAAAAATAACCTGAGCATTGAATATAAACATCGTTTGACATGTTTCTCTGAACTTTACAGATATAATTTAGATTTTTTTTGTCTGCCTGTTTTGACTGCGTTAGAGCCTGTGGATTACTGAACAAAACGCGTGAACAAAACGGGGGTTTTTGGATATAAAGAGACTTTATCGAACAAAAGGAACATTTATTGAGTAAATGAATGTCTTCTGAGTGCCACCATATGAAGATCAAAGGTAAGGGATTCATTTTATCTCTTATCTCTACTGTTTGTAATAATTTGTCAACTGGGCTACGTTCTTCGCTAGGTATGTTCTGGGCTAGGTATGCTTTCTCCCCGAAAAGCATTTTATAAATCTGACACCGTGGTTGGATTAACAAGAAGTTAATCTTTAAACCTATGTAAAATATGTTATGTTTTCTGAATTTTTATAATGAGTATTTCTGTATTTGATTTTGGCGCTCTGCAATCTCACTGGATGTTGGCCAGATGGGACGCTAGCATCCCACATACCATAGAGAGGTTTAAGTTGTGGGAACATTGTGGGGATATGACAAGAGCTAATTTACAAAAACACAAAAACTGTCCAGTTGTGCTGACATGCAGATAATGTTTGTATCAGGGTGCACAAAACATTGCTTTGATGGTGCAAGAATGTTGACAGAACAGTCTTTGAGCTCTTTAAAGAATCCCAGAACATAAAATTAGGTTGTGGGAACAGTGTGGGTACATTGCAAGAGATATGTTCCCAAAGCACAAAATATGCTCAGTTGTGATGATATTCATACAGCGTTTAAGTTAGGTTGAACAGAACATTCCCTTAATGTTGTAAGAATGTTTACAGAACACCTGGTCTATGTTCTTTAAAGGTTCCCAGAACATTTACGTTTTGGGAGTTGTCTGGGATGTTGCAAGAATATTCTTGTGATATTCACATATTGTACTTAAGAGGTTGTGCATAACATTCTCACAATGTAGCACCATTTCCAAGTCAGTTTTCATAGCAGTTTAACATACTATTCCATTGAGGTTCACACAATATACATTTGACCTTGATTTGGAGGTCCACAGAACATTTCAAGAACATTTAGAAAATTGTGTATTTAAGTTTACATAATAGTACCACAACATTTTCAGCATGCACATTTCTAGTTCCTTAAAGCATAATGCAGATTGGAATACATCCCCCACTATGTTTCTCTCCATATGTAATGGTCATTCACATTTGAGGATTGTATTGTAGGCCCACTAAAAAAGTGAAATAGACAATCATTTAACTTAATTCATAGGACATTTAAACAAAAATTAAATAATACAAACACAACCAAACAAGCTCCCTTTAAATGCCTTAGAGTAAAAAAATAATCTCAGATCTTGATATGATAAGAAATCAGGTCTGGGCCATGGCTAGAAAAACGGACTCTGTAGCCGATTATATACATTTAATACATTTAATAATACATTACGGAATGTATTCTAAATGTACACCAGTCAAGTTTCAGAACACGCCATAGCACCATCTACTTCTTTGGTTTTAAATGATGGTCTAAATGATGACCCAAACACAGTGTGTATTTACTGATGATGTTAAATCAGGTTTTCTGGACATAACAAAGGGTGTCCCACAGGGATCGATTCTTGGTCTGGTTCATTTCACTATTTACATGAACAATATTGGTTTATTGGTTTATTGGTCTAAGATAAATATTGGTTTATCTGTAAAAAAAGAAAGATACTATTTCAGTGCATTGTCAGTGCTTCAGTCTGACTTTAATGCCCTGCAGAAAGCCTTTGTTGAACTGAAATTAGTACTTAATGCAGGTAAAAACCAAGTGTATGTTATTTTCCAAATCACTTAAAAATGTATCTGATGATTTATGCCTACGTACTTTGGATGGGGCCCTCATTGATTGGTGTCCCTGCCTATAACTATCTGGGCATCTGGATTGCTGAAAAAAAAAAATACTTTAAAAAGCATGTTGATGCGTTAGTTAAGAAATGAAGAATTAAAATAGTATTCTTCTATAGGAACAGATCCTGTCTTTCGTTAAATAGCAGAAATCAAATAATTCAGTCAACATTCATTCCGGTTATCGACTGCCACTACATTGAAGCCATTGGACAAAGTTTATCAAAATGCTTTGCACTTCATTACAGCCGAAAGGTTCAGGACACACCATTGCACATTGTATCAGAATGTGGGCTGGCCCTCCTTGAAGTCTCGTAGATTGATGGATTGCTTTTCATGTATTATGTAATTGATGTGTGCATAGATATGTATAGTTTAATTGATGTGTATATAGAAATGTATAGTGTAACTTATGTGTATATAGATATGTATTATGTAATTGTTGTTTATTGGTGTGTTCATGCAGGGCCTCTCTGCGAAAGAGACTGATCTCAGCATGACTTCATGCTTCAATAAAGGTAAAAAATTAATCAAAATAAATATTAACAATCTGCACGTGGGTTTGGAACCTGCAATCTTCAGCCAGATCATTAATGCTCTGCACCACAAGGGGACAGCTGTGGTATTGCAGTTTTTCAGTCTATGTACATAGGGTAATATGGTCAATCAGGACACAGAACACAGTTTCTGAGTTATTGAAATGCTATGTATCTTAATTTTTCAGAATGGTATTGCATGCATTTGAATGTGTTTCGATTGAAATTGAGAAAGGGTCAAATTGTTTCATATTTAGTTTGAAGGTTCTGAGTCTATATTTAAGAAGCATGCGATTACACAAGAATACAACTTATTACAATTTAAATGTATAAATATCGACCCAACTTAAATAACATTTAAATAACATTTCATAAGTCTTTCAATATGTGATGATTTTTTTTTTTATTATCATAAAATGCAGTGTTACAAGTATAATACAAATTTGGTGGTGGCTTATATTTGTCCTATTTCACACACGTACAAGTGTGTATTATACGCATGTGGACTCAAACTGGTGACATTTCGGTTACTGGCCCAATGCTCTAAACACTAGTTTACCTACCAGAAATTCTGGTTGGAGGATTTCGGATTTCCTACTTATTGCCTCCTGATTCTGGGAATCTTCCGAATTCTCCAACCCTAGTCCTAATTAACCATTTATTTCCCTATCTATATAGATTGGAAACAAATGCGTAATACCACAGCTGTCCCCTGGTGGCACAGAGGCTTACTGAGCTGGCTGAAGATTGCAGATTGTCAACATATAAAGTGTGGAAAATATGGATGTTTGTATGATTAATTGCTACTCAAATGTCCTCTGAATGAAATTAAATGCAAGGTTTGTCTATATCATATTGTAGTGGGTCTACAATATAATCCTCAAATGAGAATTGTTAATAAATCTGGAGAAGAATACAAAAGGCATATACTCCGATATGCTTTAAATAACTAGAAATGTGCATGCTGAGAGTATTGTAGTAACATTAGGTCAAACTTAAATATAAAGCATGAAACCCCCCCGAGAATCTGACTGCCGATAGGTACAGTACTTATCACAGAAGGAGGTCGTTCCTTCTCTTGCGAGAACAAAGGGTGTACGTACCTGTAGAACGCAATGCTCGGCAACTTGACTTTGAGTCAATCAGAGAGCATGAACCTCCAAGTGGGGGAGCTGACAGGAGTGACAAGAAAATGAGGGCACTTTTCCCAGTCTAATCCACCCTTTGCATCACAATTGTTCTAACTAAAACAATAAAGCTGCATAATAAATATTTTTTTTCTAGAGCAATTCTTTACATATTTTATATCTTTCTAATGAGTTGTGCTTGAAGGATGTTTTTGTTAGGTTTGATAATGTGCACTAGCTTATTAGTAAGCTAGCTAACTAACGTTAGCTTGCTAACTGAGCAAGGCAGTCACACACACCCGATTAGTTTGATATGAAATGAGTGCAACACAATGCACACAACACAAATGCTTTACCAAGCTAGCCATCTGGCCACTGTGGCTAGTAACATTATATTTCAATCACAATGGATTTGTTTCCATGAAACAGATGACTGTAGCTGGCTTCCGAGAGTCAATGCAGTGTATTTACATTTACATTACCTAGCTAGTACAACAGCTAGCGAATGATGCTAATCATTTAGCTAATGTTAGCCAGCTTGCAAAAAAGTATATATGGGCTGTATGTGATTATGGAGAGCGAATTAAATGTTTTCCTTTTCATCTTGCTAGCTAGTTATCTAGCTGTGGTCATCTGGCTAGTAGTACCATTAGCGCAGCTAGTTAGCCAACATTGACTAGGCCATAAAGAAACACACACACATGCATTACCAAACAATGTTACTGCCACCTTCATGTATTTTAACAAGGCTGAGTGGCTGATGACAAGGTCATTGACAAGGTGACAAGGTCTGATGACAAGGTCTTTGCTGTGGGATCACAAAAGAGATTGACTGGCGACACTCTGTTTAGAGGTGCTAAGTACTGTTGGCAGGCAAATGTTTGACAATCCTACTGGTGTGTCTGACCTTTAACATTTTCAAAATTTTCTTGAAATATTCTGAGGACCTCCAAGACACGGTATAATTTATATTGTGTGAACATCAATGGAATATGATGTTAAACTTAAAATAAATATGCTGTGAACGCAATAAAAACCAAATTTAGGGGAAATTGTGGAACATTGTGCAAAATTGTGGGAATGTTCGGTGCAACCTCTTAAGTACAATATGTGAATATCACAAGAATATTCTTGTAACATTCCAGACAACTTTCATAACTTAATTAAATGTTCTGGGAACCTTTAAAGAACTTTGAATGTTGACAAAAACACCTAGTCTAAGGGAATGTCCTGTGCTACCAAACTTTATCATTGTATGAATGTCATCACAACTGAGCATATTTTGTGCTTGTAATCTCTTGTAATGTAACCGCACTGTTACCACAACCTAATTAAATTAAATGTTCTGGGAACCTTTAAAGAACCCAGAAAGGCTGTGCTGTCAACATTCTTGCAACATCAAAGGAACGTTTTGTGCACCCTGATACAAACATTCTCTAAATGTCAACAAAACTGGAACAATTTTGTGTTTTGGGAACCTTTCTCTTGTCATATCCCCACAATGTTCACGCAACCTAAAGAAATGTTTTATGAACATTTAAAGAGCATAAATGTGTTCTGGGAACGTTCTTGTAACATCAGGTTAATGTTTTTTGCACCCCAAAATAATCCTTGTATAATCATCTGCACAACTGAACAGTTCATCTTTTGTTCCCACCAGGGCTTTTGGGAACCTTTAAAAATACTAAATGTGTTCTGAGAACATTCTTGCAACATAAGGTGAATGTTTTATAAAAACATTGTCTCTCTGTTCATACTGTAGGCGCCACTGGACATTTTTCTGTGTTATGAGAACATTTGCCACAACCGAACAAATGTTCTAAATCAAATCAAAATCAAATCAAATTTATTTGTCACATACACATGGTTAGCAGATGTTAATGCAAGTGTAGTGAAATGCTTGTGCTTCTAGTTCCGACAATGCAGTAATAACCTAAAGTAACTAATCTAACCTAACAATTCCAAACCTACCACCTTATACACACAAGTGTAAAGGGATAAAGAATATGTACATAAAGATATATGAATGAGTGATGGTACAGAACGGCATAGGCAAGATACAGTAGATGATATCGAGTACAGTATATACATATGAGATGAGTATGTAAACAAAGTGGCATAGTTAAAGTGGCTAGTGATACATGTATTACATAAGGATGCAGTAGATGATATAGAGTACAGTATATACATATGAGATGAGTAATGAGGGGTATGTTAACAAAAGTGGCATAGTTTAAAGTGGCTAGTGATACATGTATTACATAAAGATGCAGTAGATGATATAGAGTACAGTATATACATATGAGATGAGTAATGAGGGGTATGTAAACATTATATTAAGTAGCATTGTTTAAAGTGGCTAGTGATATATTTTACATAAATGTCCATCAATTCCCATTATTAAAGTGGCTGGAGTTGAGTCAGTGTGTTGGCAGCTGCCACTCAATGTTAGTGGTGGCTGTTTAACAGTCTGATGGCCTTGAGATAGAAGCTGTTTTTCAGTCTCTCGGTCCCTGCTTTAATGCACCTGTACTGACCTCACTTTCTGGATGATAGCGGGGTGAACAGGCAGTGGCTCGGGTGGTTGTTGTCCTTGATGATCTTTATGGCTTTCCTGTGACATCGGGTGGTGTAGGTGTCCTGGAGTGCAGGTAGTTTGCACCCGGTGATGCGTTGTGCAGACCTCACTACCCTCTGGAGAGCCTTACGGTTGTGGGCGGAGCAGTTGCCATACCAGGCGGTGATACAGCCCGACAAGATGCTCTCGATTGTGCATCTGTAGAAGTTTATGAGTGGGTTTGGTGATAAGCCAAATTTCTTCAGCCTCCTGAGGTTGAAGAGGCGCTGCTGTACCTTCTTCACGACGCTGTCTGTGTGGGTGGACCAATTCAGTTTGTCCGTGATATGTACGCCGAGGAACTTAAAACTTACTACCCTCTCCACTACTGTCCCATCGATGTGGATAGGGGGGTGCTCCCTCTGCTGTTTCCTGAAGTCCACAATCATCTCCTTTGTTTTGTTGACGTTGAGTGTGAGGTTATTTTCCTGACACCACACTCCAAGGGCCCTCACCTCCTCCCTGTAGGCCATCTCGTCGTTGTTGGTAATCAAGCCTACCACTGTAGTGTCGTCCGCAAACTTGATGTTTGAGTTGGAGGCGTGCATGGCCACGCAGTTGTGGGTGAACAGGGAGTACAGGAGAGGGCTCAGAACGCACCCTTGTGGGGCCCCAGTGTTTCCGGATCAGCGGGGTGGAGATGTTGTTACCTACCCTCACCACCTGGGGGCGGCCCGTCAGGAAGTCCAGTACCCAGTTGCACAGGGCGGGGTCGAGACCCAGGGTCTCGAGCTTGATGACGAGTTTTGAGGTTAATATGGTGTTAAATGCTGAGCTGTAGTCGATGAACAGCATTCTCACATAGGTATTCCTCTTGTCCAGATGGGTTAGGGCAGTGTGCAGTGTGGTTGAGATTGCATCGTCTGTGGACCTATTTGGGCAGTAAGCAAATTGGAGTGGGTCTAGGGTGTCAGGTAGGCTGGAGGTGATATGGTCCTTGACTAGTCTCTCAAAGCACTTCATGATGACGGAAGTGAGTGCTACGGGGCGGTAGTCGTTTAGCTCAGTTACCTTAGCTTTCTTGGGAACAGGGACAATGGTGGCCCTCTTGAAGCATGTGGGAACAGCAGACTAGGATAAGGATTGATTGAATATGTACGTAAACACACCAGCCAGCTGGTGTGCGCATGCTCTGAGGGCATGGCTGGGGATGTCGTCTGGGCCTGCAGCCTTGCGAGGGTTAACACGTTTAAATGTTTTACTCACGTCGGCTGCAGTGAAGGAGAGTCCGCAGGTTTTGGTTGCGGGCCGTGTCAGTGGCACTGTATTGTCCTCAAAACGGGCAAAAAAGTTATTTAGTCTGCCTGGGAGCAAGACATCCTGGTCCAAGACGGGGCTGGTTTTCTTTTTGTAATCCGTGATTGACTGTAGACCCTGCCACATACCTCTTGTGTCTGAGCCGTTGAATTGTGACTCTACTTTGTCTCTATACTGACGCTTAGCTTGTTTGATTGCCTTGCAGAGGTAATAGCTACACTGTCTGTATTCGGTCATGTTTCAGGTCACCTTGCCCTGATTAAAAGCAGTGGTTCGGCTTTCAGTTCTGCGCGAATGCTGCCATCAATCCACGGTTTCTGGTTGGGGGATGTTAAGCCTACTCCTTACTTTTTCGAACATTCTGTTAAAAATCGCGCAACATTTCAGTGTCCTGCTACTCATGCCAGGAATATAGTATATGCATAGGATTAGTATGTGTGGATAGAAAACACTCTGACATTTCTAAAACTGGTTAAATCACGGCTGTGACTATAACAGAGCGTGTGTTTCATCGAAAAGTGCAAGAAAAAATGATCACTGAAAACTGGAAAGAATATCAATGCGCCACTTGCATGTATTGTCTATGGGACAGCAAATTAAATGGGGCTGAGATTGCAAGTCCTACAGCTTCCACACGATGTCGCCAGTCTTGTCAATTGCCTGGACGTTGTTTCTTGGTCAAACGAGTAAGAGAGACCCCATTCCTTCCGGTCTCCGACAGGAAGTTTTGGAAGAGAGATTTCCGAACATGATTTGAAGACGTGGAGCTATTGAATACACATCGCCCCGTGATCAATTTGATAGATTATTAACGTTTACTAATACCTAAAGTTGGATTACAAAAGTATTTCGAAGTGTTTTGTGAAAGTTTATCGTCGACTTTTTTAATTTTAAAAAATGACGTTGCATGACGTTTTGAAACTGTGTTTTTTTCTGGATCACACAGTTTCCATAGATGGATATTTTGGGTATATATGGACCAATTTAATCGAAAAAAAGACCCAATAGTGATGTTTATGGGACATATAGGAGTTTCTGCTTTTTGTGTAGCGCCGGCTACGCTAATTATTTTGTTTACGTCGCCTTCAGGTATTTCGGGGTGTTGCATGCTATCAGATAATAGCTTCTCATGCTTTTGCCGAAAAGCATTTTAATAGTCTGACTTGTTGGCTAGATTCACAACGAGTGTAGCTTTAATTCAGTACCCTGCATGTGTGTTTTAATGAACGTTTGAGTTTTAACGAGTGCTATTAGCATTTGGCGTAGCGCATTTGCATTTGCTGATGGCTAGATGGGACGTCTGCGTGTCGGGTGGGCTTAAGAGGTTAAAAGCAGTGGTTCGCGCTTTCAGTTTCACGCGAATGCTGCCATCAATCCGTCTGTTTCTGGTTTGGGAATGTTTTAATCGATGCTATGGGAACGACATCATCAATGCACTTTCTAATGAACTCGCTCACTGAATCAGCATATTCGTCAACGTTGTTGTTTGACGCAATGCGGAACATATCCCAATCCACGTGAGCGAAGCAGTCTTGAAGCGTGGAATCAGATTGGTCGGACCAGCGTTGAACAGACCTGAGCGCGGGAGCTTAGGCAGGGAGCAACAAAATGGAGTCGTGGTCAGCTTTTCCGAAAGGAGGGCGGGGGAGGGCCTTATATGCGTCGCGGAAGTTTTACCAGGCCTGGTTGCGCAATCGATATGCTGATACAATTTAGGGAGTCTTGTTTTTAGATTAGCCTTGTTAAAATCCCCAGCTACAATGAATGCAGACTCAGGATATGTGGTTTCCAGTTTGCAAAGAGTCAAATAAAGTTTGTTCAGGGCCATTGATGTGTCTGCTTCTGTTTCTGTCGGCGCGAAGCGTGAAGAAACCAGCTGGCTGCACCGATTCCATTGTCACACCCTGACCGTAGATTGCTTTGTATGTTTCTATTTTTAGTTTGGTCAAGGTTTGATGTGGGTGGGTATTCTATGTTGTATGTCTAGGTATTGTGTTTCTATGTTTAGGCCTGGTATGGTTCCCAATCAGAGGCAGCTGGTTATCATTGTCTCTGATTGAGAACCATACTTAGGCAGCCTGTTTTCCCATATGGGTGTGGGTAGTTGTTTTCTGTCTTTGTGTGTCTGCACCAGACAGAACTGTTTCGTTTGTTCCGCTTTGTTTTTTTGTTTGTTCTAGTGTTCAGTTTCTTTATTAAATTTACCATTAACATGTACCACGCTGCACCTTGGTCCTCTTCACCTTCTTCCACCACAACCGTTACAGTTCTGGGAACTTTCACAGAACCAATCATTTTAGTTTGCTGGGAACATTTGAGTGAATGTGAAGAGAACATTCCAAAGATATTTTATTAGATAAAAAATGTCAAACCCTAATTACAATTTCATGGGAATCTTAGCTAATGTTCTGGGAATGTTCCTAGTTTGCTGGGTCAACATATTCTATGCCTCACACCTACTGTATTTTCCGTACCGTGAAAAGTAACATGGGAGGGTTCCACCTATTGACAATGCATCCTGACAAGATTTTATCCTGCACAATACAACCTGGGACAGACACGAGCAAACTTGTGACCTGCACATTTTTCTCTTTAATTACCTCTGTGTCAAAAGCACACCAGGTGGTCTGCGCTGAATACCATTTACAAAGTAAAAGCATGACCATTTACTTTTCAAGTTCAACAAGTCCCAGGACTCCACTAGAATACAGATCTAGAGATATTGTAATATCATTTCCTCTATGACTAGCAAAATATTTTGATAGATTGTGTTTATGACATTAAGGGCACTGGTCCAGGTTTAATAATCCACATTTGCCTTTGTTTCCAGCAATTCCCTATCAGAACATTAAAATACCATACAGTATGTGAGTTCAGGTAGGCGTCAGCGCTACAGCAAACAAACAGTATATCTCAACTATTTATCTACTTGTAACAAGCTCATAGTTACACAAAGGGAAACAAACAAGCACCGACAAACCAGCAGGGAAGAACAGGGGAACATGGCAACATCCATCCATTCAAGCCTAATAGAGCCACTGCTATTGAATGAATCATCCCATGGAAACATATACTGTACCAGTGTCACAGTGGTGCAAAATACCAAATCAATCAACAACAAAACTCTCCGTTCCAAACATATCCATACACTACAAGCAGGACATTAAATCAAAATGATCAGTTACTGTAGCTCAGGGGATATCTGTGTTAGAAACCATGAAAAGGGAAAAGCATAGTCTATCACTATCTCACAGTTCAACCAGCATTCAAACTGTCAGTTTAACAGGGGATGACAAAACAGTAGAATAGAAAAATACATATTTTATTAATAAAACTTGATGCGTTTCAGCATTTCAGCCTTGATCCGTCAGCTTGGGAGACAGCATCATGTACGTAGGTACACAGTGTAGCTGAAGGGCGCCAGCAGAGTAACCACTATGCAAATGCAGGATACTTTGTTTGACAAGCAACAACACCTCTTTGTGTATATGTAAACCATGACGAGTCGTACCAGACACTGTGCACACAGTCCTGCTGCCAGAGTCGTGCCACCAAAGTGGTGTAGCAGCTGTGTCACCGAATGGGTGACCCCTGTCTGGATCAGCACTGTCTGACTGACCCCTGACGCCACCCAGCCACACCCCTCACCCACACACACACACAGCTCACTGTTAGCAGGAGGCTGGCTTAACACTTTTGCCCAGAAAAGCGTGGATATATGTCAGCAGACAGTGGCTGGTATGGTCGCCCACACCCTCCCACAGAGGGCGAAAAGTGCTTGATTAGCACCCAGACTCTGCACAGCGAGTGGCATGTCGGGTGACTCCAAGTACTGGCCAAACCAATTTTACTTTCAGTCCTCACATTGGTTTGTTTGTGCAGATGTCTAAAGTGTGATTAAACCAGGAGTTATGTGTCTGGGAGATGACTGGAATGAGTGGGAACCTTTACTGAATACAGGCCTACAGGAATCTACATCGGATGCAGTAACTGTAGGTAAACAGACAGATATGATACTTCATATATTTCTCCAGATGCACTTTCAACCCAAAGCTGGAGATAAATGTTCACAGTCAGAGAGATTCTGTAACAGTGAGGAATAGAATCAATATGACCAGAGAAATAATATCAAGTTACAAAGCCTGACCAGGTAAACATACAATAATCATAGCCAGGGGTGTCTGGCATTAGCTCTTTATCAATACTACAACAACGGCAGGGTAGCCTAGTGGTTAGAGCGTTGGGCTAGTAACCGAAAGGTTGCAAGTTCAAATCCCCGAGCTGACAAGGAACAAATCTGTCGTTCTGCCCCTGAACAGGCAGTTAACCCATTGGTCCTAGGCCGTCATTGAAAATAAGAATTTGTTCTTAACTGACTTGCCTAGTTAAATAAAGGTAAATTAAATTAAATAAAAAAACGTTCCTCCAGGGTACCATACCTGAACAAATCCTACAACAACTGTTCCTCCCGGGTACCATACCTGAACAAATCCTACAACAACCCCAGTGCTTAGGAAAATCAACCCCTCCACAGAGAGAGCGATCAGACAATAAAGAGAGAGATTGTTACATTACCTGTGGCTCTCTCGAAGAGCCTCGCTGCCCTTCCTCCAGGAGATCACGCCCCAGGGGGACATCTTGGGCCGGCACTCGATCAGCACGTCTCCTCCCTCCTTCACCATGGTGGGGCTCCTCAGCTGGTTCTGGGAGAAATCTGGGGCAACAGCTGAAACAAGACATGCATGTTAAAAACCCTTCGCTGCTCTTTTACTTTCCTATATCCAACTTTCAACATGCATTACATGAGCGTAAAGCCATGAGTTTATCACATGAACTGAACTTGGAAAACCTCAGGGCCTTAGTATAGTGGGCCCAGAGTCGTTCCTGGTGATGTCACGTTGTCCCCCCAAAAATATATATATACAGCAAGGGAAAATGACACTCCCGATTGGCAAGGCCTAGAGATAGTCATTGGGAGTATTTCAATTGCATTTCCTTGACTCCTCATGTCCTCTCTCCTTGCCAACTTCTTAAAACCAATTGGAGGAGAAGGTCAGAAGGGAGGGACCTCTGTCTTTATCAGCCAACAGGTTTCAACCATGTACACCTCAACATTCCTGTACTTCATATACAGTATAATCACGTACAGGTGAGGTGAGGAGAGAGGACATGAGGAGCCAAGCAAATGCAAGTGAGATTCTCCCATTGCCATTGGCCATAGCTAGAGGAGGTCTCAGCCAGGGTAGAAAAGGATAAAAGAGATAAATAACCTCTCCACTTCAGCATGTAAGGAATAGACAGAGTCAAAGGCAGATACTGAAAAGGCACAAAACTAAAATAATAATGAAATTGAATGTTATCTGTATAACCCCTAAATGGTTTAATAACAGTAGCTAAGCATGGATAAATCATGGATATTTTAAACACATCCTCAAATGACTGCTGTGTACTTCAAAGTGAGGCATGTACTGTGTGTGTGATGTTGAGCAGAAATGTCAGGGAAGGTAGGAGAGTGCTACACTGCACTCATTAATTAACAGAATAATTTTCTCTGCAAAGAAAAACAAAGAAAAAATGTCATGTCCTTCAGTTTTTCAGCTCGATTTAGTTCTATCATGATAATTTCCTTTTCACTCCTGGATCATCCCTCCCTGTGCTTTTATAAAGCACTTCAATTAGTGCATTTCTGCCAGGGTCTGTCAATTATATTTTTTACCTCCTCCAAGTTCAATTTAACCTGGGCTCATTGGCTGTGTTGGATCTAATTCCAATCAATGACAAAACAATGTTCAAGCGTGATGGGAGATGGGTTGGGGAGTGAGAGCTGGAGGCCAGCCCTGACAGGACTGACAGGGCAGATGGGTGGGACTGGGGAGCACAGTGGCATGGTCATACATCAATAGCACTCCAGTGCATTCATCCTGTAATTTATGGTTTTTAATTAGGGGGAAATCACAGAGATGCTGGAGGTCACACTACAGTGGTAGGGAACGGAAAACAAATGTCGCAAATAACACTAAAACATGTACACGACAAACAAACGTGCATACTGTACTACACTCTTAGGAAAAAAAGGTACTACCTTCATGTCCCCACAGGAGAACCCTTTGAAGAACCCTTTTTGGTTGCCAGGTAGAACCCTTTCTTGAACCCTTGGAACCAAAAAGGGTTCAACCTGGAACCAAAAAGGGTTCTCCTATGGAGACAGCCGAAGAACCCCTTTGGATCACTTTTTTCTAAGAGTGTACATAAAATATATTTAGTCAGGCAGGCAGGCACACCAACACACATCCAGCCTTGTATTGCCTTACCAATGACTCTGAGCTCTGCATTGGAGTATACCTCCCCATGTTTGTTTCCAGCCACACATTGATACATTCCAATGTCGGACAGCGTCAGCCGGCTGATTGACAATGCTCCATTGGCAACTTGTATGCGCTCCTATGAACAGAGAGACAGAGACAAGCCCTTTGATATACCTTATTCCGATTGCTAATTTGCATAAAAGCATGCAGCCAATGTGCCAGTGAATTATAGTGTGGCAGTGACGGACGTGGCAATAAATCTAGGTTTTCATCACTAATGGAGGGAAAGGGCAGGGTGGAAGGAGGCAGGCTACCAGAAAATGACCCTAATCAATCTGCATGTTTATGAGAGTGATATAAAACCATTCCCAATGTATATCACTGGCTTCACCACAGGGCCAGTTTCCCCTTCAGCACAAGGACTGGATATGAGGAATAGGAATATCTTAACATCAGAGCTATACAGTATTGTGAAAATTGGTTTCCTGATAGGTATTCCCTATACATACTAAGTACTGTACGCTGTTATGTACACTTCAGATCACACACTGTACTGGGCCACCGTTGAATAGTACATTCCTGCGCCCGTGGTGAAGATATACTTCTGTTGTGACTAGCCCATCAAAATAGACAGGCTTATTTGCCCAGATGGGCTTAATGCACTCAAACCCAGACACTTAGCTACTTTATCTTCAAGGTAGGTTTACATTCATGAACATAAGTACAAATATATATCTTTATTACCAGAACGGCATTAAACCGACAACAGTTTTTAGGGAAGGAATTTTGGCAGAGCACTTTGTGACATTTCTACAGAGTTCTGCCTTCTGCCCTTCATCTCCCCTGTTTTCCAGAGGCTCACCCTTAATGTCATTAGAGCACATTTCCATAGGGGTGTCGACTCGGCTCAGCTTAGGTTTGGCACAGCCGTGACTCCAGGCAGTCTGACGGGATTAAGGTACTGTCATGTGAAAAGAGGAGCTGTCCTCATTGAAACATCAGTAGCTAAGCCCATGTTTGAGCAGGTTGCCTTCTGAATTTCCATAATGCTCAGTGGCTCATAGCTAGTCGGATGCACCATGGTAAATGTGCCTGCTGGCAAGAGCGGCAGAATGGTGGTGGCGTATATCAGTCAGTGCGTAGAAATCACTCTGTTTATGGGCTGCTATTAATTAAGCATGACGTTCCTCTTACATCAGCAGTTTTCCATGCCGGGACCTTGGGGGACCATCTGCATGCCTTATGCTGAATGGAAGTGATTGGCAATGTTATTGCCAACGCAACCAGGTTTCTTCATTTTATATAGGACAGTATAAACAACAAGCCACTTGTTTCGATTAATGTCACAAACAAATTAATGTAATGGTTGTTTTTGAGATACCTTGATTTTCTTGTTTTTGATTATCGTCCCTCTCGGCAGGTATGAGAAATGCATTAACATTATTGACAGTATCTATTATAACTATTCATAGTCTACTGTGTACCCATGCACTTTAGCTCCGGACAAAACTTGTGAAGTTATTTGCAAAAATTAAGGTAATATCATAAGCCATTGCAGTCAGCTGCTATGTCCAAATGAGCAGAACAAGCAGAAAAGGTCCATATTGATTTACTGTAATGAATCACACCAAATGGTATATCTTCCCCTTTCCTGCCCTCCCTCCATGAATGACCTTTAGTTATCAGATTGATGAAGCTGCACTGGTTGCTGGTGACATTTAAAACAATGTAACACTTCTGCTTGATTAATCTAATTATCCAAGTGCATTACTAATCCTCCCATTTATGTCCATATTAAGGAAACCCTAGTCCATGAGAATGAACACATCGATGTGTCTCGCCTTTTATAACAGATACACTCAGAGGCATCAGATACACTCAGAGGCATCAGATACAGATGGTCCCCAAATCTGTCCAGTTGAACTAGAAGTGTTAGAATTATATGTTACACTCTTTAGAAAAAAAGGTGCTATCTAGAACCTTAAAGTGTTCTTCGGCCGTCCCCATAGGAGAACCCTTTGAAGAACCCTTTTTAGTTGCAGGTTGAACCCCTTTGGTTCCAGGTAGAATCCTTTAGGGTTCCATGTCGAACCCTTTCTACAGAGGGTTGAACATTGTACACAAAACGGTTCTCCTATGGGGACAGCCGAAGAACCCTATTGTAACCCTTTTTTCTAAAAGTGTATGGAAATAAAAAACAACTTTGAGTAAAATAATCCCTCAAACAGATGGGGGTAAATTTGATCTAATCCTTTCTTTCACCAAGCGATAGAACAATGCAAACCATTTCAGTAGACCTTGTAAAGGTTTTTAATAAAATGTGATGCAATGACTAGACAGATTGTTAATTATGCACAGCTGAAGGCAACCCTAATCGGGCTTTATGGGCAAAGGAGAGAGACAGAGCCTGCTGCTGCTGTTTGGAGCACTGCCTCTGGTAACAATAAAACAGGCCTGCGTCTCACATTTCTCCTGCATATATAACATCGACGGAATGATCGATACCCTCTGTTTTGTTTGTGACCATTTTGCATAATGAAGAAAATTTACATAAAGTCTGTTTATTTTTTCGTCCAAGCTGTGCCTGAGTGCTCACCATCAATCTCCAGCAAATATACTGGCCACGTACTGTAGCACAGGGGACCTGTCGCGCTCCCATTCAGGTATATTGAATCATATTTCCACAAAGCCGTAATAGATACTCCACTCTGACCCTGCACTTTTATAAGCTGAACAAATAACCTTGCAGTTGCAGTCTACACTGTACAGTATCTACTGTAGGTGTTCAGCTCTCATTATTGTGTTCATTATGGGTAATCTGAGAGAGGCACGTGGCTATAGTACAGTAGGTATAGGATGCACAACAGTCAATGTGTTTTTATAAAATGGGTTGTTTGGATTCTGGATGCTGATTGGTTGATAGCAGGGAGTCGTACCATCACAATGCCTGTCGTGGAAATTCTTACACAGGGACACTCAAAGTTTAAATAAATCATTGTTTACTTGTCAGCGAGCTGGATAGGTTCCAACCAACTCAATGCACCATAGTACACATGTCAATCAGGAGCTCTGCTTGGGCAGACCCAGCAGTTGTCTTATATATGGCTATACACAAACAAGTTATATTTGCATGATTTAGCATAATTAATTAATCATTACCGTTTTGTTTCATACATGTGACCAACCAATACTGTTTTATAATGTGACAGACCAACACCTCACGAGGCTTCTCCTCTCTAAGCTGAGACCTTGAAACTGAGATATCTTTCATTTGTTCTCAAAACATGGTTTGGCTGGGTGTATTGCCAAATTGTAGCTACTGATAAGAGGAGGATGTGTTCAGTCAACCACCTCCATGAGCACAGCAATTGGTTTATAGAACAGCACATGAATAGAAGACAGAAATCAGTTATAAGAAAAGCACAAACATAAAAATGTCCCTTACATGCCCATGAACAGTTCCATTAGATGTATCAATGTGCATCCACTGTCAAACAGACCAGCCAGTCAATTTACTGTATAAACTTAATCTCCCCTGGGAAAAAAACATCTAGACATATTTCCCCAAGCTACTAGCCTGCATTTGGTTTGTTAGAGTGAGGGTTAATATAAGCTGTGTGCCTATCCAATCTTTTTTTTGCGATCTCCACTGTGCCATGCATTTGAACGTGGCGATACTGACAGCTTCTCTGATCCAGGCAAATTAATTTATCCGGATCATTATAATGGATATATCCAAAGAATTGGCTATAGAAACAAAGGTAAAACAAACAAAAATGCACATAGTTTGCTGTAATTTCAACTACTTAATGTGACAGCTTTAGTTGGCTAGCTAGCAAAGGAGAAGTAACGCTCAATAGCTATAGTATTAACTCAACAATCAGTTGGTTGTTGCCTATTTATACATTATTTATTAAATAATTATTTATTGAAGTTCTTGTCTCTCGTCATCATTGAACCTCTGCTAGGTAGCTACATGCCAATAACTTGTTTACATGGGAATGAAAAGAATGAACGACTAGGTCAAAACATGAGAATAGAATTAACAACTAGCCTGTTTTGTTAGCGTCTTCAGAACCTCAGCACTAACAACTGACTTTTGCTCTGACTATATAATCTGGTGGAAAGATGAAATAAAACAAATTGACATTGAAAACATGTTGTTAATATAAAAAAAATTACAAAAAAAATTACAAAAAAATAAATAATAATAATATATATATATATAAAAAAGCAATAATACAATTGAACCTCCTAAGAAAGAACCGCCCTTATTCGGGAGCTATCACACAATAATCCCCGGGTTCTCATGCCTTATTGCTTAAATAACTGGCTAGCTACAGTCGATCTAGGATGCACAAAAGTCAGTGTGTTTATAAGGGGCTCTTCTCCTTTTTCTCCATTGGTGTACAGGAGTAATGACTTCACTCGGAGAAGAGAGATTTTACTAGAAGATTACGACGCTCTAAGACCAGCATAAAATTGTAGACACTTAACAAACCAGAGCCAAGCAGACACTTTCAGGATAATCAAAATCCTGTTAGATAAGTGTTGTTCTGGGGAACTGAACATTTTAAAGCCATGCACTAAAGGAATAAAGGTGATATCTAGCCAAATTGTGTTTAGATCTCTTCGTTTTTACAACGAAGTAAACCATGGACCCATATACTAGGAAAGCAGGCTGAACAAGCCAAGTGGGTGCACACTGCTTTTGCAAGGTTTATAACAGTAATTTAAGTTCATAAAACTATCTGCAGTGAAATGAGAATGGTGTCTGTTGTGCATGATGCCTTTCTATCTGAACACACTAACGTTGCATCCGCCTGAATCAGCACAAATTCTGAGCATCTATACATTAGGTAAAGAGATAAATCAAATGCGATAAAAACAATGGAAATGCCATGGAAACACGTGGGGGAAAGATGCCGTGGGGGAAACACCCAGAATCTCCTCATTGCCCCCCATGAAAAAAAATGTGCCTACATTTACGCTATTGTTTCAATGTTTATTTAACACTATGTTGAGGTAAAAGTCGGAGTATAATGCTTGTATAGATGTCAACTCCAATACATGTTCATGTCATCGTCACCTACACACTGCATTACAGTTAAAAATGACTTTCTGTATGCTAGCTATACTAACAGCATATTCGAACGGGTGTTAGCATTTAGCAGTCACTTCTTCTATACCTGAAAAGGGACAAATTCTAAATGTTATGCATTGGATTTTAGCAACCACATTGTGGGCCTGTTACAATATTTCAATCATGACGGATTTGACGAATATCCACTTTGTTAGAGCAGATTGGTTGAATGTGCACCAATCCAGCATCCTTCTTCTATCCCCCACTGTCTGCATTCCATTGACCTCTTTAATGCATCTATACTGTACACTTCACTCCATATAGGTCTCACCTCCAGTGACTCCAGGTTCTCTCCGTTCTTCATCCACCTATAGGAGGGCTTGGGCTTCCCGGTGGCCTTGCATTCCCACACCAGAGAGTCGTCAATGGGCTTCTGCACATCCTCAGGTTTCTCTATCAGATGTGGAGGGGCTGCATGGTCAAAAAAAACATTGTGGTGAATTAGAACATACTCACACAGATAATATATCTAACAGGTACACTATCCTCCTTATATTTCTAAAATAATGTACAGGATTTTGAAATTTTATAATATATATAATTATACCTATCCTATACTAAGATACATTTGCGTTATCTATTTCAGTAGCACATACAGATGTAGGATCTTAATTTGAGCCAGTTTTCTACAGCAGGAAATTAATCCTGGAGCAACTGGAATTCTGAATTATTATGTGGATTATAATTATAGACATGTTTGTAGGTGTTGATACATTTTTCAAGTCTGAAATTTCAAAGTGGAAATTACAAATTACAGAAGCCTTTTTAAACCTCAAATACACAACACATTATAAATTTCCTGCTATGCAGGAAAGTTCTCCTACAACAGTGATCAAATGAAGATCCTACATCTGTATAATGAACCTAACACTTGGATAGTAATGCACCATTTATTCCATCTGCTGTATTTTTAGGTTCCTCTACTTACGTCCAAGCATAAGCTCAATTTGCATTGCATTGACCTTATGCTTAAACAGAAGTACAACCTAAAAATACAGCAGATGGGGTAAATGGTACATGACTATCCAAGTGTTAGGTTTATTAATACAAGCCAGACGTATTAGTGTGTCCATGGGTAGAAAAAAAGGTGGCATCTAGAACAAAAAAGGGCTCCTTGGCTGTCCCCATAGGTGAACCCTCTGAAGAAGCCTTTTCTGTTCCAGATAGAACACTTTTGTGTTCCATGAGGTACTCTTTCAACAGAGACCCCAAAGAGCTCTACTTGGAATCAAAAAGGGTTTTTACCTGGAACCAAAAAGGGTTATCCTATGGGGACAGCCACAAAATCCTTTTGGAACCCTTTTTTATAAGAGTGTACAGTACAGTGCCATAAAATACCTCTCCCAAAACCATTGAAGTAAATGATGGTGCAATTATACAGGAGCTGCATTGATTCCTACTCTAACTTCCAACTAACTCATGACTGGTTAACGAATTAGTGAGGGGCAAAATGAGGAATATAAACCTCCAGATTTACTATCCTCATAACTATCCATGTTGTGGATGACGCTATAATCCTCTATCACACCAGGTCATTGTCACACCATACGTTTCCATTACACAGAACCTAAATAATGCCATACAGCCCGACTGACCTGTGAGGTGATTTATCTGTAATAATAGTACATACAAATCCAACTCTAATTGTGTTCCTGCTTCAGCTCAGCTTGCTTTCAACAATTTCAAGATGACACAGTGAGGAATCCAATAGTAATTGCAAATGTATCCCTATCCCTTCTGTGTGTATTTGATGTGATGCATGTGTGTGTGAGAGCAAAAATAGAGAGAGAGAAAGAAAAAGAGAGTGAGAGAAAAAGGAAGAAAGAGGAAAGAAAATTGTCTGTGGGTCTCTGTGTGTGGCTGGGTATTAAGAGGGTAGCCAGTGTGAGATAGCAGAAAGAGAGAGAGGGGTACTTTGAGACTCCATTATCACCAGTCATTTAGCATCACATCCATGCCAGTGCAATCTAACAGAGGATCCTCGTGGCCATGCTCCAACCTCTCCACCCCGCACGACCCCATTGTTGTTGTTGTTGTTTTTTAGTCTTGTCAGGGCCGCTCACTCCATCCCTCACCCACTGTGAACGTATCGACTCTCAGTCAAAGATCACAAAATGAAAACAGGCAGCCCATCCCTGGCTGCATCAGGCCCGGTGTGCACACAATCAGCCCAAACATTTCAAATCAACCGGCTAAAGCAAAGAGGGAGATTGGGGATAGGCAAAAGGGGAATCAGAGAAAAGGACTTAGGACAAAGTTTTTATGTGCAGTATCTTGAGATACTACTCATTGTAGGAAAGTATTAAATAAACTGCAGTGGCATATGCATATTTAGTTGTATTGAGTAGGCAACCTTTTAGAATGCAAATGATCCATGATCATTAGTCCCTGTGTTTTGATTTAATACTCATAATCATTATACCTGGAAAATATCGACATGTCAAAATGATCTCTCCAATCAAGAGTAAGACAATAGAGATGCATTTAAATGTAGCTTTGACTAACATGAAATAATTATTATCATTTACCTTGTAAAAACACAAGATGTGCAAGACCCAGAATAACCCAATTAAAGCATTAGCATATAACTGCTAAGAAACTCAAATAATGCCTTCATCTCTTTTCTAGGCAGAAAGCTGAGGCTTTCAGAGCTTTGTGGCTGCAGGTTGTACTGATGTACACAAGATACATTTTTCCATCCCCTGATTCTGACACACTGCTGACAAATGTCTCAAAAGCTTAATTCAAGCATACTTAAAAATAAGATTACAGATGTGTATCACCTGGCAGAGAGGCAGAGAGATGGAGAGAGACAGAGTGAGACACTTTACTTTTTGTCTTTCTTTAATGAAACATTCTCATTTCATTAAAACCTCACCCCCCCTTAAAATAAAACACTGAAAATATATCCTGTACTGCATACATGTGTACCATACTCACTTTTCCCTCTTCCTCACGATACAAAACCACACCACACATCACAATAACCCCCACAAAAATCACCACTTCTACAACCGTATATCCCAGCTATACAGACAGCACCCCCAACACATCATCTCTCCTTATCATTTTATAGAACTCAAATTCGACCCTAAAGCGCAGAGACCATCCCATTAAATAATAGTAAAGGGTCTGTTATCCCCCCACCTTTGACCATGTTCCTCCTTGTTATCCAAATAGCCAACTTTGCCTGAGCAAACAGAAAATTCAACAACAAACATTTGGCCTTTTCCTTATTTGAATACCTGTACCCCATTATAAACATCCCAACAGTAAAAACTACCCCCAACCTCTCACACAGACATTCCAACAGAGACATTAATGGCATTAACCTGGTGCACACAGAAAACACATGAATCACAGTTTCTCTCATAACACAGAAAGGACTCCCCTGCCTGACTCCCAGTTCAACCTGTGCCAACCAGCTGTTAGTAGCCAGGGCTCCATGTAGAACCCTCCACCAGAGGTCCCCTGACCTCTATGGGGGTTTGTAGAGCCCCCTCCATCTAAAACCCACCATACTCTCCTCCCCACATACCCCCTGCCACTGATGTTCCTTCACTCCTGTTAGGCTCCTAATGTTCCTCACCTTAATGCAGAGGTTGTAGAGGGCTTAATCTCCCCCCCTCAAACTCCCCAGACTCTGAGTGTTAAAATCTAACAAGTCCTCCAGACCCCTTTGCCAGTCCTCAGTCTCTGCCATCACATGCAGTGGCGGAAACATTGGTGGCCCCTCCCCCTTTGGCTGCTCAAACATCCCCCTTACCGGCTCAGACATTGCCTCCTGGACCTCCTCCAGGAATCTCTCCAACAGCCTAAGATACGTTAATCCTGTTTGTTGTGCCAGGACTTCAGGAGTTTTCCACCCCTCCTCTCCCATCAGTCACAGGTCACCCAGCCTTAGTAAGCCCGCTGCCATCATTTGCCTCTGCAGGGTGGCCGACTGAACCGATTTCAAAGGGATGGCTGGGTTTGTGGAAGATAGGCTCCTCCCACATCCACACCCACAGCCCAGGCTCCAAACCCCCTTCTCGTGTGGGCCTTAGCAGCTGCCAGGCCCTCAGAGTAAAAATCAGAGAGAACTGCTGTACTCAGCCTCTCCAGCCTCATGAGGAACAGCTGCCGGTCCAACCCTAATCTTCCAGCTCTTCTCAGCAGTGCGCATGTTGGTTCCCTCAAGCCAACATTAGTGTGGTAAAGCAGTCTCTGTGCCACCTTTAGTAGGAATGCAGCCACCCTGCTCTCCAGTTCCACCAGGCCCTGTCCTCCTTTGTGGACGGTAATGTACAACACTGCCGCCCTCAGCCAGTGATGGACCGACCAGAAAAAGTCCACCAGCTTGCGAGGGGGGTGTTGAGGACAGGAAGTTGCCACCAGGTTGTTGATTATCAGCAACCTCCCTCCATATGACACTTGGGGCTGGAGCCACCTCCACCTGGCCAGTCTTGACACCACTGCCTACGACAGAGCTTTGCTTTTGCCCCAGTTTACCTTAGTTGACAAAGCTCCCTTGTACACCTTCAGACTGGTCTCTTAATGCCTGCATATCTTGCCCATCCCTGACCATCACAGAAATAGGGTTTAGCTAGCTGCTATCCGTGTGACTATCGGCTTTCGTCGATTCCGGAGCAAACATCAATTGTTCCGGAGCTAGCCAGCTGAAGAGTTTCATCAATCACTCCTGGGCTGCAGTCACCTATCCGGACCCGTTTTGCTGCCTACGCGGAGCCCCACCGGGCCTTCACAGCTGGACTGCCGACGTTGTCTACCCGAGGGAGTTGTCCGGCTGGCTCCTCCGGCGCGACGTTGCCTGGGCGCCCATCTGCGGCCTGCTAGCCGTTGGCTGTCTTATCGGCTGCTATCTGAATAGACAATCGGACAATTTTTTTATTTTATTTTTATTTATTTTTCTTCTTGGGCCTCTATAACTATATCTATTGTTTTTATTTTTGTTGTTGTTGTGTGATTTGGATTAATCCCCTCTACCACACGGAACCCCACTAACCCCACTCTACTGACGGAACGCAAGAGGTGGCTAATTACAGACCTCCATCCTATGCTAGCTTGCTACCGATTTAGCTGTTCTAAATCGCCGTGACCCCCAACCAACTTCTCCACTCACCGGACCCTTTTGATCACTCGACTAAGCATGCCTCTCCTTAATGTCAATATGCCTTGTCCATTGCTGTTCTGGTTAGTGTTTATTGGCTTATTTCACTGTAGAGCCTTTAGTCCTGCTCATTATACCTTATCCAACCTACTAGTTCCACCACCCACACATGCAATGACATCTCCTGGTTTCAATGATGTTTCTAGAGACAATATCTCTCTCTTCATCACTCAATATCTAGGTTTACCTCCACTGTATTCACATCCTACCATACCTTTGTCTGTACATTATACCGTGATGCTATTTTATCGCCCCCAGAAACCTCCTTTTACTCTCCGTTCCAGATGTTCTAGACGACCAATTCTTATTGCTTTTAGCCGCACCCTTATTCTACTCCTACTCTGTTCCTCTGGCGATGTAGAGGTGAATCCAGGCCCTGCAGTGCCTAGCTCCACTCCTATTCCCCAGGCGCTCTCTTTTGACGACTTCTGTAACCGTAATAGCCTTGGTTTCATGCATGTTAACATTAGAAGCCTCCTCCCTAAGTTTGTTCTATTCACTGCTTTAGCACACTCTGCCAACCCGGATGTTCTAGCTGTGTCTGAATCCTGGCTTAGGAAGACCACCAAAAATTCTGAAATTTTAATTCCAAACTACAACATTTTCAGACAAGTCAATCTACTGCAAAGATAGCCTGCGGAGTTCTGTCCTACTATCCACCTCTCTAAAAACAAGTCTCTCACCGTTGCCACCTGCTATAGACCACCCTCTGCCCCCAGCTGTGCTCTGGACACCATATGTGAACTGATTGCCCCCCATCTATCTTCAGAGCTTGTGCTGCTAGGCGACCTAAACTGGAACATGCTTAACACCCCAGCCATCCTACAATCTAAACTTGATGCCCTCAACCTCACACAAATTATCAATGAACCTACCAGGTACCTCCCCAAAGCCTTAAACACGGGCACCCTCATAGATATCATCCTAACCAACTTGCCCTCTAAATACACCTCTGCTGTTTTCAACCAAGATCTCAGCGATCACTGCCTCATTGCCTGCATCCGTAATGGGTCAGCGGTTAAACGACCTCCACTCATCACTGTAAAACGCTCCCTGAAACACTTCAGCGAGCAGGCCTTTCTAATCGACCTGGCCGGGGTATCCTGGAAGGATATTGATCTCATCCTGTCAGTAGAGGATGCCTGGATATTTTTTTAAAATGCCTTCCTAACCATAAACATGCCCCATTCAAGAAATTTAGAACCAGGAACAGATATAGCCCTTGGTTCTCCCCAGACCTGACTGCCCTGAACCAACACAAAAACGTCCTATGGCGTTCTGCATTAGCATCGAACAGCCCCCGTGATATGCAGCTGTTCAGGGAAGCTAGAAACCATTATACACAGGCAGTTAGAAAAGCCAAGGCTAGCTTTTTCAAGCTGAAATTTGCTTCCAGCAATACAAACTCAAAAAAGTTCTGGGACACTGTAAAGTCCATGGAGAATAAGAACACCTCCTCCCAGCTGCCCACTGCACTGAAGATAGGAAACACTGTCACCACTGATAAATCCACCATAATTGAGAATTTCAATAAGCATTTTTCTACGGATGGCCATGCTTTCCACCTGGCTACTCCTACCCCGGTCAACAGCACTGCACCCCCCACAGCAACTCGCCCAAGCCTTCCCCATTTCTCCTTCTCCCAATTCCGTTCAGCTGATGTTCTGAATGAGCTGCAAAATCTGGAGCCCTACAAATCAGCTGGGCTAGACAATCTGGACCCTTTCTTTCTAAAATTATCTGCAGAAATTGTTGCCACCCCTATTACTAGCCTGTTCAACCTCTCTTTCGTGTCGTCTGAGATTCCTAAAGTTTGGAAAGCAGCTGTGGTCATCCCCCTCTTCAAAGGGGGGGACACTCTTGACCCAAACTGCTACAGACCTATATCTATCCTACCATGCCTTTCTAAGGTCTTCGAAAGCCAAGTCAACAAACAGATTACCGACCATTTCGAATCTCACCATACCTTCTCTGCTATGCAATCTGGTTTCAGAGCTGGTCATGGGTGCACCTCAGCCACGCTCAAGGTCCTAAACGATATCTTAACTGCCATCGATAAGAAACATTACTGTGCAGCCGTATTCATTGATCTGGCCAAGGCTTTCGACTCTGTCAATCACCACATCCTCATCGGCAGACTCGACAGCCATGGTTTCTCAAATGATTGCCTCGCCTGGTTCACCAACTACTTCTCTGATAGAGTTCAGTGTGTCAAATTGGAGGGTCTGCTGTCCGGACCTCTGGCAGTCTCTATGGGGGTGCCACAGGGTTCAATTCTTGGACCGACTCTCTTCTCTGTATACATCAATGAGGTCGCTCTTGCTGCTGGTGAGTCTCTGATCCACCTCTACGCAGACGACATCATTCTGTATACTTCCGGCCCTTCTTTGGACACTGTGTTAACAACCCTCCAGGCAAGCTTCAATGCCATACAACTCTCCTTCCGTGGCCTCCAATTGCTCGTAAATACAAGTAAAACTAAATGCATGCTCTTCAACCGATCGCTACCTGCACCTACCCGCCTGTCCAACATCACTACTCTGGACGGCTCTGACTTAGAATACGTGGACAACTACAAATACTTAGGTGTCTGGTTAGACTGTAAACTCTCCTTCCAGACCCATATCAAACATCTCCAATCCAAAGTTAAATCTAGAATTGGCTTCCTATTTCGCAACAAAGCATCCTTCACTCATGCTGCCAAACATACCCTTGTAAAACTGACCATCCTACCAATCCTCGACTTTGGCGATGTCATTTACAAAATAGCCTCCAATACCCTACTCACACAAATTGGATGCAGTCTATCACAGTGCAATCCGTTTTGTCACCAAAGCCCCATATACTACCCACCATTGCGACCTGTACGCTCCCGTTGGCTGGCCCTCGCTTCATACTCGTCGCCAAACCCACTGGCTCCATGTCATCTACAAGACCCTGCTAGGTAAAGTCCCCCCTTATCTCAGCTCGCTGGTCACCATAGCATCTCCCACCTGTAGCACACGCTCCAGCAGGTATATCTCTCTAGTCACCCCCAAAACCAATTCTTTCTTTGGCCGCCTCTCCTTCCAGTTCTCTGCTGCCAATGACTGGAACGAACTACAAAAATCTCTGAAACTGGAAACACTTATCTCCCTCACTAGCTTTAAGCACCAACTGTCAGAGCAGCTCACAGATTACTGCACCTGTACATAGCCCACCTATAATTTAGCCCAAACAACTACCTCTTTCCCTACTGTATTTAATTAATTTATTTATTTTGCTCCTTTGCACCCCATTATTTTTATTTCTACTTTGCACATTCTTCCATTGCAAATCTACCATTCCAGTGTTTTACTTGCTATATTGTATTTACTTTGCCACCATGGCCTTTTTTTGCCTTTACCTCCCTTATCTCACCTCATTTGCTCACATCGTATATAGACTTGTTTATACTGTATTATTGACTGTATGTTTGTTTTACTCCATGTGTAACTCTGTGACGTTGTATGTGTCGAACAGCTTTGCTTTATCTTGGCCAGGTCGCAATTGTAAATGAGAACTTGTTCTCAACTTGCCTACCTGGTTAAATAAAGGTGAAATAAAAAAAATAAAAAAAATAAAAAAATGTAATCTGCATTACACTGACACTGCCATGCCTGTCACCACACCCATGCCTGTCCAGCACACTCCCTGCAGTCTCCCAAAAAAGGCTTAATGGCTAGTGTATATAACTGCCCCGATAGAGGGAATCCTTGTTTAATGCCCCGTCTCACCCAGATTGGCCTACTGAGCCCCCCTCCCACCTTGACCATACATGACGCCCCAGCTTACAACAGCTTCTCACAGGTCAAAAAACTCAGACGCATTCAATCAACACGCAATAGAAGTCTAGTCCAATTATTCCCCAGAATTGTTTATAAAACTCCACTGGGAGTCCATTGACCCCTGGTGCACGACCAGGGGACATCTGGGTTATGGCCTCTGCCAGTTCATGGGACACCAGAGGAATGTCCAATTCATCCCTCTGTGTCAGAGAGAGCTTAGGGAGTTCTACAAACAAGACCTGAGCACACATAGGATCACACATTTCTGCCCTATACAACTCAGTATAAAACTCCACAGTTCGCTGACGCATATCACCCACCACAGAGGTCACCCGCCCATCAGACAGCCGTAGACAATGCATACCCTTGGCTTCACCGCTCTGTCTTTCCAAACCAAAGGAGGAAGAGCTGGGAGTATCCATCTCCTTGAGCATGGAGAACCTAGCTCTTACAAGTGATCCCTTTGCTTTAACAGACTGATTGCCTTGAGATAGAAGCTGTTTTTCAGTCTCTTGGTTCCAGCTTGGATGCATCTGTACTGACCTCGCCTTCTGGATGGTAGCGGGGTGAACAAGCAGTGGCTAGTGTGGTTGTCCTTGATGATTGTTTTGGCCTTCCTGTGACATTAGGTGCTGTAGGTGTCCTGGAGGGCAAGTAGTTTGCCCCCGGAGATGCATTGGGCAGACCGCACCACCCTCTGGAGAGCCCTGCAGTTGCGGACAGTGCAGTTGCCGTATCAGGCGGTGATACAGTCCGACAAGATGCTCTCAATTGTGCATCTGTAAAAGTTTGTGAGGGTTTTAGGTCCCAAGCCAAATTTCTTCAGCCTCTTGAGGTTGAAGAGGTGCTGTTGCACCTTCTTCACCACACTGTCTGTGTGGAAGGGCCATTTCAGATTGTCAGTGATGTGTACGCCGAGGAACTTGAAGCTCTCCACCTTCTCCACTGAGGTCGTGTCGATGTGGATAGGGGGGTGCTCCCTCTGCTGTTTCCTGAAGTCCACAATCATCTCCTTTGTTTTGTTGACATTGAGTAAGAGGTTATTTTCCTGGCACCTCACTCCCAGAGCCCTCACCTCCTTCCTGTAGGCTGTGTCGGCATTGTTGTTAATCAAGCCTACTAATGTTGTGTCGTCTGCAAACTTGATGTTTGAGTTGGAGGTGTGATTTGACATGCAATCATGGGTGAACAGGGAGTACAGGAGGGGGCTGAGCAAGCACCCTTGTGGGGGCACAGTGGTGAGGATCAGCGAAGTGGATCAGCGAAGTGGAGGTGTTGTTTCCTACCTTCACCACCTGGGGGCAGCCCGTTGCACAGGACGGGGTTCAGACTCAGGGCCTAGAGCTTAATGATGAGCTAGGAGGGTACTAGGGTGTTGAAAGCTGAGCTATAGTCAATGAACAGCATTATCATTCCTCTTGTCCAGATGGGACAGGGCAGTGTGCAGTGCGATGATGATTGCATCGTCTGTGGATCTATTGGGGCGGTAAGCAAATTGAAGTGGGTCTAGAGTGACAGGTAAGGTAGAGGTGATATGATCATTGACTAGTCTTTCAAAGCACTTCATGATGACAGAAGTTCTGACGTGGAAACTCTGACGAAGGCCATGTGGGGACATCAGACTGGGATAGGGAGAGATTGAATATGTCTGTAAACACACCAGTCAGCTGGTCTGCACATGCTCTGTGGACGCAGTTAGATATGCCGTCTGTGCCGGCAGCCTTTCGAGGGTTAAAACGCTTAAATGTCTTGCTCACATTGGCCACAGAGAAGGAGATCCCACAGTCCTTGGTAGAGGGCCGCGTCGGTGGCACTGTGTTATCCTCAAAGCGGACAAATAAGATGTTTAGCTTGTTCCGGAAACAAGATGTCAGTGTCCGCCACGTTGCTGGTTTTCATTTTGTAGTCCATGATTGTCTGTAGACCCTGTCACATACGTCTGGTGTCTGAGCCGTTGAATTGCGACTCCACTTTGTCTCTATACTGACGTTTTGCTTGTTTGATTGCCTTGCAGAGGGAATAACTACACTGTTTGTATTCTGCCATATTCAAAGTCACCTTGCCATGGTTAAATGTGTTGGTTCGTGCTCTCAGTTTTGCGCAAATGCTGCCATCTATCCACGGTTTCTGGTTGGGGTAGGTTCTAATAGTCACAGTAAGTACAACATCTCCTATACATTTCCTGATAAACTCAGTCACCAAATCAGTATGTTCATCAATGTTATTATCCGAGGCTACCCGGAACATATCCCAGTCCGCGTGATCAATACAATCTTGAAGCATAGATTCCTATTGGTCTGACCAGCGTTGAATAGTCCTGAGCATGGGTACTTCCTTTTTGAGTTTCTGCCTATAGGAAGGGAATAGCAAAATGGAGTTGTGGTCAGATTTGCCGAAAGGAGTCCGGGGGAGGGCTTGTAGGCATCCCGGAAGTTGGAGTAGCAGTGGTCGAGTGTTTTAGCAGCGCGAGTACTACAGTTCATGTGTTGATAGAAATTCGGTAGCCTTTCTCACAAATTTGCTTAGTTAAAATCCCCAGTTTTTATAAATATGGCCTCAGCATATGTGGTTTCCATTTAGCATAAAGTCCAGTGAAGTTCTTTGTGGTATCAGCTTGAGGGGGGATATACACGGTTGTGACTATAACCGAGGGGAATTCTTTTGGGAGATGATACGGTCGACATTTGATTGTGAGCTGTTCTAGGTCAGATGAACAAAAGGACTTGAGTCGTTAAGCATGAAACATACACCCCTACCCTTCTTCTTCCTGGAGAGCAGGGTTGGGTAGGTTACTTTCTGAATGCAATCCATTCCAGTTACAAGTTACCTGTCCGAAATTGTAATCAGTAATGTAGTTTTTGGATTACCCAATCTCAGTAACGTAATCTGATTACATTCCGTTACTTTTACATTACATTCCACCTCCGATTACATTCCACCTCCATGCTTCACGGTTTGCATGGTGTTCTTGGGGTTGTACTCATCCTTCTTCTTCCTCCAAACACGGTGAGTGGAGTTTAGACCAAAAAGCTCTATTTTTGTCTCATCAGACCACATGACCTTCTCCCATTCCTCCTCTGGATCATCCAGATGGTCATTGGCAAACTTCAGACGGGCCTGGACATGCGCTGGCTTGAGCAGGGGGACCTTGCGTGCGCTGCAGGATTTTAATCCATGACGGCGTAGTGTGTAACTAATGGTTTTCTTTGAGACTGTGGTCCCAGCTCTCTTCAGGTCATTGACCAGGTCCTGCCGTGTAGTTCTGGGCTGATCCCTCACCTTCCTCCTGATCATTGATGCCCCACGAGGTGAGATCTTGCATGGTGCCCCAGACCGAGGGTGATTGACCGTCATCTTGAACTTCTTCCATTTTCTAATAATTGCGCCAACAGTTGTTGCCTTCTCACCATGCTGCTTGCCTATTGTCCTGTAGCCCATCCCAGCCTTGTGCAGGTCTACAATTTTATCCCTGATGTCCTTACGCAGTTCTCTGGTCTTGGCCATTGTGGAGAGGTTGGAGTCTGTATGATTGAGTGTGTGGACAGGTGTCTTTTATACAGGTAACAAGTTCAAACAGGTGCAGTTAATACAGGTAATGAGTGGAGAACAGGAGGGCTTCTTAAAGAAAAAAACTAACAGGTCTGTGAGAGCCGGAACTCTTACTGGTTGGCAGTTGATCAAATACTTATGTCATACAATAAAATACAAATTAATTACTTAAAAATCATACAATGTGATTTTCTGGATTTTTGTTTTAGATTCCGCCTCTCACATTTGAAGTGTACCTATGATAAAAATGACAGACCTCTACATGCTTTGTAAGTAGGAAAACCTGCAAAATCGGCAGTGTATCAAATACTTGTTCTCCTCACTGTATAATAATACGATTAAATTATGTATTTACATTAAAAAAACAAAGTCTATCAGAATTCCAGTCATTCCAATAAATGTTATACCCCTTGATCTTCAAGAATAGGACTTGGAAATATGGAAGTATAGATTAGCCAATTTGTTTTACCTGAGCATGACACCAGAACTAAGGACTTATTAGCCAGCCCTACTCTGTTGTTTATGATTTTGTTGTCATGGAGGACTGATTGGGCTCATTGATTCGAGTTTAAAAAAAATGCTGCGCTCATGGAATGGCATGCTTTACCAAGAGTGTGCAAAGCTGTCAACTATAAAATATATTTTGATTTATTTAACACTTTTTTGCTTACTACATTATTCCTTATGTGCTATTTCATAGTTGTGATGTCTTCACAATTATTCTACAATGTAGAAAAATAAAGAAAAACCCTTGGATGAGTAGGTGTGCCCAAACTTTTGATTGGTACTGTACAGTGGGGCAAAAAAGTATTTAGTCAGCCACCAATTGTGCAAGTTCTCCCACTTAAAAAGATGAGAGAGGCCTGTAATGTTCATCATAGGTACACTTCAACTATGACAGACAAAATGAGAAAAAAAAATCCAGAAAATCACATTGTAGGATTTTTAATGAATTTATTTGCAAATTATGGTGGAAAATAAGTATTTGGTCACCTACAAACAAGCAAGATTTCTGTCTCTCACAGACCTGTAACTCCTTCTTTAAGAGGCTCCTCTGTCTTCCACTCGTTACCTGTATTAAATGGCACCTGTTTGAACTTGTTATCAGTATAAAAGACACCTGTCCACAACCTCAAACAGTCACACTCCAAACTCCACTATGGCCAAGACCAAAGAGCTGTCAAAGGACACCAGAAACAAAATTGTAGACCTGCACCAGGCTGGGAAGACTGAATCTGCAATAGGTTGGCAGCTTGGTTTGAAGAAATCAACTGTGGGAGCAATTATTAGGAAATGGAAGACATACAAGACCACTGATAATCTCCCTCGATCTGGGGCTCCATGCAAGATCTCACCCCATGGGGTCAAAATGAACACAAGAACGGTGAGCCAAAATCCCAGAACCACACAGGGAGACCTAGTGAATGACCTGCAGAGAGCTGGGACCAAAGTAACAAAGCCTACCATCAGTAACACACTACACACCGCCAGGGACTCAAATCCTGCAGTGCCAGACGTGTCCCCCTGCTTAAGCCAGTACATGTCCAGGCCTGTCTGAAGTTTGCTAGAGAGCATTTGGATGATCCAGAAGAAGATTGGGAGAATGTCATATGGTCAGATGAAACCAAAATATAACTTTTTGGTAAAAACTCAACTCGTCGTGTTTGGAGGACAAAGAATGCTTTGGGGCTGTTTTTCTGCAAAGGGACCAGGACGGACGACTGATCCGTGTAAAGGAAAGAATGAATAGGGCCATGTATCGTGAGATTTTGAGTGAAAACCTCCTTCCATCAGCAAGGGCATTGAAGATGAAACGTGGCTGGGTCTTTTCGCATGACAATGATCCCAAACACACTGCCCGGGCAAAGAAGGAGTGGCTTCATAAGAAGCATTTCAAGGTCCTGGAGTGGCCTAGCCAGTCTCCAGATCTCAACCGCATAGAAAATCTTTGGAGGGAGTTGAAAGTCCGTGTTGCCCAGCAACAGCCCCAAAACATCACTGCTCTGGGGAGATCTACGCAGATAGATCTACAGGTATTACCTGTCATTGTGCGCAGGCCTTATACTGATCAGGAAGGAGACGTGTTCTTTCACCTAGAGATGAACATACTTTTGTGCAAAAAGTGCAAATCAATCCCAGAACAGCAGCAAAGGACCTTGTGAAGATGCTGTAGGAAACAGGTACAAAAGTGTCTATATCCACAGTAAAACAAGTCCTATATCAACATAACCTGAAAGCCCGCTCAGCAAGGAAGAAGCCACTGCTCTAAAACCGCCATAAAAAAGCCAGACTACGGTTTGCAACTGCACATGGGGACAAAGATCGTACTTTTTGGAGAAATGTCCTCTGGTCTGATAAAACAAAAATATAACTGTTTGGCCATAATGACCATCGTTATGTTTGGAGGAAAAAGGGGGAGGCTTGCAAGCCGAAAAACACCATCCCAACCGTGAAGCACAGGGGTGGCAGCATCATGTTCTCGGGGTGCTTTGCTGCAGGAGGGACTGGTGCACTTCACAAAATAGATGCCATCATGAGGAAGCAAAATTATGTGGATATATTGAAGCAACATCTCAAGACATCAGTCAGGAAGTTAAAGTTTGGTCGCAAATTGATCTTCCAAATGGACACTGACCACAAGCATACTTCCAAAGTTGTGGCTAAATGGCTTAAGGACAACAAAGTCAAGGTATTGCAGTGGCCACCACAAAGCCCTGACTTCAATCCTATAGAACATTTGTGGGAAGAACTGAAAAAGCATGTGCGAGCAAGGAGGCCTACAAATCTGACTCAGTTATACCAGCTGTCAGGAGGAATGGGCCAAAATTCACCCAACTTATTCTGGGAAGCTTGTGGAAGTTAAACAATTTAAAGCCATTGCTACCAAATACTAATTGAGTGTATGCTAACTTCTCACCCACTGGGAATGTCAATGAAAGAAATAAAAGCTGAAATAAATAATTCTCTTAACTATTATTCTGACATTTCACATTCTTAAAATAAAGTGGTGATCCTAGCTGAGACAGGGAATAGGGAATGTTTACTAGGATTAAATGTCAGGAATTGTGAAAAACTGAGTTTAAATGTATTTGGCTAAGTTGTATGTAAACTTCCAACTTCAACTGTCTTGTGTTGGGATGTTTACTTCTCCAAACATCCACTAGGTCGAACTGATTAATGATGTGCCTTAACACTCCCACTGACATTGAATGAGGCTCTTCCCCATTTCTGTCTTTCGTCAAATCCATTTTACAGTTCCAGTCCCCGCCGACCACCAGCATTTCCTCAGGAGCTACCTGTGAGAGTTCCTGTCTAAGACTCCCAAATAGAATCCCCCTCTCTCTCCCCATGTTAGGTGCAAACACATTTATAAAGACAAAACCATATTGTTCATTTCTGATTTTACAGCAAGCAGCACACCACCTTTGAGGAGCACATTTTTACAGACAGACCCAGTACAAAAAGGACTGCCACCCTTGCACTAAAATTTGCCCCATGGCTCAACACACTTGCTCCTTTCCACAAGAGCCTCCAATCGACTTCATTCACCACATCACTATGCGTCTCCTGCAGAAACAACAGTACCTTTTTTGTTTTACATATTCACCCAACACACTCCTCTTTCCCGTATCTCTGGCGCCATTTATATTGAGCGAGCCTACCCGAAGTGTCTCCATCAGAAGTGGGAGAAAAACCAGCAAAGAAAGAGACCAATTGCAAAGCTCAAAAATCCCCAGTGCCAGAAAGAAACTATTAATCTAAACAGTGTCTGAAGGTTGACCCTTACGCACTGTTGTGACCCATTTCCAACCTAAACCGTTTCCTGGGTGAGAGGACACCATGCCCCTCATTTTTCATAGCATGTACTGATCTTACAAACTTTCTCGGATCAGAAAAAAAAGCCTCAAGATTAACTTTTTTCCCCTTGGTCTCATTCCGGAATCTTGTCAGTTCTCTCAATGTGTACTTTGACCCCTCTGCTTGACTGGCTGTCAGAGTCTGAAAAAGAGTCTGAAAAAAACCTCATCATCCTTTTCCTCAGACTCACTTTCCTCCTCATCTCCATCTCCCATCCTGACCACCTGCCCTTCCTCTCTGGTCAGGGCATCCCCCCCCAGCACCAGGCAAAGGTTCCATGGTGCCTTTGATCACACCAGCCTCTCCCCTCCCACCTCCTTCTTCTCCCCCTTCTCCACACTTCCCCACTATACTCTCCTCATCCACTAGCATAACCTGACGAGGCCCAGCCTCATCCACATCACCCTCCATAGCATGACTAGATCCAGCCTCCACTACACCACCATCCATAGCATGACTAGACTCAGCCTCTGCTACACCACCATCCATAGCATGACTAGTCCCAGCCTCAGCGACCCCACCACCCATAGACTGACTAGACCCATTCTCAGCTACCCCACCATCCATAGCATGACTAGACCCAGCCTCCACTACACCACCATCCATAGTATGACTAGACCCAGCCTCAGCTACACCACCATCCATAGCATGACTAGACCCAGCCTCTGCTACACCACCATCCATAGCATGACTAGATCCAGCCTCCACTACACCACCATCCATAGCATGACTACACCCAGCCTCAGCTACACCACCATCTATAGCATGACTAGACCCAGCCTCAGCTACCCCACCATCAATAGCATGATTAGATCCAGCCTCCACTCCACCACCATCCATAGCATGACTAGACCCAGCCTCAGCTACCCCACCATCCATAGCATGATTAGATCCAGCCTCCACTACACCACCATCCATAGCATGACTAGACCCAGCCTCAGCTACCCCACCATCCATAGCATGATTAGATCCAGCCTCCACTACACTACCATCCATAGAATGACTAGACCCAGCCTCAGCTACACCACCATCCATAGTATAACTAGAACCGGGCCTCAGCTACCCCACCATCCATAGCATGATCAGATCCAACCTCCACTACACCACCATCCATAGCATGACTAGACCCAGCCTCAGCTACACCACCATCCATAGCATGACTAGATCCAGCCTCAGCTACACCACCATCCATAGCATGACTAGTCCCAGCCTCAGCTACACCACCATGTATAGCATGACTAGTCCCAGCCTCAGCTGTCTGCATCTCATTGTCCCCTGCACGTTGACCTCGATTAGAGCCCCTCCCCATGCCTCACTTTAAAATGCACATTTAGCTGTTGCACATTTGTTTTCAGAAACATAAACACTTGCCTCCGGAACGAAACAACGTGCTTAACGGCATCTGCCTGAAAGCCTCCCAACAGTACACGAAAACCGCTAGCAAACTTACCGAACGACTCAACTCTTTCCTGATTTGATCATCATAAACGGAGGCAAATTTGCAACTACCACCCTTGTCGAAGGGGTAGAAAGAGGCGAAATTGGCACCAACACACCCCTTACAAATATACCACTAGCAATTAGCCTACCAACCAAATTTTCCCTTTTCATGAACACAATCACAGCTTTGTTCATTCCGGAAGCGGAATGTATAAATTCAGCTCCTACCTGTTCACTGACTGCGAGCAGAACCTCCTCCACTTTAACGCCGTTCTCAGGAATGCACCTGAATCCATGCCGTAACGACAGCGTCTCCTCCACGCTAGGCTGAGAAGCCATCGCACACACCACACCTTCCAAACCCCAGGAAACTAACTCTGTCCTCTTCCACCCTAACTTTGAAAAAACCTGTGGATACCGCTAAAACAAAGTGCATTAACCCAAGAAAATTAATTAGAACTGAGCCCTTCACACCAAACACTCAAACTCCAAAAAACGTCCAGCATGCACTGCAAGAGATAGAGAGAGTAAGCACATCAAAATAGGGCAGACCTGCTGCTAATATGGACAACCTATCCCCTGTAGCTCACAGCCAGAGCAACACTGCAGGGACCTTGGAGGCAGGCACGTTGTAAATAATGCCAAATTGTTTAATGCACAGAAAGAGTTATTCCTGACAGCTGACAGAGCCTGACTTACACACCACAGGGGCATAGAGATGGGAAACCAATTGAAGGAGAGATATTCAGTTGAATTTGGAAGAAAATCAAGAGATCATAAATATTTACCCACACGGAAATAGATGGCCTGCATAGAAGTATGTATGTTAGTTATCACCTGCTGTGCTCAGTTTAAAAAAAAAACTTTGTTTTGCAATCCCTATAACTATACTGTATATCGTTGCTGCTACCAAAGCGAACATACTTTCATATAATTAGTCCAGACGGCCATGTTTCTTTAGATTATTTTCCAGCATTTATCTGTGACTGATCCACATTGTGGAATATAAACAATGAAACAACAAGTGTAATAAAAAATGCAGGGAGCCAGACAAGCTATTCTTGTAAATGGGCCATTAGGCATGCAGCGGAGAACGACCCCAGAAGGTAGAGATAAATCTCAGTGGTGAGGATAGCCTACAGGTACTTAATAAAAGGACGCCTTGTATGAAGAATCCCATCGTATGACTACTAGAGAACAACGGAAGGTCGCAGCCCTTCATTTGACTAGACTCCACTCTGACACTGATAGAGCCTTGAGACTGTCTGCTGTGTTATTAGAGGTCAAAATACGGTCTAATGCTGGGGCCAATAGTGACAATAATATTGGTCCTAACAGGGGGACAAAAATCATTTAGCTAAACTATTTTATTTTTCTCTCAGCTTGAAACATCCTGAATAGACAGTGATGTTTTTGTTGATTTTATCTCAATAACCAAGAGAAAGGTTAAATAATAATACAAATAATACATGCATGGATGACAATGACAGCAAATCCAAAACAGAAATATTCAGCAGCAGGGAATCAGTTGAAGATCTACATGATTAATTAGAGGATATCACCAGAATACTATCTGAATGAAACAGACAAGAATACAACTAATAACACTAACAATCACATTTCACAACTACTCTTCCTCATCTTCATCCAGATGCTGCACTGCGGATTATTCCGATGGCATATGTGGCCCTGGTCTAAGTATAGTACATTTAACAGCTTTGATCTCCAGTCAAGTTGGATGTCAATCACAATGCCATCTGGTGGAGACCAATACAAGTCCCACGCACAAGGTCACATCCAAGGTCTCCTCCTCATCCACATCATCATTGCTTGAATCTGGATCAAAATATTATGGGCATCATGGCCTTAATCATTTGGGATGCTCTGTTAAAACAATGCTCCCCCATGCAAAGTGGCCACAGTTGATTACCGATGGCTGTGTTTTAAACCCAGTTAGGTCTCCCTTTGATGCATTTCAATCTGAGTGAAGCTGACACATGCAGCCTTCACTGGTTCAAATACTGGTGGTGTGTGGTTCAGGATCACCTACCGTAGAATGAGAGCTTTCCTTTTACAGTGTTCTTCCCCCTGGAGTTCTCTGCCACACACTCATATGTGCCCGCGTCTTCCTGCTGGAAATAAGGGATTTCCAGGACGCCGCTGGCTTTCCTCACGTCCACTTTCCTAGAAAAGGGGATTCCGTCCACTCTACTCCAGTTTATAGAGGGGACAGGGCTGGAGTAAAGAGGAATGGAAAGAGATACCATGTAGCATGTTCATATTACAAACACAAATCATTTGTAATATTACAACCTCACCACAATACTTAACCTAGATGGATTCAATTGATCAGACAAAAAAAACTGACATGTAGGTAATACATAATTCAGCTAGTGTACCAGGAATCACAGCCCCAACTCTACGAGAAATCTCAGATGTCCAGCTCAGCTTCAATCAGAGGAGGGTTGGAGGCATGCAGTGATACATGAAAAATATCTTGCAGTTTGTTAATAACTTTTATGCTTTTCATGTATTTGTGTGCCTGTTTAACCAAGCCCAGAGTCCACTTACTTTCCTAATGCAAAACATTCCAGTTTCACTGTCAATCCTTTGGCTACATGGACAATCTCTGGAAACTGAACTTCGATCTTCGGCTCGTATTCACCCATTATACCTGAGGAGGAGTAATTCACAACCAATTATAAGAAAGCAAAAAACAACAACACAGATAATATGATATGTCGTTATGTCCGTTATGTCTACATATGTCCTATAAGCGATTACAATCATACACCTGAGAAGTGGTTCTTTTGGAAAACCAATAACAGGTTCTCATTGTTGCTGGTATTCTCTATCTGCAAATCACATTTCCAGAGGTTTCTCAGCCCAAATGGGCTCTTGAAATGGGAGAAACAAGCCAATTTCATCTCCTTGATATTGTGAGGCACGGTTCCCTGGCTGACTGTGAAACCTCATTCAGATCTGTATCTCCATTGTCTAATACAGCCAGGTAGCCAAGGCCCTATCAGCCATAGTACATGAGACAGCTGGATGAGGCTCTAATCAGTGATGTAGTCAAGTCACTAAACCTTGAGTCCGAGTCGAGTGCCAAGTCCCTACACTATTAGAAAAAAGGGTTCCAAATTTGTGGATTTTTGTGGATTAATAGGGTTATACCAAGAACCATTTTCATCTGAAGAAACCTTTTTGGCAGACGATGGTTCTTTGTAAGGCAAGCTCACTGGGCACAGATGTCAATTCAACATCTAATTTTGATTTAAATTTGTTGAGTTTTTAACTAACCTGAATTCAATGTGAAATCAACAACAAAAAATCACCATGTCATTGGATTTAGGTTAAAAGTTGGGTGAAATAAATTCCATTATTGGGAGATGAATTCACCTTTCAGCAGGACAATAACCTAAAACACAAGGTCAAATCTACACAGAAGTTGATTACCCAGAAGATAGTGATGGTTCCTGAGTGGCCAAGTTACAGTTTTGACTTAAATCTGCTTTAAAATTTATGGCAAGACTTGAAAGTGGTGTTTAGCAATGATCAACCACCAAAAAGGGTTCCCCTATGGGGACAAACCAAACAACCCTTAATGGTTCTTCTTAACTCCTTTTTTTAAAGAGTGTGTTAGCTAGTTGAGTATCTGGAGCATCAGCATTTGTGGATTCATTTATAGGATCAAAATGGCCAGAAACAAATAACTTTCTTCTGAAACTCATCAGTCTATTTTTGTTCATAGAAATGAAGGCTATTCCCGTGAAATTGCCAAGAAACTGAAGATCTCGTACAGATCTCTATCCAGAAAAGAAAGAGGAGTGGGAGGCCCCGGTGCACAACTGAGCAAGAGGACAAGTACATTAGAGTGCCTCACAAGTCCTCAACTGGCAGCTTCATTAAATAGTACACGCAAAACACCAGTCTCAACATCAACGGTGAAGAGGCGACTCTGGGATGCTGGCCTTCTAGGCAGAGTTGCAAAGAAAAAGCCATATCTCTGTCCAGTGTTTGTGTTCTTTTGCACATCTTAATATTTTATTTTTATTGGCCAGTCTGAGATACTATTTAATGAAGAAGCCAGTTGAGGACTTGTGAGGGGTCTTTTTTCTCAAACTAGACACTCTAATGTACTTGTCCTCTTGCTCAATCTGTAGGTAGGTAGCCAACTTTCTGTGCTAGTGGTGGCTGTTTAACAATCTGATGGCCTTGAGATAGAAGCTGTTTTTCAATCTCTCTGTCCCAGCTTTGATGCACCTGTACTGACCTCGCCTTCTGGATGGAAGCGGGGTGAACAGGCTGTGCCTTGGGTGGTTATTGTCCTTGATGATCTTTCTTGCCTTCCTGTGACATTGGGTGTTGTAGGTGTCCTAGAGGGCAGGTAGTTTGCCACCAGTGATGCGTTGTGCAGACCGCACCACCCTCTGGAGAGCCTTGCGGTTGTGGGCGGTGCAGTTGCCGTACCAGGCGGCGATACAGCCCGACAGGATGCTCTCAATTGTGCACCTGTAAAGGTTAGTGAGCGTTTTCGGTGACAAGCCACATTTTTTCAGCCTTCTTCACCACACTGTCTGTGTGGTTGGACCATTTCAATTCGTCGATGATATGTACACAGAGGAACTTAAAAGGATCCTTCTCCACTGCTGTTGTGTCGATGTGGATAGGGGGGTGCTCCCTCTGCTGTTTCCTGAATTCCACAATCATCTCTTTTGTTTTGCTGACATTGAGTGAGAGGTTATTTTTCTGACACCACACTCCGAGGGCACTCACCTCCTCCCTGTAGGCTGTCTCGTCATTGTTGGTAATCAAGCTAACCACTGTTGTGTCATCTGCTAACTTGGTGATTGAGTTGGAGGCGTGCATGGCCATGCTGTCATTGTTCAACAGGGAGTACAGGAGGGGGCTGAGAATGCCCACTTGTGGGGTCCAAGTGTTGAGGATCAGCAGAATGGAGATGTTGTTTCCTACCTTCACCACCTGGGGGCAGCCCGTCAAGAAGTCCAGGACCCAGTTGCACAGGGCGGAGTCGAGACCCAGGAGTTTGGGTATACACTATAGTGTTGAATGCTGACCTGTAGTCAATGAACAGCATTTGTACATAGGTATTCCTCTTGTCTAGATGGCATAGGGCAGTGTGCAGTGTGATGGCGATTTCATCGTCTGTGGACCTATTCGATCGGTAAGCAAATTGAAGTGGGTCTAGCGTGACAGGTATGGTGGAGGTGATATGATCCTTGACTAGTCTCTCAAAGCACTTCATGATGACAGAAGTGAGTGCTACGGGGCGGGGTGATAGTCATTTAGTTCAGTTACCTTAGCTTTCTTGAGAAGAGGAACAATGTTTGCCATCTTGAAAAATGTGGAATTATTTAATGATAGGTCGGCTGACTACACATAAATGTTTCCCCTGATTCAACCAATTATAGTTGTCTTCATGACCATATTTAATAGGGAGGGTTAATTTACTCATGATCATATCTAAGAGGGATGAATAATTAGCAGTGGTAGTTTTCATGCTAACATACTGAATGTAACACGTGGGTTATGAACCAGGTTCTCCCACAGGAACAACCAACATATTAGCCCATTAGACCAAGACGAAATTCCCTCATGGGCCGAGGGCCGATGCTGGTTTTTGATGTTTGCAGGCGGGTTACCTCATCCTGTGACCATGACCAACTCATGTCCGCTACATGTGCTTGCGCCTGACATATCTGCTAGATATAACGATTAGAAAAAATATATCTAATATTTGTTCATGTTAAAAGGACTCTTCTGGTTTCAGATTGAGGCCTAAACAGTTGGAGTAAAAGATCTGCTCAAGGCCATGCAAGAAAGCTTTGTCAAAGGCTCTCCAATGAAAATGTATTTTGTCTGAGTGATCTAATTGTTGGCTTTCTCTAACTAATGTTTAACACTATGCAGATATACAATTATTCATATACTGTATGTATGATTTATTAATGGTATAGTAGTGTAGTTTAATATTACTGACATTTCACCTACTGATTGTGAACAAATTAAACTATTCTAACGTGATAGTATTGCACACATTACACAGCACAACAGCCAGAAAATGAACATATGAAATAGGAATATACTGTTTTGATAGGGTGTAAGTGGTTGTCGTAGAACTGGATCTCACCATCACTGCGGAGCACCAAAGGCGTGGGCGGGCCCTGGACTCTGGTTTTGGTGACAGTATTAGTCACCACACAGGTGTAGTTGCCCACATCAGAAGGCTCCACTTTAGCGATGTATAGATTGCCCGTCTCCTGGGAGATAAAGCGTCGTGTGTCCTGCTTCACAAATGAGGGATACTCATTAAAAATCCAGGAGAATGTCAGATCTGTGGAGAAAGGAGAAGAAATGTGTGAGATCAAATACAACTAAAATTACACCAGGGTTTCAGGGTCACGCTGACTCTCCTTATTAGAATAATAACATGGGAGAATAGGGAGAATACCAGTTTTGTCTGGTTGGAATTGATTTGGTGGAGTAGCAGGTGTGTAGGGTTGTTTGATTCTTCACCCTCCAAAGGGGTTGCAGAATCATCACAGAGCTACATGCTAGGGTGAAAATTAATGATGGACGGAGTGTGATGAGTTAGGAGGTGCTCTAATTATCTGGACACATTTCAAAATGAATATTGTTTGTGTGGCAGGGTTTCTTTGGTAAAAAAGAAATATTGCATTTTGACAAAATCAGAGGACATTTTGTAGATAATACAAGGCCTTGAGATTGGCTGAATGTTTTATTTCACAGAGAAAACAAACTTTAAACATTCTAAGTTGTTAAGAATGACCGACCAGGATGCTTAGTTCGGGTTTGGTTTTTGTAGCACACAGTTGGACAGCAGAGTAACATGACCAAAAATAATGGTTTTATTGATGCAAAAGTGTGAGAAAACAAATTCATTTGGGGAATGCGTAAGGGATAGGCCTAATTTCTAAGGGACGATGGGCTTGAGCTCGGATCGTCACAAAATACTAGGTTAATTGTACTGTAATTGTACTGTAAGTAAATGTTAAAATAACTCTCACCATGATGGTAAAAATAACAATACAACAATCATACCCTGATGAAGTCAGCTTGTCTGTCGAAACATTTAACTTATTTGGTTATTAAATTATTGCATCTGAGCTCCTAGAGTGTGTGGCTCTACTTTTATTTTTCAAATGTTCTACTCCGCTAGCCAGCACCTCGACTAAACCGGTGTGCATTACATTTGCCTCCACAAAAATAACAATACAACATATAGTATACAGTACATTTGTAGGATCACAGGACAAGGCAGGATCTCAGATCTGCTATGATTCACAGGATAACGAGCATCATGTTGGCTGGTAACTGTCAGGTGGGTCTCTCCAGTCATTTTCTTACTGTAAATGTCAGCATCTTTTTAATGTCACATCTTTTGTGGTTTGAGTCTTTCAAAAAGAACAAAACACACATTTTGAAGAGTAACCTTTGAAATAAACACTTTGTTTGGCTATTTGTCTGGTGATTCAGTAACTTTATGTGCCCAGAGACTTTGGCTCCTTAGGCCAAAAGGATTCACAGAGGAGTACATTTAAAATAAAATAAAATCATTTGTATGCGTGACTGAGGCAACTGAAATACTGTACATTCTTGAAAAACTTTTCCCATTCTGCATCTTTTGTAGTGCTTTGTGTTAATCCAAGCTCATTGTTCCCACCAGGACTTTGAAAGTTTCATAAGCACCACCAGCATAATCATCATTATCACCACCATCATCATCATCGTCGTTGTCGTCGTTAGCGTCATCATCATCACCATCATCATGTCATTTAAAAGGTATATAAAATCAGTGGTGATCCCATCTGCATTGCTTGCTGTCTGCTTTCCTTGCTGTTTGGGGTTTTAGGCTGGGTTTCTGTATTCTTTGTGACATCTGCTGATGTAAAAAGGGCTTCATAAATACATTTGACTGATTGATTGATTACACAAGCAGTACCCTACAGCTAAACTATACTTCTAGGTTTCGATCTACTGCAAAGAACAAATGATAGACAGAGCCAGTGTAAAACACATTGTGATTCGTGACAGTTTGATCTCAGCTGGGGTACTTATCAAGAACACTGCTTTCAGGGTCATGTTGTTTTTTTCTGTTGCCGAGCTCTCGTTTGAAGCTTTCAGGGACAAATGATTATTTCTGAATGTTCTGACATTCTAATCAGTGGAGGGCAGCCTGAGTTTTCCAGGCCTTCTAATTGACAGGCACGTACCTTTTCCCGCTGAGCCTAATCAAACCCATTCACTTGTTAGCTGGTTGGTAATTAAACAAAACAGTCTTGAAGGATTCCTCCTTTACCCTTTCTATCTGCCTGGTCATTTATCACAGCAGGCTTCGATGCATGATGCAGCTCACTCACTGTTAGGAGCAGGTATAGGCTACAGCATGAATCAGAGCAGGCCAATCAGCCTCTTCAGAAGTGTATTTTGGCAGAGTCCTGAGGGTATTAGAACACAGAAGGTGATGGCACAGCAAGCAGAAAGGAGGGGAAAGGACAACAGAGACATGGAACATTCTGCTCTCCAAGGCAGGACAAGGCATATTGTTTTGGCTCGTTTCCTCTCCAGTGCTCATGGGTTGTGCTTGCACCTGCTCACACACGTGTTTACTACTCATGAGTTTAATTGTGACTACAGTATGGGATAATAAATAATGGCAAGAAAATATAATGATAATGCAGTGTTGAACAAGGCTAGGAAACATGACTGAAATATATTCAGATATGTTACTCACCAGCACTACCAGCATTACCAGCATTTACGACCAGGAATACAACTTTCCAGAATCGGATCCTTTGTTTCTCACCCTGCAGAGCAATTGAACTGAATCCAGAGGCCGACCAAAAACACAGCCGGCGGAGGAGAGGTACTCGGAGTGGTCTTCTAGTCCGACTTCGGAGGCTCACACACCATCCACCGCTTCCAAGTATATTACTCGCTTATGTTCAATCTCTGGGTAATAAAGTTGACGAGCTCAGGGCGAGGATTTCCTTCTAGAGAGACATCAGGGATTGTAACATACTCTGTTTAATGGAAACATGGCTCTCTCAGGATATACTGTCTGAGTCCGTCCAGCCAGTTGGGTTCTCAGATCATCGCGCAGACAGGGATAAATATCTCTCCGGAAGGGAGATTACAAAAAAAATGGTAACTATAATCCGTTACGTTACCAGCAAAAATATTGTAATCCGATTAGCGATACTTTCGAAAAACTAGATGATTACTTTAAGGATTCATTTTTAATTCAGAAAGCATGTTTGCAATTTCTTTTGACACTTTTCTGTTTTCTCAATGACATTCAAATCAGCATCGAAAAAAGGCGCAAGTTTAAGTTTGTTCCACCTGAGCGAGTCTATCCACAAGTCAGAGACCACTATGATGACACACCAAATGTATTTGATAGATCGCAGGAAAAGAGCAGGAATAGGCTTTTGTAGGTTACTGTCCAAGCCATGTCTTCCAATGGTGCGACTGCCGCTGGAATCCAAAGATTATCCAACTTGAATAAATGCTTGGAGTTAAGGATGACAGTAGTGATGTAGTCTACGGCAATACGGATATCACTTATTATTGATATTTACATAGCGCATTGATGTGAATCCTACTGCTGCTTTCTCATCTAGCTATTTGCGCCTTACAGATAGTGGTTGTTGTGGATGGCTGTTCACAAATCTAAATGTGTATTTGAACCCAATAATGTTTGAATTCTAGATGTTTAAACTGCCTATCAATCATCAATGAAAAATGCACTGTTCCAACAGCTGCATAGTGCGGATCCAAGTGGGGCTTTTATTACTCAATCTAATTCATGCTGATAAAAATAATCCATTGGACTAATGGACACATGCTCCAATTTGCACACTTTTGATGGACTTAAAGGGGCAATCTGTAGGTGCTACATCCATTTTTGGATTTAGAAATTATATATACAGTACCAATCAAAAGTTTGGGAACACCTACCCATCCAAGGGTTTTTCTTTATTTTGTAGAATAATTGTGAAGACATCAAAACTATGAAATAACACATAAGGAATAATGTAGTAAGCAAAAAAGTGTTAAATATATCAAAATATATTTTATAGTAGACAGCTTTGCACACTCTAGGTAAAGCATGCCATTCCATGAACGCAGCATTTATTTTTAAACTCGAATCAATGAGCTCAATCAGTCCTCCATGACAGCAAAATCATAAACAACAGAGTAGGGCTGGCTAATAAGTCCTTAGTTTTGGGGTCATGCTCAGGTAAAACAAATTGGCTAATCTATAGTTCCATATTTCCAAGTCCTATTCTTGAAGATCAAGGGGTATAACATTTATTGGAATGACTGGATTTCTGATAGACTTTGTTTTTTTAATGTAAATACATCATTTAATCGTATTATTATATGTAGTAGAAAGCGATGGCTTAGAAGAAGCCTACATAACCAACCCATAAAGTAACATTTAAATCCATATATGGCCAGTTATGTAAACTTTAACATTGATTTATCCTGCAACAGATGCCATTCAATTGGTAACATACATTTTCATCTTCTTCTAATGCCTCTTAAAGGGAAGGTAATCTAAAAGTAACGGAATGTAATCAGATTACGTTACTGAGTTTGGGTTATCCAAAAGGTACATTACTGATTACAATTTCGGACAGGTAACTTGTAACTGTAATGGATTGCATTCAGAAAGTAACCTACCCAACCCTGCTCTCCGGGAAGAAGAAGGGTAGGGGTGTATGTTTCATGCTTAACGACTCAAGTCGTTTTGTTCATCTCACCTAGAACACCTCACAATCAAATGTCGACCGTATCATCTCCCAAGAGAATTCCCTTCGGTTATAGTCACAGCCGTGTATATCCCCCCTCAAGCTGATACCACAAAGAACTTCACTGGACTTTATGCTAAATGGAAACCACATATGCTGAGGCCACATTTATAATAGCTGGGGATTTTAACTAAGCAAATTTGGGAGAAAGGCTACCGAATTTCTATCAACCCATGGACTGTAGTACTCGCGGTGCTAAAACACTCGACCACTGCTACTCCAACTTTCGGGGTGCCTACAAGCCCTCCCCCGTCCTCCTTTCGGCAAATCTGACCACGACTCCATTTTGCTATTCCCTTCCTATAGGCAGAAACTCAAAAAGGCAGTACCCGTGCTAAGGACTATTCAACGCTGGTCAGACCAATAGGAATCTACGCTTCAAGATTGTTTTGATCACGGGGACATGTTCCGGTTAGCCTCGGATAATAACATTGATGAACATACAGATTTGGTGACTGAGTATATCAGGAAATGTATAGGAAATGTTGTACTTATTGTGACTATTTATTTTATTTTTATTTTACCTTTATTTAACCAGGCAAGTCAGTTAAGAACACATTCTTATTTTCAATGACAGCCTGGGAACAGTGGGTTAACTGCCTGTTCAGGGGCAGAACGACAGATTTGTACCTTGTCAGCTCGGGGTTTGAACTCACAACCTTCCGGTTACTAGTCCAACGCTCTAACCACTAGGCTACCCTGCCGCCCTATTAGAACCTACCCCAACCAGAAACCGTGGATAGATGGCAGCATTTGCGCAAAACTGAGAGCGCGAATCACCGCATTTAACCATGGCAAGGTGACGTTGTATATGGAAGAATACAAACAGTGTAGTTGTTCCCTCTGCAAGGCAATCAAACAAGCAAAACGTCAGTATAGAGACAAAGTGGAGTCGCAATTCAACGGCTCAGACACCAGACGTATGTGACAGGGTCTACAGACAATCATGGACTACAAAATGAAAACCAGCAACGTGGCGGACACTGACATCTTGTTTCCGGAACAAGCTAAACATCTTATTTGTCCGCTTTGAGGATAACACAGTGCCACCGACGCGGCCCTCTACCAAGGACTGTGGGATCTCCTTCTCTGTGGCCAATGTGAGCAAGAAGCGTTTTAACCCTCGAAAGGCTGCCGGGACAGACGGCATATCAACCGCTTCCTCAGAGCATGTGCAGACCAGCTGACTGGTGTGTTTACAGACATATTCAACCCCCAGTTCGCTGATCCTCAGCACTGTGCCCCCACAAGGGTGCGTCCTCAGCCCCCTCCTGTACTCCCTGTTCACCCATGACTGCATGGGTGTGGATTTCCATTGTCAAATCACGCCTCCAACTCAATCATCAAGTTTGCAGACGACACAACATTAGTAGGCTTGATTAACAACAATGACGAGACAGCCTACAGGGAGGAGGTGAGGGCTCTGGGAGTGTGGTGCCAGGAAAATAAACCTGTTACTCAATGTAAACAAAACAAATGAGATGATTGTGGACTTCAGGAAACAGCAGAGGGAACACCCCCTATCCACATCGACACGACCTCAGTGGAGAAGGTGGAGAGCTTCAAGTTCCTCGGTGTACACATCACTGACAATCTGAAATGGCCCACCCACACAGACAGTGTGGTGAAGAAGGCACAACAGCACCTATTCAACCTCAGGAGGCTGAAGAAATTTGACTTGGCACCTAAAACCCTTACAAACTTTTACAGATGCACAGTTTTACAGATGCACTGCCCACAACTGCAGGGCTTTCCAGAGGGTTGTGTGGTCTGCCCAATGTATCTCCGGGGGCAAACTACCTGCCCTCCAGGACACCTACAGCACCTGATGTCACAGGAAGGCCAAAACAATCATCAAGGACAACCACACTAGTCACTGCTTGTTCAGCCCGCTACCATCCAGAAGGCGAGGTCAGTACAGATGCATCAAAGCTGGAACCAAGAGACTGAAAAACAGCTTCTATCTCAAGGCCATCAGTCTGTTATGTAAGGACATCTCTCTCAGAAGACAAAACATTACAAACAGCTAGCAGCCAAGTAGATTGGTCACGAAAGTCAGAAAAGCAATAAAACGAATCGTTACCTTTGATGATCTTCGTATGTTTGCACTCACGAGACTCCCAGTTACACAACAAATGTTCCTTTTGTTCCATAAAGATTATTTCTATATCCAAAATACCTCCATTTGGTTGGAGCGTTTATGTTCAGAAATCCACAGGCTCGAGTGCAGACAAAAATTCCAAATAGTATCCGTAAAGTTCGTAGAAACATGTCAAACGTTTTTTATAATCAATCCTCAGGTTGTTTTTAAAATATATAATGGATAATATTTCAACCGGGACTGTAGCTTCTTCAATAGGAGAGAGAGAGAAAATGTCTGCTCCAAGCTGTTGCGCATGTAAAACGCTCCTGGCACCCAGCCAACCAATGATGCGATGTGACCTTTCTCGCTCATTTTTCAAAATAAAAGCCCGAAACTATGGCTAAAGACTGTTCACACCATGGGGAAGCCATAGGAAAAGGAATCTGGTTGATATCCCTTTAAATGGAGCGAAGGCAGGCAATGGAACAGAGAGCTTTCAGGAAAAACAGCACTTCCGGGTGGATTTTCCTCAGGTTTTCGCCTGCAATATGAGTTCTCTTATACTCACAGACAATATTTTGACAGTTTTGGAAACTTTAGGGGTTTCTATCCTAATCTGACAATTATATGCATATTCTAGATCCTGGGCCTGAGAAATAGGCAGTTTCATTTGGGTATGTTTTTCATCCAAACATCAAAATACTGCCCCCTACACTCAACAGGTTAAATAGCACATTAAATGCTGCTGCCTATATACATAAACTTGAAATCACTGGCCACTTTAATAAATGGAACACTTGTCAATTTAATAATGTTTACATGTTTTGCAATACTCCTCTCATATGTATATAATGTATTCTATTATAGTCTACGCCTCTCTGACATTGCTCATCCATAAATGTATATTTTCTTAATTCCATTCCTTTACTTAGATTTGTTTGTATTGGGTATACAGTATGTTGTGAATTTGTTCAATATTACTTGTTAGATATTACTGCACTGTCAGAGCTAGAAGCACAAGCATTTTTCCCTACACCCACAATAACATCTTCTAGACACGTGTATGTGACCAATAAAATTTGATAGATAATGGATTTCCATAAAAAATCCTATTTTCCCTAACTCCTTAACCCTAAACCTAACCCTTAACCAAAACCCAAACTCTAACCCTGATTTGTGAGCATAAAAGTGCCCTTTTCCTTGTGGGGACTGGTGAAATGTTGCTACTTGTCAGACTTTCCATGTTTTACTATCCTCATGGGGACTTTAGGTCCCCACAAGGGATAGACTTCTGGTCCCCACAAGGAAAGACTTCTGGTCCCCACAAGGATAGTAACACCAAACACACACGCTAAAATAATGTGCGACTTAGTATTTTTATACATGACACTAAGCATGATGGGATGTTAATTGTTTAATTAACTCAGCAACAACAACTGTCTGGAAGCACCTTTCATTATACTTTCTATCCCTAATTTACTCAAGTGTTTCCTTTATTTAGACAGTTACCTATAGATAAAGCATTCTGTAGCGTGTGGGTATATTCTAAGAGATGATACATTTGTGAAGAGAGGAGTTTCCACTTTGAGGAGTCCCCCGAGAGGCTTGAGAGATGCTGACAAATTATGGCGCTGTGTGTATGTAGACTGCTGGGCTTGCACAATACTTCGAAGAAGTTACAATGGAATGAAGAGATCTGCAAAAACAGAGACCAACAAGTATATCGTAAATAATTTGTGAAAATGTAAAAATTATGTAAGAAGGCGGAGACACTAAGCAATTCTCCAGAATAAAATCTGCCATACTTTGAGACAACACAGCTGTGTCGTAAGTCTCCAATACAGAGCACAGCATACAATTAATTATTGTCACACTCAGGGAAAATAACGTACTGTATGACTGAAAGCAAGATTTTGTAGAAATGTTAGCTCATTTATTGAAAATGAAATACAGAAATATCTCATTTACATAAGAATTCACACCCTTTGTAGAAGCACCTTTGACAGTGATTACAGCTGTGATTCTTTCTTGGTAAGTCTCTATTAGGTTTCCACACCTGGATTGTGAAACATTTGCCCATTATTCTTTTCAAAATTCTTCAAGCTCTGTCAAATTGTTTGTTGACAATTGCTAGACAACCAATTTCAGGCCCTGCCATACATTTTCAAGCAGATTTAAGTCAAAACTGTAACTCAGACACTCAGGAATATTCACTGTCTTCTTGGTAAGTAACTACAATGTCTGGTGGAAAGCCGACTGAACAAGGTTTTTCTCTAGGATTTTGCCTGTACTTAGCTCCATTACGTTTATTTTGTATCCTGAAAAACTCCCAGTCCTTAACGATTACAAGTATAACCATAACATGATGCAGCCACCAGTATGCTTGAAAATATGGAGAGTTGTATTCAGTAATGTGTTAATTTGCCCCAAACATAACACTTTGTATTTGGGACAAAAAGTGAATTGCTTTGCCACATTTTTTTCAGTATTACTTTAGTGCCTTGTTGCAAACAGGAATATTGGGAATATGTTTATTCTGTACAGGCTTCCTTCTTTTCACTCTGTGAATTAGGTTAGTATTGTGGAGTAACTGCAACGTTGTTGATCCATCCTCGGTTCTCTCCTGTCACAGGCATTGAACTCTGTAACTGTTTAAAGTCACCATTGGCCTCATGGTGAAATCCCTGAGCGGTTTCCTTCCTCTCCGGCAACTGAGTTTGGAAGGATGGCTGTATCTTTGTAGTGACTGGGTGTATTATACACCATCCAAAGTGTAATTAATAACTTCTCCATGCTGACTGGAATATTCAATGTCTGCTTTTTATTTTATTTTTACCCATCTACCAATGGGTGCTCTTCTTTGCGAGGCATTGGAAAACCTCCCTGGTCTTTGTAGTTGAATCTGTGTTTGAAATTCACTGCTCAACAGATAATTGTATGTGTAGGCTACAGAAATTACGTAGTCATTAAAAACGTATGTTAAACACAATTATTTTACACAGAGTGAGGCCATGCCATTTATTAATTGAATTGTTACTCCTGAACTTATTTAGTCTTGCAATAACAAAAGGGTTGAATACTTATCGGCTCAAGACATTTTAGCTTTTAATTTGTAATTAATTAGCAACAATTAAAATCAAACATTATTCCACTTTGACATTATGGGGTATGGTGTGTAAGGTCAGTGACAAAAAAATCTAAATGTAATCCATTTTAAATTCAGGCTGTAACAACAAAATGTGAAAGAAATCAAGGGGTATGAACACTTTCTGAAGGCACTGTACAAGCACATCCAATCACATGGCATAATTGCGCATCTCTAAATTCTTCCCAAAACACAAAAATCATCATGAAAAAAAAAATATATAATATGTTGTTTCATCCTCAAAGTGCTAGTGCAACGGTGTAATTATTCCCTTCAATGGGCATCCAGATTACAGAATATAAATAGTGCTCCATGACAAATGATTGGATATGCTTACACACACATTGCTTTATTTGTGTATTGCTTACACATGCAATCCTTTATGTGTGTATTATTGTCAGTGTTCTGAGCCAACAATTAAAAGCCAACCAACCTCTTGGCTTTGTTCAAAGTAATATCTACACACTGCAAGATGGCAGGCCTCTGCATATTCTACACTGAACCCAGTGGCAGAGCCCCCTGAGATCCCCCTGTGGAGTCAGCGTGCTATGAAAACAATATATATTCATCTAAACATAGGGAATAATTAAGACACGGGTGAACAACATGTGCAGTGTAGGCCTGCATCAACAGACAAAACAACCCATCTATCATTACAATAGGGTTGCTAAGGTGTATTATAAGGACATATCAGTTAATCAGATACTGAGATTCTGAGTTATAAGTTCTATCAATGTTAATACTGCCGTATTAATTCTGAGGAAGGGGGAGTTGTGTTTGTATCTTAATCATGCATTATCAGTGTCAATGCTTTAAATTAATATTAATCATGACAATCTGCTGCCTGATCATCTGGTATTAATAATACATTTAAAGTTTACTGTGACAACAATATGCATTTTTAATTACCGTGCTACAAAAAACAGGCAACAGCATCCTGGCGTGAACGATAAGCAAACTTTAAACAAAGAGGTTACTAATAGCCGTGTTCAAAGTTTAATATATCCACAGATGCAAGGAGGATGTGACACTTGTGGAGCTGTTGGATAACCCATGGAGGGGTCAGAAGCAAATTGCTCAGTTTCTCTGAAAAATTGCTCCAGTTTCTCTGACTAGTGGTTCTAGCAGGTCCACCAGTCTGGTGAGCCTCAAAATAAGGCAACATTACAAAACATCACCCTAGATTTGGTCCAGTCAATGTCCACTGATTCATAGAACTAGGGTCTCCTCCAATAGACTGCCTCTCCGCACTGCTGAAAACAAAGAATTCCATCCCACAGCCCATATGAAAAACACCCCCTGAAAGTACTGCCACTCCAATTGTGTTAAAGTGCAGTGCTCCCAAGTTTGCTCCAGGCTACAAAAATTCTCCTCCTCCCTACATTCTGTTCATGTACATGAGTAGACAGAGTGCACATGCTCTGTGTTCTCAAAGCCCGGGGTCTTAGGACAAAATGAACCAGGGGATACACAATGCAGCATCCCATTTCTTAGTGGATGCGCACAAGTGATTTCAGTCTTGAGTGCCGCTAAAAGGTCTCTCTCCATTAGAAAATGGAGGTCAGCTGCATCCGGTCCAGGACTAAACACAGTAGTTGAGTAATACAAAGACCAAGGCTAGGTCACACAGGCAGCCCATTAATCTAGTGTGTTTTGAGAGAGAGCGGAAGTGACAGCCTTTCAGCCTCTCTGGCTTCTCTGACTGTGGGAGCCCGGGTGAAGATCATTTGACTCTCCACTGCCCATTTCTGGAAACACTAGCAGCACATTCAGCAAACAGAGAGTATCGTAACATCATCATTAAAAGACCATTTCAACAATGCTAATAATATAATGTGTCTGCTCCAAATCACTGTGTTTTCTTATATGATTATAACACATCCCCAGCATATTTCCAATACTATAACATTGGCCTGTCAAAACAGGAAGTGCATCAGTAGAGACAGGCAGCTCCATGCTCAGCCTGTGTGCAGCTCTGTCTGTGCTTCTATCTGGCTTGGTGTCGTTCTTGATCTGCACCCACCCGTCTCCCTGCCTGTCTCTCTTCTGTTGACTAGCAGGAGCAGGTGGGCTCTGCATGCAGACATTGACCTTCGGCAAAAAAGAACAGCCAATGTCAAAATATCATTGTTATTGTATAATGTCGCAAAATTGGTAATGATAATGTTAATTTAAATGACCACTTCATCCATACCACAAGATAAGATCTGTTTGGCCATTGGCTGCCCATCTCATTATGTCCTGGGCTAGACAGGCCTGAGTGTATGATGAGCAAATATAATTTAGATGATAAATAGATCAGAAGCATAGTGATGACAGATTTAGATCTGAGAAATATTATAGCAAAAGCATAAAATATTTAGATCAGAGAATATTATTGCAAAATTTTAAAAGATTTAGATCTAAGGAATTTTATTGCAAAAACATACAAAAACCCTGTGATTTATAGTTGTTTATAAACTGGGTGGTTTGAGCCCTGAATGCTGAATGGCTGAAAGCTGTGGTATACCGCGGATTATTTTTACTGCTCTAATTACATTGGTAACCAGTTTATAAGAGCAATAAGGCACTTCGGGGGTTTGTGATATATAGCCAATATTTGTATTTGTATTTATTAGGGATCCCCATTAGCTGTTACCTTTGCTAATGGCTGTGTTCAAGCCGCGTTGCTTTGTGCTTAAGAACAGCCCTTAGCCGTGGTATATTGGCCATATACCACGCCCCCTTGGGCCTTATAGCCTAAGGAGTTATTAATCATATCGAGAGCTTTCACTTAATCAAAGCTTTTCCAATACTGAACTGCAAACAAACTGACCAAATCTGAAGGCACATAAAGTAATAGATTGGAGACACAAGGAATCCAATGTGTTCCTGCCTCACCTACTTTCTAGGCTGCTACTGTACACCACAACATTTAATAGAACACTATGCACCACACAGAAAATCAATGAGTGAAAGCAGTGCACTCCAATAACATTAAAAGCACAGGAATCGTGATGGGCTCTATAATTTGTTTTATTTGTTATTTTATTTAACCTTTATTTAACCAGGTAGGCCAGTTGAGAACAAGTTATCATTTACAACTGTGACCTGGCCAAGATACAGGAAATCAGTGAGACAAAAACAACAACACAGAGTTACACATAAATAAATGTACAGTCAATAACACAATAGAAAATAAAAATAGAAAAATCTATGTACAGTGTGTGCAAATGTAGAAGAGTAGGGAGGTAGGCAAAAAATAGGCCATAGATGTGAAATAATTACAATTTAGCATTATTACTGGAGTGATAGATGATGTGCAAGTAGAGATACTGGGGTGCAAAAGAGCAAGAGGGCAAGTAATAATATGGGGATGAGGTAGTTGGGTGTGCTATTTACAGATTGGCTGTGTACAGGTACAGTGATCGGCTAGCTGCTCTGACAGCTGATGCTGAAAGTTAGAGAGGGAGAAATAAGTCTCCAGCTTCCGTGATTTTTGCAATTCGTTCCAGTCATTGGCAGCAGAAAACTGGAAGGAAAGGCAGCCAAAGGTAGTGTTGGCTTTGGTGATGACCAGTGCAATATACCTGCTGGAGCACGTGCTACGGGTGGGTGTTGTTATGGTGACCAGTGAGCTGAGATAAGGCAGGGCTTGACATAGCAAAGACTTGTAGATGACCTGGAGCCAGTGGGTTGGGAGATGGATATGTAGTGAGGGCCAGCCAAAGAGAGCATACAGGTCGCAGTGGTAGGTAGTATATGGCGCTTTGGTGACAAAATGGATGGCACTGTGATAGACTACATCCAGTTGGCTGAGTAGAGTGTTGGAGGCTATTTTGTAAATGACATCGCCGAAGTCAAGGATCGGTAGGATAGTCACTTTTACGAGGGTATGTTTGATAGCATGAGCGAAGGAGGCTTTGCAGCGAAATAGGAAGCAGATTCTAGATTTAATTTTGGATTGAAGATGCTTAATGTGAGTCTGGAAGGAGAGTTTACAGTCTAACCAGACACCTAGGTATTTGTAGTTGTCCACATATTCTAGGTCAGAACCATCCAGAGTAACGATGCTAGTCGGGCGGGAGGGTACGGCCAGCAATCGGTTGAAGAGCATGCACTTAGTTTTACTAGCATTTAAAAGCAGTTGGAGGCCACAGAAGGAGTGTTGTTTGGCATCGAAGCTCGTTTGGAGGTTTGTCAGCACAATGTCCAAAGAAGGGCCAGATGTATACAGAATGGTGTCGTCTGTCGTCTCTGGTGGATCAGAGAATGACCAGCAGCAAGAGCAACATCATTGATATATACAGAGAAAAGAGTTGGCCCGAGAATTGAACCCTGTGGCACCCTCATAGAGACTGCCAGTGATCCAGACAACAGGTCCTCCGATTTGACACACTGAACTCTGTGAAGAAGTTGGTGAACCAGGCGAGGCATTCTTTTGAGAAACCAAGGCTGTTGTGTCTGCCGATAAGAATGCAGTGATTGACAGAGTCGAAAGCCTTTGCCAGGTAGATGAAGACGGCTGCACAGTACTGTCTTTTATCGATGGCGGTTATGATATCATTTAGGACCTTGAGCGTGGCTGAGCTGCACCCATGACCAGCTCGGAAACCAGATTGCATAGTGGAGAAGGTACGTGGGATTCGAAATGGTCGGTGATCTGTTTGTTAACTTGGCTTTCAAAGATTTTAGAAAGGCAGGGCAGGATGGCTACAGGTGTATAACAGTTTGGGTCTAGAGTGTCTCCCCCTTTGAAGATGGGGATGACCGCGGCAGCTTTCCAATCTTTGGGGATCTCAGACAATACAAAAGAGATGTTAAAAATTCATAGTAATAGGGGTTGCAATAATTTCGGAGAATACTTTTAGAAAGAGAGGGTCCAGGTTGTCTAGCCCAGCTGATTTGTAGGGATCCAGATTTTGCAGCTCTTTCAGAACATCAGCTGTCTGGATTTGGGTGAAGGAGAAGTGGGGGGAGGGGGTATTGGGCACGTTGCTGCAGGGGGTGCTGAGATGTTGGGGTAGCCAGGTGGAAAGCATGGTCAGCCGTAGAAAAATGCTTATTGAAATGATCAATTATAGTATATTTATCGGTGGTGACAGTGTTTCCTAGCCACAGTGTAGTGGGAAGCTGGGAGGAGGTGCTCTTATTCTCCATGGACTTTCCAGTGTCCCAAAAAATGTGGGAATTAGTGCTACAGGAACCAAATTTCTGTTTGAAAAAGCTAGCTTTAGCTTTCCTAACTGACTGAGTATATTGGTTCCGGACTTCCCTGAAAAGTTGCATATCGTGGGGGTTATTCGATGCTAATGCAGAACGCCACAGGATGTTTTTGTGCTGGTCAAGGGCAGTCAAGTCTGAGGTGAACCAAGGGCTATATCTGTTCTTAGTTCTACATTTTATGAATGGGGTATGCTTATTTAAGATGGAAAGGAAAGCACTTTTGAAGAGCAACCAGGTATCCTCTACTTATAGGATGAGGTCATTATCCTTCCAGGATACCAGGATTAGAAAGGCCTGCTCACGGAAGTGTTTTAGGGAGTATTTGACAGTAATGAGGGGTGGTCGTTTGACCCATTACGCACAAGGGCAATGAGGCAGTGATCGCTGAGATCCTGGTTGAAGAGAGCAGAGGTGTATTTAGAGTGCAAGTTGGTCAGGATGATATCTAAGAGGGTGCCTCTGATTACGGATTTAGGGTTGTACTTAAACCCTAAATTCATGTTCATTGATAATTTGTGTGAGATTGGGAGCATCTAGCTTAGATTGTAGGACAGCCGGGGTGTTAAGCATGTCCCAGTTTAGGTCACCTAACAGTACGAACTCTGAAGATAGACAGGGGGCGATCGATTCACATATGGTGTCCAGGGCACAGCTTGGGGCTGAAGGGGGTCTATAACAAGCGGCAACGGTGAGAGACTTGTTTCTGGAAAGGTGGATTTTTTAAAGTAGAAGCTCGAAATGTTTTGGCATAAACCTGGATAGTATGACAGAACTCTGCAGGCTATCTCTGCAGTAGATTGAAACTCCACCCCCTTTGGCAGTTCTAACTTGTCGGAAAATGTGATAGATAGGGATGGAAAATTCAGGATTTTTGGTGGCCTTCCTAAGCCAGGATTCAGACACGGCAAGGACATCAGGGTTGGCGGAGTGTGCTAAAGCAATGAATAAAACAAACTTAGGGATGAGGCTTCTAATGTTAACATGCATGAAACCAAGGCTTTTACGGTTACAGAAGTCAACAAATGTGAGCGCCTGGGAAATGGGAGTGATGCTGGGGGTTGCAGGGCCTGGGTTAACCTCTACATCACCAGAGGAACAGAGGAGGAGTAGGATGAGAGTACCGCTAAAGGCTAAAAGAACTGGTCGTCTAGTGCGTTCGGAACAGAGAGTGAAATGAGCTGATTTCTGGGCTCAGAAGAATATATTCAAGGCATAATGTACAGACAAGAGTATGGTAGGATGTGTGCACAGTGGAGGTAAGCCTAGGCATTGAGTGACGATGAGAGAGGTTTTGTCTCTAGTGATACCATTTAAGCCAGGTGAGGTCAGCGCATGTGTGGGGAGTGGAACAAAGGGCTAGCTAAGGCATATTGTGCAGGGCTGGAAGCTCTACAGCGAAATAAGACAAAAATCACTAACCAAAACAGCAGTAGACAAGGCATATTGACATTAGGGGGAGGCATGTGTAGCAAAGTTATCATAGGCACGGCGATTCTGACAGCTAGCAGGCCGGGGCAAGCAGGCTAGCAGATGGGCCTCAGGGGTATGTCGCAATGGAAGAGCCTATTGAAACCCCCTCGGACGGTTACGTCGGCAGACCAGTCGTGATGGATCAGCGGGTCTCCGTGTCGGAGGCAAAGGGTCCAGGCCAATTGGCAAAAGAGGTATTGAAGCCCAGGAATTTTCTGATGGATCTCTTCGGCTAGCTGGGAGATGGGCCTAGCTCGAGGCTAGCTCCAAGCTAACTGGTGCTTGCTTCGGGACAGAGACGTTAGCCAGGAGTAGCCACTCGGATAGCAGCTAGCTATCTGCGATGATCCGGAGTAAAGGTTCAAAGCTTGCGGTAGGAATCCGGAGATGTGGTAGAGAAAAAGTAGTCCAATATGTTCTGGGTTGATATCGTGCTGTGCAGACTGGCAGGAATTGACCGGGCTGAGGCTGGCAGATGTTCGCGTTAACGGTGATGACAGCTAGCAGTGGCTAACTGACTACTAGCTAGTAAGCTTCTTTATAATACATTGAGTTACAGAATATGCAGTACATGATTAATGTTATGCCCCACCTAAACTGTTTGAAAACACTGGTTCAGATAGTGCCTCGTCCATGGTTTCTATGCCAAGAGGGCAGGTTAAAAAAACAGAGAAAATATTTAATGGCTGCACCCTATCCTTTTGTCATGTACACTTGAGGTCAATCAATATAAATGAGAGGGATTTGTGTACAATGCACATCTGAGAAAAAATACAGAATATCAATGCAATCATTCCAAGGAGTCAAGGAAACATCCATCTATTGTTTGGATTGTACCATAACCACTCTTCCAGACAGCCAACTCTACATCAATCTCTTAGCTTATTAAATAAAGTGACCATTAAGGAAAGCAATATTATAATCATACAAGCGACTGCAATTTCACTTAAGCAATATTCTCTATACCTTTGAATAAAGACGTAGAAAATGTATCATACACAAATAAATAATCTTACACGAGAAGGAAAAACACATTGCAGTTGAGTTAATATTCTTTGCAACACTGAAAGCTGAAATGTTGTCATCGTCATGGTTAGCAACAACACCGTATTCAGTGCAGAGGCACAAGCCTGCTACCCAAGCTTGGTGTTGAGAACACAACACAACTGAGCTGTGTGTTGTTTTCCAGGATTGTTATTTTCTCCTTGCAGAGCAGATGACATGTAATGTATTCCTCATGGGATGAAATCCCCACTGGCATTGAGGGATTTGTGTTTATGTACTGGGGCACTGGGGCACGGGAGACTGGGGACATGACGTGTGACTGGTGTCCAGCAGAGAGGAACGAGGTGCTTACACACAGCCAACTAGATAGCATAGCAGAAAAGGCACCTAGAAATACACTCCCCCCATACACACCAGACAACGACAACAACAACTCAATGCTACTTACTGCACACTTTGAGAAGCAAAGCTTGTGCCATTCACGGTTCCCTCGAATATGACATGTGTTTGTGTATTCCCATCCACACTGGCAATGGGCCTCTACTATAGGTCTTTCTATAAACTAAGGTGTCAGTGAGGATTTCCCTACGCTGGACAACTTGTTACACCTGTTGATAAGTCATTAATAATAAATCAGCACTTTTTGTTATGTCATTACATTAAGATATAATGTCCTTGCATTAATGGCAGTGTAAGTTGTCATTATATCATCTATTAAGTATTGATCAGTTAAATTAGACATTGAACTTGAACCCTGTAAGAACCTGGATCTAGCTGTCGGACAGTTTTTTTGTATAGACATCTAAGAAATGCAGTGTAACTACGTAACATTTTGTGTCTCCTTATGTTACAGGTTGAAAGCATTTTTTAAAGACAGTCAAATCCCCCAAAAGGTGGTTTCTTCAATAATTATGCATAATACTTGTTGGGTGCGCATTTGGTGTCACACTGTTTATTTGCGCCGTGATATTTTCACAATCCTCATCTGATCAAGGAAGGAATTTTCTGAGTGACGAATAGCTGTTGTGATAGTGCATGCGATGCAACAACAACCCAAGTGCTGGAAAAAAGGTGTTCGTGAGGAATGTCCAGAATATTTTGGTGTCTCAATCGTTACACCAGTGAAGACAGTTGTGCCTAGATCCATGTTGGATATAATATCCCTAACGAATTGATGTTGATCCTCTGTTGTAGTCTGCTTGATTTACAGCAGGGTCGTATTAGATTTAACCGAAAAAACATCAATGTAATGAGTTAATATTTTCATGTGTTTTTGTGCCTTGGATTGGACACGAGTCTACTGTGTGCAATTGTGTAGGATAGACTATTGTGCAACACCAAACGCTATTACGCCAAACTACTCTAAATATAATGACAAAATTTACATAGTTTAGTGGGCTTCTTCACATCATGATCTGGTAATGAAAGAACATGACAAATACATTTTGCTTTCCATGTTACACCTGCAATTTGAAACAATAAAAGGGGTTTGAAGTAGCCTACTTGAACTTGAATTTGGAGCTCAGAAAATCAAGTACTAGAATAGGCCTACCTTGAAAATCAGACATTTCCTCAATTTGGTACTTGAATTATTGTATTAAGTCCTTGTAATTATTGTAGCCAGTTAATAAGATCTCTTGCATCCTTATATTTATAATGCTGGCTTCAACTTGGCTTTTCATACAAATCCGTCCGTTACAAAATGAAACTGGTTTTTGGTAACTTTCTCATTATAAAAACAGCGATGGTGAGATTCAAATCTGAGAGGCTACAGAAAAAGGCTACAGAATAGGCAACAGAAAAATAGCCATGCATGCATACAATTGATTTTGTCTGCCAAGTCCACATTATTCTCACATATTTTAGAATGCATTGGCAAGGCCTAAAAAATGCATTATTCTTAAAGTGCTAATGGCCTACTTTAAAAAAACATTCTTTGCATGTTTTTTCTTTTGGGGGGGGGTCTATATTAGGCCCTATACGTACAAAAATATACAGTGAGTTATACAACTGTATAACATTAAGGACAATTATGATTAAGGGCTTGAAAAAGTCCCTGAAAGTCCTTGAATTTACCTTGCCAATGTTTGTATGAACCCTGCTTAAAGGATGTATAGTCCTAGACCTATGTTGTTGTGCAGGTGGAGTTATTTGCATATATTCCTCTAAGTACATGTGGAACTATAAACAAATACTTTATCAAGGGAGTGAAGTAGCACTGTCTCTGTATGTCTAGTAATGGAGAACAATACAATTCTTGCAACATGTCTAGTAGTGTATGTCTGTATGAAAGACTTTTCCTTGTACTTGATTTTCATCTTGGAAAGGTTAATAACACCATCAAAGTATATTCAGGAAACGCATGCATCTCACCTGTGAGTGTCATTAGTATGGTAGGACGATGCTATTGCAGTGCTATTGCAAACGGCTGTGGCAAATTACATTCTGTGGGTATTGATCCTCTGGCAATAGCCAGGGTGTAAAAAATGTGTTTCAATACAATATTTAAGAGTTAACAAGTCAGGAGTTTATTTATGGCGATGATAAAATGTGCCATCCACTGATCAGATTATACATAAACCCTGACAGCAAAAACCCTCTGAAATACAGAGTCACAGATGACCTGTAAATGCATTTCACTAAACATTCTGCTGGTGTGTACGTCGCTAACCCACAAGCTGTAGAGCACACACACACACACACACACACACACACACACACACACACACACACACACACTCCCTCGCTCCCTTGCCAGTAGATCGTATAGCTCAATCTGCATTTTTGAGCCCACTAAGTATGCACTCTCCAGCACAGGGAGCTTGTGGACAGCTGTCTGCTACTTATGGGTCCCCTGACAGCCACTCTGGCAGGCAGAGGCTCAGCGGAGCCCTGGGGATACACTGGCACTGAGGGTCCTCAAGGCTGGTACCCATGGCCTGGCCCACCAACATACGGTAATGAATAAGGCCAAGGATGTGCTGGAATTCTCATCTAATACTGCACCACCCACATACAGGATTTGTGAGATACAGTGTGGCATGATAACAGATTGTTCTCATCATCACATGTCATAGGTTGTCACCATCTTGAAGAGATGAGTGACATACAATGTAATTGCTAATTATTTGATGGATCCAGGGTTCGTACTAACCATTACATCACACTGGTGTGGCATCACCTCAGTATGCACTCATGGCTTGCCTACATTCTATATACAGGTGTTCTATCTTAATATGGCCAGTTTCTCACAGCAAGAAAATAATCCTGCAGCAATAGGAAATGTGGATTAAAATGAATGGACATTTTTGTAGGGGTTGATGCATTTTTAGTTAGGATAAATCAAGTTTGACATTTATAGTGGAAATTACATTTTAGAACCATTTTTAAACTTTAAATACACTACAATTGCAACAAAAGAGTGATCAAGTTAAGATAGCACATCTGTTTTCAACAGTCTTTCCATGATCTCCATTCCGTGTATTCATGAGCTACTACAGTCGGTGCCTCTCGTTTTATTATTACACCATAAAGACAGCAACATAATACAACTTAGAAGTACAAAGTCTTCCTTCTGTACAAACCCAGTACATCAGCTAAGTGGCAAGGACCCCGCAAAGACACTCACGATAACTGACTGCGCCAGCACAGGGAAATACTCTGAGGCATACTATTTTGTTTTGTTCCTAGCATATGACAGACACTAACTTTGAAATGAATTTCATCTGATCTTCAAGGACAACAGTGGAAAACCTTGCATGAACAAACAATGGAAACCTATATTCCATGAAGAAATGTTCCGTCAATAGAATGTCTCCAACAGGAAGTAAACTAACATTCTAGGGTAAAAATATTTTAACCACTATCTTTGAGATGAAATATCACCTTCGAGTTCAGCATAACTGTATGCTTTCTGAAACAACATTGTGACAATAAAACTGATGTTCCACTTCTCATTACTAAGAAGACAAGTAACTCACAGAGAAACACTTTTAATTGACAGGCTGAGATGGTACCGTGCATCGGTAGTGAGTCACAAGCCTCAAGGTGGCCTCTATTAGATGTACGAACATGTCTGACGAGTTTGAAATGTTTTCTCTCCTGTCTTTGATAAGAAGTAATAGGTTTATTAAAACACAAACTAAAGTGGAGATGTCATCCCCGAACAGGGTTTTTCAGCCAGCAGCCAGCCATCCACTGAATACATTAGATATTGAATTATCAACACTGAAAATATGAGGGTAGATCAAGTTACTATTAACAATGCCTGTATTTATAGATGGAGGACTATGATAAATGTTAGTGGGAAGGGTTGAATCCTAACTTGTTTCAGGCAAGTTCAGGTTTTCTGCACCTTTGTTTCAGCTTAGACACATTGGCACCAAAATATGAAAAATGCACATCTGAAATTCTAATTGGCCATGGAGCCTGCCAAGCTTTTGTTAGGAACAATCCCAACAGGCTACAAACTACAAATTGCTACAGACTTTTTAAAATCTCAAATAATTCCTCTGCAACCGCGTATGCTTAGGGACTGTACAACTGAAAATCAGACCTCTCTGAAATGAAAATGGATAGCCATCACTTCAGTAAAATATACACTTGAAAAGAAAAATAGTGACCCACCGTATACCCAAAACATCATTAAAACATAAAGTGGATAGCAGAGAACAAGCCTACCATTTACCCTCACACCTAGGACAGAGTAGAGCATAAGATATACTGTTCTTTGTTTTGTGAGCATTACATGGCAAAGTAGCCAGAAGGTTGTGGATTCGCAGACCTCCGTGGATTATCTCCTTTATAATAAAAGCACTGCATGAATCTATCATCTTATTAGCAGCCAGAGAAAAAAATGCCTTTTATAAACACATTTCATGCAATTCTCCTTCACATGACTGGAGACAAGCAGAATCTATACATCAACAGAGCATGACAAAGAATGAGCGCATGCTACAGCACCGGAGATATATTGATTTCTATATAGGCTGTTGTTAAGAAGAAGATAGACAACTTTAGCACTGTTCCAAATGTAGACTATCAGGTGTAAAATTTGACAGCAAAAGAACCAGTTACAACTGAAGTATCTGATCATCAATGAATCGAGGAAAAGCCGCATATTATCAGGTAGGTCTATATGCACTTGTAACAATTTTTTATTTGAGAAACTATCATTTTCTAATTTATTTTATTTTATTACTTGATATTGTTGTTTCAAAATAGATTTCTGTTGACTGTGATTACGTCATCTGCAAGGCTAAATTAACAAACGAGGCATTCAGAGCTCACCGCATGATCCTCCAACCAAAGACTGGCCAAGCTCGTGTTTCTAAAAGTTCATTCAAAGGCACTGTAGAATGACTATATAGCCTAATAAAGCATTTTTTGTTTCATTACTATTTAATTCTAGGTAATTATTTAGAAATGTTTATGCAAATGTACATTTAATTTTATACAGCCTAAATGTGAAATGCATAGGTATGCTGTTTAAGTGCTGTTTTTGATGTGTTGTTGAAATGATGAGCTGTTCCACCAACCTGAGCACTCTTGCCAACCTGTAGCATTTAATGCTTCACGATTGATTTACTAAATGGCAGGCTATAGCCTTAAAAGAATAAAAATATAGCGTAAATAATACCTTTTCCTTCTTAGGCTACCTGGCTTGTTCCTGATTGATTTAGAGTTAGCCTGTTGAAATGTTAAACTTCAATTTATAGTGATAGACACATGACCTCCCAAGCAAAGAACATTTTTGTCTCCTAGGCTATAGCAGGTTGTAGCGCAGCCTCAATGTCATAGAGACAAACCAAAGCTATCCCATATGAGTCTTTCCCCAGCATTTTTTCAGATTGTTTCTGGCATTGAGGACTTAAGCATCATTATACTGTAGATCTCGTTATATAATCAGGTTCAGAAATGTTTTTATAAATTAAAAAGGGATGGGTCTATGCTTTTAGTCATTTTCTGTAACAAAGCCACAATACCCTCACATACCGCCTCAATTCGAGCCCTGGTTTTAACTTAACACACCGAGCCCTTCACTGACACAGTAGCGGTCTGTGGGTAAAATCACTTGGGCAGCCAGAAACAAAATCCATATTACAACCTATGTGCTGTATTAATTGTGATTTTGCTCTATAACCTATTAGTTCATATGCCTTGCGACCGTGATATATAGGCTTGAAGGCCATGACAATAAGTAGTCACAGTGGCAGAATAAATTCAACCACACCTTTGTTTCATCACAAAACCAGAGAGCAACCTCTGTCCAGTGAAGTCCACAAAGCATATTGCATGTAACAAACAGTTACATGACCTACAGCATGGTCAAGCAAGTTAATGTTTTCGAAATTTTTGGACCACTAAACAACTATTGATTTTGAACCACTCAGAGTTACTGCAAGTCGTAAAGAAAAAAGGAGCTGCGTCCACTATTTCAGGACCATTTCAACTTCAACATCAACATCCTCAAATCAGTCCAATACAGTGACAACTAAAATATACCAAAAATAATTTAGCCCTATAAACATGAGCTAAATATGATGTGGCTGTCCATGTTTCTGATTTTGTGTGCGTGTGCATTCATGCAAGTAGAAAAAACATGCTGAATACCCTACTTGTAGAGAAATGACAATGCCATCTTCCTCTCTTTCATGTTGATGAAACAGTCTGTCACTCTGTCATACAGTATACACTTTCATTTTTTGTTGACTACCAGGCTGAAATGCTTGCTCGCCAGCCTAACTTAATTTCATGGGCAACGTTAGCTAGTTAACATTAGCCTTTTACATCTAGCTACATAGGCACTGTAGATGGATAGCCAAAGGTTGTTTTACGGCGCCCTATTGACGCAGCGGTCTAAGGCACTGCATCTCAGGGCTAGGGGCATCACTACAGACCCCGGTTTGATCTTTGGCTGTGTCACAACCGACCGTGATCGGGAGTCCCATAGGGCGGCGCACAATTGGCCCAGCGTTATCCGGGTTAGGGCAGGGTTTGGCTGGTGTAGGCTGTCATTGTAAAATATGAATTAGGTCTTAACTGACTTGCCTGGTTAAATAAAAATAAATAAAACATAAACATATTAAACGTCTATCCTCGCAGGCCAGGGGCACAATGTATGAACTAACGGTTGGATCAGAATTGCCGTTGTCCAAATCCCTATTACCATCCATGGCTAATTTAGGAGTGCCAATTTTATCTAGCTAGCTAGCCACCGGAGGACAACAACACAACAAGATGCAAATGTAAAAGATGCGTGTCTTCTCGATGCGATTATAGGAGTGACGCCAAATCCAAACTGGCTTCCCTTGACACTTTGTTGGGGTGCGCCAGGACCATTCACAGCTGAGCTCACTCAGTTGAGCTCAATGCTGATTGGCTATTATTATCTACTTTTTTTATCAAGGGAGGCCAAATGCTATCTGGCTTCCCTTGCATTCAATACTACCGCTGGCAACAATGTCATACTTTTTTGGACCAGACAGCATGAGATAGATGACATCATTAAACTAGGACGGTGAATCTTTCTAATAAGTTTGGTTTTAATATTTTTCATAATTTCATTTTTGATCTGCTTCTTTAAAAATAAAAAATAAAATAAAAACATAAATAAATGTAAAATGTAATGATATCATAAAATCGGCAGGATAAAAAGAAAACACATTGCTGTTGGACCAGCCTTCGTTATAGTAGGCCTAGGGGTAAGGGTAGTTACGGAGGCCTTGGGTTTTAACCATATCAAACGTAAAACAAGAAATTGTTACAGAAAAACATCTTCTAAATACAAAGTGCATGGACACAAGTAACCTACATCATGGAGGTTGTTTCATGTACATGCAGAACAGGAGCTGTATTTTATATATATTTATTCATTTAACCTTTATTTAACTAGGCAAATATTCATATTCATATATTTACAATGACGGCCTACCAAAAGGCAAAAGGCCTCCTGAAATGAAATAGAAATATAGGACAAAACACATCACGAGAAGAGAGACAACACAACATCACATAAAGAGAGACCTAAGATAACAACATAGCATGGCAGCAACACATGACAACACAGCATGGTACTGTAGCAACTCTACATGACAACAACATGGTACTATAGCAACACAACATGGCAGCAGCACAACATGGTAGCAGCACAAAACAGGGTACAAACATTATTGGGGACATACAACAGCACAAAGGGCACGAAGGTAGAGACAACAATACATCATACAAAGCTCCACAACTGTCAGTAAGAGTGTCCATGATTGAGATTAAGAGATTGAGATAAAACTGTCCAGTTTTGAGTATTTATTGCAGCTCGCTAGCTGCAGCGAACAGAAAAGACGAGCGACCCAAGGATGTGTGTGTGTGCTTCTGTCAAGCAAGTAGGCCTAGCTCTTATTTCCTGAATAGGAATAAATAGGCTTCAACACAAAGCCCTCTTGTTGTTAGTAGCCTAAAGTCTAAAATAAAGACTGTTTAAATCAATTAGGCCTTCTTGAATAGCCTACTTTCAACACCCATGCACTGTCCATCTCCACAGCTGCTGCTTCATAGTTTTTAGTTTTTTATTAATTTCACCTTTATTTAACCAGGTAGGCTAGTTGAGAACAAGTTCTTATTTGCAACTGCGACCTGGCCAAGATAAAGCGTAGCAATTCGACACATACAACAACACAGAGTTACACATGGAATAAACAAAACATACAGTCAATAATACAGTAGAACAAAAGAAAACAAAAAGTCTATATACAGTGAGTGCAAATGAGGTAAGTTAAGGAAATAAATAGGCCATCGTGGCGAAGTAATTACAATATAGCAATTAAACACTGGAATGGTAGATCGGCAGGAGATGAATGTGCAGGTAGAGATACTGGGGTGCAAAGGAGCAAAATAAATAAATAAATACCAGTATGGGGATGAGGTAGGTAAATAGATGGGCTGTTTACAGATAGGCTAAATACAGGTGCAGTGATCTGTAAACTGCTCTGACAGCTGGTGCTTAAAGCTAGTGAGGGAGATGTGAGTCTCCAGCTTCAGAGATTTTTGCAATTCGTTCCAGTCATGGGCAGCAGAGAACTGGAAGGAAAGACAACCAAAGGAGGAATTGGCTTTGGGGGTGACCAGTGAGATATACCTGCTGGAGCACGTGCTACGAGTGGGTGCTGCTATGGTGACCAGTGAGCTGAGATAAGGCGGGGCTTTACCTAGCAGAGACAGATAGTAATGTAAGTTATATAAATAACTTGAATATGGCTTATTGTGAGGTCAATAGCGCTGATAAATAGCTTCATTGCTGGCAAAAAAACATATTGTTTTTATTCAAATCAATTCCAGCAGTAGCAAGCTTATCTCCGGTCGTCCTTTACATTTTTGCGCTCTATATCTCGTGCACAGATATTGCATTTTTTGGAGGAAGCCTGTGACATGCCTTCTTAGGCAGCACCAAGCATGGTCCTCCTCCATTTTTCTCCAGGTAACAATTTTGACTGCTGCCTTACTGTACTTTCAGTTTTTTTCACTGCAGGGCTAGTAAGTGAATTTATGACATCTGTGAGAGAGGTTTGAATGGGCAAGGCAAAGCTGGTGTTACATTTAATTGTTTCTCAAAGAGATGGGAGCCATCACATCTGATCCATCTGCCAAAACAAGACAGAATGTGCCAAGAGACAAAGGTGACAGCCAAAAAAAGCGCATAAGTGATTGGAAATGTGTGGATACCCTATTTTTACAGATGTGTGCCTACAGTAGCAGTTAATGCTTATAGTCATAGCAAGGGAAAATGCACTGTCATTATAATGGTGTTACTGTGACAGAACACAGAAATATATCATTCCATGTCTAGCTAAAAGCGAATTGTTTTAATTTCTACATGTTTTTTCTCACAGAAATATTCACATACACAAATAACAAGAAAACATTTTTTTTGTAAGTCTACTTGTCAAACTTTGTCATGTCGGCTGCACATTCTTTTCAGATATTTCAGAAATATTGAGCGGGTACAAATGTTCAAAAGATAAATTCCAAATGTTTTATTTTGAATCAATAGCTTTACACTTTATTTTCTTCAACAGCCAAAGCAAATTACTGTGTGTTGAAACTGTAGTCAAAGTTCAGCCTTCACAACAATTGTTTTCTCATGTAGGAAGCTTCTGAATAAGTAACACCAGACACCATTTTCAGCTATAGGGAATACAAAGTTATCCTCTTCACCTCTGAGGATTATTCACTTCCTCAGAAGTGGTGAGAACTAAAGCAATTCATTTTCCCCTTTGACCTGTTAACAACTGATGAACATCTGTGTGACATCAAATAGAAAACACAACAGAAGCAACATGCTGTATGCTTCACCATGGAAACTAGACACAAATTCAATTTGCTTTTAAAAAGTAATGAATTACACTGTTTCATCGTGTAAGGATATTCAGTAGAACTGAAAATTACAATTCTCAGTTCTGATGCGCTTATAGTGTGAAAGAAACTAACATCAACCAATGGTAATTTGATGAGAAAACATGTTTTGGATATGAAGTGCTTATAATTGAGAAACACTGTCAACACCAGTAATAAGCTGCAAATACACATTCTACTCTCTTAATGAATACAAGTAATCACACTGATATAGGAAATTATAAAATATAAATAATATATTCAACTTAGCAGCCGCTTTTATCCAAAGTGACTTATAGTTATTCGTGCATACCACAGCTGGCTGGTAACACCTTAATTGGGGAGGACAGGCTCATTGTAATGGCTGGAAGGGAATTAATGGAATGGTATCAAACACATGGTTTTAATATGTTTTAATACCATTCAATTAACTCTATTCCAGCCATTATTATGAGCAGTCCTCCCCTCACCACCCTCCTGTGGTGCTTACATTTTACGTAATCAAACTCACTATCCTGACGTTGCAAGTGCCATACTCTTCCAACTGAGCTACAGAGGACCATGGAAGGCACAAAGAGGGTGAGGCCTGAGAGGCACTCACATAAATCCAATAAATGAAGAGAAGGAGAGGTGGGACTTCAAGGCTGTTAGGGAGAGAAAACAGAACTCCCTACAGAGAAGAATGGCTTGATCCCCCATGGTTAGCAGAAGAAGATCATGTTTGAGCTACAGTATCTATTGGATACCGGGAAAGATCTGTTGGAGATCACTTGGCCCCCCACAGAGGCTGGTGATGAGGGTGTTGGTTGAACTTAGTGAGCTATAGGCTAGTGGCACACAAATACCTGTCTCTCCAGAGGGCAGTTTGGCAAGCTAACACTTGCTGACGGTCTTAGAACCATGAGAAAGAGTAAGATAAGCAGCTGCAGGAGCCGAAAGCTGCAGAGAGGAGATGCCTGTCTGGAAACCCCACTCTCCATTTCTGATGGCTCAGCCTTCGACATTTCTTAAGACAGCTGTTTTAAAAGTTTAAATGTGTTAGAGAGAGAGAGAGAGAGAGAGAGAGAAAGAGAGAGAGAGAGAGAGAGAGAGAGAGAGAGAGAGAGAGAGATGGTATAGCCTGACAAGTGGGTGAAATAGCATTGCTCAGTTATCACTGCAAAGAGTCTGTGTTTGCTTTCTTACCTCCAGAGTGAGATGGGGGACCACACAACAGCACCACCCCCTGTCCCTCGCGAACTGACACTGAGTTTCTTCGGTGGGTCTTGAAGTTCCCCAAGTCTGAAAAACAATAGGCATTTATGTAAAACCCCCTGTTGGATTGTGGCCTAACAAATCGTTGATAGTTTGCAAGATAAAACAGATGGAAAAAAACATGTTTGTGCAGAGCAAGAAAACAGAGTCTACAAATTAGAGGGAAATCAAAAGAAAGGAAAGACTGACTCTTTTATTCAAAATTGAAAATCTCATCTTTGCTGCAGCTGTGCTGTGCATCCAACTTATCGAAAGTAAACATTGGTCAGAAAGAAAAGTGGTGTATTTAGCTGGAGATGAATAGTCACAATGGAGCACAATGGAGCATTGTCTTGTGCAGTAAGTATACACATTTGGGGGTGGTAAACAACCTTAAGCTGAAAAAAAGATAGCTTAATAGAAAATGAGTCAAGTAAAAGTGAAAGTAACCCAGTAAAATATTACTTGAGTAAATGTCTAAAAGTATCTGGTTTTAAGTGTACTTAAAACCTGTTGTGACTAGGGGGCAGTATTTTCATTTTTGGAAAAATAACATTCCCAAAGTAAACAGGATATTTTGTCAGGACAAGATGCTAGAATATGCATATAATTGACAGCTAGAAAACACTCTAAAGTTTCCAAAACTGTAAAAATAGTGTCTGGGAGTATAAAAGAACTGATATTGCAGGCGAAAGCCTGAGAAAAATCCAATCCGGAAGTGACTCATGTTTTGAATGCTCTGCATTCCGATGCATCCCTATTGAGCAGTGAATGGGCTATCAACCAGACGAATTTTTCTACGTATTCCCCAAGGTGTCTACAGCATTGTGACGTAGTTTCACGCCTTTATGTTGAAGAATAAGCGTAAGCGGCTACATTGCGCAAGTGGTCACCTGATGGCTCTCAGAGTGATTCTTGCGTAAAATACAGAGGTAGCCATTTTTCCTCTCGCTCCTACTGAAAAACCAATTGTCCCGGTGGATATATTATCGAATAGATATTTGAAAAACACCTTGAGGATTGATTATAAACAACGTTTGCCATGTTTCTGTCGATATTATGGAGCTAATTTGGAATATTTTTCGCCGTTGTCGTGACCGCAATTTCCGGTCGATTTCTCAGCCAAACACGAAGAACAAACGGAGCTATTTCCCCTACAAAAATAATATTTTTGGAAAAAAGGAACATTTGCTATCTAACTGGGAGTCTCGTGAGTGAAAACATCCGAAGCTCATCAAAGGTAAAATATTTAATTTGATTGCTTGTTTGATTTTCGTGACCAAGTTACCTGCTGCTAGCTGGACATAATGCTATGCTAGGCTATCGATAAACTTACACAAATTCTTGTTTTGCTTTGGCTGTAAAGCATATTTTGAAAATCTGAGACGACAGGGTGATTAACAAAAGGCTAAGCTGTGTTTCAATATGTTTCACTTGTGATTTTCATGAATAGGAATATTTTCTAGTAATATTTATGTCCGTTGCGTTATGCTAATTAGTGTCAGATGATGACAACGATCCCGTTCACGGGATGGGAGTTACAACAAGTTAATGGAAAATTCCACCCAAAAACTATATTTTGGTATTTGTTATATTAGTCCATTATTGACATAGTACCAAAATGTTTTGCTCGTCAGCAATCAAGTTTTCAGGACATGTAACTTTCAAAATGCAAAAATCATCCCCATATGATGCATTTTGCATCATATGATGCTGTGTTTTGCGTCATACAGCAATGATGTCTGTATTTTCCTTTAATTTTCCTTTAAGTACAGTCAAACTTGAGCCGAAGTACAAAGTGAAAGTACAAATTCCTTATATTAAGCAAACCAGACATAACGATTTCCTTTTTATTTGCGGACAGACAGAGCAAAGTCAGTATTATTTTTAGTGAGTCTGCCAGATCAGAGGCAGTAGGGAGGACAACTGGTTAAATTGATAGGTGCGTGAATTGGACTAAAATTCTGTCCTGCATGAGGAGGATGTAACAAGTACTTTTTGGTGTCAGGGAAAATGTATGTGAGCAAAAGTACATATGTTCTTTAGGAATGTAGTGGAGTAAAAGTAGAAGTTGTCAAAAATAAAAAAAATATTTAAGTAGTACTTTAAAGTATTTTTACTTAAGTAATTTACACCACTGCTGTTTACTGAGGGATCCCAAGTCTCAATGTGAGAATATTATCACCAATAATGCCAAGTGAACAGAAAGCTGATGAAAAGTACCATTTGTCTAAAGATGGAAGCTAACATGTCTATCTTCCAAACATTATGAACACTGCACACAGTAAGCATTCTAAATTCACACGATTAAGGAATAACATCTTGTCAAAAAACTGAATTTTAATGACCCCATTAATCAATACAATTGAGGGAGAAAGAAAGGCGTGTCATTGGGCTGAAACCAAGTTTGATTTCATCAGAAAATCCCCAAACACAAAGAATAATCTATCTATGAAGCCACCCATTGCAGTAAAATGCATTTGTCTAGGGCAAAGCTGAACAGATTGAAACATTTCAGTCCTGTGAAAGATTTTACGTTGAAAATGATTTTTACTGCTTCATGCAGTAAAAGTCATTCTTGTACTACATTTTAGATATTTAATAGTTTCAAGTTTTAATTTCACATGCACAAGTACAGTGAAATGCCTTTCTTGCAAACTCAAAACCCAACAATGCAATAATCAATTATAATGTAATACTAGAAAAACAGACGGGAAATAAAGACGAAAGGGTATCAAACAGTATATACAACACTGTGCACCATATAGGAATCACTACCACATGAGAATGTCATCACCACTAGATTAGATGATTGTAGCACGGCTGAGCCAGACGGAAAAATATCACAGCTGAGGCTGTGATCATGTAATTTTACATCTGAAATTATGAACTCATAGTCCACAAACATTAAAAAGTCGATATTGGACCCAAAGTGTTGTGGATAAAACCAATAAGGCCCAAATCAATATGGGGCTCCAGTAGGCAGAAAGTATTTTGCTTAGCCCAAGTCACACATGAAGGATTTTAATGGCTCCAGTGGTTATCAGGTTTCCATTGTGGGTTTTTTCATCACTCTTAATACCGCAAACATTACAAAGCAATTTCAAAATGGCTTAGAAACTAAAATTACCTTTTTATTGAAACTAATTTATGCTTGACAATTGATGGAAAACAATAACAGGTCACAACAGCTTCCTGCAATTCTCCCTGCTATTGTTGCCCAGCAGATCTGGGTAAGGGTAATTCGGGGAGCACAGAACAGTCTTCATGGATGAGTGTGCAGAGGAGTCTCGGGTGGGAGCTGGATAAATACATTGCAATAGGAACTTCTCAATGCCTTTCAAGAGGTTGTAAGCAGTGATTCAATTTGGAATAATGCCACAGCTACCACAGACATGAAAGGAGCAGCTCCACAACACAGATACATTCGTTTGGAGAAATAAAAGCTGCACAGACAGGTACTGTAGATATCTCACAAAGACAAAACGGCAGCAAAAATTACCTCAATACAAGATAAAAAATCTTGGTAATATTTTTTGTTGTTGTTGTAGTGTACGGAATGTTGCATTTTGTTTATATGTGATGACACAGTATTGATAAAATTAAGTTGAAATTACTTGTTTGAGTTGATTTAGCTAACCCAGAAAATGCATTTACTTGTTTTGAGTTGATTTAGTTTACCCAGAAACTGCATCAAGATAATTTGCCTTGGATTAAGATATTCTGATTAGTATCAAGCCTTTTATTATTGTAGGTTAAAATAAGCAAAATGATCTGGCGTCTTATCAAGGCAAATTATCTCAGTGCACTGGTAGATAATTTAGCTTATTTTAACCAAAAAAAAGGCTTGATACAAGTCAGAATATCTTAATACAAGACAAAGGCATTTTCAGGGTAAGCTAAATCAACAAAAAACAAGTAATTTTGACTGAATTATCTCAATACAAGATAAACTAAAATCTAGGTGAAGTCTACAGTAGGTAAGATTTTCATTTTTTGCAGTGTGGTAACTTACTGCAAGTGGCTAAAATGAAGCCTGTCTACATAAAAATGGCCAAATTTAGAAAGACAGCTGGTGACACAAAATACATTCATACTGTATCTTTCTACCACTGGGAACAAAGAGACATTTATTTGATAACGGGTGCAGATTTAAGAGCACATATTGTTCCAATTGGATTAATTAACCTTAATTAACCTCTGTAATATATCCATATTGTCATGTCACCTCGAGCATCAATGTTGGAATGAAAGCTCTCTCTTTCCAGGGCGACTTGATGGAAAGTCCTGAGCATCTCTCTCAGCAACCAACCAAACCTGCTTTCAAACTAGCTTGCTGTTAGTTCTGCTCCAGGAGCAGATTTAAATGTAAAATTACTGGGCTCACTGATTTATTAAGAGGACTATAAGGTCAGCTAATATATGTCATACTGGTTATGGGACAAGTCGATTAGGAGGCAGGCTTTAATTATTTCTTCAAACATAAATCTCCTCTTAACCCAGGAACCCACTTTTGCTAATAGCTATTTGAGACTCTTAAGCTCTATTAAGAAAAGCAATTCTTTGCAATTTCTCACAGATGAATGTGAGATTTGGCAATTAAGAGTCAATTAGCTATATGCATCTACCTCAGCAATTTAACTGATCTCTAAAAAAAGAGAGATGATTTTCTGATACCATTGAACCGCACACTGATAGAAATAAGTAGAAAGTTAATTCCATTTGTGAATAATTGATGTTGAATAGTATTCTGAACACATTTGTCTACATCCAAATTGGTTTCATGTGCTATGGCAGTTCAAATTGCACAATTAGTTTCTAGACAGTTTTACAGGTTTTAGAGAATATGATATAAAACATGAATCTCTGACTGACTGACTGGGCTTATTGTCTGCAAGTGAACTCCTCATTTGGTAAGTCTAGACTCCTTGACTTTTCTCTATCAAAACACAGTTTTAATGAATGGCTTGCAGATGTCCCGTACATGTGGGCCCATGGAGGTAATTCTTTGTCTATAGTGGTCCAATCTGGGAACCAGGGGATTGGTAACAAAAGGTTTGGAGTGACACTGCCACCCTCTTTCATCTCAACACAGGATGGGGTGCTAGATAAAAGCCCCAGAGAGCCTAGGAAATAGAGAGCCTGAAGGAACAAAGTGGACAAAAGCATTGGACATCTAAGGTGCTGAGTAAATTTTACAAAGTATATTTTTGGGCATTATTTAGGATAAAAGCCGTTGTAGTAACACGAAGCGGTACTGGGGCCACTTCACTGCCAGTGCAGGAGGCTATGTTTGATCATCCCGATAAAATACACATGCACACACCCATGTGCGCGCACCCCCCCCCCACACACACACACATAGAGAGAGATAATGATAGTGCTAAAATCAAACTGTGCCCCCTCTCGTCCTAAAATCAGAAGCAGAGCAAACAAACCATTGTTGCAAAAAGGTCCTGAAGATCCCAGCCAAAATTCTTATTACAGAATGATACAGCCAATGCCTCAAGAAGAGCCTGTAAGGTCAGAGGGGACAGTGCTGGAGACTTGACCAAATGCATGCTCCTCTGAGCACACAGCTGTGCACATGGGCACTTTTTGTTCAAAAGAAAGCATGAAAGCATGCAGTCAGCCTTCAAGAGATATGCCTAATAATTCTCATCTCAGTCGCAAGAGAAGAGGCAGGCCTTGTAAATGTTGGTATTGAACTACTCTTCCCATGATTTATTGAGAAATTAAGGTAAAGTAATATACACTGAGTGTACAAAACATTCGGAACCCCCTTCCCAATGTTGAGTTGCAACCCTTTTGCTCTCAGAACAGCCTCAATTCGTCGGGGCATGGACTCTACAAGGTGTCAAAATCATTCCACAGGGATGCTGGCCCATGTTTACTCCAATGCTTTCCACAGTTGTGTCAAGTTGGCTGGATGTCCTTTGGGTGGTGGACCATTCTTGATACACAGGAAACTGTTGAGCGTGAAAAACCTAGCAGTGTTGCAGTTCTTGACACACTCAAACCGGTGCACCTGGCAGCTACTACCATACCCATTCAAAGGCACCTAAATATTTTGTCTTGCATATTCACCCCCAATGGCACACATACACAAAACCTGCAAGTAAGCATTTTGTTTCACAGGGGAGTTCATTTCGCTTGAAAGATAGATTCCTCTTTTCACGCTTAACTTACTGAAACTGGGGTTAACTGTAGCTGACATTACATCATAATGTAGGTTTAAAAAGCGTAGGTTCAAATGTACAGTACTGAAAGTAATTTACTTTCATTTTGTTCTTATCATAGAAGAACCGTTTAAAGCCACAAAGGGGAGACAAGCACATGACATCTGAAGCAATTGCATACAGTCTATGCAGGTAAAAAAGTTCTAAAGCCAGAATATAGCTGGTAGCTATTTACACTTAATTAACTCAGTTTACCATATTCCCTCTATTCACATTATCACAACAGCTGGAGAGTAGTGTTCAGGAAATATTTGCATTTAAACGAGGGATTCATGTAAATCCTTCAGGAGTTACGGGAATTTTACACCATGTTTAGCAACTCTAGTAGGATTCTCAAATCTCTGGATGCGGGGGGCTCGTATAAAAGATGAAAAAACGGAAGTAAATAAACAGCACATCTGTCTGCATAATTGCACATGCTCTGTGAGAGAAATACAGCTGTACTCTGTGAGTACAAACTAAAAACAACTGAGGACTGTATTGTGGCAAAATGTATACAGTATGTATAAAAATGTCTGCACTAACATAGTTTTAATCTGGACCCATATTTCCATATTAATTGACAACAAATACATCCCATAGCTTATTATTGGTAAATCTTTGGTCTAACTCTGTAGTCAAACAATAATACACTGTAGAACAATGTATCACATTGAAATCATGACCTTTGAGGTGGCACCTCTGTGACTCAGAAACATTGCATATACAAGCTATTCATCCATATGAATTATGGGTGTGCATCTTTTACATAATCACCGATAAAGAATCAATAGAAATAATAATCAAGGGAAGGCGGTATTGAGTGAGAGAGCGACCCTCTAATCCATCAGTTAGCCATGCGTCAGGCAGCAGACAGGGACAACTCCTCACTGGCAGCACCACCATCCATCACAAGTTCATGGGAGGTCAGATTACGTCAGATTATTTGGAGCACTGCTACTCAGGGGGGTAACATTGACAATCCTGGAAAATATCTAGAGGAACAAAACTTTCTCCAACTGAAGAATATGTGCATATACCTATTCAGAGTGACGATTGTTGTCCATATTGAAATTCAAAAGCTGGGTGTTGGTTGGTTGTAATTCAAATCAAATCAAATGTTATTGGTTGCGTACACATATTTTGCAGATCTTATCACAGGTGTTGTGAAATGCTTATGTTCCTAGCTCCAAAAGTGCAGTAAACAATACACATGGGGCATTACTAGAGATAAAAGGATATCTAACCAGTGGTGTAAAGTACTAGAGTAAAAATACTTTAAAGTACTACTTATGTAATTTTTGGGGGTATCTGTACTTGACTTAACTATGTATATTTTGGACTAATTGTACTTTAAATTCACTACATTCCTAAAGAAAATATTGTATAGGATTTTCCATTCATTTTCCCTAACAACACAAGGTACTCGTTACATTTTGAATGCTTAGCAGGACAGGAACCTATGACAATTGGGTACTTTTTCCACCACTGTATCTAAGCATGACTGCCAAATCTCTTACATGTAAGCAGACGCAGATGGTATAACACAGGGATGGGCAACTTTGATGTGGGTGGGGGCAACAAACAAATCTGAACTCATCATGACGGGCTCGTGGGTCTGCTTACCCAAATTCATGCCCACATATGCAGTCAGAGTCTAGCTTAGCCTTTTGGGGGACCTAAGTGAAAACAAATTCTGTCTTTTGCCATGGGGGTGTAGAGAAAATGTTGCAATTTTATAATTCTATAACTTTTGTCATGGGGCGGAGAGAAAAATGTGCAGTTTTACAGCTGATTTCCTGCAATTCTACTCATTTTGCCATAGGGTGGAGAGAAATGTTTGCAGATTTTAAATTGATATTTGAGTGAGAGTCACTAATAAAATCAATGGTGTACCACCCATTTGGTAATTCGACCATGACTACTACAAGTTTAGATAGCTGGCTAGACTAACTTACCAATCTAAAAAATGGTAGTTGACATAGGCTAATTGAGTGACTCTCAGTGACTGACATAACAATTGAGAGAAAACTGCTGATGCACAACCAAATGTCAAAATTGCATCTTCTGTATTCTTCCATTCTAACTCTCAACAGTAAGTTGAGACCCCGACTGAGTTCCTAAAATTATTATTATTATTTTATTTTTTTTTGGGGGGGGGGGGATTGATCCGTAGGCAGCCCTCCGTATAAGATATTCCATTTATTTCTGACAGCTCTTCGCCTGTCCCCACTGTCACTTCAAGTTCATAGACAGGGAAATGAGCAGATGGAAAACTAGCCATCAGTATAAACTAAAGTGAGCAACAGTTCCAACACCAGAGGATTTGTATCCACAGAGCAAACAGATTGAACATTACATCAACCAGGACAAGTCTATCCTGAGAGTGAGAGGTTGTGAGGAATAAATGACAAATCGCATGAATATTGAGACAGAATGAAATAAACATGACAGTTGTTGTACCAAATGGAAAAGGAGTGCTAGAGGGAGAATAACTATCCACAGTGTTGAAAGGGGCCGGATGACATGGACATGATATACAGTACAGAGTTTGAGAGATTGCTATTAATTTATAAATCATGTAGAAAATCTTTCTTATCTATTGATTCTTGACATTCTTAAAATATTTGTACTTTTAGCCATTGAGACCTTGATAAACCCCAGGAAATGTATCACAACACCAACAAAGTATTGCAAAACTAAATCACAGTACACAAGAAACATGATTAAGACACTATGCATGAGTTTTACTATCAATGCCTATTTAAGTAAAAAAATACTTTCTATACCCAGAACCCAATTACTGAAATAGGAGGCAGAGCTTGTTCTTCAGACAGCATCAGCGCGTCCATTATGACAATTATCTATTTCCTACGGATCTTACTGAAAAGGCTTTCGGTATCTATGCAATTAAAGCAAGCCAATTCAAGAGGAAAGGCAGAGAAAATCATATCTCCTTAAAGTACTTTGGGACCATTTGATGTTCACTGTTTTTGAATCCTTTTTACACTGAACAAAAATATAATCGCAACATGTAAAGAGTTGGACCCATGTTCATGAGCTGAAATAAAAGATCCCAGAATTGTTACATGTACGCACAAAAAGCTTATTTCTATCAATTCACCTGACAGGTGTGGCATATCAAGAAGCTGTTGAAACAGCATTATCCTTACACAGGTGCACCTTGTGCTGGTTAATATAAAATTACACTAAAATGTGCAGTTAATTTCTCTACAATAAGCCTTCACCAACATTGTTGAGAGAATTTGGCAGTACGTCCAACCCGGCCTCACAACCGCAGACCATGTGTAACCACTCCATCCCAGGATGTCCACGTCCGACTTCTTCACCTGTGGGATCATCTGAGACCAGCCACCCAGACAGCTGATGAAACTATTGGTACAAACTAAGAATTTATGCACAAACTGTTAGAAACCGTCTCAGGGAAGTTCATCTCTGTGCTCGTCGTCCCCACCAGGGTCTTGACCTGACTGCAGTTCGGCGTCATAAACAACTTCTGTGGGAAAATGCTCACCTTTGATGGACACTGGCACACCGGAGAAGTCTTCTCTTCACAGATGAATCCCGGTTTCATCTGTACCGGGCAGATGGCAGACAGCGTGTATGGTGTCACATGGGCGAGCGTTTTGCTGATGCCAACATTGTGAACAGAGCAGGCATAAGCTACGGACTACGAAAACAATTGCATTTTATCGATGGCATTTTGAATGCACAGAGATACTGTGATGAGATCATGAGGCTATTTGTTGTGCCATTCATCGGCACACTCGCCTAATGTTTCAGCATGACAATGCACGGCCCCATGTCGAAAGGATTTGTACACAATTCCTGGAAGCTGAAAATGTCCCAGTCCTTCCATGGCCTGCGTACTCACCGGACATGTCACCCATTGAGCATGTTAGGGATGCTCTGGATCAATGTGTACAACAGCGTGTTCCAGTACACGCCAATATCCAGCAACTTCCCCCAGCCATTGAAGAGGAGTGGGACAACATTCCACACGCCACAATCAACAACCTGATCAACTTTATGAGAAGGAGATCTGCTGCGCTGCATGAGGCAAGTGGTGGTCACACCACATGATTTCTGATCCACGCGCCTAGCTTTTTTTAAAGGTATCTGTGGCCAATAGATGCATATCTGTATTGCCAGTGAAGTGAAAACCATAGATTAGGGCCTAATGAATTCATTTAAATTGACTGATTTCCTGATATGAACTGTAACTCAGTAAAATCTTTGAAATTGTTGCATGTTGTGTTTATATTTTTGTTCGGTGTATTATCTCAACTCTACGAGGTCAAGCTCCAGCAAATTCATCACAGAGAACATTTTCAAACACATAAATAGCCAACTTTCATTACGCTTCTCTGGAAGAAGATGCTATTGATTGATGCATACTGCCATCGAATGTATTTTAAGAGCATTATTTTAAGAGCTGACAGAATGTATTATTGATTTAGCTGAACTGGGCTGCACCACTTAAGAGCATTAAATATTGTATGCATGTTACGGTGAAAAGATGGTTCAAATTTCACTGTGAAATACCATTCAAAGATTGAATCTGAATCAACATAAAACCATTTTCAAGGTCAAAAACAGACAACATGGAAACAGGTAAGAAATGAACTCATGGATTATTAATATGATGTATAGTATATTTGTCCTGCAGGCATAACAGGGCCAAATCCATCAATAATCACTCATATCTAAAGTATTTATGAGATCAATAAACAGTGTATTAAATGTCCTCTTCTCCAATGGAATTAACTTAATGTATCAATGCTTTCTGCTTTAATTTTACAATCAAATCTTTCAATGTTGACATGAACCACATATTCTAACAAATTACAAGATACACTCTCTAATAATATCAACTGCCCTTTAAAGTATTGTCTTGAACCCGCACCATTCAATCATCATGTGGAGTTATTTAAGCTATACCAAGAGAAATAAAGAAGACAGATGACAGTCACAGATGCAGGTCCTTACTATGTGACAACATCCCAAGACTTTAAGGTCAGGCCCGGACAATTGATGGAACTGTCACTGTTTCGCCTTATAGTGACAGTGGAGTTCCCTACAGAATCGGATTACTCTTGCTCCGGAGTGAGACTGGGCCCGGCCAGGGGGACAAAATAAATGGCCTGTGAGGGATGGGGCGGCCTTGTTCCCACCGTGGGGCATCAGAACTGAATCTGAAGAAGCCATCATTCACTTCACTGTCCATGTCTTCATTTTAGCATGTCCAATAACTGGAGAAGCAGCAAGGAGTATTGACTTCCTCTTACTCAAAAGGAAAACAGCTAAATTGAGACCGTTGTCTGTCAGTTATGTGCATAAATTCTGCTATCTTTCTTCACATTTGAGTCATTTAGCAGACATTCGCATCCAGAGTGACTTGCTGTAGTGAGTGCATACATTTTTGTACTAGTCCCACATGGGAATCAAACCCACAACCCTTGGTGGTGCAAGTTCCATGCTCTACCAACAGCCACATGGGACCATTTATCCTCTTCTACTCAGGTCTGTCAGTTATAATGTCCAAGAAAAAGAATAATATAAATATATACTGCTTTATCTTATCTTTATCTTATTCTTCTATTCCCATTACCTTCACATGCTGAGAGAAGATGATTTCTGTTCGGTTTTTGTACTCACTATGACATTACGTTTGCTCAATATACTTGAAGTAAACAACTTTGAAAGTATGTCCTGTATTATAAAGACAGTATGTGGTAGTGTAGGCATTTATCGTTATTTATTTTGAGTTGAAGCTTGAGGAAAGTGATGAAGAGGTATTTTTAAGCGTTGGAGTTGTAGTTTCCTGTATTAGCTCTATCAGGATTAAGATCCTGAGTGTGGAGTCACAGCACTGGCAAATGCTGCTCCCCAAGGAGACGCTTCCATGTTGATTGCTTTATCAGACGGGACACAAGACACTATGACAAGTCTCACTGACATATCTTTTCTGTCACATGCCTTCACACTGCTGGCTAGTACAGTATGATCAGAGAGGGAATAAAAGATAGTTAGTGACTTACATGCAAAGGTTAGACTGGCCTCTCGGCTCACGATGGTCCCAAAAGAGTTGGAGGCGAGGCACTGATATGTTCCAGCATCTTGGTCTTTGTTTAAATGGCTGATTCGGAGGTTGCCTCCAGACAGGCTATAGTGTGAGCCTGATTTGGGAGTGATCGCAGTGCCATTCAGTTTCCACCTAAAAACAAAATGAAAAGCAGTCAGATCCAGGTCCACTATTAACTTCAATCTATTGTAGATCATGTACTGTACCTTTATGGAAATATGAGATTCTGACAAAAACCTCAAAGAAGGCAAATGCTGATTTTACCTTAATTTGAGTAGTAAAGGATCAAGAGAGCCCTCAAACCATGCCTCACAGTATAGCATTAATCTAAGTAGTGAACTACACTGACGGCCAGCACAACACAGAGCAGAAAAGACCTCACTCACCAAGAATACACAGCCTCTGTGGCCATCCATCTTGCTAGACACCAAGTCAAACAGCATAAAAATGCAGATTAATCATTACGCTGCAACAAATAAAAATAATGGCTAGCACACTGCATTCTGCACTTTTGCATTCTACACCAGGCTATGAGATTATAATTGGTGTTAGAGGTGATCAGTGAATGATATAATTCCCTTATGAAGGCAGCAGATTCCACAATCCCTCCACATAGAACAGAAAGGTGGTTACGATACCAAACTAAATTTCACAGATGAGTAAGCATTAGGGTTAAATTGGCGGGAACCCGGTTACCGGGATTTACCTGGATTTACCACCCAAAACCACTCCCTTTTCCAGGGATAAATAACTCAGAGAAACCGGTAAATTATAATCAATTATTTACATGAACAGCATGGCGTGAAATGGAACTGTGATATAATGTGCAGTGTCTAAATCTGGCTTCTCTACGGCCTCTGCAGGGTGGGGACAGTCAGCCTATCTCAGTATGGAGCGCAGTTCACAATCCATGTAGACCTACAGTATCATCTCATCATCATCATCATTTTTCTTGTGACAGATAGGCCTAAATTTGCTGCAGCATAGCTACAGTAATATAAAGACCAAATTTACCCATCTGCATCTCGATTTTATTTTTAATTGTAAAGATATTTTTTTATTGCAGCTCCAGAGTTTTAAAACAGCCTATGACTCAAATATCATTGCTTTAAACCAGCACGTGCGAGAACTCTCTCGCAGTCTTTTTCTCTCTCCATCAACTCAATTCCAATTGCATCCAAAATAGATAACCCTGTTCTAGATTGATATATAGTGCTATATAGATGTACTAGTCTACCTCTTTCAGGTAATATATTCAATGCAGTATTAGACTTTGTTACGGATAAAGGTATCCTGTGTGTGTATTTCTTTTCTCTCCTTCTCCCCTCACAGGTGGCATTCATCATTCCCCAACCAGTCATCAATCAGTCGCTAATCAGAAGACACACCTCCTCCTGCTTCCATTGCCCTATCACATTCCCTTTCCCTTGGTTTAAAAACCCTGTCTGTTGTTTGCTCTAGAGCTCAATCTCTCTGTCAATGCCATCTGTCTGTAAATCTCTTGTTTGGTTTTTGCAACTACATGTGTGAGTATTGGTTTTGTTATGGTGTTTGTTTGATGGTGGGAAAAGGGGGTACCAAGATAAGTTGCCCATGGGTGTACATTACCCATAGGAATACTTTGTATAAAAACACTAGTAAGAACTGGGTGGACCACCCACTGTATTTTTGGTTAGTTGGCTGTTGGTGAAGTAGGCTAGTCTAGTTTAGGTATGTTTTTGGCTACTTATTTTTTTCCTTGGGTCCAGCTCAGCCCCTTTCCCTTTTTTTATTTACCCAAGAGAGCACATAGCTAGCTACATCTCTGGGATTGTATTTTTATTTTTTTTGTCGTGGGTAATGTTGAGTTGCCTATCAAATGTATTGGATAATGGCACAATCATTTTGACTTTTTTTGGGCTTGGGTTCATGAAATGTCTTTACGGCTCAATGTATTTAATGTGTGGCTCATCAGGCTTGAATTTTCGATCAAAGCCCTAATCTAATCCAGATAAAGACCTATTTATATACTTTATAATGCTTTTGAACGACAATTCCGGTTTTGGCGGGTTACCTGGGAGAAGTGATTTATTCTCGGGAAGGGACATTTGTAAAATACCAGGAAAATATTCAACCCTACAAAGCATGATAGGTATTAAGCACTTAATTGGGATATGGACGATGCAAACCATGATTAGGGTCCAGAGCAATTAATTGCTGATTATTTATTTGGAGTAAGGATAATAATTGATTGTCTTTATGGATTCTAAACGGCTCAACAAATAGGGTGACTTTGTCGAAGCATTCATGACAATATCTTTTATCAGGTTGGTGTAGCTCTGCTTGAATAGATTTAAGGTGTTTTATTGTACGATTCACCTTAGTGAAGGCATAATAATAAAGGGACAAGTGTAAAAGGTTAATGACTGGTTAAAAGCAAAATGTTTGACATTAAATCTTTGTTCTCTAATCTACCATTTAGACAACTACCAACCATATCAAGCATTTGACTAGAAACTGGGCCTGGGGGTTCTCTCCCAGGGCTTCATTATAGAGAGGGGAGAACAACTCAGATCCATGGTGTTCTTGTGCTATGGCAATTATGACTGGAATAGAGTAGAGGCTAAACATCATTCCTTGCGCAAAAGGGAACATGTAGTTCAAACTAAAAATATATGATTACAAACAGTTCACGGTGGCTTTGTTCTCACAGAATACAATATGCCTTTAAATACATAGTGCTTAGTGCACCGTGTACAAACAACCTCTTTAACTACTTTACAAGCTGGTACTGTAGACAATGTAGATATATAATAGTTCAGTGATACATCACCATGCCTACTCCAAACCAGCCTTACACAACGTACACAAGTCTGTGGTCTCCAGTGCCTCATTACTCTACACTACAGTATGGTAAAGGTCCTCACCGACCGTCTCATAAGGCAACTCAAGCCATACGCTTACTTCCAATGCAAGAAAAACAAAACCATCTATTTTACTGCACAGTAGTGAGTCTACTCTAACTACTCATGCTTTCAGAAAGAGAACCTGCAATTGATAAAATGAGAAGAGCCTCTAATATGATCTGTTATCTCAGAGAAGTGGTCCTCATCAGCTCGCATACCAGGCTGTTTCTGTGTTAGAAAAAAATGTTATTCCATTAAAAATGAAAGTCTGCCTATTCAAAGTTGTTGTTCTTCAACAGAATGATTCAATAGAGCCAATATTGAATATCACATTCCTGCAAGTTCTGGATGAGAGAAGACAGAGCTTTGACTGATATGGTAATACTGAGAATAAAAAACGCCACTTCCCTTTAGGTCAATATTGGAGTATTAAGCTGCGCAAGGAGCATTCTGAGGGAAGGAATAAGTGGGTTAGGTCAACATACTAAGATGAAAATCCATTGTCTTTTCACTAGATATTGACCTGACAATGACTGTTGTATTGAATTGAGTCAGCTAATATCATGGCTATTATACATTGAGCAATACATTAAACCAAGTACATGTTGCAGATAATCTAATAATCTAATAGACTATTAATCATTCTAGAGGGGGACACTGGTTTTAGCAGCTCTGTTAAGCACATGCTTTATGCAATCATGTCCCAGTAGGCCGTCCATACAGTGGCATAATATCATGCCATCTGGCTGATGAGTTTGTAGAATGTTACACGGTCTGTTCCTTTCCTTTAGCCTTCCGCCTGGTGCTTTAATTTTTGGGAAAACCAAATAGACCCAGTGCCACAGAACAAAGACTCTATTATCCAGAGTAAATACTCTGTTTTAAGCTTTATGCTTGTACGGACAGACAGTTTTAAAGCATATAAGAGGATGAGACACATTTAATGCCCAACCTCTGAGGTCAGCCTGTCACAGTATACGATTGTGTGATGTGCAGTTAATGAACTTTGAAGATGATTTAGTCTGCAGCTTCCCTCAGGAAGATCGTCTTAGCAGGCAGGCAGCCAATCCAGGGCCAGGCTCTGTGCTCTGACAGGACTGTATAGCGACCTTGACAGGAAACAGCTGATTAGGTCATCCTTTAAACTGGCTCAATCCCAAGTGTTAAATGTACCAATCCTTCTAAATCTCACCCCAGCAATTTCATTGAGCAAACATGATTGATTTGAACCTTGTAGTTGCCAGAGATACAACACACACAATTTTCGATAGACTAATGAACCGTGCAGAGAGGAAAAGAGACACTGGCCATGTCTGAATATCCACACTTGCATCCTAAATGGTATGCCGTTTGGGTCTACAAAAAAATAGTTTAATAGTGTTCGACATTTGGAAAATCAAGTATACTTTAAATGCCTGGATATCTTCCTCATTTCGGCTTTGACGACAGCTGACCAATTAGATACACAGTAGGGATGAGGCGTACCCCAATTTGGGAATACCTGTACTAGATGAAGATCCTAAATGAGTATAACATCTTGGCATTTAAACCCTACTCGATTTTCAATTTCGTATACTAGTAACATTTATTTTCACATAATGAGAATGCGTGTTACGGCTTTCTTCCCTCGAAGGAGAGTCAGACCAAAATGCAGCGTGGTTAAATCGAGACATCTTTAATGATGATAAATACAAAACATACAAACAACAAACGGTAATGTGAAAACCTAATACAGCCTGTCTGGTGACAACTAACACAGAGACAGGAACAATCACCCACAAACACACAGTGAAACCCGGGCTACCTAAATATGGTTCCCAATCAGAGACAACGAGAATCACCTGACTCTGATTGAGAACCGCCTCAGGCAGCCATAGACTCTGCTAGAAAACCCCACTAAGTCACAATCCCAAAACCTACGAAAAAAAACCCATACATAAACACAACACAAAATAAACCCATGTCACACCCTGGCCTGACCAAATAAATATAGAAAACACAAAATAGTAAGACCAGGGCGTGACAATGCGTCATGCGTGATTGCATTGTTTCCCATTATTTGTTGATTTCGGGAAGTGGCGCAATGCCATCGATCAGGGTACGCCAAATAATTTTTATTTATTTTTTTTTCCAAAGGGGCTATACATTTTATTTTCTTCACATTTTCAAGCATTTATATTTTCCAATGGGGCTATACGCTTGGATGAGATTTTTTTTCCACCTGAGTAGCCTCATTTCACTGCCAAAACTAAACCATCTAGTGTTCAGCGAAATAACAACACAATGTCAAATACAGGTAGCGGTCCGTATGTAGCCAAACGTAGCTGCTGCTCATTCCGTTGCTCATTGCTCATTCGAAATTGTATAAATGGTAAAAATAAGGCCATAGACACATACCAGCTCTACTGGTAGTACTGCTACTACCAGCAGTATTACAGCTGCACCTGTCGATGAAACAAGTTGTTCTGCTTCCACGAGCATATCCAATGCTAGCATCAGTAATTCTACATTTGTTGTTAGCCCCGCTACGATGGACACTGACACTTGTGGATCTGATGCAGTAGAAGAGCTACTGCCAACTTACCCGGAAAAGCACCGAACAAAAGACAAATATGAGAACTACATTGATTTGGGGTTCACTTATATTGGGAGTAGTGCCTTTTCTCAGGCAGAGTGTGTTATATGTACTATCTTAAAACTCAATGAAACCTTCACTCTTGAGCAGACATTTAGAAACAAAACATGCCAATTTGAAAAATAAGCCACAGGAGTTTTTTGAGCGAGAATTAAGACCACTTTTGAGTAGTCAGACATGTATAAAAGCAACAGATACCATTAATAATGTGCTAGAAGGATCTTATATGGTGAGCTACTAAGTGGCTAGGACAGGCAAGCCCCATGGTATTGTGGAGGACTATACAGACAATGTCTTCATCAAACCCTGTTTCACAACGCATCAGTGACATGGAAGGAGATGTTTTGAAACAATTACTGCTTTGCATATGTAACTGGTGTGAAATGGATTGATAGTTAGTGGGGTGTGCGCTAATAGCGTCTCAATCAGTGACGTCACTCACTCTGAGACCTTGAAGTAGTTGTTCCCCTTGCTCAGCAAGGGCCACTGCTTTTGTGTAGTGATGGGTAACGGTGCCACGAGGGTGGCTGTTGTCGATGTATGCAGAGTGTCCCTTGTTCGAGCCCATGTTGGGGTGAGGTGAGGGACAGAAGCTATACTGTTACACATACAAGCCAGTGAATTCTATGCGTTACAGACTTGGCGGGCCTGGCACAGCTCCTGGTATATGTCCTTTAGTTGATGGGGAGTCAATTAAGGAAGACATCCTCTTGTGCAAACCACTGGAAACCAGGACAACAGGAGAGGATATTTTTGAAGTACCAGACAGCTTTGTGACATCAAACGGACTTTGGTGGTCAAGATGTGTTTATCTGTACTGATGGCGTAAAAGCCATAACAGAGGGACATAGTGGAGTGGTAACGTGTGTGCAAGCAGTTTCTCCCGATGTCACTTGGGCACACTGCAGCGTCCACCGAGAGGCTCTTGCTGCCAAAGGAATGCCTGACAACTTGAAATGCATTTTGGACACTACAGTGAAAATGGTTAACTTTGACAAAGCAAGGCCCCTGAACTTGTGTATTTTCTGCACTGCAAATGATCTGGGCAGTGACCATGTAACGCTTTTACAACATACAGAAGTGCGCTGGTTATCAAGGGGAAAGTGTTGACACGTTTTTAAATTGAGAGGCGCACATAAGGTTTTCTTTACTGACCATAATTTTCACTTGTCTGGCTGCTTAAATGATAAGTTTCTCACACAACTGGCCTTTCTGGGTGATGTTTTTTCTCGCCTGAATTATCTGAATCTAGGATTACAGGGACTCTCCGCAACTATATTCAATGTGCGGGACAAAATTGAGGCTATGATTAAGAAGTTGGAGCTCTTCTCTGTCTGCATTAAAAAGGACAACACACGTCTTTCCATATTGTTAAATTTTTTGTGTGAAAAATGAAATCAAGCTTACGGACAATGTCAAATGTGATCTAGCGAAGCACCTGAATGATTTGGGTGCGCAAGTACGCAGGTACTGTCCCAAAAAGGACGACACAAACAACTTGATTCGTTATCCCTTTTATGCCCTGCCTCCAGTCCACTTACCTATATCTTAACAAGCGAGCCTCATCGAAATTGCAAGGTTCTGTGAGAATTTTCGGTGAAAACTTAATCAGAAGCCACTGCCAGATTTCTGGATTGGGCTGCGCTCCGAGTATCCTGCCTTGGCAAATCACACTGTTAAGACACTGACACCCTTTGCAACCACGTACCTATGTGAGAGTGGATTCTCGGCCCCCACTAGCATAACTAAATACAGGCACAGACTGTGTGGAAAATGATTTAAGACTGAGACTCTCCCCAATACAAGCCAACATTGCAGAGTTATGTGCATCCTTTCAAGCACACCCTTCTCATTAACCTGTGGTGAGTTATTCACAATTTTCAAATAACAAAAGGTTTTATATGTAAGATGGTTAAATAAAGAGCAAAATTATTGCTTATTATAATATTATTTGTGCCCTCGTCCTATAAGAGTTCTTTGTCACTTCTCACGAGCCGGGTTGTGACGACAACTCACACTCATACTTACGTTTAAATGTATTGTATAGTGTGTGTGGAGACTTAAAATGATTGGGGGGAAAAAAAACATTTGAGAGTGCGCTGACCTTGTTGCTAGAGGGGGTACACAGCTGGAGGTTGAATGTTTGAAGGAACCACTGATCTAGTAGAATTTGATGCACACTTTTCCACAATGCATTGGAAGAGGTGGGCTGAGAATGATAGGCCCTAGTTCTCTTCAAGTAGCCAACAACAAATCTACACTACTTAATTGGGAAGATGCCCGAAGCTTCTGCGGTGGTGTGGAAATATAGGATAACATGGCGATGAAGGAGATGGGAGCATTGGGACTAGCTCTTAGGAAACTTTGCAGTATTTATTTTTTTATGTACTATTTTTACATTTATTAGCTCAGGAAATGTTTTGTGTCATTACATACAGCCAGGAAGAACAATTGGATATTATAGCTGCGGTAACTCACCAGAACTACCAGCATATCGACTAGGACTGACTTCCCTGGAGGAGATCCTTTGTTCACTCTTCCCAGAGCATTAATTTATTCCAGAGACCGACCCAAAACATCGCCGGAAAGAGAGGCAATCGAGGAGGCCTATTGGCTAGAATTAGGAGGCGCGCATACCACCCACCGCTCTGAGTATATTACTTGCTAATGTTCAGTCTTTGGATAACAAAGTTGATGAGCTTAGAGCAAGGATTTCTTTCCAGAGAGACATCGGGGCCTGGAACAAACTGTTTCATGGAAACATGGCTCTCTCGAGATACTCTGTCGGAGTTGGTAAATCCAGCAGGATTGTCAGTACATCGCGCAGACAGGAATAAATATCTCTCCGGGAAGCAGAAGGGCGGAGAGGTGTGTTTCATGTTTAACGACTCATGGTGTAATTCTAGGAACATACAGGAAGTCCTTTTGTTCACCTGACCTAGAATACCTCAATCAAATGCCGACCATATTATCTCCCAAGAGAATTCTCCATCATTGCCCCAGCCGTTTACATCCCCCCTCAAGCCGATACCACGACGGCCCTCAAAGAACTTCACTGGACTTCATGCAAACTGGAAACCAAATATCATGAGGCTGCATTTATTGTAGCTGGAGATTTTAACAAAGCAAATTTGAGGACTAGGCTGCCGAAGTTCTATTAACATATCAAGGCCCTTCCCTGCCCTCCTTTTGGCAAATCTGACCACAACTCCATCTTGCTCCTCCCATCCTATAGGCAGAAACTCAAACAGGAAGTACCCGTGCTAAAAACTACTCAATGCAGGTCTGAACAATTGGAATCCACGCTTCAGGATTGTTTTGTTCACGAGGACTGGGATATGTTCTGGGTAGCCTGTGAAAATAATCTACACTCATACACAGATACGGTGACTGAGTTTATAAGGAAGTGTATTGGAGATGGAGTACCCATTGTTACTATTAAAACCTACCCTCACCAGAAACCGTGGATAGATGGTAGCATTCGTGCGACACAAAGCGTGAACCACCGCATTTAACCATGGCAAGGTGACTGGGAATATGGCAGAATATAAACTGTGTAGTTATTCACTCAAGGCAATCAAACAAGTAGGGTCGCAATTCAATGGCTCAGACATGAAACATATGTGGCACGGGCTACAGACAATCACGGACAGCAAAACCAGCCACGTCGCCGAGACCGACGTCTTGCTTCTGGACAGGCTAATCACATTCGTCGCATGCTTTGAGGATAACACAGTGCCACCGACACTGCCCGCTGCCAAGGACTGTGGGTTCTCCTTGTCGTGGCTGACGTGAGTAAAACATTTAAACGTGTTAACCTTCAAGGCTGCATGCCCAGACTGCATTCCTAGCCGCGTCCTCAGAGCATACCAGCTGGCTGATGTGTTTATGGGCATATTCAATCTCTTCCTATCCCAGTCTGCTGTCCCCATATGGTTCAAGATGGCCACCATTTTTTTTTTGTACCCAAGAAGGCAAAGGTAACTGGATGGATCATATCACCTCTACCTTACCTGCAACTCTAGACCCACTTCAATTTGCTTACTGCCCCAATAGATTCACAGACAATGCAATCACCATAACACTGCAGACTGCCATCTGGACAAGAGGAATACCTACAGTGGGGCAAAAAAGTATTTAGTCAGCCACCAATTGTGCAAGTTCTCCCACTTAAAAAGATGAGAGAGGCCTGTAATTTTCATCATAGGTACACTTCAACTATGACAGACAAAATGAGAAAAACAAATCCAGAAAATCATATTGTAGGATTTTTTTCATGAATTTATTTGCAAATTATGGTGGAAAATAAGTATTTGGTCAATAACAAGTTTATCTCAATGCTTTGTTATATACCCTTTGTTGGCAATGACAGAGGTCAAATGTTTTTCTGTAAGTCTTCACAAGGTTTTCACACACTGTTGCTGGTATTTTGGCCCATTCCTCCATGCATATCTCCTCTAGAGCAGTGATGTTTTGGGGCTGTTGCTGGGCAACACGGACTTTCTACTCCCTCCAAAGATTTTCTATGGGGTTGAGATCTGGAGACTGGCTAGCCACTCCAGGACCTTGAAATTCTTCTTACGAAGCCACTCCTTCGTTGCCCGGGCAGTGTGTTTGGGATCATTGTCATGCGAAAAGACCCAGCCACGTTTTATCTTCAATGCCCTTGCTGATGGAAGTAGGTTTTCACTCAATCTCAGGCTACATGGCCCCATTCTTTCCTTTACAAGGATCAGTCGTCCTGGTCCCTTTGCAGAAAAACAGCCCCAAAGCATGATGTTTCCACCCCCATGCTTCACAGTAGGTATGGTGTTCTTTGGATGCAACTCGGCATTCTTTGTCCTCCAAACACGACGAGTTGAGTTTTTACCAAAAAGTTATATTTTGGTTTCATCTGACCATATGACATTCTCCCAATCTTCTTCTGGATCATCCAAATGCTCTCTAGCAAACTTCAGACGGGCCTGGACATGTACTGTCTTAAGCAGGGGGACATGTCTGGCACTGCAGGATTTGAGTCCCTGGCGGCGTAGTGTGTTACTGATGGTGGGCTTTGTTACTTTGGTCCCAGCTCTCTGCAGGTCATTCACTAGGTCTCCCCCGTGTGGTTCTGGGATTTTTGCTCACGGTTCTTGTGATCATTTTGACCCCACGGGGTGAGATCTTGTGTGGAGCCCCAGATCGAGGGAGATTATCAGTGGTCTTGTATGTCTTCCATTTCCTAATAATTGCTCCCACAGTTGATTTCTTCAAACCAAGCTGCTTACTTATTGCAGATTCAATCTTCACAGCCTGGTGCAGGTCTACAATTTTGTTTCTGGTGTCCTTTGACAGCTCTTTGGTCTTGGCCATAGTGGAGTTTGGAGTGTGACTGTTTGAGGTTGTGGACAGGTGTCTTTTATACTCATAACAAGTTCAAACAGGTGCCATTTAATACAGGTAATGAGTGGAGGACAGAGGAGCCTCTTATAGAAGTTGTTACAGGTCTGTGAGAGCCAGAAATCTTGCTTGTTTGTAGGTGACCAAATACTTATTTTCCACCATAATTTACAAATAAATTTATTAAAAATCCTACAATGTGATTTTCTGGATTTTTTTTTTTCTCATTTTGTCTGTCATAGTTTATGATGTAAATTACAGGCCTCATCTTTTTAAGTGTGAGAACTTGCACAATTGGTGGCTGACTAAATACTTGTTTGCCCCACTGTATGTAAGAATGCTGTTCATTGACTATAGCTTAGCATTCAACACCATGGTACCCTACAAGCTCCTCATTAGGCTTGAGGCCCTGGGTCTGAACCCACCCTGTGCAACTGGGTTTTAGATTTCCTGACGGCCACCCCCAGGTGGTGAAGGTAGGAAACATAACCTCCACTCCACTGATCCTCAACACTGGGGCCACGCAAGGGTGCATGCTCAGCCCCATCCTATACTCCCTGTTCACCCATGACTGCATGGCCAGGCACGCCTCTAACTCAATCATCAATTTGCAGATGACACAACAGTAGTAAGCATGATTAGCAATGATGACGAGACAGCTTACAGAGAGGTGAAGGCTCGGAGTGTGGTGCCTGAAACAATCTCTCACTCAACGTCAACAAAACATAGGAGATTGTGGACTTCAGGAAACCGCAGAGGGTGCACACCCCTAACTACATTGACGGGACTGCAGTGGATAAGGTGGAAAGCTTCAAGTTCCTTGGCGTACACACCGCCGAAAACTTAAATGGACCACACACAGAGTGGTGAAGAAGGCGCAAAAAAAGACTCTTCAACCTCAAGAGGCTAAAGAAATTTGCTTGTCACTTAAAACCCTCAAACTTTTACAGATGCACAACTGAAAGCATCCTGTCGGGCAGTATCCCCGCCTGGTAATGGCAACTGCACCACCTGCACCCTCCGCTCTCCGGAGGGTGTTGTGGTCTGCATTACCGGGGGCAAACTACCCGTGCTCCAGGATACCTACAGCACCCAATGTCACAGGAAGGTTAAAAAGATCAAGGAAATCAACCACCCGAGCCACTGCCTGTTCACCCTGGTATCATCCAGAAGGCGAGGTCAGTACAGGTACATCAAAGCTGGGACCGAGAGACTGAAAATCAGCTTCTATCTCAAGGCCATCAGACTCTTAAACAGCCATCACTAGCACATTAGAGGCTGCTGCCTATAGGCATAGACTAGAAATCAATGGCCACTTTAAGGAATGGAACACTATTCACTTTAATCATGTTTACATATCTGGCATTAGTTATCCTATGTTTAAACTGTATTATATACTATTCCACAGTATCTTAGTCACTTATTAATAATGTTTACATATCTCATTACTCATCTCATATGAATATACTGTATTCTATACTATTCTTCTGCTCTGACATCGCTCGGCCATATGTATATAATCTTAATTCATTCCTACTTAGATTTATGTATATTGGGTATATATTGTGTCATTTGTTCGAGATTACTAGTTAGATATTACTGCACTGTCGGAGCTAGAGTTCAAGCATTTCGCTACACCTGCAATAACATCTGCTAATCACGTGTATGTGACAATCAGATTTGATTTAAGTTTTTTTTTCTTTTTTTTTTTTCTCCTTTCAATTATGAGTATTGCATAGCAGGCTAAATCTTTGAAAACAGGTTTTACTTATATTTTTTTAACCTGTTCTCACTGAAGTGTTTCTTGGCCTTCATCAGAGCTTTTAAACTAAATACTTAACCATATTTAGATTTGTGAATGTGTCGGTACCAGGACTTTTCCCGCTTTCACAAGATTCATGCCGCCAAAAAACTGAGCACCGTCACATAATGTGACGTAAATCGAGCGCGCTCAAACTTCCCATCATTCTGATTACGGTAGTCATTTTGTCACCCTCATGGCAAAGACACGGAGAAATGCATATGATGCAGCTTTCAAGTTGAAGGCGATCGATCTGGCTGTTGGAAAAGGAAATAGAGCTGCTGCATGGGAGCTTGGCCTTAATGAGCCGATGATAAGACATTGGAAACAGCAGCGTGAGGAACTGACTCAGTGCAGAAAGACAACAAAAGCTTTCAGAGGGAAGAAAAGCAGCCACTCGACATCAGTGTAAATCGTGCATTTAAGGTGGCGCTCCTTGTTCAGTGGGAGGCTTGGATGGCAAGTGGGGAGAAATCCTTCACTAAAACGGGCCTCAGGCGAAGAGCATGTTATGGTCAAGTCTGCCAGTGAGTCCTGACAGCGTGGAGCATTGTCAAATAATCCACTATCATCAACGGGTTTCGAAAGGCTGGACTGCTGCGTGTTGAAGGGGCAGCATGAGCTCAGCGGGGTATTTGCCTCCGGATGAAAGTGACGAGAGCGACAATGAAAATGATCCAACATCGGATGAAGCAATTCTGAGGCTATTCAACTCCGACACCGAAGGAGATGACTTCAGTGGTTTCAATGCACAGGAGGAGGAAGATGGTGACCAATGACTTTCTTGATAGGCTACTGTTTTAATTTTTGTTACAAGCCGTGTTTCGTTTAAAGGCCGTGTAAAGTTAATTTGTTTCAATGTACCGGTAGGCACCTGCGGCTTATAGACATGTGCGGCTTATTTATGTACAAAATACATTTTTTTTTTAAATAATTCAGTGGGTGGGGTTTATATTCAGGTGCGCTTAATAGTCCAGCAATTACGGTATGTTGAAATGGAACCAAATTATCTGTTTCGGTCTTCAGGGCTTTTTAAATAGGATTGATGGGCTATATGGTCTACTACGGTATAGGTTGAATGTGATAGTCTGCTCATAACCAGCCTGAGTAGACGTATAAAAATCCACCTGCACTCGGCCTTGCTTCACGCTACTGCGTTGCGGCCGTGACATACTGCATACTTTTTACTAAACAGTACGGGCTAAATAGAATGTGACGATGAGTAAATAGTATGTATTAAGATACGACCACTCTCTTTGAGCCTCTGTCTTCACAATACGTGTGAACCATACAGTACATAACCAGATCCACACTTTGAATTTCCCAAAATAGGAAATATAAAGTTCCATACTATATTTTGAGTGGAATGAATGTGATTATCCTTCATGAATCCATAATTCCAATGAGATTTCAATAGAAGGCGAAGAGGCCTCTATAGTATGCAGTATGCCTCTATAGAGGCCTCTACCCGCTGTAATATTGTCCAATGTGCAATCGCTGGAAAATAAACTGGACAAGCTCCGTTCGAGACCACCCTATCAACATTAAGAACTGGAATATACTGTGTTCTAGTTGGTTTTTCTATGCATTGGCAGGACAGTGTCATTCCATTAAGATCAGGGGTGGTGGGGCAGTAATGTAGCCTCTCTTGAAAAAGCCAAACCTTGACCCAGAAAATAAATAAAAATCTATAGGCCTATATCGAATCTTCCATTCCTCTCAAATGTTAGAAAAGCTGTTGTGCAGCAACTCACTGCCTTTCTAAAGACCAACAATGTATACGAAATGCTTCAGTCTGGTTTTAGACCCCATCATAGCACTGAGACTGCACTTGTGAAGGTGGTAAATTACCTTTTAGCATCTGTCCTCGTGCTCCTAGACCTAGTGCTGCTTTTGATACCATCGATCACCACATTCTTTTGGAGAGATTGGAAACTCAAATTGGTTCCACACGGACAATTTCTGGCCTGGTTTAGATCGTATCTGTCAGAAAGATATCAGTTTGTCTCTGTGAATGGTTTGTCCTCTGACAAATCAACTGTTCCTTAAGGTTCTGTTTTAGGACCACTATTGTTTTCACTATATATTTTACCTCTTGGGGATGTCATTCGAAAACATTGTTAACTTTCACTGCTATGCGGATAACACACAGCTGTACATTTCAATGAAACATGGTGAAGCCCCAAAATTGCCCTTGCTAGAAGCCTGTGTTTCAGACATAAGGAAGTGGATGGCTGCAAACCTTCTACTTTTAAACTGGGACAAAACAGATGCTTGTTCTTGGTCCTAAGAAACAAAGATCTTCTGTTGAATCTGACAATTAATCTTAATGGTTGTACAGTCTCAAATAAAACTGAAGGACCTCTGCGTTACTCTGGACCCTGATCTCTCTTTTGACGAACATATCAAGGCTGTTTCAAGGACAGCTTTTTCCATCTATGTAAATGATGCAGAAAAGTTAATCCATGCTTTTGTTACTTCTAGGTTAGACTACTGCAATGCTTTACTTTCCGGCTAACCGGATAAAGTACTAAATACATTTCAGTTAGTGCTAAATATGGCTGCTAGAACCAAAAAATGTGATGATATTATAGTGCTAGCCTCCCTACACTGGCTTCCTGTTAAGGCAAGGGCTGATTTCCAAGGTTTTAAAGCATTACATGAGCTTGCTCCTATCTATCTTTCCAATTTGGTCCTGCTGTACATGCCTAAACATACGCTACGGTCACAAGACGCAGGCCTCCGAATTGTCCCTAGAATTTCTAAGCAAACAGCTGGAGGTAGGGCTTTCTCCTATAGAGCTCAATTTTTATGGAACGGTCTGCCTACCCATGTGAGAGATGCAGACTTGGTCTCAACCTTTAAGTCTTTACTGAAGACTCATCTCTTCAGTGGGTCATATGATTTGAGTGTAGTCAGGCCCAGGAGTGTGAAGGTGAACGGAAAGGCTCTGGAGCAACGAACCACCCTTGCTGTCTCTGCCTGGCTGGTTCCCCTCTCTCCACTGGGATTCTCTGCCTCTAACCCTATTACAGGGGTTGAGTCACTGGCTTACTGGTGCTCTTCCATGACGTCCCTAGGAGGGGTGCGTCACTTGAGTGAGTTGAGTCACTGATGTGATCTTCCTGTCTGGGTTGGCGCCCTCTTGGGTTGTGCCGTGGCAGAGATCTTTGTGGGCTATACTCGGCCTTGTCTCAGGAGGGTAAGTTGGTTGAAGATATCCCTTTAGTGGTGTGGGGGCTGTGCTTTGGCAAAGTGGGTGGGGTTATATCCTGCCTGTTTGGCCCTGTCTGAGGGTATCATCGGATGGGGACACAGTGTCTCCTGACGCCTCCGGTATTTATGCTGCAGTAGTTTGTGTCGGGGGGCTAGGGTCAGTTTGTTATATCTGGAGTACTTCTCCTGTCTTATCCGGTGTCCTGTGTGAATTTTAGTATTTTCTCTCTCTTGGAGGACCTGAGCCCTAGGACCATGCCTCAGGACTACCTGGCATGATGACTCCTTGCTGTCCCCAGTCCACCTGGCCGTGCTGCTGCTCCAGTTTCAACTGTTCTGCCTGCGGTTATGGAACCCTGACCTGTTCACCAGACGTGCTACCTGTCCCAGACCTGCTGTTTTCAACTCTCTAGAGACAGCAGGAGCGGTAGAGATACTCTTAATGATCGGCTATGAAAATCCAACTGACATTTACTCCTGAGGTGCTGACTTGCTGCACCCTCGACAACTACTGTGATTATTATTATTTGACCATGCTGGTCATTTATGAACATTCGAACATCTTCTGTTATAATCTCCACCCGGCACAGCCAGAAGAGTACTGGCCACCCCTCATAGCCTGGTTCCTCTCTAGGTTTCTTCCTAGGTTTTAGCCTTTCTAGGGAGTTTTTCCTAGCCACCGCACTTCTACACCTGCAATGCTTGCTGTTTGGGGTTTTAGTACAGCACTTTGAGATATCATCTGATGTAAGAAGGGCTATATAAATACATTTGCTATGGTGCTGTGTGTCTCTTTATTAACTATAGCTGGTGTGCAATCTCTAATATTAAGGAAGTCTCAAGGTTCTGCTTACCTGAGTTTGAATACCACATGACAAGCTGTAGACCACACTATTTACTATTTTTCATAGCTGTCTATTCACTACCACAAACCGATGCTGGTACTAAGACCGCACTCAACGAGCTGTATAGGGCCGTAAGCAAACAAGAAAATGCCCATCCATCCCAGTGGCCAGTGATTTTTACTGCAGGAAATCTGAATTTCACTTTGCCATTTCTTCAAACAATCTTCATTCAATATTGATTAATTATTGCAATAATAAGACTGGTTGACCCCATACCCTTGAGTGTTGGACCGAGTAACCTAACCTTTACACTAATGCAGGGTACTATATATAGCTGACACTAACAATGCTCAGTCGTGGTTGGTTCAACCCCTCCCATGCAGACTAAGGAGCATCATAAGCCACATCCTGTTCTTATCTGCATGGGGTTGTCTTAACCTCACCTTGGCTTAGTTTCCCAGGTGCAAGGATGATTTTGAGACAATGAGAGATTGTTATAAACTCCTAAGCTATCCCTAGTAAAATGCATTCTTGTCTATGTAATGCAGTCTTTAACTCATTTTTCAGCTTAAGCCATCTCTGGTGACCTTAAAATAGTTGGTTTTCAGTTCCACATCTGTTAGGAATGTCAGTCCTGAACTTATAGCTATGTGTGGCACGTTCTCATTGGTCCAATCTGAAATTGGATACTTGTTTTTTGGCCATTGGCCCAGTTTTATTGCAAGGAATTATAATTGGTCAACCACAGGCTAGGGCTTGGTAAAAAAAAACTACAACTTGTCCCATTGTTCTGAGGAGAGAACCACAGGAGAGAACCTCAGGAGAGAATCACTGAGGACAGGGGAGCATGAACATCTACCTCCCTGCATGATTTGTCCTCTTTGAATAAGAATAAACCTATTTCCTCCCCTTGATTTGCTTTGGGGTCTGTGTTATTGAAGAGTAACATCAACTGCTAACACTAGCACAGACTGGACTATGTTCCGGGATTCATCCGATGGCATTGAGGAGTTTAGCACATCAGTTACTGGCTTCATTAATAAATGCATCGATGACGATGTCCCCACAGTGACCATACATACATATCCCAACCAGAAGCCATGGATTACAGGCAACATCCGCATTGAGCTAAAGGCTAAAGCTGCCGCTTTCAAGGAGCAGGACATTAATCCGGACGTTTATAACAAATCCCACTACACCCTCCGATGAACCATCAAACAGGAAAAGCATCAATGGTCCCGCACATGACTCCAACACCTTTATTAAATTTGCATATGACATGACAGTGGTAGGCCAGAGACATGGAAGTGTGGTGCCAGGACAACAACCTCTTCCTCAACGTGGGCAAGACAAAGAACCTTATTGTGGACTACAGGAAACGAAGGGTTGAACATGCCCCATTCACATCGACGTGGCTGAAGTAGAGTGGGTCGAGAGCTTCAAGTTCCTTGGTGTCCACAGCACTAAGGACCTATCATGGTCCAAACACACAAATACAATCATGAAGAGGACACAACAACACCTCTTCCTCCTCATTAGGCTGAAAATATTTGTCATGGGCCCACAGATCCTCAAAAGGTTCTACAGCTGTACCATTGAGAGCAGCTTGACTGGCTGCATCACCGTTTGGTATGGCAACTGCTCGGCATCTGACTGCAAGGTGCTACAGAGGGTAGTGCGTAAGACCCAGTACATCACTAGGTCCAAACTCCCTTATCCAGGACCTCTATACCAGGCGGTGTCCGAGGAATGCCCTAGAAATGGTCAAAGACTCCAGCCACCCAAGTCGTAGACTGTTCTCTCTGCTACCGCACGTCAGGCGGTAACAGAGTGCCAAGTCTGTGACCAAAACGCACATAAAAATATTCTAAACCCAAGCCACAAGACTGCTGAACAGTTAATCAAATGGCTACCCAGACAATTTACATTGACCCTCTTTATTTATCTTAATTGTTTTGCACTGAATCCCTTGCACCGGCTCTATGCACACTCACTAGACTCACACATACTACACTGACACTCACACACACACACACACACTTCACATACGCTGCTGCTATTCTGTTTATTATATATCCTGATTGCCTAGTCACTTTTACCCTTACCCACACGTACATACTGTATTACCTCAACTACCTCGTACACCTGCACATTGACTCGGTACTGGTACTCCTTGTAAATAGCCTCATTATTGTTTTTATTGTGTTACTATTTCCGTTTTTATTTATCAAATAGTCTCACTTTTTAACTCTGCACTGTTGGGAATGGGCTCGTAAGTAAGCATTTCAATGTAAAGTCTACACCTGTTGTATTCGGCACCTGTGACCAAAAACGTTTGATTTGAAGCCAGGTGAAAGCTATGATCCCTTATTGTCACTTGTTAAATGCTCTTCAATCAGTGTAGATGAAGGGGAGGAAACAGGTTAAAGAATGATTTTAAAGCCTTGAGACATGGATTGTGTATGTATGCCATTTAGAGTGCGAATGGGCAAGGAAAAATATTTAAGTGCATTTGAACTGGGTATGGTAGTAGGTACCAAGCGCACCAGTTTGAGTGTGTCAAGAACTGCAACGCTGCTGTATTTTTCACACTCAAGAACAGTTTCCCATGTGTATCAGGAATGGTCCACCACCCAAAGGACATCCAGCCAACTTAACTCAACTGTGGGAAGCATTGAAGTCAACATGGGCAAGCATCACTGTGGAACGCCTTCTCAAATTAAGGCTGATGGCAAAAAGGGGGTGCAACTCATTATTTGGAAGGTGTTCCTAATGTTTCTTACACTCAGTGTATACTCACCGATAAAGGGGAGATGGGCTTCCCTGGGCCTCACAGCTGAACACCACGTCTCTGTTGTTTTCCTGGGAGTCAACAGGAAACACAATGCTGCCAGGCTGCTTGGTGAACACTGGGCTCTGCAGGACACTGCTCTCTATAGGGGACACACAGTCAGGACAAAACAACACTCAGCTTACACGCAGACTCAGACATAATACCTGCATGAAAAACAGACAATTAGTCAGAGGCAGCAAACAGGCCAGCCTTGGTAAAACCATTAGAGGGCCAAACCCCAAGCAGACAAAACATATAAATGAATTCTGCCTGTCACAGCACCATGGCAGAGAAAAGAGTTATTGGAGGTGAGACGTGTCTTCAAAAGCTATTTAGGCAGCAATGGGATAGCTACTGATTTATACCTAACAACAGTCGGGGACACATTTTCATTTGCCTTTTGTCAACTTGAGTCCTATTTTCCAAGAGTGCTATTGGAGTAGTTGTGTCCCTGTTGACGTTTAAGCATTTAGTTGTGCAGTTAGCCTTCCTTGGCTGTGGTTTGTATTCTCTCACTAAAATGACACACAGAATGGAAATCTCCATTACTCCATGGGCAGCTGGGAATCCAATGGGCTATCTGTGCATGACTTCACAAAGCCTTTAGTGTCATTAAGCCATTGGATAAAGAATAAGTGACTGCATTTGCAACCATTCTTACCTTTGGCCTAGACTGGCTGCGTTTACACAGGCAGCCCAATTCTGATCTCTTTTACACAAACTGGTTGTTTGACCAATCACATTTCACATCAGATCTTTTTCAGAGCTGTTCTGATTGGTCAATAGACCAATTAGTGAAGAAAAAAATCTGAATTTTGCTGCCTGTCTAAACGCAGCCAATGTGATTAGATGTGATTCAAGGGTTATACACCACATTACCCTTTCAATCTCCAGCCATTTTCACTATAGGCTGCAGTAGCAGCAGACATTACTTCCGGCGCCGACAGAGATGGCCGCCTCGCTTCGCGTTCCTAGGAAACTATGCAGTTTTTTGTTTTTTTTACGTGTTATTTCTTACACTAGTACCCCAGGTCATCTTAGGTTTCATTACATACAGCCGAGAAGAACTACTGAATATAAGATCAGCGTCAACTCACCATCAGTACGACCAAGAATATGTTTTTCGCGATGCGGATCCTGTGTTCTGCCTTACAACCAGTGTAACCGAGTGGATCACATGCAGCGACCAAAAAAAAAAAACGACTCAGAAAAAGAGGGAAACGAAGCGGTCTTCTGGTCAGACTCCGGAGACGGGCACATCGTGCACCACTCCCTAGCATTCTTCTTGCCAATGTCCAGTCTCTTGACAACAAGGTTGATGAAATCCGAGCAAGGGTAGCATTCCAGAGGGACATCAGAGACTGTAACGTTCTCTGCTTCACGGAAACATGGCTAACTGGAGAGACGCAATCCGAAGCGGTGCAGCCAACGGGTTTCTCCACGCATCGCGCCGACAGAAACAAACATCTTTCTGGTAAGAAGACGGGCGGGGGCGTATGCCTTATGGCCAACGTGACATGGTGTGATGAAAGAAACATACAGGAACTCAAATCCTTCTGTTCACCTGATTTAGAATTCCTCACAATCAAATGTAGACCGCATTATCTACCAAGAGAATTCTCTTCGATTATAATCACAGCCGTATATATCCCCCAAGCAGACACATCGATGGCTCTGAACAAACTTTATTTAACTCTCTGCAAACTGGAAACCATTTATCCGGAGGCTGCATTCATTGTAGCTGGGGATTTTAACAAGGCTAATCTGAAAACAAGACTCCCTAAATTTTATCAGCATATCGATTGCGCAACCAGGGGTGGAAAGACCCTGGATCATTGTTACTCTAACTTCCGCGACGCATATAAGGCCCTGCCCCGCCCCCCTTTCGGAAAAGCTGACCACGACTCCATTTTGTTGATCCCTGCCTACAGACAGAAACTAAAACAAGAAGCTCCCATGCTGAGGTCTGTCCAACGCTGGTCCGACCAAGCTGACTCCACACTCCAAGACTGCTTCCATCACGTGGACTGGGAGATGTTTCGTATTGCGTCAGACAACAACATTGACGAATACGCTGATTCGGTGTGCGAGTTCATTAGAACGTGCGTTGAAGATGTCGTTCCCATAGCAACGATTAAAACATTCCCTAACCAGAAACCGTGGATTGATGGCAGCATTCGTGTGAAACTGAAGGCACGAACCACTGCTTTTAATCAGGGCAAGGTGTCTGGTAACATGACTGAATACAAACAGTGCAGCTATTCCCTCCGCAAGGCTATCAAACAAGCTAAGCGCCAGTACAGAGACAAAGTAGAATCTCAATTCAACGGCTCAGACACAAGAGGCATGTGGCAGGGTCTACAGTCAATCACGGACTACAGGAAGAAACCCAGCCCAGTCACGGACCAGGATGTCTTGCTCCCAGGCAGACTAAATAACTTTTTTGCCCGCTTTGAGGACAATACAGTGCCACTGACACGGCCTGCAACGGAAACATGCGGTCTCTCCTTCACTGCAGCCGAAGTGAGTAAGACATTTAAACGTGTTAACCCTCGCAAGGCTGCAGGCCCAGACGGCATCCCCAGCCGCGCCCTCAGAGCATGCGCAGACTAGCTGGCCGGTGTGTTTACGGACATATTCAATCAATCCCTATACCAGTCTGCTGTTCCCACATGCTTCAAGAGGGCCACCATTGTTCCTGTTCCCAAGAAAGCTAAGGTAACTGAGCTAAACGACTACCGCCCGTAGCACTCACATCCGTCATCATGAAGTGCTTTGAGAGACTAGTCAAGGACCACATCACCTCCACCCTACCTGACACCCTTGACCCACTCCAATTTGCTTACCGCCCAAATAGGTCCACAGACGATGCAATCTCAACCACACTGCACACTGCCCTAACCCATCTGGACAAGAGGAATACCTATGTGAGAATGCTGTTCATCGACTACAGCTCGGCATTCAACACCATAGTACCCTCCAAGCTCGTCATCAAGCTCGAGACCCTGGGTCTCGACCCCGCCCTGTGCAACTGGGTACTGGACTTCCTGACGGGCCGCCCCCAGGTGGTGAGGGTAGGCAACAACATCTCCTCCCCGCTGATCCTCAACACTGGGGCCCCACAAGGGTGCGTTCTGAGCCCTCTCCTGTACTCCCTGTTCACCCACGACTGCGTGGCCATGCACGCCTCCAACTCAATCATCAAGTTTGCGGACGACACAACAGTGGTAGGCTTGATTACCAACAACGACGAGACGGCCTACAGGGAGGAGGTGAGGGCCCTCGGAGTGTGGTGTCAGGAAAATAACCTCACACTCAACGTCAACAAAACTAAGGAGATGATTGTGGACTTCAGGAAACAGCAGAGGGAACACCCCCCATCCACATCGATGGAACAGTAGTGGAGAGGGTAGCAAGTTTTAAGTTCCTCGGCATACACATCACAGACAAACTGAATTGGTCCACTCACACAGACAGCATCGTGAGGAAGGCGCAGCAGCGCCTCTTCAACCTCAGGAGGCTGAAGAAATTCGGCTTGTCACCAAAAGCACTCACAAACTTCTACAGATGCACAATCGAGAGCATCCTGGCGGGCTGTATCACCGCCTGGTATGGCAACTGCACCGCCCTCAACCGTAAGGCTCTCCAGAGGGTAGTGAGGTCTGCACAACGCATCACCGGGGGCAAACTACCTGCCCTCCAGGACACCTACACCACCCGATGCTACAGGAAGGCCATAAAGATCATCAAGGACATCAACCACCCGAGCCACTGCCTGTTCACCCCGCTGTCATCCACAAGGCGAGGTCAGTACAGGTGCATCAAAGCTGGGACCGAGAGACTGAAAAACAGCTTCTATCTCAAGGCCATCAGACTGTTAAACAGCCACCACTAACATTGAGTGGCTACTGCCAACACACTGTCAATGACACTGACTCTACTCCAGCCACTTTAATCATGGGAATTGATGGGAAATGATGTAAATATATCACTAGCCACTTTAAACAATGCTACCTTATATAATGTTACTTACCCTACATTATTCATCTCATATGCATACGTTGATACTGTACTCTATATCATCGACTGCATCCTTATGTAATACATGTATCACTAGCCACTTTAACTATGCCACTTGGTTTACATACTTATCTCATATGTATATACTGTACTCGATATCATCTACTGTATCTTGCCTATGCTGCTTTGTACCATCACTCATTCATATATCCTTATGTACATATTCTTTATCCCCTTACACTGTGTTATAAGACAGTAGTTTTGGAATTGTTAGTTAGATTACTTGTTGGTTATTACTGCATTGTCGGAACTAGAAGCACAAGCATTTCGCTACACTCGCATTAACATCTGCTAACCATGTGTATGTGACAAATAAAATTTGATTTGATTTGATTTACTGTAACAAGATACATCAAGATATGACTGTGGACTGTCTGTGGAGTCATTTTGAAACAAACAAACAAACAAAAGCAGAATGTATTTAACACCTGCCTGTGGCTAACCTGGCTAAAATATACTAATGGCAGATTCCTGAATTGTTTAAAACATCAAAGGTCAGTGTTCTTATTGGCATGCGGTAGGGGTGTATATTGCCATGTACAATGGAGAACCAGGCCACTTATTTTGTGTCTGGAATAGAAAAGCTTTTTAGCAGCAGGATGTATCGATGCTACATTGTGCAGTACATAACAAAACCACTCAAAACACGACAATTTGCATTATTCAATGCAATGTTTAAATAAACAATAACAGCCAAAATACCTTACTGGTGGAATGATTTCCTGTGTTTGTGACCATAGCTTTTGTGCTACCCTCTCAAATTGCACAATTTCTTAAATGACATGCTTCAGATTTGTGAGCAGTCATTCATACATTTTTGGGGGAAAGATGAACTCTGTTTTCCCTAGAACTTTGCATTGTTAATGAACACATTATTTTGTTGTTACGTGTTTGGGATCTTCTCTAAGGTACCTCCCCTGAGGAAAAAATGAAAAACATGCTGGAGATGTGACGTGACTGATAAGGTAATGTGACAAAATGCATTTCAAAACAAAAACCCTAACTACAATACAGTTCCCCCTGCAAACCTAAAATATTTTCTTCCTGTTTTCAAACTATGCCTGTTGCAAAAACGATTTGGCAAAATAATGTACGTAAATTCAACGACTGAAGATAGCTTGCAGTAAGTTACCTCAAGTCTAAACTCATATCACCTATGCAACAGATTTGACAGTTAGAACGGGGTATGGTTCTGTAGTAGGTGCCAGGTGCACCAGTTTGTGTCAAAAACAGTTCCCCATGTGTATCAAGAATGGTCCACCACCCAAAATACATCCAGCCAACTTGACACAACTGTGGGAAGCATTGGAGTCAACACTGGAACAGCATCCATGTGAAATGCTTTCCACACCTTGTAGAGTCCATGCACTGATGTATTGAGGCTGTTCTGAGGGCAAAGGGGGTGGATTGTACAACTCAATATTAGGAAAGTTGAAGTCAGAAGTTTACATACACCTTAGCCAAATACATTTGAACTCTGGTTTTTCACAAATCCTGATATTTAATCCTAGTAAAAATTCCGTCTTAGGTCAGTTAGGATCACCACTTTATTTTAAGAATGTGAAATGTCAGAATATTAGTAGACAGAATGATTTATTTAAGCTTTTATTTCTTTCATCACATTCCCAGTGGGTCAGAAGTTTGCATATACTTAATTAGTATTTGGTAGCATTGCCTTTAAAATGTTTAGCTTGGGTCAATCATTTCGGGTAGCCTTCCACAAGCTTCCCACAATAAGTTGGGTGAATTTTGGCCCATTCCTCCTGACAGAGCTGGTGTAACTGAGTCAGGTTTGTAGGCCTCCTTGCTCGCACACGCTTTTTCAGTTCTGCAAACAACTTTTCTATAGGATTGAGGTCAGGGCTTTGTGATGGCCACTCCAATACCTTAACTTTGCTGTCCTTAAGCCATTTTGCCACAACTTTTGAAGTATGCTTGGGGCCATTGTCCATTTGGAAGACCCATTTGTGACCAAGCTTAACGATGACTGATGTCTTGAGATGTTGCTTCAATATATCCATATAATATCCCTCCCTCATGATGCCATCTATTTTGTGAAGTGCACCAGTCCCTTCTGATGCAAATCACCCCCACAACATGATGCTGCAATCCCCGTGCTTCACGGTTGGCATCGTGTTCTTCGGTTTGGAGGCCTCCCCCTTTTTCCTCCAAACATAACGATGGTCATTACGGTCAAACAGTTATATTTTTGTTTCATCAGACCAGAGGACATTTCTCCAAAAAGTACGATCTTTGTCCCCATGTGCAGTTGCAAACCGTAGTCTGGCTTTTTTTATGGTGGTTTTGGAGCAGTGGCTTCTTCCTTGCTGAGCGGCTTTTCAGGTTATGTCGATATAGAACTCGTCTTACTGTGGATATAGATACTTTTGTAACTGTTTCCTCCTGCATCTTCACAAGGGTCTTTGCAGTTGTTCTGGGATTGATTTGCACTTTTCACACCAAAGTATGTTCATCTCTAGGAGACCGAACACGTCTCCTTCCTGAGCGGTGCGATGAAGGTACCACGTTCATCTGTACAAACAATAGTATGCAAGTATAAACACCATGGGACCACGCAGCCATCATACCGCTCACACATTCTGACACATTCTGTCTCCTAGAAATGAACATACGTTGGTGCGAAAAGTGCAAATCAATCCCAGAACAACAGCAAAGGGCATTGTGAAGATGCTGGAGGAAACAGGTACATAAGTGTCTATATCCACAGTAAAACGAGTCCACTTTTCTGGTCTGATGAAACAAAAATAGAACTGTTTGGCCATAATGACCATCGTTATGTTTGGAAGAAAAAGGGGGAGGCTTGCAAGCCAAATAATACCATCCCAACCGAGAAGCACGGGGGTGGGAGCATCATGTTGTGGTGGTGCTTTGCTGCTGGAAGGACTGGTGCACTTCACAAAATAGATGGCATCACGAGGAAACAAAATTGTGGCAAAATGGCTTAAGGACAACAAAGTCAAGGTATCACAAAGCCCTGACCTCAATCCTGTAGAAAAGTTCTGGGCAGAACTGAAAAAGTGTGTGTGAGCAGAGGAAACTTGTCAGGTGAAAGCACCCGGGTATACTGCCACTGGGTCCTACAGCGCTCTGAATTCCCACCGGGCTCAAATTGGTGACTGCATTTATTATTGTGATATTCACACATGCTTCCCCATTTCTCATGCAAAATGCAGGTTATAGAGATAGGAGATAGGGAGAGATAGTGTTTTCATACCTTTTCATCTAATTTGAAAGTGTTTTCATACTCATTTTCCTTAATTCCCATTGAGAGAGTAAGGTTTGAAGTTTATAGATTAGTCTATCCAGGTTAGTCTCATCCAGGTTAGACAGCAGCAGCATTATTGTTTAATGGAGAATACATTGGAGAGTGGACATAAACCCTATTCCAAAAAGATAAATTAATCAAATTTTAATTTTGTGTGATTACTATTGCCATCTGCAATAAGACCAAGCCAATTTGATTCATCCACTAATTATAGGATGACCTTGATGGACTTTCAATGGACATGAACTTTTATTCTCAGAATGTTTATTTTTTTCATCTGGAAAGAAAATGATCAAACTAATTTGTTCCTGATTCAATGAATAATATAACTGAATTTAACAGACACAACTGAAAAGAGGATTTTATTAATCAAATAAATATGTGCATTTTTCAGTAATTGATTTCTAGTGTCTCTCGAGATTCCCTTTAACTTACTGTAGCCACAATGGCAAGACAAACTGAACATGGATAATCAAAACATTTTGCAACCACTGAGAGCTGTTAAGCAGATTGAAAATGCTCTGTGAAGGGCTTGGCTGCTTCCAGACTGCTGTCTGTTCTCACTCTGTAAATAATGTGCAGTACGAAAATTATGTGTGTGTCTGTGTGAGTGTGTGTGTGTGTGTGTGTGTGTGGCGTCAATATGCATGTGTGTGTGTTTGTGTGTGTGTGTGACTAGCACATCAAGATGCCTTATTTTTATCTATAGCCTCATGAAGTGATGCATATTGCATATCATTGAGTGTTAAACCACTGTGTTTGTGCAAAGCAGGATGCAAATAAATTCATGACTCATTTCACAACCCTTCAACAGGTATGTGAAGACTGGTTTATTATCTTACAAGAACGTAGGCTTATGTGGTATTTGAATGGGTTTATACAGTGCATTCGGAAAGTATTCAGAACACTTGCCTTTTACACATTTTGTTACGTTACAGCCTTATTATAAAATTGATTAAATAAATGTTTTTCCTCATCAATCTATACACAATACCCCATAGCAACAAACCACCCTAAGCACACAGCCAAGACAATGCAGGAGTGGCTTCGGGACAAAATCTCTGAATGTCCAGCCATAGCCTGGACTTGAACCCAATCGAACATCTCTGGAGAGACCTGAAAATGTCTATGCAGCGATGCTCCCCATCCAGCCTGACAGAGCTTGAGAGGATCTGCAGAGAAGAATGGGAGAAACTCCCCCAAATACAGGTGTGCCAAGCTTGTAGCGTCATACACAATAAGAATTGAGGCTGTAATCGCTGCCAAAGGTGCTTCATCAAAGTACCGAGTCAAGGTTTTGAATACTTAAAATTAAAAAAAATTAAAACATTTACAGAAATGTCTAAAAACCTGTTTTTGTTTTGTCATTATGGGGTACTGTGTGTGGATTGGAGAGGAAAATAAGATATCATCAATTTTAGAATAAGGCTGTAACGTAACAAAATGTGGAAAAAGTCAAGGGGTCTGAAAACTTTCTGAATGCACTGTATACACTACATGACTAAAATTACTAAAAGTATGTGGACACCTGCTCAATGAACATCTCATTCCAAAATCATAGATATTCATATGGAGTTGTTCCCCCTTTTGCTGCTTTAACAGCCTCCACTCTTCTGGGGTGGTTTTCCACTAGATGTTGGAACATTGCAGCAGGGACTTCCATTCAGCCACAAGACCATTTGTGAGGTCGGGCAATGATGTTGGGTGATTAGGCCTGGCTGTCAGTCGGAGTTCCAATCCATCCCAAGGGTGTTCAATGGGGTTGAGGTCAGTGCTCTGTGCAGACCAGTCAAGTTCTTCCACACAGATCTTGACAAACCATTTATGTATGGAGCTTGCTTTGTGCAAGGGGGGATTTTCATGCTGAAACACGGTTGCCACACAGTTGGAAGCACAGAATCATCTAGAATGTAATTGTATGCTGTAGCAATAAGATTTCCCTTCACTGGAACTAAGGGGCCTAGCCCAAACCATGAAAGACAGCCCCAGACCATTATTCCTCCTTCACCAAACTTTACAGTTGCCACTATGCATTGGTGCAGGTAGTGTTCTCCTGGCATCCGCCAAACCTAGATTTGTCTGTTGGGCTGCCAGATGGTGAAGAGTGATTAATCACTCCAAAGAACACATTTCCACTGCTCCATAGTCCAATGGCAGCGAGGTTTACACCACTCTAGCCAATGCTTGGCATTGTGCATGGGGATCTTAGGCTTGTGTGCGACTGCTCTGCCATGGAAACCCATTTCATGAAGCTCCCGGCGAACAGTTCTTGTGCTGACGTTGCATCCAGAGGTTAGTTTGGAACTCGGTAGTGAATTGTTGCAACCGAGGACAGATGATTTTTACGTGCCACGTGCTTCAGCACTCGGCGGTCCCTCTCTGTGAGCTTGTGTGGCCTACCACTTTGCAGCTGAGCAGTTGTTGTTCCTAGACGTTTCCACTTAACAAAAACAGCACTTGCAGGGCAGAAATTTGACTGACTTGTTGGAAAGGTAGCATCCTATGACAGTGCCACGTTGAAAGTCACTGAGCTCTTCAATAAGGCGATTCTACTGCCAATGATTGTCCATGGAGATTTCATGGCTGTGTGCTCGATTTGATACATCTGTCAGTAACGGGGGTTGCTGAAAAAGCCGAATCCACTAATTTGAAGGGGTGTCCACATACCTTTGTGTGTGTGTGTATATATATATATATATATATATATTAGTGTATCTACTTGATGTGTGTGAATATTTGTGTGTGTGCACCAGAATTCTTCTTTTCCATTATGTTTTCCATCTTACTGGAACAAACAATATAATTTCAGTAGAGGGTGTCTGTGATAAAGAATAAAAGAACAAACATCTTGTTTGCTTGCCCCCGCTGCATTGAGGTTGAGCTGGCATAATTGGACTTGTTTTCTTTCCACTCATAGAGACAGAGTCCTTGCTGGTTAGACTAAAGTCACCAGGGATGTGACAGACACGTGTGTAATTTAGTCTCAGGTCCACAATGCCTCCTTCCCTTGATGGATGATGTAACAACAGCACAGACTGGATAATACATATTAGCCGATTCTAGATTTAATTTTGGTTTGGAGATATTTAATATGAGTCTGGAAGGAGAGTTTACAATCTTTCCAGAAACCTAGGTATTTGTAGTTGTCCACATATTCTAAGTCAGAACCGTCCAGAGTAGTGATGCTCGTCGGGCAGCTGGGTGGCTGCAGGTAGTGATCAGTTATCAGTGTCTAAAGAAGGGCCAGATGTATACAGAATGGTGTCCAAAGAAGGGCCAGATGTATAGAGAATGGTGTCGTCTGCGTAGAGGTGGATCAGGGAATCACCCGCAGCAAGAGCGACATCATTGATATATACAGAGAAAAGATAATTGAACCCTGTGACACCCCCATAGAGACTGCCAGAGGTCCGGACAACAGGCCCTCCGATTTGACACACTGAACTCTATCTGAGAAGTAGTTGGTGAACCAGCCGAGGCAGTCGTTTGAGAAACCAAGGCTGTTGAGTCTGCTGATAAGAATACGGTGATTGACAGAGTCCAAAGCCTTGGCCAGGTTGATGAAGACGGCTGCACAGTACTGTCTTATATCAATGGTGGTTATGATGGTGGTTATGCACCCGTGACCAGCTCGGAAACCGGATTGCAGAGTGGAGAAGGTAAGGTGGGATTTGAAAAGGTCAGTGATCTAACTTGGGTTTTGAAGACTTTAGACCCAAACTGTTACAGACCTATATCCATCCTGCCCTGGCTTTCTAGAGTGTCACCTCTGATTCCTGTTAGAAAAAAGTTTGGTTCAAATCAGATGTTATGTACTATATTTATTGAATATCATTTGAATCCTATAAATTAAAACGCCCAATTTGGGTGCAATCAATTAGCTTAATTTCTAAGAGATCAAATTATATTTCAACAAAATAATGTGTCAAGAATGCTAATCTTATCTGTTCCTAACAACAACAAAAAAATGCCAATCCCCTTTCTTGTGCTTTTTGAGGTGGAACGACCCTTGTGCGATTTAATAAACATTGACATGAACGTAGTATAGCAAAGTTTTAATTAAACTTCACATCTTTAGAGTGATGATAAACGGGAAGAGCCAGAGATGTTATTCTGGGACTGGTGCACACGCCCTTTGGGAGACAGGAACTGTAAACCAGTGCCATTCAGCACATCCTGCCAGTGCCCCTGCCTCTAAGCTGTTCTGCTGGGAGCAGCACTGATCAATGTTCCCTCCCAGCCACTCAATTAGCGTCACAGACTCATTAAAAAGACTGGAAGCTGTCAGAAAAAGAGAAGAAGAATGCCATGGATCTACAGTTTCACCTGCGCTGTTTTCTCCAGGTGTGAGAGTGACTAATGCATTAATCATTCATTTTCACTCAGGTTGTTTAATTGTAAGCCTTCCAGGAAAACGCATTTGTAACTGTGAACCCACACATAGTGAATCATGGTGGGGAATAAATAAAGGGGAGCATGTGGCTAACCAGTCTGATTTCCTAGATTACATGAATAAAACATTTATTGATATGCATATCAAAAGAAAGTGTTGACAAAGCAAAACAAAGTGGAGAAAAAGCTAAGCAAAAAAAAGAAGGACAACGAGGAGCTCCTTGCATCTGGTCTGAATCCCTAACATCACCAATTAGCAGGGGCTTGGCTGTGTGACCGTCTGGGGAGCACCTCCTTCTTCATCCTGCCACACAAAGAATAATTGCTTCTCCAGAGGAGGAGCAGGTGAGTGCACCTGGAGAGGCAGGCAGGCAGGCACGCTCCCAGTTACTGAGACACCATGTTAGATTTAATCAACAGGACCTGAGCTCTCACTAATACTATCATCAACGAGATACCCTGGCTAATGAATACCTTAATGGAGTAGAACCATAGCCATGTATAAGGAGGAACATTGATGAGAGTCAGTTTGGAAGGGCATATTATCTTAGAGGAAGTCTAAAAATAAAAAAAATAATGGATTGCTTGGTTCAGTGTAGTCCGTCACAATATGAAAGGAGAGAGGGCTATATTCACTCAAAAAAGAGAGCTGCCTACATCCACATTGATACATTATTCTATTACTGGTAAGGGATTGACACTAGTCCACCTCACATCCAACAGATTGTAATGAAGCATGAACAGCTGTGCTGGTTAGGAGGTCCATCCAGACTGACACCCAGGGGCCATGGGCCACAGAGTCTAAACAGCAGCAGTATCTCTCAGCTGGCCTGGCCTTGTACCAGGGGGTAGGAAGCTATAGAAGCTGCACACACAGTAGAATAAATGACAGAGGTCAATGTTCAGCCTTCCATTGTGAAACTGCCTGGAGAGTATGCCTTTCCAGTGGACATTTAATATCCAACCAGACCATCTGACATGCACGGTAGTCTAGGCACAAGCACAAGTAACTACGTCCTTCATGGCAGTGGACAAGAGCAGAGAGAAGCACAGTATGAATTTCGCAATGGCCATAACAAAAGTACAGTACCAAGTCCAGTTTAACAGTATCACATACTGTTAAGTGCCTTCAGAAAATATTCACACCGATTTACTTTATCCACATTTTGTGTTACAGCCTGAAATTAAAATGGATGTAAATGTAGTTTTGTTCGTCTCTGGCTTGCACACAGTAACCCATAACGTCAAAGGGGAATTATGTTTTTTGACATTTTAGCAAATTAATTAGAAATGAAAAGCTGAAATGTCTTGAGTAAATAAGTACTCAAAACATTTGTAATGGCAAGCCTAAATAAGTTCAGGAGTACACTCTCCATATGCTTGTAATCGTTATGGACTGGGGAGTTTTTCAGAATAAAAAATAAATGTAATGGAGAAAAACTTGGTTCAGTCTGCTTTCCACCAGATACCGGGAGATGAATTTACCTTTCAGCAGGATAATAACAAAAAAACACAAGGTAAAATCTACACTGGAGTTTCTTACCAAGAAGACAGTGAATGTTTCCGAGTGCCAGAGTTCGAGGTTTGACATACATTTGCTTGAAATCCATGGCAATACCTGAAAATGGTCATCTAGCAATGATCAACAACCAATTTGTCAGAACTTGAAGAATTTTGAAAAGAATAATGGGCAAATGTTGAACAATCCAGGTGTGGAAACTTTTTTGAGACTTACCCAGAAAGACTCACAGCTTTAATCGCTGCCAATGGTGACTCTAACATGAATTGACTCAGGGGATTGAACACTTATCTAATAAAGGTATGTACTATACAGTCGTGGCCAAAAGTTTTGAGAATGACACAAATATAAATTTTCACAAAGTTTGCTGCTTCAGTGTCTTTACATATTTTTGTCAGATGTTACTATGGAATACTGAAGTATAATTACAAGCATTTTATAGGTGTCAAAGGCTTTTATGGACAATTACATGAAGTTGATACAAAGAGTCAATATTTGCAGTGTTGACCCTTCTTTTTCAAGACCTCTGCAATCCGCCCTGGCATGCTGTCAATTAACTTCTGGGCCTCATCCTGATTGATGGCAGCCCATTCTTGCATAATCAATGCTTGGAGTCTGTCAGAATTTGTGTTTTTTTTGTTTGTCCACCCGCCTCTTGAGGGTTGACCACAAGTTCTCAACAGGATTATGGTCTGGGGTGTTTCCTGGCCATGGACCCAAAATATAGATGTTTTGTTCCCTGAGCGAATTAGTTATCACTTTTGCCTTATGGCAAGGTGCTCCATTAGCTGGAAAAGGCATTGTTCATCACCAAACTGTTCCTGGATGGTTGGGAGAAGTTGCTCTCGGAGGATGTGTTGGTACCATTCTTATTCACGGCTGTGTTCTTAGGCAAAATTGTGAGTGAGTCCACTCCCTTGGCTGAGAAGCAACCACACACATGAATGGTCTCAGGATGCTTTACTGTTGGCATGACACAGGACCGATGGTAGCGTTCACCTTGTCTTCTCCTGACAAGCTTTTTTCCAGATGCCCCAAACAATCAGAAAGGGGATTCATCAGAGGAAATGACTTTACCCCAGTCCTCAGCAGTCCAATCCCTGTACCTTTTGCAGAATATTAGTCTGTCCCTGAATGTTTTTCTTGACACCAGGCCATCCTCCAAAAGTCTTCGCCCCACTGTGCATGCAGATGCACTCACACCTGCCTGCTGCCATTCCTGAGCAAGCTCTGTACTGGTGGTGCCCCGATCCCGCAGCTGAATCAACTTTAGGAGACGGTCCTGGCGCTTCCTGGACTTTCCTGGGCGCCTTGAAGCCTTCTTCACAACAATTGAAGCGCTCTCCTTGAAGTTCTTGATGATCTGATAAATGGTTGATTTACGTGCAATCTTACTGGCAGCAATATCCTTGCCTGTGAAGCCCTTTTTGTGCAAAGCAATGATGACAGCACGTGTTTCCTTGCAGGTAAACATGGTTGACAGAGGAAGAACAATGATTCCAAGCACCACCCTCCTTTTGAAGCTTCCAGTCTGTTATTCGAACTCAATCAGCATGACAGAGTGATCTCCAGCTTTGTCAACACTCACACCTGTGTTAAAGAGAGAATCACTAACATGATGTCAGCTGGTCCTTTGGTGGCAGGGCTGAAATGCAGTGACAATGCAAATCCAAACTGCTTCTTGAAGCAATGTCAGCACTAGAACTGTCCGACTGGAGCTACATGTAATGGGTTTCAATGACTAAGCATTTGTATTTATTATGGATTTATTCTAGCCCTTCTTTGGACACTGTGTTAACTAACCTCCAGACTAGCTTCATTGTCATACAACTCTCCTTCAGTAGCCTCCAACTGCTCTTAAATGCAAGTAAAACTAAATGCATGCTCTTCAACCGATCGCTGCCCGCACCCGCCTGCCCGTCCAGCATCACCACTCTGGACGGTTCCGACTTAGAATATGTGGCCAACTACAAATACCTGGGTGTCTGGATAGACTACAAAACTCTCCTTCCAGACTCACATTAAGCATCTCCAATCCAAAATTAAATCTAGAATCGGATTCCTATTTCGCAGCAAAGCATCCTTCACTCATGCTGCCAAACATACCCTCGTAAAACTGACCATCCTACCGATCCTCGACTTCGGCGATGTCATCTACAAAATAGCTTCCAACACTCTACTCAACAAATTGGATGCAGTCTATCACAGTGCCATCCGTTTTGTCACCAAAGCCCCATATACTACCCGCCACTGCGACCTGTATGCTCTCGTTGGCTGGCCCTCGCTTCATACTCGTTGCCAAACCCACTGGCTCCAGGTCATCTACAAGTCTTTGCTAGGTAAAGCTCTGCCTTATCTCAGCTCACTGGTCAGCATAGCAGCACCCTCCCGTAGCACGCGCTCCAGTAAGTATATCTCACTGGTCACCCCCAAAGCCAATTCCTCATTTGGCCGCCTTTCCTTCCAGTTCTCTGCTGCCAATGACTGGAACGAACTGCAAAAATCACTCGAGCTGGAGATTCATATCTCCCTCATTAGTTTTAAGCACCAGCTGTCAGAACAGCTCATAGATCACTGCAGCTGTACATAGCCAATCTGTAAATAGCCCATCCAACTACCTCATCTCCATACTGTATTTATTTATTTGCACCCTTGACAACTACTGTGATTATTATTATTTGACCATGTTGGTAATTTATGAACATTTGAACATCTTGGCCATGTTCTGTTATAATCTCCACCCAACACAGCCAGAAGAGGACTGGCCATCCCTCGTAGCCTGGTTCCTCTCTAGGTTCCTTCCTAGGTTTTGGCCTTTCTAGGGAGTTTTTCCTAGCCACCGTGCATCTACACCTACATTGCTTACTGTTTGGGGTTTTAAGATGGGTTTCTGTACAGCACTTTGAAATATAAGCTGATGTAAGAAGAGCTATATAAATACATTTGATTTAATTTGATATTTATCTTGCTCCTTTGCACCCAAGTATCTCTACTTGCACATTCATCTTCTGCACATCTATCACTCCAGTTTTTAATTGATTTATTGTCATTACTTCACCACCATGGCCTCCTTAACTTACCTCATTTGCACACACTGTATATAGATGTATTTTTATATAGATATATATAGATATATTTTCTACTGTATTATTGACTGTATGTTTGTCAATGGTGCGGCAGGGTAGCCTAGTGGTTAGAGCCTTGGGACTAGTAACCGGAAGGTTGCAAGTTCAAACCCCCGAGCTGACAAGGTACAAATCTGTCGTTCTGCCCCTGAACAGGCAGTTAACCCACTGTTCCTAAGCCATCATTGAAAATAAGAATTTGTTCTTAACTGATTTGCCTAGTTAAATAAAGGTAAAATAAAAATTCCTTGTGTAACTCTGTGTTGTTGAACTGCTTTGCTTTATCTTGGCCAGGTCGCAGTTGTAAATGAGAACTTGTTCTCTACTAGCCTACCTGGTTAACCAGGTAGATTAAAAGATTAAATAAATGGAGCCCCATTAGCTGCTGCCAAGGCAGAATCTCCTTGGGTCCAGCAAAATTAAGGCAGAAGGTATCAAAATTGTCAATAAATGTTACACCCACAGAGCTGCGATATTCACGTTGCCAGTTATGGAGGGATAAAAGTCTGCTGAACCGTTCAATGCATTTGTTGGTGAGACCCAATCAGTTGTTTAAAATCCATCTTCAGCTGTCCCTTAATAATATGATTTGACCCCACATGAACCTTGACAGTGTCAGCCCCCGGTGACTGACTAACAGCCTCAGGAAACAACCTGTCGGTATCCTAAACTTTTGCCCCAGGTAAAAATATATGCCTCAGCATTGAACTCCCTATCACAATCGCCATAATGATCCGGCCTCTGCCGTGTCTCGAAGCAGGTTGCGAGGCCAGAGAAGAGAAGAGGACTGCTGAGACGCCGGCTGCGTGCAGGCCACAACAGCCAAAAGGGATAGAGCTCTCATCCAGAGACCACGGCCCCGCGGAGGGGGGCCACGGAGGTCCAGGCTGTGCCCGGTCAGTTGACTGACTAGGACAGGGAGAGGTAGCTGGAGGGGCATCCACACCCATGGAGGGAACACTTAAGCCCCTGGCAGAAGACAGCTGGAACAGGGGCTCAAAGCGATTTGAAAATCTTAAGTCCGGTCACGGGGGAAGAAGGTAGGCGCGCTGAAAATGATTCTTCTCCTTATTTCTGGATTTGAAATGCATCCATTTACGCTCACCTGGAGTCGAACAATGAGCAGCCATTTCTGGTTCAAGCTATTAGAGGGGTGCAGTGGCGGAAATGGATCATCGTCCAGAAAGGTCCCATTATGATCCACTTGGATGGTTTCATAGGAAGCTGTTACGATCGTCGTAATGAGCGGACCAAGACGCAGCGTGATTGAACATCCACATCTTTATTACGGTGAAACTTAAAACAAAAAACAATAAACCAATAACGAAACGTGAAAGTAGTGGTGCACATGCATAAACACAAAACAATATCCCGCAAACACAGGTGGGAAAAATGGCTACCTAAATATGGTCCCCAATTAGAGGCAACGATTAACAGCTGCCTCTAATTGGGAACCATACAAAACATCAACATAGAAATATTGAGCTAGAACACCCCCTAGTCACACCCTGACCTACTACACCATATAGAACCAAGGGATCTCTATGGTCAGGGCATGACAGAAGCATTTTAAAATGCTGATAGTCTCATAGAATCCTTTTTCAGTTCAAAATGTATTTCTTCATGAAGAGTAATAATCCTTTCTTTAGCTGCATCACGTTCAATACATTTTTCACAAATGACAACAATGAACATGTCATAGATTATACATTTAATAGCACGCGAGTCCCCAGCAGATTCAAATGTATTTTCACTGCTGCACACCAACAGTCCAAGGAACAAACATTTCCCGCCTCCACCGGGGACTTAGATGCTCCGGCCGTGGATGCCCATAACAGCCCCCCGTACAACTGTGTTGTTGTCTGTCTCTCCTTGAATGTGAGAGCGAGAAAGAAGCGCAGTGGGGCGAGTAATGTCTGGGTCGGATATCAGTGGCAGGTCGCCGGCTGTTCCTTGCTACGCACCGGCCTGGATGCGTGTTAGTGTAGCCTCTCAGAGCTGTGTCAGGCATGTCCCCAGTGTTTTGGATGACTCATATCTGAGACATATCTGGCTAGTTGTTCTGTATAGACACATAAACACTCCCATCCACAGACTAAGATCACCATGCGCAAAGCAATGATGTAAACCTCACTGCCATTGGACTTTGGAGCAGTGGAAACGTGTTCTGTGGAGTGATGAATCTGGGTTTGGCAGATGCCTGGAGAACTTTACCTGCCCCACTGCATAGTGCCAATTGTACAGTTTGGTGAAGGAGGAATAATGGTCGGGGGCTGTTTTTCATGGTTTGGGTATCAGCATACAATGATATTCTAGACGATTCTGTGCTTTCAACTTTGTGGCAACAAATTGGGGAAAGCCCTTTCTTGTTTCAGCATTGCAATGTGTTAAAACGGCCAGCTTCAGTCAGCTGATTCTAGCCATCCCTTCTGGTTATGTCTAGTTGGGCAGCATAGTCTCCCTTTCAGAGGACCCCCACTTTTGTTAGTGTCTTATTGGTCAAGGTCATGCCAAATACTTATCAACACATCTCCTACAGCTTATCAGTGTCCTTGAATCCCAGGACTTCAGTTTAAGTTAGTCTATGACCCCAACATGCTGTGTGGTCAGAAACATGCTTTCCCCATCCCGATGAGCGCTTCCACAGTTTTCCCTCCAGAGGAACTTTTCCTCCTATGGACTGAATCCCTGTATGGCTGATGTTTAATTAACCACATAGTTAATGTCAGTTCTCAATGGACTGATTCTCAGTTAACTGAACCATGAGTGGTCAGATGTGTGTGTGAATGCGGACATCTTCTTCCGTTAAACTCCCCTTAACCTGGACATCCGCCTCATCCTTGGTTTCTTAAGGTTAAGGCCTAAGGTTTCTTATTATATTCGATTCTATACAACCCTACCTCTATTTTTCACAATGTCCCCGTTCACAAAGCGAGGAACATACAGAAATGGTTGATTGAGATCGGTGTGGAAGAACTTGACTGGCCTGCACAGAGCCCTAACCTCAATCCCGTTGAACACCTTTGGGATGAATTGGAACACTGACTGCGATCCAAGCCTAATCACCCAACATCAGTGCCGACCTCACTAATGCTCATGTGGCTGAATGGAAGCAAGTCCCCGCAGCAATGCTACAACATCTAGTGGAAAGTCTTCCCAGAAGAGTGGAGGCTGTTATAGCAGCAAAGGTGGGACCAACTCTATTAATGCCCATGATTTTGGAATGAGATGTTCGACAATCAGGTGTCCACATACCTTTGGTCATGTAGTGTATCAGTGTTTAATTTTTCATATTTGTTTTTACAAGTTCTCATTTACAACTGCCACCTGGCCAAGAATAAAGCAAAGCAGTTCGACACAAACAACAACACAGAGTTACACATGGAATGTGGTATGTGCGCTATTTCTATGCTTCCCATTCTTAAGTTTAGTTTTTGTGTCTTTTACATTCGGTTTTCTACACCAGCTTCAAAAAGCTGAAAATACAATATTTTGGGTTATGGAAAATATATTTCACAGCGGTTTTGGTAGTACAATTGTTCTCTCCACAATGACTGTTTGTTTTGTCACATACACTGAAATTAGGCTAACTATTACAACTTTAGCAACCAGGAAATGGCAGAGCGATTTCTTTATATTGCACTTTGAAAAGCTCAATCAATCAGTGAGAGAAGAGCACTGCCGGTCACCACATCAATTGTAGGCCAATTTCAGGGCCAGTTGACAAAGGTATCCCACCTAAAATTACTTTCATTTGTAATAGATATGAGTATTGCTTTCTCTTCTTCTGTCTTTAGAGAGATCAATGTGTTTAATAGAATAATAATGCTATAACTCACGCTTTTGATTAGCCAATCACTAGAAAGCTAAATGCTTTTTTCCTTGAGATAATACTGGAGCTTTTGCCTGACCTGCTAGGGGAAAAAAAAACTATAATTAATTTCATGAGATTCTCACTAATGTGCAAGATGCTAAGTGTTAATTACTTTAAATAGGTTTTCAGTTGCATAGACACATTGCAGAGAAAGCAATTTCCATAAAATTGACTATTTGTGATAGTATGGCGTTCTGTTGGCACTAATATCCCTCCATATAATCTTATTTTGTAAACATTTAGGAACTGATTTATACATTTCTAAACTGAAAGTAAAGTTAAGAGCAATTCAATGAATCCTTAGATATACACACATGTCTGGGCATGTGAATAGGTTTTGATTTAGAGGTGATTGTGACAAAAAAATCAATTAAGATTTCTATTAGAGATATATGTTGAGAACAAAAAAACTCAATTTCCATGCAATGTAAAGTGATAAGGGTTATGAAGCGCCTGCTGCGTGGGCCCCAATGCAAGGGAAAGATAAGGACACTAACAGAGTGTATACATACACCATTATGCCCCCTTCTCAATGTTGGGTTAGGAGAGTAACCAGAGCAAGCTATTTACTGCTATATCGGTATACTTATTCACAACAGCAGCAGTAGGTCGGAGAGACAGCACTCTTACATAAACATGAAATAGTTTTATGAAAATTGGCTTTGTCTATATGCCAAGTACTGGGTTTGCTTTACAAGCCATGAATAACTTGGTCAAATAACTGTTGTGGCATCCTGCTGTTTAATTTCTTGCCTGAAAAAGTTGAGTATGAACCATGAAAATAAAATGAAGTGAGGTTGATAAAAACTACAACTACAAGTTAATATAAGACCTCAATAGCTGAACGATGCATTGTAAAGTGACTTTGTAAAATCAAATTCATGCATTTGCAGTGGGCTTGTATTGCCTGTGGAGGTTTATACAGTATACAGTGGCAAGAAAAAGTATGTGAACCCTTTGGTATTACCTGGATTTCTGCATAAATTGGTCATAACATTTGATCTGATCTTCATCTAAGTCATAACAATAGACAAACACAGTGTGCTTAAGCTAATAACACACAAATTATTGTATTTTCCTGTCTATATTGAATACATCATTTACATTTTCACAGTGTAGGCTAATGACTTCTCCAAAAGATAATTGGAGTCAGGAGTCAGCTAACCCGGAGTCCAATCAATGAGACAAGATTGGAGATCTTGGCTACAGCTGCCTAGCCCTATAAAAAACACTCACAAAATTTGAGTTAGCTATTCACAAGAAGCTTTGCCTGATGTGAACCATGCCTCGAACAAAAGATATCTCAGAAGACGTAATATTAAGAATTGTTGACATGCATAAAGCTAGAAAGGGTTACAAAAGTATCTCTAAAAGCCTTGATGCTCATCAGTCCACAGTAAGACAAATTGTCTATAAATGGAGAAAGTTCAGCACTGTTTCTAGACTCCCTAGGAGTGGCCATAAGGGAAAGATGACTGCAAGAGCACAGCGCAGAATGCTCAATGAGGTTAAGAAGAATCCTAGAGTGTCAGCTAAAGATTTACAGAAATTACAGACATTTCTGGAACATGTTAACATCTCTGTTGACAAGTCTACGATACGTAAAACACTAAACTAGAATGGTGTTCATGGGAGAACACCACGGAAGATGCCACTGCTGCCCAAAATAAACATTGCTGCACGTCTGAAGTTTGCAAAAGTGCACCTGGATTTTCCACAGCGCTACTGGCAAAATATTCTGTGGACAGATGAAACTACAGTTGAGTTGTTTGCCAGGAGCACACAACACTATGTGTGAAAAAAATGCACAGCACACTTATCAAAAACTTATCCCAACTGTAAAGTATGATGGGGTGCATCATGGTTTGGTGCCGCTTTGCTGCCTCAGGATCAGGACAGCATACTATCAGACAGAAAAATGAATTCCCAAGTTTATCAAACCATTTTGCAGGAGAATGTTAGGCTATCTGTCTGCCAATTGAAGCTCAACAGAAGTTGGGTGATGCAACAGGACAACGACCCAAAACACAGAAGTAAATCAACAACAGAATGGCTTCGATAGAAGAAAATACGCCTTCTGGAGTGGCCCTGTCAGAGTCCTGACCTCAACCCAATTGAGATGCTGTGGCATGATCTCAAGAGAGCGGTTCACACCAGACATTCCAAGAATATTGCTGAACTGAAACATTTTTGAGAAGAGGAATGGTCAAAAATTCTTCCTGACCGTTGTGCAGGTCTGACTACAGAAAATGTTTGGTTGAGGTTATTGCTGCCAAAGGAAGGTCAACCAGTTATTAAATTAAAGGGTTCACATACTTTTTCCACCCTGCACTGTGAATGTTTACACAGTGTGTTCAATAAAGACATGAAAATGTATAATTGTTTGTGTGTTATTAAACAGACTGTGTTTGTCTATTGTTGTGACTTAGATGAAGATCAGATCAAATTTTATGACCAATTTATGCATGAATCCAGGTAATTCCAAAGGGTTCACATACATTTTCTTGCCATTGTATAACACATATTGTATTGTACTCTGCATGGCCTCTCCTGATAACATTTGTACTAAGCTGCTGTTCCTGTACAGTAAACACCAGGATGTACAGAACAGCTGGTGTCTTTCCCTCTTTGTCCTTCTGATTCATGTCTATATACCTTTCATGTTTTGTCCTTCAAGATCTTGAAAACAACTTCTTCCGTCCTATTGAAATCCCAGAAAAAAAGATGAACCGAAAATTAATCTTTGAAGGGAGTCATGCAACCTTGAATCACCAACATGCCTTTTAGGATATGGACATAATGTTAGTGGCTTCTTCAAATATAAAGTGCATTCGCAAATTATTCAGACCCATTCACTTTTTGCACATTTGGTGACATTACAGCCTTATTTTAAAATTGATTCAATTAAAAAAAATGCTCATTAATCCACACACAATACCCTATTTTTGTATGCAAATTTATAAAAATTAAAACCTAAAAAATTAATTTACATAACTATTCAGACCCTTTGCTATGAGTCTCAAAATTGAGCTCAGGTGCATTCTGTTTCCATTGATCAGCCTTGGGATGTTTCTACAACTTGACTGGAGTCCACCTGTGGTAAATTCAATTGATTGGACATGATTTGGAAAGGCACACACCTGCCTTTATAAAGGTCCCACAGTTGACAGTGCACGTCAGAGCAAAAACCAAGCCATGAGGTCGCAAGAATTGTAAGTAGAGCGCCGAAATAGGGTTGTATTAAGGCACAAATCTGGGGTAAGGCTACCAAAATATTTCTGCAGCATTGACAGTCCCCAAGAGCATTGTGGCCTCCATCATTCTTAAATGGATGAAGTTTGGAACCAGCAAGACTGAGCAATCAGGGGAGAAGGGCCTTGGTCGGGGAGGTGAACAAGAACTCGATAGTCACTCTGACAGAGCTCCAGAGTTCATCTGTGGGGATGGGAGAACCTTCCAGAAGGACAACCATCTCTGTAGCACTCCACCAACCAGGCATTTACGGTAGAGTGGCCAGACGGAAGCCACTCCTCAGTAAAAGGCACATGACAGCCCGCTTGGATTTTGCCAGAAGGCACATGAAGGACTCTCAGACCATAAGAAGCAAGATTCTCTGGTCTGATGAAAACAAGACTGATGTCTTTGGCCTGAATGTGAAGAGTTATAGTGGTGGCCGCATCATGTTATGGAGATGTTTTTCAGTGGCAGGGACATGGAGATTAGTCAGGATCAAGGAAAAGATGAACTGATCAAAGTACAGAGAGATCCTTGATGAAAACATGCTATAGAGCACTCAGGGCCTCACACTGGGGCGAAGGTTCACTTTCCAACAGGACAACGACCCTGAGCACACAGCCAAGACAACGCAGGAGTGACTTCTGGACCAGTCTCTAAATGTCCATGAGTGGCTCAGCCAGAGCCCAGACTTGAAACCCATTCAACCTGACAGAGCTTGAGAGGATCTGTAGAGAAGAATGGGAGAAACTCCCCAAATACAGGTGTGCCAAGCCTGTAGCGTCATACCCAAGAAGACTTGAGGCTGTAATAGCTGCCAAAGGTGCTTGCCAAAATGTATTTATTTATTTTCTTTATGGGGTATTTTGTGTAGATTGAGAATAGTGTGTAGATTGATGAAGGGAAAAAAATGATTTAATACATTTTAGATTAAGGCTGTGACGTAACAAAGTGAAAAAAGTCAAGGAGTCTGAATACTTTCTGAATGCACTGTAGGTATACTATATATATATATACAGTACCAATCAAAAGTTTAGACACACCTAGTCATTCAAGAGTTTTCAACATTGTAGAATAATCGTGAAGAGATCAAAACTATGAAAAAACACATCATGTAGTAACCAAAAAAGTGTTAACCTCTCTTGGGTAGGGGGCAGTATTTTCACGTCCGGATGAAAAGTGTGCCCAAAGTAAACTGCCTGTTACTCAGGCCCAGAAGCTAGGATATGCATATAATTGGTGGATTTGGGTAGTAAACACTCTAAAGTTTCTAAAACAGTTAAAATTATGTCTGTGAATATAACAGAACTGATAAGGCAGGGAAAACCCCGAGGACAAACCATCCCAAAAAATTAATATTTCAGCCTACCACTGTTTTCAATGGCTGTCACTTTTATTATAAGGCAAAATCCTCCCAGATTGCAGTTCCCAGGGCTTCTACTAGATGTCATCAGTCTTTGGAAAGAGTTTCATTCTGGTTTTTGGAAAAAATTAGCCAGAAATGGTAGTTTTTGAAGGTGGCTCTAATTTTGGCTGTAGTGTTTCCAAGCGCGTGGAAGAGAGCGCGTTCTTTGGTATTTCTTTCCGGTAAAGACTATAACGATTCTCCGTCTTAACTTTTATAGTTTATTTACGTATTAGGGTACCCAAGGTTTGATTATAAACGTTGTTTGACTTGTTTGGAAAAGTTTATTAGTAACATTTGGGATTAATTTTGTATGCATTTTGATGGAGGGAAACTGGGTGGATTATTGACTGAAGTGCGCCAGCTAAACTGAGTTTTTATGGATATAAAGAAGGACATTATCGAACAAAAGGACCATTTGTGATGTATCTGGGACCTTTTGGAGTGCCAACAGAAGAAGATCATCAAAAGTAAGGCATTTATTATATCGCTATTTCTGACTTTGGCGCACCTGCCTGGTTGAAATATGTTTTTCATGCTCTTGTATGCGGGGCGCTGTCCTCAGATAATCGCATGGTGCGTTTCGCCGTAAAGCCTTTTTGAAATCTGACACAGTGGCTGGATTAACAAGTTAAGCTTTATTTTGATGATTTACACTTGTGATTTTATGAAAGTTAAATATTTATAATTCTGTAGTTTGACATTCGCGCTCTGCAAATTCACCGGATGTTGGGCAGGTGGGACGGTAGAAGTTAAACAAATCAATGTATTTTATATTTGAGATTCTTCAAAGTAGCCACCCTTCTCCTTGATGACAGCTTTGCAGACTCTTAGCATTCTCTCAACCAGCTTCATTAGGTAATCACCTGGAAGGCATTTCAATTAACAGGTGTGCCTTGTTAAAAGTTGATTTGTGGAATTTCTTTCCTTCTTAATGCGTTTGAGCCAATCAGGTGTGTTGTGACAAGGTAGAGGTGGTATACAGACGATAGCCCTATTTGGTAAAAGACCAAGCCCATATTATGGAAATAACAGCTCCATATCATTGCTTACCCTCTTGCTCTTTTGCACCCCAGTATCTCTACTTGCATCATCCGCACATGTATCACTCCAGTATTAATGCTAAATTGTAATTATTTTCACCTCTCGGGCCTATTTATTGCCTACCTCCCTACTCTTCTACATTTGCACACACTGTACATAGATTTCTCAATTTTTATTTTATTTTGTGTTATTGACTGTGCGTTTGTTTGTGCAACTCTGTGTTGTTTTTGTCGCACTACTTTACATTATCTTGGCCAGGTCACAGTTGTAAATGAGAATTGTTCTCAACTGGCCTACCTCATTAAATAAAGGTGAAAAAAAGAAGAAAACACAAGCAATGGACATTAAAATCTGTCCAAATTGGAGATTTTTGGTTCCAACCGCTGTGTCTTTCTGAGATGCAGAGTAAATGAACGGATGATCTCTGCATGTCAAATCAAAATCAAATCAAATTTTATTTGTCACATACACATGGTTAGCAGATGTTAATGCGAGTGTAGCGAAATGCTTGTGCTTCTAGTTCCGACAATGCAGTAATAACCAACAAGTAATCTAACTAACAATTCCAAAACTACTGTCTTATACACAGTGTAAGGGGTTAAAGAATATGTACATAAGGATATATGAATGAGTGATGGTACAGAGCAGCATAGGCAAGATACAGTCGATGGTATCGAGTACAGTATATACATATGAGATGAGCATGTAAGCAAAGTGGCATAGTTAAAGTGGCTAGTGATACATGTATTACATAAGGATGCAGTCGATGATATAGAGAACAGTATATACCTATGCATATGAGATGAATAATGTAGGGTAAGTAACATTATATAGGGTAGCATTGTTTAAAGTGGCTAGTGATATATTTACATCATTTCCCATCAATTCCCATTATTAAAGTGGCTGGAGTTGAGTCAGTGTCAGTGTCAGTGTGTTGGCAGCAGCCACTCAATGTTAGTGGTGGCTGTTTAACAGTCTGATGGCCTTGAGATAGAAGCTGTTTTTCAGTCTCTCGGTCCCAGCTTTGATGCACCTGTACTGACCTCGCCTTCTGGATGATAGCGGGGTGAACAGGCAGTGGCTCGGGTGGTTGATGTCCTTGATGATCTTTATGGCCTTCCTGTAACATCGGGTGGTGTAGGTGTCCTGGAGGGCAGGTAGTTTGCCCCCGGTGATGCGTTGTGCAGACCTCACTACCCTCTGGAGAGCCTTACGGTTGAGGGCGGAGCAGTTGCCGTACCAGGCGGTGATACAGCCCGCCAGGATGCTCTCGATTGTGCATCTGTAGAAGTTTGTGAGTGCTTTTGGTGACAAGCCAATTTCTTCAGCCTCCTGAGGTTGAAGAGGCGCTGCTGCGCCTTCTTCACGATGCTGTCTGTGTGAGTGGACCAATTCAGTTTGTCTGTGATGTGTATGCCGAGGAACTTAAAACTTGCTACCCTCTCCACTACTGTTCCATCGATGTGGATAGGGGGTGTTCCCTCTGCTGTTTCCTGAAGTCCACAATCATCTCCTTAGTTTTGTTGACGTTGAGTGTGAGGTTATTTTCCTGACACCACACTCCGAGGGCCCTCATCTCCTCCCTGTAGGCCGTCTCGTCATTGTTGGTAATCAAGCCTACCACTGTTGGGTCGTCCGGAAACTTGATGATTGAGTTGGAGGCGTGCATGGCCATGCAGTCGTGGGTGAACAGGGAGTACAGGAGAGGGCTCAGAACGCACCCTTGTGGGGCCCCAGTGTTGAGGATCAGCGGGAGGAGATGTTGTTGCCTACCCTCACCACCACTGGGGGCGGCCCGTCAGGAAGTCCAGTACCCAGTTGCACAGGGCGGGGTCGAGACCCAGGGTCTCGAGCTTGATGACGAGCTTGGAGGGTACTATGGTGTTGAATGCCGAGCTGTAGTCGATGAACAGCATTCTCACATAGGTATTCCTCTTGTCCAGATGGGTTAGGGCAGTGTGCAGTGTGGTTGAGATTGCATCGTCTGTGGACCTATTTGGGCGGTAAGCAAATTGGAGTGGGTCTAGGGTGTCAGGTAGGGTGGAGGTGATATGGTCCTTGACTAGCCTCTCAAAGCACTTCATGATGACGGATGTGAGTGCTACGGGGCGGTAGTCGTTTAGCTCAGTTACCTTAGCTTTCTTGGGAACAGGAACAATGGTGGCCCTCTTGAAGCATGTAGGAACAGCAGACTGGTATAGGGATTGATTGAATATGTCCGTAAACACACCGGCCAGCTGGTCTGCGCATGCTCTGAGGGCGCGGCTGGGGATGCCGTCTGGGCCTGCAGCCTTGCGAGGGTTAACACGTTTAAATGTCTTACTCACCTCGGCTGCAGTGAAGGAGAGACCGCATGTTTTCATTGCAGGCCGTGTCAGTGGCACTGTATTGTCCTCAAAGCGGGCAAAAAAGTTATTTAGTCTGCCTGGGAGCAAGACATCCTGGTCCGTGACTGGGCTGGATTTCTTCCTGTAGTCCGTGATTGACTGTAGACCCTGCCACATGCCTCTTGTGTCTGAGCCGTTGAATTGAGATTCTACTTTGTCTCTGTACTGACGCTTAGCTTGTTTGATAGCCTTGCGGAGGGAATAGCTGCACTGTTTGTATTCAGTCATGTCACCAGACACCTTGCCCTGATTAAAAGCAGTGGTTCACGCTTTCTGTTTCACACGAATGCTGCCATCAATCCATGGTTTCTGGTTAGGGAATGTTTTAATCGTTGCTATGGGAACGACATCTTCAACGCACGTTCTAATGAACTCGCACACCGAATCAGCGTATTCGTCAATGTTGTTGTCTGACGCAATAGGAAACATCTTCCAGTCCACGTGATGGAAGCAGTCTTGGAGTGTGGAGTCAGCTTGGTCAGACCAGCGTTGGACAGACCTCAGCGTAGGAGCCTCTTGTTTTAGTTTCTGTCTGTAGGCAGGGATCAACAAAATGGAGTCGTGGTCAGCTTTTCCGAAAGGGGGACGGGGCTGGGCCTTATATGCGTCGCGGAAGTTAGAGTAACAATGATCCAGGGTCTTTCCACCCCTGGTTGCGCAATCGATATGCTGATAAAATTTAGGGAGTCTTGTTTTCAGATTAGCCTTGTTAAAATCCCCAGCTACAATGAATGCAGCCTCCGGATAAATCGTTTCCAGTTTGCAGAGAGTTAAATAAAGTTCGTTCAGAGCCATCGATGTGTCTGCTTGGGGGGATATATACGGCTGTGATTATAATCGAAGAGAATTCTCTTGGTAGATAATGCGGTCTACATTTGATTGTGAGGAATTCTAAATCAGGTGAACAGAAAGATTTGAGTTCCTGTATGTTTCTTTCATCACACCATATCACGTTAGTCATAAGGCATACGCCCCCGCCCGTCTTCTTACCAGAAAGATGTTTGTCTCTGTCGGCGCTATGCGTGGAGAAACCCGTTGGCTGCACCACCTCGGATAGCGTCGTTCCAGTGAGCCATGTTTCCGTGAAGCATAGAACGTTACAGTCTCTGATGTCCCTCTGGAATGCTACCCTTGCTCGGATTTCATCAACCTTGTTGTCAAGAGACTGGACATTGGCAAGAAGAATGCTAGGGAGTGGTGCACGGTGTGCCCGTCTCCGGAGTCTGACCAGAAGACCGCCTCGTTTCCCTCTTTTTCGGAGTCGTTTTTTTGGGTCGCTGCATGGAATCCACTCCGTTGTCCTGTTTGTAAGGCAGAACACAGGATCCGCGTCGCGAAAAACATATTCTTGGTCGTACTGATGGTGAGTTGACGCTGATCTTATATTCAGTAGTTCTTCTCGACTGTATGTAATGAAACCTAAGATGACCTGGGGTACTAATGTAAGAAATAACACGTAAAAAAAACGCGAAGCGAGGCGGCCATCTCTGTCGGCGCCGGAAGTAAACTTGTGTGGTTTGATGCACCTGTGCGGTTCTCACTGTGAAACATGGAGGAGGTGTGATGGTGTGGGGGTGCTTTGCTGGTGACACTGTCAGTGATTTATTTGGAATTCAAGGCACACTTAACCAGCATTGCTACCACAGCATTCTGCAGCGATACACCATCTCACCTGGTTTGCGCTTAGTGGGACTACTATTTGTTTTTCAACAGGACAATCACCCAACACACCTCCAGGCTGTGTAAGGGCTATTTGACCAAGAATGAGAGTGATGTAGTGCTGCATCAGATAACCTGATCCCCACAATCACCCCACCTGTTTTGGGATGAGTTGGACAGCAGAGGGAAGGAAAAGCAGCCAACAAGTGCTCAGCATATGTGGGAACTCCTTCCAGGTGAAGCTGGTTGAGAGAATGCCAAGTGTACAAAGCTGTCATCACGGCAATGAGTGCCTACTTTGAAGAATCTAAAATCAAAAATATATTTGATGTTTTTAACACTTTTTCGGTCAATACATGATTCCATATGTGTTATTTCATAGTTTTGATGCCTTCACTATTATTTTACATATAGGCACAGTTGAGAAAGCATAAAAGAGCAAACAAAGCTGATGCAACATCCTCATTCTGAGAAGTGATCAGGAATATCAGGCATCATTTTAGCGACGCTTTTGCGAAAAGCAGCAGATACATTCATGCCTGGAAAGGATTATTTTGTTCCATGTTCTTTCCTGGATTCTAATAATGTCGTTCCCAGAAACCTCTGCCCGAATATGCAAAGACTCTATTGGACCAACGGGTCAAACTTAGCTTTTGTTAGCCAATACAGAGAGCCGGGAGAAAAACTCCAGACACATGGGCATTGACTTAATCAGCTTAATCTACCAACCAATTATCTCCCACAATACTTTTCCTCTAACCCTCCCCTGTACGCTAGCACAACACAAGCACAAGCCTTGCAGTCATGTGATTCACAAAAATGTAATGATGACAAATACTTTATTCAGTAAGGTCACTCCCATAGAATTCTATGGTCACTCCCACTAACGGCAACTTTGAGCGGTTGATATCCCAGTCCTATATGCGCTGTGCGCAATAGCCATGGGACTATATTAGGGTTCTAACAACAGGGGATTTCCACAGAGACAGGAATAAAACTACAGTAATGTCCCTGGAGATGTGAAGGTTATCTCACTCACCATTTAACCATAGAGAACTCCTTTGTGTGCACAATGTCTCTTTAATATAACTTTTTCATTTACAAGGCACTGGAACCTTTGTAAAATTTTGAGGCCTCATGGAGTACAATATTTTTTATTCTCCACGAGCACAGTAATCATCTCAGGTGTGGAAATCACATGGTTCTGCGACAGGCAGCAAAACTGAGGGCTGAGTTCATAAGTGCCATTAGTGCTACTTAGCATAACTGTGCTAAGGGTCTAAAGTAAAGGATGAATTAAAGTAAGGGATGTGTCATCATCATAGTGGAGCAAGCAGGAGTAACAGGCAGGGCATCAGGATTCTGAGCGTGTCCTGGGGAAGAGTGTGGCGCTACGGTGGGCTAATCAGACGCTAACAGGGAGGCTGAGAGTGACGCGAAGGCAGGGGAAACAGGAGGCAGCACTGTTGAGGCACAATAGCAGAACAAAAGAACACGCCTAGCAGGGGACAGAGATCATTACAGCCCCCTCAACACATTTGGTGCATTCTAACTGTGAATCCTTGCCTTTTCAGTGGTAACCTTCCCTTTCACTGGCATTCACCACGTTGCTTGACCTTTTCAGTCAGTTTCACAAGCTGCATTCAGACAGCTACTGCACGTAATGAAAGACGAGTGCCTTACAGTACATGGCAAACTGGGATCACGCCTTTCCAAGATAAAAAATAACTATAGAACCTGATCTCACCTAGGAGAAATTCAACATGGATAAAATGTTATGTGCTTGTTATACCAAAAGGACAATTACCATTAAAGACAAAATTTGAGTTATAATACTACATTTGGAATTTTTGCCCACAGTGGTCTTGTACATTTGAACAACAGGTCAAGTTTTCCTTTGGTTGACATAATTACAATACAGTATAGTTTATGTGATGGTCCTCAAAGACAAACACATCAAGGGCAAAAACTGTTTCTCTCACAAATCATAAATTCTCGCCAAAGAGGCAGTGGCTCTGCTAGCTTTACTCTATGAGTACTGTGCAGGCAACAAACTGTGCTTATAAGATGCTGGTCAATCAACCAGTGCCACCTCCTGAGTGATGCTGAGTGACCACCAGAGTCAGATTTGAATGACATTATAAGAACCAAAAACAAGTATGCAGTCTGCACCCAATGGGCACATACTGGATGAATCAATGTTGTTTCCATGTCATTGCAATGAAATGACTTTAAACCAACATGGAATAGTTGTTGAATTGATGTGTGTGCCCAGTGGGCAGAGTCCTTTCCAATAAAACCCAACTCTTAATCATGAAAATAAGAAAGGTTTGCTATTTCAAAAAAGTCTAGTGTTGGATTGAGTAATGCATGGGAGGGTATACTAGAGCCAGAGCATAATGCTTCATCAGCCTCTTGATTAAACACTGAGAAATCCAACTGTGGTTCACTGTTGACCCCACCAATTTGTAAGAAAGACAAATTGAAGCTCTCCATCAAAATGTGATCAATGCTGGAGAGCCCTGGGAGGGACAACGGGCACCCATTGTATAATGAAGCTATAATTCAGTTTTACTGTACATGAATGTCGGATACTCCAAAACCCACAATAAGGATTTCTGTGTGATTCATGTCCCCCTGTTCCCCTGTTATACTGTATATCAATTAGAGAGTAAGTATTACTGTGTTTCTTTCACTGCAGCTTTAATGGCAGAGAGAGAAATCAGAACTACTCCCCATGAGACTATATTTCCCCCTGAAAGATTTTCAATGGCACTGTGGACAGTGATGACGGGGTTCAAGGGGGTTATTATAATACCGCTTCTGATTATTGTATTACGTTTGATGTAGGGATTAATTCAATTAACAAAAACACACTTCCATTATGGATAAGCATGGATGAAAGGATGGGTTATTTCATGTTCATAGCATCTTTAATCTTCACAAGAACTAACCAACGTCTTACATACACTGTGCATTGACTTAACCGTCATTTCTATGACTGGAAGAACATAATCTACTCACAAAAATGTTTTAAGTGTGTGCACTTTAAAAAATGTCACCATCCACAACGCAGATGTAAGCAACAACCTTAGATCGTTGTTACTTCCCCCTTAGCCCCCTAATTATTATATAACCTAAATAACTTGCATCTGGCATAAAAAACAATAATGACAGGAGTTCCAAAACAATGAAACCTTGATATCAATGTTAATGCTATCAATGACCTTTTATCTATACTTAACCTAATTATGTATATTTTGCCAGAATCGGAGGAGAGCTTATCTGTTCAACAAACCAAATTATTTCAAATAGAGCTACTGCTATAGAGGCAATCATTCGATCATGACAATAGAAGTCCAAATCTTCTATTTTCATCTGTTGTCAAATACTTCAACTTTATGCCCTTGACTCTGCAGTAAATTCTACAGTTTAAGCATAGTGCAGTGTTTTTTTCCCTTTTTTTCTATAATAAACTAAATATGACACCTCTTATCAAAATATGACTCAGTATCAATAATATGTCACTGTGAATCAATGATATGACACTGATATTGGGCCTTGATCGTTTTCTGATTACCATCCTCCATTGTCCAGTCGTTATATAAAACATTTTCTGAAAGCCTAGTAAAAAAAAAAAAAGTATTTAACTTATTTACAATGACAGCCTACCGGGGAACAGTGGGTTAACTGCCTTGTTCAGGGGCAGAATGACAGATTTTTACTTCCCCTTATGCTCAGGGGGTGAGAGAAGGTATTTGAGTACTCACAGGAGGGCTTCCATGATGGGAAGTATTCTTTGTAAGGCCTTATTCCTTTATTTATTCCTTTATTATTCCTTTATTCCTATATTGGTCCACAATAGACATTCAACTTTTTATTTTTGTTATGTATTTTTTTAGAGTCAATGTTTTTATTTATTATATTTTGGGGCCAATCTCTTCGGAAGACAAAAATAAACGTTATTTTTCCCACTTTTTATTTTGTAGTTACATGTACAGTGCCTTCGGGAACTATTCAGAACCCTTGACTTTTTCCACATTTTGTTACGATACTGTCTTGTTCTAAAAAATATATATTTTTTAAATATCTTCTCCTCATAAATCTACACACAATAGCCCATAATGACAAACCAAAAACAAGTTAATACATTTTTGCTCATCTATTAAAAATAAACAAATAAAATATCACATTTACAGAAGTATTCAGACCGTTTACTCAGTCCTTTGTTGAAGCACCTATGGCATCGATTACAGCATAGAGTCTTCTTGGGTATGATGCTACAAGCTTGGCACACCTGTATTTGGGGAGCTCTGTCAGGATGGATGGGGAGGGTTACTGCACAGCTAGAGTGCATTCAGAAAGTATTCAGACCCCTTGACTTTTTCCACATTTTGTTATGTTACAGCATTATTCTAAAATTGATTTAATCATTTTCCCGCCTCATCAATCTACACACAATAACCCATAATGACAAAGACCCGTTTCTCAGTACTTTGTTGAAGGACCTTTGGCAGCGATTACAGCCGAGGTTTCTTGGATATGAAGCTACAAGCATGGCACACCTGTATTTGTGGAGTTTTTCCCCATTCTTCTCTGCATATCCTCTCAGATGTTGGATTGGGTTCAAGTCCAGGCTCTGGCTGTGCCACTCAAGGATATTCAGACACTTGTCCCGAAGCCACACCTGTGTTGTCTTGGCTGTGTGCTTAGGGTTGTTGTCCTGTTGGAATGTGAACGTTCGTCCAAGTCGAAGGTCCTGAGCACACTGGAGCAGGATTTCACTAAGGATTTCTCTGTACTTTGCTCCGTTCATCTTTCCCTTGATCCTGAATAGACTCCTAGTCCCTGCAGCTGGAAAACATCCCCACAGCATGATGCTGCCACCACCATGCTTCACCGTAGGGATGGTGCCCGGTTTCCTCCAGACAATTATTCAATTGTGCTGTGATGTTTCACATGCATTTCTAATCGCATAGTATCTACAGATTGTAAGTTAAAGATGAATACAGTTGAAGTCGGAAGTTTACTTACACTTAGTTGACTGTGCCTTAAACAGCTTGGAAAATTCCAGAAAATTATGTCATGGCTTTAGAAGCATCTGATAGGCTAAATTACATAATTTGAGTCAATTTGAGGTGCACCTGTGGATGTATTTCAAGGCCTACCTTCAAACTCAGTGCCTCTTTGCTTGACATCATAGGACAATCAAAAGAAATCAGCCAAGACCTCAGAATATAATTGAAGACCTCCACAAGTCTGGTTCATCCTTGGGAGCAATTTCCAAATGCCTGAAGGTACCACGTTCATCTGTACAAACAATAGCATGCAAGTATAAACACCATGGGACCACGCAGCTGTCATGCCGCTCAGGAAGGAGACGTGTTCTGTCTCCTAGAGAAGAATGTACTTTTGTGGAAAAAGTGCAAATCAATCCCAGAACAACAGCAAAGGACCTTGTGAAGAAACTGGAGGAAACAGGTACAAAAGTGTCTATATCCACAGTAAAACGAGTCCTATATCGACATAACCTGAAAGGCCGCACAACAAGGTAAAAGCCACTGCTCCAAAGCCGCCATAAAAAAGCCAGACTACGGTTTGCAACTGCACATGGGGAAAAAGATCAAACTTTTTGGAGAAAGGTCTTCTTGTCTGATTAAACAAAAATATAACTGTTTGGCCATAATGACCATCGTTATGTTTGGAGGAAAAAGGGGGAGGCTTGCAAGCCGAAGAACACCATCCCAACCGTAAAGCACGGGGGTGGCAGCATCATGTTCTGGGGGTGCTTTGCTGCAGGAGGGACTGGTGCACTTCACAAAATAGATGGCATCATGAGGAAGCAAAATTATGTGGATATATTGAAGCAACATCTCAAGACATCAGTCAGGAAGTTAAAGCTTGGTTGCAAATGGATCTTCCAAATAGACAATGACGCCAAGCATACTTCCAAAGTTGTGTAAAAATGGCTTAAGGACAACAAAGTCAAGGTATTGGAGTGGCCATCGCAAAGCCCTTACCTCAATCCTATAGAAAATGTGTGGGCAGAACTGAAAAAACATGCGTGAGCAAGGAGGACTACAAACCTGACTCAGTTGCACCAGCTCTGTAAGGAGGAATGGGCCAAAATTCACCCAACGTATTGTGGGAAGCTAGTGGAAGGCTACACCGAAACATTTGACCCAAGTTAAACAATTTAAAGGAAATGCTACCAAATACTGATTGAGTGTATGAAATAATTCACTCTACTATTATTCTGACATTTCAGATTCTTAAAATAAAGTGGTGATCCTAACTGACAGGGAATTTTTATTATGATTAAATTTCAGGAATTGTGAAAAACTGAGTTTAAATGTATTTGGCTAAGGTGTATGTAAACTTCTGACTTCAACTGTATTTTTACTAAACGTATTATTGTATTGTTGATTGATTGCCTGGATATTTTTTTTAAATGCCTTCCTAACCATCTTAAATAAACATGCCCCATTCAAGAAATGTAGAACCAGGAACAGATATAGCCCTTGGTTCTCCCCAGACCTGACTGCCCTTAACCAACACAAAAACATCCTATGGCGTTCTGCATTAGCATCGAACAGCCCCCGTGATATGCAGCTGTTCAGGGAAGCTAGAAACCATTATACACAGGCAGTTAGAAAAGCCAAGGCTAGCTTTTTCAAGCAGAAATTTGCTTCCTGCAACACTAACTCAAAAAAGTTCTGGGACACTGTAAAGTCCATGGAGAATAAGAACACCTCCTCCCAGCTGCCCGCTGCACTGAAGATAGGAAACACTGTCACCACTGATAAATCCACCATAATTGAGAATTTCAATAAGCATTTTTCTACGGCTGGCCATGCTTTCCACCTGGCTACTCCTACCCCGATCAACAGCACTGCACCCCCAACAGCAACTCGCCCAAGCCTTCCCCATTTCTCCTTCTCCCAAATCCATTCAGCTGATGTTCTGAAAGAGCTGCAAAATCTGGACCCCTACAAATCAGCCGGGCTAGACAATCTGGACCCTTTCTTTCTAAAATTACCTGCCGAAATTGTTGCCACCCATATTACTAGCCTGTTCAACCTCTCTTTCGTGTCGTCTGAGATTCCTAAAGATTGGAAAGCAGCTGTGGTCATCCCCCTCTTCAAAGGGGGGGACACTCTTGACCCAAACTGCTACAGACCTATATCTATCCTACCATGCCTTTCTAAGGTCTTCGAAAGCCAAGTCAACAAACAGATTACCGACCATTTCGAATCTCACCATACCTTCTCTGCTATGCAATCTGGTTTCAGAGCTGGTCATGGGTGCACCTCAGCCACGCTCAAGGTCCTAAACGATATCTTAACCGCCATCGATAAGAAACATTACTGTGCAGCCGTATTCATTGATCTGGCCAAGGCTTTCGACTCTGTCAATCACCACATCCTCATCGGCAGACTCGACAGCCATGGTTTCTCAAATGATTGCCTCGCCAAATTGGAGGGTCTGCTGTCCGGACCTCTGGCAGTCTCTATGGGGGTGCCACAGGGTTCAATTCTTGGACCGACTCTCTTCTCTGTATACATCAATGAGGTCGCTCTTGCTGCTGGTGAGTCTCTGATCCACCTCTACGCAGACGACATCATTCTGTATACTTCCGGCCCTTCTTTGGACACTGTGTTATCAACCCTCCAGGCAAGCTTCAATGCCATACAACTCTCCTTCCGTGGCCTCCAATTGCTCTTAAATACAAGTAAAACTAAATGCATGCTCTTCAACCGATCGCTACCTGCACCTACCCGCCTGTCCAACATCACTACTCTGGACGGCTCTGACTTAGAATACGTGGACAACTACAAATACTTAGGTGTCTGGTTAGACTGTAAACTCTCCTTCCAGACCCATATCAAACATCTCCAATCCAAAGTTAAATCTAGAATTGGCTTCCTATTTCGCAACAAAGCATCCTTCACTCATGCTGCCAAACATACCCTTGTAAAACTGACCATCCTACCAATCCTCGACTTTGGCGATGTCATTTACAAAATAGCCTCCAATACCCTACTCAACAAATTGGATGCAGTCTATCACAGTGCAATCCGTTTTGTCACCAAAGCCCCATATACTACCCACCATTGCGACCTGTACGCTCTCGTTGGCTGGCCCTCGCTTCATACTCGTCGCCAAACCCACTGGCTCCATGTCATCTACAAGACCCTGCTAGGTAAAGTCCCCCTTATCTCAGCTCGCTGGTCACCATAGCATCTCCCACCTGTAGCACACGCTCCAGCAGGTATATCTCTCTAGTCACCCCCAAAACCAATTCTTTCTTTGGCCGCCTCTCCTTCCAGTTCTCTGCTGCCAATGACTGGAACGAACTACAAAAATCTCTGAAACTGGAAACACTTATCTCCCTCACTAGCTTTAAGCACCAACTGTCAGAGCAGCTCACAGATTACTGCACCTGTACATAGCCCACCTATAATTTAGCCCAAACAACTACCTCTTTCCCAACTTTATTTAATTAATTTATTTATTTTGCACCCCATTATTTTTATTTCTACTTTGCACATTCTTCCATTGCAAAACTACCATTCCAGTGTTTTACTTGCTATATTGTATTTACTTTGCCACCCTGGCCTTTTTGCCTTTAACTCCCTTCTCACCTCATTTGCTCACATTGTATATAGACTTGTTTATACTGTATTATTGACTGTATGTTTGTTTTACTCCATGTGTAACTCTGTGTCGTTGTATCTGTCGAACTGCTTTGCTTTATCTTGGCCAGGTCGCAATTGTAAATGAGGACTTGTCCTCAACTTGCCTACCTGGTTAAATAAAGGTAAAATAAAAAATTAAAAAATTGACTGTGGATTTCCAAATCTCTCAACAGTGCTATTTGCAGGGTACATTTTTCAATAAATGTTGCTGCACTGTCGGAACTAGAAGCACAAGCATTTCGCTATCACCGCAATAGGATCTGCTAAACACGTGTATGTGACAAATAAAATTTGATTTGATTTGGATTGGATTTTTCAGCCATTTTTGAACCAGTGACCAACCTGTGTCTTTGTAGCACACTCTGCAGTGCTGAGATGGTTGTACGCCCCATATACAGTGGGGCAAAAAAGTATTTAGTCAGCCACCAATTGTGCAAGTTCTCCCACTTAAAAAGATGAGAGAGGCCTGTAATTTTCATCATAGGTACACTTCAACTATGATGGACAAAATCAGAAAAAAAATCCAGAAAATCACATTGTAGGATTTTGTATTAATGTATTTGCAAATTATGGTGGAGAATAAGTATTTGGTCAATAACAATAAACTGAAAAATTGGGCGTGCAAAATTATTCATTTATTCATGATGCTCTCTGCGCTTTTAACGGACCTCTGAGACTATCACAGTGCAGGTGCATTTATACGGAGACTTGATTACACACAGGTGGATTGTATTTATCATCATTAGTCATTTAGGTCAACATTGGATCATTCAGAGATCCTCACTGAACTTCTGGAGAGAGTTTGCTGCACTGAAAGTAAAGGGGCTGAATAATTTTGCACGCCCAATTTTTCAGTTTTTGATTTGTTAAAAAAGTTTGAAATATCCAATAAATGTCGTTCCACTTCATGATTGTGTCCCACTTGTTGTTGATTCTTCACAAAAAAATACAGTTTTATATCTTTATGTTTGAAGCCTGAAATGTGGCAAAAGGTCGCAAAGTTCAAGGGGGGCGAATACTTTCGCAAGGCACTGTAATAAGGGGATCTGCTGTACCTATGTTATGCAGGAAAAAGTACGTTTTAAAATCATTTGTCTTGGTTAAAAACAGGTTGTCATCCACTAGGTTTTGATTACATTTCCAATATTCTGTAAGAGTAATGTGGACGGCAATTATTTGATGGTCCAACCAAATTGTGGCTCCTATCAAAACCTTTTTTGACTTTTCGTGCTAGTGTGAATGATACAAGAAAGTATTCAAGACGACTGGCTTGATTAAGCCTCACGCATGTATATCTCACTAGGTCTGGATTTTTAAGCCTCCATATATCCACTAGTTCTAACGTGTCCATGATATTCGTAATTTCACAAAGTGCATGTAGTGTGATTTCCTTTGAAATCCATTGGTGTACTTAACTGTATTATAATCTCCCACCATAATAATAGTGTCATTTGTTGCTTTTGAGTTCCATAGATTAGTATATACACTGCTCAAAAAAATAAAGGGAACACTTAAACAACACAATGTTAACTCCAAGTCAATCACACTTCTGTGAAATCAAACTGTCCACTTAGGAAGCAACACTGATTGACAATAAATTTCACATGCTGTTGTGCAAATGGAATAGACAACAGGTGGAAATTATAGGCAATTAGCAAGACACCCCCAATAAAGGAGTGGTTCTGCAGGTGGTAACCAGAGACCACTTCTCAGTTCCTATGCTTCCTGGCTGATGTTTTGGTCACTTTTGAATGCTGGCGGTGCTTTCACACTAGTGGTAGCATGAGACGGAGTCTACAACCCACACAAGTGGCTCAGGTAGTGCAGCTCATCCAGGATGGTACATCAATGCGAGCTGTGGCAAGAAGGTTTGCTGTGTCTGTCAGCGTAGTGTCCAGAGAATGGAGGCGCTACCAGGAGACAGGCCAGTACATCAGGAGATGTGGAGGAGGCCATATGAGGGCAACAACCCAGCAGCAGGACCGCTACCTCCGCCTTTGTACAAGGAGGAGCAGGAGGAGCACTGCCAGAGCCCTGCAAAATTACCTCCAGCAGGCCAGAAATGTGCATGTGTCTGCTCAAAAGGTCAGAAACAGACTCCATGAGGGTGGTATGAGGGCCCGACGTCCACAGGTGGGAGTTGTGCTTTCAGCCCAACACCGTGCAGGACGTTTGGCATTTTCCAGAGAACACCAAGATTGGCAAATTCGCCACTGGCGCACTGTGCTCTTCACAGATGAAATCAGGTTCACACTGAGCACGTGACAGACGTGACAGTCTGGAGACGCCGTGGAGAACATTCTGCTGCCTGCAACATCCTCCAGCATGACCGGTTTGGTGGTGGGTCAGTCATGGTGTGGGGTGGCATTTCTTTGGGGGGCCGCACAGTCCTCCATGTGCTCGCCAGAGGTAGCCTGACTGCCATTAGGTATCGAGATGAGATCCTCATACCCCTTGTGAGACCATATGCTGGTGCGGTTGGCCCTGGGTTCCCCATAATGCAAGACAATGCTGGACCTCATGTGGCTGGAGTGTGTCAGCAGTTCCTGCAAGAGGAAGGCATTGATGCTATGGACTGGCCCGCCCGTTCCCCAGACCTGAATCCAATTGAGCACATCTGGGACATCATGTCTCGCTCCATCCACCAACGCCACGTTGCACCACAGACTGTCCAGGAGTTGGCGGATGCTTTAGTCCAGGTCTGGGAGGAGATCCCTCAGGAGACCATCCGCCACCTCATCAGGAGCATGCCCAGGCGTTGTAGGGAGGTCATACAGGCACGTGGAGGCCACACACACTACTGAACCTCATTTTGACTTGTTTTAAGGACATTACATCAAAGTTGGATCAGCCTGTAGTGTGGTTTTCCACTTTAATTTTGAGTGTCACTCCAAATCCAGACCTCCATGGGATGATAAATTTGATTTCCATTGATAATTTTTGTGTGATTTTGTTGTCAGCACATTCAACTATGTAAAGAAAAAAGTATTTAATCAGAATATTTCATTCATTCAGATCTAGGATGTGTTATTTTAGTGTTCCCTTTATTTTTTGAGCAGTGTATATTTTCAAATAAGTGCTTCATCATTATTTGGACCATATAGATTAATTAGCCACATCTGTTTATTGTCCAATAGCATATTTAAAAGGGATATACCTTCCTTGCAGATCTGTTTGGACAGTTTGCACATTCGGATCGAAATTGTTATTAGTTAATATCATCACCCCTTTTGAGTTTCTTTGCCCAAGGTGAGTTTCTTTGCCCAAGGTGAGTTTCTTTGCCCACTCCATGGTGCAGTGTTAGTTACCACAGAATCAATGTCATTGCCATTTTTTCCTCTAATGATTAAATCTCACACTGATTTGCAATCATTGCATCCAATTTAATATTTTCATTTTTAGTTTAATGTCTGCAACACAATCTCCTCCTTTATATTCATAGTGATTAAACTAACTTCAGTCAACCTTTACTGACTGACACCCCTTCCATACAATTATTTACTTTAACAACCCCCTTTCATATTAAATACATTTAGCAACCTCATTATTTGTATTGTAATGGAACAAAAATGATGATTTATGTTTGCCTGTGGCAGGTGTAATTTGAGTTAGCTTCATTCTGAACTATGGATTTCACACTGCAACCTGCCCTAAATACATAAGAATAAGGACACAAAACTTCACAAAAATAGCTCTTGCGTGCATCAAAAGTTCTTAATAAGGTACGTTACCTGCCAGGCACCCCATGAGTGACTTCAGCACCAGCAGTTTCCATAGCAACATCATCGTCAGATTTCTGGGGTCAAAGTAGACTCACATCCAATCACAAATGTATGGAATCCTTTTGGTACCTTTCTGGGTCTTCACTCTGTATAACAAGAGACAGGTGAAATGAATTCCATGATAAGATACAAAGACAGTACCTTTCTCAAGTGCTAATAAAAGGACTATCTACCGCATGTTGGTTAAACATTAAAGCTGAAATCCTTAATTGAAACAATTACAAATTACCCGGAGAAGTGTAACCACTCTTAAATTCAAAGCGAGCTATGTGTGCAAGAATTGAAGGCAGTTCTACGGTAAAATAGTGACTTTGAATTTGCAATCATTGGTTTTTGTTTGATATCAAAAGTATAGTTTTAACTATGTTTTAAGGCTATACAGTGTTTGTTTACATTTACTTTGTTTACAATTGTTGGCATAAAACAGGCATATATTTTGGGTTCTAATGTGTAACAAAGGTTGAACTAAGCTCATGAGGCATTTCTAAGTTTTTTCTTCAAGAATGAATAGGTACAGTATATATCATTAATCATATCCTATAAAGTATTTGTTGGGGTAGCCTAGTGGTTGGGATAACCTAGTGGTTAGAGTGTTGGGCTAGTATCCAGAAGGTTGCAAGTTCAAATCGACAAGGTACAAATCTGTAGTTCAAGGCACTTAACCCACTGTTCCTAGGCTGTCATTGAAAATAAGAATTTGTTCTTAACTGACTTGCCTAGTTAAATAAAGGTAAAATAATCTCACTTTAAAGGAATATGATGGCATGCCTCGCTTCTGATGACATGTCAAGGACTAGGGCAATGCTTTCCAAACTTAACATTCACGGCCTACTGTAGGTCATCATTCGTTTAGATTTTTAAAATGATGAATGTATCAGAAATTAACCTAGCTATTACAGTGAAAGAATACCATGCTACTGTTTGAGGAGAGTGCACAGTTATGAACTTGGAAATGTATTAATTAGGCACATTTGGACAGTCTTGATACACCATTTCGAACAGAAATACAATGATTCATTGAATCAGTCCAAAACTTTGCACATACACTGCTGCCATCTAGTGGCCAAAATCAAAATTGTGCCTAACCTGGAATAGTACATTATGGCCTTTTTCCTTGCATTTCAAAGATGATGGGGCACATTTTTTTGTTTACAAAAATAATTAATATATATTTGTATTATCTTTAACCAGATCTAATGTGTTATATTATCCTACATTAATTTCACATTTCCACAAACTAAAGAATATGCATATCCTTGCTTCAGGTCCTGAGCTACAGGAAGTTAAATTTGGGTATGTAATTTTAGGCAAAAAATGAAAAAAGGAAGCCTTGAATGTGAACAAAGACATTACTTTGAAAGTATACATCAAATTAAGGAATTAGATGATTGAGTTAAACTTACTCTATTCTCTTTCACCCCCCCAAAAAAACATTACATGTACAATGTAACTCTCAATGCACAGACTATCATAAAAAAATACCTTACTGCTTTTTTCTCCCTCCCAAAGTCAGGCTGGAGCCTATTCTATTTCATGAAAAGCTACAGCAAAAATAGCAAAAATAGCACAGATTTCATGTTTGGCGCAAAGTAATTACAAGTGACATGCATTTCCACACCCATGAACAATACAGTTCCAGACACACCTATTTTTAAGCCTATTTTGGTAGCTCCTTCTTGAACATACTGTGGCACATCTACACTTAATAATACCAATTCACTTCTACGTTCATAAACGTTGCATGCCACAGCAGGAGATGAGGTGTAAAAAACATGTCAGTGATCCCAGTGTCAGTGTCAGATGTGTTTAATTCCCCAGCAGAAACACCAGGGGTATCGCCATGGAATCTGTACCCAAACCTGAAGAGCCTGCATTGTTTCAGAGGGATAGTAATTATCTGAGTGCTCCAGGCCATCAATGTAAAGAGCAGAAGAGAAGGGGGGATAAAAATAAAATCAATGCCATCCAGAGACAGTGTCCCATGGCAGTACTTTTACAACATTAGCTTACTGTAACCTGCTGCCCTACAGACAATATAATGCTTACTCATTTACATCAGGACAGGAAACTGCATTCTATGTTTGGTAGGAGAGTAGTGTATAGTGAACTTTGAAACGTGGTCATTTTGTTATTGTCAGTCTTTGAATAAGTATTTCATATCGTTTGTTGACAGACAAATATGATCCAATTAGGATTTATTCAGAAGCTGACACAACTAATTGCTGTATTGTTTAAATTTGAATGACACATTTCCCTCTCATTTCCTCTGCTCAACTCCAAACCCCAAAAACAACACGTTTTTGGAGAGGACAGAATAATATGTGTACATCTCAAAATGAGTGATTGTTCAAAGTAACTAAAATGAAAAAATAAGCTTATAAGATAGTTCCTCTTTTCAGGGTCTCTCAAAGGTTTGCACGGACTTTGTCAACAGCTAACTGTTTCACGTGCTGATGTTTAAGCCTTTGTTATTTCCTCGAGTGACAAAGGTATATCTAAATCAGTGATGGACTATTATCTACTTGTCCTCTGTGACAGAGTTCTGTCATCACAGGCCCCAATTCAATCAATTATAAACAAATGTAAAACCGCACTGAGGGTTATCTCAGAATGTTTACACTGTCTCGGAGATGTTCCTCTTAAGGACCTTGTCATTGCATAAAAAGTGCCAAATTGGGATAGATATGGGTTTCAGTAGCAGGGAGATGTAAATGAAACAGAATGGGGGTAGGCAGTTGGATGTACAGTATGCAGCTTGCCACAGAGTCTGAGAGAACAACACAGAATAAGTCTGAGGCAAATGTCAGAAGCTGCCTCTGGAAAAGCTGTGTACACTCGTTACAAAGGCAATACAGCAATATGACAAGCTAAGTAATGCAATGTACAATTTGAAAAGCTTCTCTAGAAAACAAGCTGCAATGATCCCATGTCCCCTAGGTAAATACATGTTTATTCATGGATCTAGTATATAATAACAACCCACACCATCCCATTACACCGCAAACAGGCTCTTGTTGGCTTTTCACTATCTAAACAGAGGCAGAAGCAGTATTGAAAGTCTTCTTCAGTTCTTGCTTACTGAATTGTAATACTACATTTCAAAGACACGCTTGAGCAATGCAATAATCATAGGTTCCAAAACACTAGGAGCAAGAAATCAATGAGACCAGAATATTGTATTTTCTTCACTTTCAGAAAAATATGGTCTGAAACTTAAGCCTGGATTTGTCAGTGGGTCACATTCAATATCTTATCTTTATTTCAATCAGCGTCCTCTAATGAATCCCTCTCCCTGAAGATTCAAGTTATATTTCATCACTTTGCATATTGACAAGATGTATTTCCTTTACAACAGCTGGATGAACTGATTGCAAAATCTGCCATTTATTTGGACCACCTCAATCACACACCATAACTTTATGAAGACGTAGTGTTACTTCCATCAACCCAGTTCTCCAATAAAAGAGTTAGGTACTGTATCTCACTATGGGAAACACGTTGGGCATGACCAAACACAGAAGCTCCAATGACACCACATCTGTCAAAGAAAGACAGGTCCCAGAAGTGACAGGGGAGCTCCATCTCCCTCATATAAACCACTGCAGAACCTAGACATGACATTCTCAATCTCTTCCACATGAAAACCACATTAGAAGATGTCCTCAGCAAGTCTGGATTATCAGTCTTCTAATCAACATTTCACCACAAACATTACAAATGAATGACATACGCACCATTTAATGATGTACTATGCAGAAATTGGTCCTCCATTTCCTGGCTTCTAAAATTCGAATAGTTTGCTTAATTCAGTTTATGCGACAAAACAAGCAAGTATAGTGTAGATAATCATTGTACCATCTAAATTGCTATGAAATATATTTTCCATAATAAAAATATATTATTTTCAGCTGTTTGAACCAGGTGTACAAAACTGAAAGTAAAAGACGCAAAAACAAAACTTAAGCATGAGAAGCATAGAAATAGTGTACATAGAACAGATCTACCGCTTCTTAGACTTGCTTTCAACGAGAATGACAGCTCTATAACAGAAAAGGTTACATATTGCAGCTTTAAATATCTTTGTAACCTGGGGGCTGTCCTATGAGAGGCTTTTCTTGTTGGGTAATGTCCTTAATTTGTGTGGCAGACATGACATGATAGTGTATCAAATGATGTGTGCTGAGCAACAGAGGTCAGATAACTGACCATTGATACATACATCATAGCATATGCCTATGGTGATATCTTATTATGGTAATAATAGCACAGACCTCTGAGACAAAGGTAGGCTCAACATTGACAATAAATGATGCCTCAACAGAGTTAAGTGAATGAGAGAATGAGCTATTACATAAGCTATTGTATAATGATCAGATATTGTATTTTACTGCACTTGTAATGCTTGAGTAATGACTACTGGTGTCCTAATTAATCACAAACCATATGAACTTCAACAGTGATAAAGGCTTTTACAGACTTGGTCTACCAGACATTTCTCTACCATGGGTTTTCAACTTGGATGTCTTTCTCTCATTGTCCTGCCACAAGCAGTCTATTGCTTGAATAGAAAGGTACACGGGGTATCAAGAGCCCTCTCACACCATGACAGCATTAGAACAGTCCCTCTCAGGGTCGAGCATAGTCATTAATGGGAACAGAAACATTCAAAACTGTTGTAAGGAAGAACACACAATAGCTACCTAGGGCTTCAACTTCCAAAAATACATAGCCTTACATTGTCCTTCTTAGCAGCCAGATTACAACCTCTCCTTCAACGTGACCAAGAGAAAGGACATGATTGAGGACTACAGGAAAAAGAAGACCGAGCACACCCCCATTCTTATCTACGGGGTTGCAGTGGAGCAGGTTGAGAGTTTCAAGTTTCCTTGGTGTCCACATCACCAACAAACCTACATGGTCCAAGCACACCAAGACAGTCGTGAAGAGGGCACGACAAAACCTATTCCCCCTCAGGAGACTGAAAATATTTGGCATTGGTCCTCAGATTCTCAAAAGGTTCTACAGCTGCACCATCGAGAGCATCCTGACTGGTTGCATCACTGCCTGGTATGGCAACTGCTCGGCCTCCGACCGCAAGACACTACAGAGGGCAGTGCAAACGGCCCAGTAAATCACTGGGGCCAAGCTTCCTGCCGTCCAGGACCTCTATACCAGGCAGTGTCAGAGGAAGGCCCTAAAAATTGTCCTAGTCATAGACTGTTCTCTCTGCTACCGCACGGCAAGCGGTACCGGAGCGCCAAGTCTAGGTCCAAGAGGCTTCTAATCAGCTTCTATCCCCAAGCCATAAGACTCCTGATACCTAATCAAATTTCTACCCAGACTATTTGCATTGCCCCCCCTCTCCCCCTCTTTTACACCCCTGCTATTCTCTGTTTTTATTTTCTATGCATAGTCAATTTAATAACTCTACCTTCATGTACATATTACCTCAACGAATAAACAGCCCCGCACATTGACTCTGTATCGGTACTCCCCTGTATATAGTCTCCCTATATTTATTTTACTGCTCCTCTTTAAATTACTTGTTACTTTTATCTCTTATTCTTATCTGTTTGTTTTTTTTTATAACTGCATTGTTGGTTAGGAGCTCGTAAGTAAGCATTTCACTGTAAGGTCTACAAATGTTGTATTTGGCACATGTGACTAATACAATTTGATTTGATTTGGTTCTTTGTATGTAACCTTCTTGTCTGAAACACGTCTTGTCTGTAAGAATCCCATTATACTCTGCTCTACTCTGTCTGGACACAGTGCATTGCCTTAGCTTGACTTTTTGTATAACCACCATAATGAACATCAGAATAGAGGAGCAGACAGCCTTGAGCTAAAACACAGCACACAAATCCCTTTCTTATAAAGCTGTGCAACCTCTGCCAGCTTGGAGCACAATAAACAGAGAAACTACTATAACACTGCTCAACTATCAAGATGTCCAAGAGTTCTGTTGCTGACACAATTGCTGTACTGTTTGGAGGTACAGGAAATGATCCACAAAGCCTGTTCTGATCCTCATTTAGAAGTAAGTTGATCAATAAATATTCACAATAATATTGATTGAATATCCAGAAGTATTGACTAGAACTATAAGCTACAAGTATCAACTAGTAGTATTAATCACTTCTCAAAGTGAAATCTACCAGAATATCTGTAGACTGGTCCAATCTGTATGTGCTTTAGGAGCTAACTCCCCTGACTATCTTTGTCATGTCATGTCATGTTATGCCATTACATATGGCATGAAGGCCACAGTCAGAGGGATTGGCTGAAGCACTAACATACCTGAGACTGGGCTAGAACATCAGTGCCTCATATTACTAACAGAATGGTATCTACTCCTGATAAAAGCACCGGCTGAAACACAGTGGGTGTTATCAGTGGTGACTAGATGTTGGCAGTGGACAATTAAAGTAACTGCCAAGTGAAAATCTCATTTAGAAAAATGTATATTCTGTTAAAGATGCACTATGCAGAAATTGCTCAGACATTTCTGGGTCAAAAATTCTATTTCAGTTTATGTAATAAAACAAGCAAGTATAGTGTAGAGAACCATTGCAGCATATAAAACCCACTGAAATATATTTTCCATAATCAAAAATATTTTATTTTCCACTGTTTGAAGCTGGTGTACAAAACTAAAAGTAAAAGACGCAATCAACTCAATTTAAGAACAGAAAGCATAGAAATATCACACATAGATCAGACCTACTGCTTCATAGATTTGCTTTCAATGAGAATGACAGCCCTAAAACACACATTTCTATATGAATTTGGCCGAGTCGACATCTATAACTCATGTCCAAATAATGTTGTTTACTCATCCTATACTTGTATTTGTGGCCAAGGCATAAATGCTTGGAAAAACACTTTCAAAAAACCTCTTTAAACTTATTTCAGCAGACTGTTTAAAAAAATACTTGCTATTTCCTCATAGAACATGGGTTATCTCCCTGAGGAGGATGAGCTGGTCTAGAGGAGGATGAACTGGCCAATCAGTGGCCTACTTGCATGAATATCTTTAATGACCGTTATATGCCCACACCATTCCAACATAGAACAGCTGCTATTTAACATAATGAAATTACAATTTTTGGTAAGGTAAACTATTTCACTCATGTTCTAAGTAATTATAGGTCATATTTCACAGAAAGCTGGAAACACTGGGCAGTTACTTTAAGTCACGTAGATCATCCAGGGGAGCGATATGACCGGCTCCATCACTAATACATCAGTATGTCTCTCAAACCTATGCTCACTGGGCTGTCGCGCACAAGCCAAATTACAATATAATGTGTTTCCTCGTTATTAAACCCAATGGAAGCTGAACAACTTGAGTTGTGTGCAGTAATTGAACTCCATATAATGAGGTCAAAGTATGCAGCATTACCCTTTCTGTGAGGTCAAGAATACAGCATCAACATCAATATGAGGTTAACGGAGGTTTGAAATCAATTAATTTTTCAAACTAGAAAATGCCAAAGCCTTGTAACCACCAAGCCCCCACCAATCCTCTCCCTCAACTATACTTGACATGGATGCTTGAATTCCCTCGCAGACGAGACAGTAAAAAAAAAAGACTATTTCACACCATGACAATTGTCCCAGATTCACATGGATAAATAAAGAATAGAAATAATAAAATAGTTGCATTCATAAGAAAACTGAATCAAACCCAAGGCTCATCTGCACAGTATATAACTCACCTGCCATACAGTATATGGATATTTCCATTGATAAAGTGAATGAATATGAAACAGACCCTTCGGATGATTCAAGATGGGTTAAATAGCTGACCTTTTTAACATGTCCAGCACAGAGTAGATATTTTATAACCTGCTGTGATTTATGTGTATTTGACTGCAGATACTTGATGCTGCGTTGCTTTGTACATTTGTAAGGCTGACTAGATAATGCTGCATGCTGCATAGTAGTTTTTATAAACACTAAGCCATTCTGGTTGCCTACTTCCCTTGAATGCAGCGGTCAATTATTTAACCTCAGGAGTCATATTTTTAGCCTTTCTAGAAAGCATAGCGTGTCCACCAGTGTTATCCTCCTGGATAGCATTTCAACACTGAACAAACGTGTTCATATCATTCTTTTCCTTTGATGCCCTTTCAGTTGACTTTCTGTCAATCACCCAGGTAATTTCCCATGTTTGAAATGCACCAGCATGAATAAGAACTTCCCTCATCTCTTAATTGCAGCACTAGGAGGTCAGTATTTTGCTATTTGCATGTACTGTAAATTTTATGAGTTTCCCTGAAAACATTAGCCAAGACATTTCCCCTTATATGAGCAACAGGGGACATTTTACTATCTGTGTAAATGAAAGAAGTACACGAATAGTACTCATGCTGAACAGTGTGTCAAACCAAAAAACATGTTTTTGCTCTGAATACAACACTCCTTCCATGGCCTCCAACTGCTCTTAAACTATAGTAAAACCATATGCATGCTTTTCAACTGTTCACTGCCCGCACCCACCCACCCACCCGACTAGCATCACTACTCTGGACGGTTCTGACTTAGAATATGTGGACAAGTACAAATACCTAGGTGTCTGGCTAGACTGTAAACTGTCCTTCCAGACTCATATTAAACATCTCCAATCCAAAATTAAATCTAGAATCTGTTTTTATTTCGCAACAATGCCTCCTTCACTCACGCCGCCAAACATACCCTCGTAAAACTGACTATCCTACCGATCCTCGACTTTGGCGATGTCATTTCCAAAAATAGCTTCCAATACTCTACTCAGCAAACTGGATGTAGGCTCTCACAGTGCCATCCGTTTTGTCACCAAAGCCCCTTATACCACCCACCACTGCGACCTGTATGCTCTAGTCGGCTGGCCCTCGCTACATATTCGTCGCCAGACCCACTGGCTCCAGGTCATCTATAAGTCTATGCTAGGTAAATCTCCGCCTTAACTCAGCTCACTGGTCATGATAACAACACCCACCCGTAGCACGCGCTCCAGCAGGTATATCTCACTGGTCATCCCCAAAGCCAACACCTCCTTTGACCGCCTTTCCTTCCAGTTCTCTGCTGCCAATGACTGGAACGAATTGCCAAGATCACTGAAGCTGGAGACTTATATTTCCCTCACTTTAAACATCAGCTATCTGAGCAGCTAACTGATCGCTGCAGCTGTACATAGCCCATCTGTAAATAGCCCACCCAATCTACCTACCTCATCCCCATATTGTTTTTATTTACTTTTCTGCTCTTTTGCACATCAGTATTTCTACTTGCACACCATCATCTGTTCATCTATCACTCCAGAAGTAATTTGCTAAATTGTAATTACTTCGCTACTATGGCCTATTTATTGCCTTACCTTGTCACGCCATGTGCACACACTGTGTATAGACTTCCTTTTTTTCTCTATTGTGTTATTGACTGTACGCTTCTTTAGTCCATGTGTAACTCTGTGTTGTTGTTTGTGTCGCACTGGTTTGTTTTATCTTGGACAGTTCGCAGTTGTAAATGAGAACTTGTTCTCAACTAGCTTACCTGGTTAAATAAAGGTGAAATAATATTTGTATTTTTTTATAAAAAATGTAAATACACATGCAGGCTTCTGATACAACATGCTATTCAACATGCTATTCATAGGATGAATACTAGCACTCCATGTTCTATGAATGCTATATTATATTTTTCTAAAGTCTACAGAATGCAGACTGTTTTGAATCAGGATATAAAATTTGCCTTGCATTTTTGTTTCCAGTCCAACTTGTTTTACAAGATCGTATTCTATCGAATTCATTCCACCAGAAAGCATAAAACGGATAGTAAAGCAGGATGGAGCCTTTACTGGAAGCTCTCTGTTTTGCAAACTCAAACCCCCATTTTCTATTTTGCGATGCTTTTTTCATTACATTTTACTCTATTTTCACTAAATTAATCCGCTATCATTTATTACAACCGTCAAGAACTTTTGAACATCAGATAGGCAGATACTTAACTAAATTTCATCCTCAACTTTGACTCATCTGCCCCGGGCCATTTCTGGAATTCTGACCCAAATTTCGGGCTAAGAGGAAACTCTGGCGTTACAGAGGCAAGAGTGGGGGGTTCCTAGCGAGATTAAGGCGAAGGGAATACCGGCCACCTCTTCCCTACATTCTACTGGCCACTTGATAATAAAATGGATGACCTCCCATCGTTGATTTTCTACCAACAGGGCTCTCAAAACATGGCCCTGAAACATGGCTCTTGGACAAGATAGTCTCCATTCACCATACGGAAAGGACAGTGGAGTCAGGGAAATCAGGAGGGGTTTTCCTTTTCATCAACAACAACTGGTGTGCTGACTCGAGCGCTGTGCAAGTGTCAACCCATTGTTCATCCGTATTGACCTGATGGTCAAATGCCAACACTTCTACCTCCCAAGGGAGTTTTCAGCTGTTATCGTGATACATTCCACCCCAGGACAAGAAAATTAACTGCATCAACTTAATGAACTGTATGTGGCTAAAAACAAGCAGGCTGCTTTTCTGGTTGCCGGCGATTTTAATCCGTGCCATTAAGACACGTGATGCCCAACTTCCATCAACAAGTCTCCTTCGCCACTAGGGGTGATGAAGTCATGATCTGCCCAATGAAACCACTCTACCGGATGAACTCAATTGTTTTATGCACGCTTCGACAATAACAACATTGTGCCAGACGTGAGGACCATCACCGACCCAGAGAACTCTGGGTGATCTCCCCAAGGTCGACATGCGTATGGTCTTTAATCAGGTTATGGTACCGACGCTATTCCAGGGCGCGTTCTCAAAGCATGTACAGAACAGCTGGCAGGCATATTCACGATAATTTTCAACCTCTCCTTGTCCCAGTCGATGTTCTGCACATGTTTTAAGATGACCACCATCATTCCTGTTCCCAAGATCTCTAAGGCTTCATGCAACAATCACTACCGCCCTGTAGCACTTATATCTTTAAAAGACTGGTTATGGCACACATCAACTACATCATCCCAGACACCCTAGACCAGCGTTTCCCAAACTCAGTCCTCGAGACCCCAAAGGGTGCAGGTTTTGGTTATTGTCCTAGCACTACACAGCCGATTCAAATAATCAACTAATCATCAAGCTTTTCTTATTTGAGTCAGCTGTGCTATGTTAGGGCAAAAACCAAAACGTGCACCCCTTGGGGTCCTGAGGACTGCCCTAGACCCACTCCAATTTGCATACCGGAATCTCAATTGCACTCCACACTGCCCTCACCCACCTAGATAAGAGGAATACCTATGTGAGAATACTGCTCATCGACTACAGCTCAACACCATTGTCCCCTCCAAGCTCATCACCAAGCTTAGGAACCCGGGACTGAATACCCCCTTCTGCAACAGGATCCCGGACTTTCGGACGGGCTGACCGCAGGTGTTGAGGGTAGGCTATATCACCATGCTGACCCTCAACACGGGGACTCCACAGAGGTGTGTGCTTAGTCCCCTCCTGTACTGACTGTTCACTCATGACTGCATGTCCATGCACAACTCCAACACCATCATCAAGTTTGCTGACAACACGACAGTCGCGACACAGCCTACAGGGAGAAGGTGTGTGGCCTGTCAGTGTGATCCGAAACACAACTTCTCCCTCAACGCCAGCAAGACCAAGGAGCTGATCGTTGACTACAGGAAACTGGGGGAGTGGGTGAGCACGCCCCCATCCACATCGACAGGGATGCAGTGGAGCGGGTCGAAGGCTTCAAGTTCCTCAGTGTCCAAATCACTAAGGACTTAAAATGGTCCACACACATGCGCACACTCCTCCCCCTCTTTAGGTTGAAAAGGGTTGGCATGGACCCTCAAATCCTAAAAGGGTCTACAGCTGTACCACTGAGAGCAGCTTAACTGGCTGTATCACTGCTTGATATGGCATGGTGCTACAGAGGGTGGTGTGGACAGCCCAGTACATCACTGGGGCCGAGCCCTGCCATCCAGGAGGTCTATATGGAGGAGGGCTGAGAACTGGCAGTGTGGGTCCAGGCCAACAACCTCTCCTTCAACGTGACCAAGACTATGGAGATAATTGTGGACTACTGGGACAAAATGACAAAATGAGAAAGGAGGGCCAAGCACGCCTCCATTCACATCAACGGGGTTGTAGTGGAGCAGGTCAAGAGCTTCAAGTTCCTAGGTGTCCACATCTCTAACAAACTATCAGGGTCCAAACACACCAAGACAGCCGTGAAGAAGACACGACAATGCCTATGCCCCCTCAGGAGACTGAAAAGATTTAGCATGTGTCCTCAGATCATTTCTACATCTGCACCATCGAGAGCATCCTGACTGGTTGCATAATGCTTAGTATGGCAACTGCTCGGCATCCAACCGCAAGGCGCAACAGAGGGTAGTGCATATGGCCCAGTACATCACTGGGGTCAAGCTTTCTGCCATACAGGACCTCTATACCAGGCGGTGTCAGATAAAGGCCCTAAAAATTGTCAAAGACTCCAGCCACCCAAGTCGTAGACTGTTCTCTCTGTTACCACATGCCAAGCGGTACCGGAGCGCCAAATCTAGGTCCAAAAGGATCCTTAACAGTTTCTACCCCCAAACTATAAGACTGCTAAACAGCTAATCAAATGGCTTCCCTGACTATTTGCATTAACCCCCTTTTTAATGCTGTTGCTGTTTATTATCTATACATAGTCACTTTACATGTACCTACATGTACATTTTACCTCATTTTACCTCAAGTGCCATTAATACATGTAACGAGTGGAGGACAGAGGAGCCTCTTAAAGAAGAAGTTACAGGTCTGTGAGAGCCAGAAATCTTGCTTGTTTGTAGGTGACCAAATACTTATTTTCCACCATAATTTGCAAATAAATTCATTAAAAATTCTACAATGTGATTTTCTGGATTTTTTTTCTCATTTTGTCTGTCATAGTTGAAGTGTACCTATGATGAAAATTACAGGCCTCTCTCATCTTTTTAAGTGGGAGAACTTGCACAATTGGTGGCTGACTAAATATTTTTTGCCCCACTGTATGCCGGTTTAAAAATATATACTCGTGTACTGATTTTAAAGAAAGGCATTGATGTTTATGGTACACATTGGTGTAACGACAGTGGGGTTTTTTTCACGAATGTTCTTGTTAAATCATCACCCGTTTGTCGAAGTAGGCTGTGATTCGATGATAAATTAACAGGCAGCACATCGATTATATGCAACGCAGGACAAGCTAGATAAACTGGTAATATCATCAACCATGTGTAGTTAACTAGTGATTATGTTAAGAATGATTGTTTTTTAAAAAAGAAGTTTAATGTTAGCTAGCAACTTACCTTGGCTCCTTGCTGCACTCGCGTAACAGGTAGTCAGCCTGCCACGTAGTCTCCTCGTGGAGTGCAATGTAATCGGCCATAATCGGTGTCCAAAAATGCAGATTATCGATTGTTATGAAAACTCGGCCATTCCGATTAATCGGTCGACCTCTACCCTTTATATACTGTAGACTGGTTATTATTATTTTTTCTAACAGCTTGTAAGTAAGCTTTTTACGGTAAGGTCTAGCTAGACAAATAAAATTAGATTTAATTAGAACACTTAAACATCTGAATACCGATATCAATCACCTTGGCACAAGTATAGTTACTCTATGCTTTGTTTAAGAAGGATTTTAACAGAGAGAGATATTTGGCACAGCTAACCCCTCAGGTCCGTTCTCCAGTATAATGTGAGGTCCAATGGTTTATTAATAGTGTTTTTAGACAGCAGTGTGTGGGACTGAGGGACCAAAGCGTTTCAACGGGGGGTTTCTTTCCAGAGAAAGAGGACATCCCTGTCTGACCATCCCTGTCAGCTCTAAACCTCTGACCTTCTTTTACACAAATTGGTTGTTTGTACAGCATCATGTTTTATTGCACGTGTTCTTAAAACATGAACTAGGTGACAGCAGCACATAACCCTGCAGTGGGTGTTTTTTTGGAGCAGCACTTTCGTATAAAGGCATTTCAAAAGTCATGTAACGCAGGGGTGAAGCTAGCATCATAGCTGAGAAACGTTGAGCATCGGCTTCAAGCATACAGATAACATGCCATTTCTAAAGAAGCTATGAATACATCTGTTGAAAAGTGTAGACCAGGACAGAGGGTCCTTGTACTTCAGCATAAACATTGAGCTCGTTGAACTGTCACTACTCTTGAATAAGTAAGAATTGAACAAAAAGCATTTTTCTAGCATAATGAACTGCAATAGCTCTTCATTTTACTCGAAAACTGTATCCCAGATAGTGACACTACAATGGCCCGTCTGCAGCCCACAGCTAGCACTACTTGTACTTAGAAATTGAATAAATGATACATGCATGTGAATCTATTTCAAACGTGACAAATCATCCCTATCTCCTAATGCATCTGTCTGCACTCTCCTATTTTTTCCTTCATAAAAGGTCAAAAACCTAAAAAGGTAATTAGTGTTAAAAGGCTTTTTATTCGCTGAGAGGCATTTGATCAGCTATAAGAAATCAGTCCATAGCTGGAGGTGTTGTGGTCTCACAGACCGCAGATTGGATTTCAATAAAACAAATCTCCTATTCTCACAAGATGGTAAATCATGTCTGCCACCTTTTACTTCCTGCCTTTAGGGAAGAGAAAAGAAGAATTCTGTCCAGATCTTTCCATAAAAGTATTGTCTGAATTGAAGTGTGGCTTTAGCAGGCTTTCAAGTTGGTAGTATAGTGTGTAAATGTGTAATGTAATTACATAGTTATTAAGGTTATCTAAATATCCAATATGTATACATTTGTAAGTAGATAAAGTGAGATTGTTAATACGTTTCACTCCTTACACCATGACAGCTTCTACATCAAGGCAGTTCCATCTCCTGCTGCATCATTCATTTAGTTAACACCCTAGCTCTATTACACTCATTTTGCAACAATTCTGTGCTTTAGCTATGTTTGAAAACATATTACATTAGTTAAATGTGGGTTTTTGGCTTAGAAGCACAACAATCCTTGGTGTGCGGTACAGACTGTGTTGTATCTGCATCGTTTCCTTACTCAAACATGGTGTGACACGGTCCCTCCCTGGGAACAGCTTTAATTGCAGGCTTAATAAGAGCAACACCACCCAACAACCAGCTTTTGGAAATATCTGAGCATTGGGACTATTGCATTATTAACTATGCTTTATGTGAGGGCTGCTAACAACTGCTTTCCAAGCAATCAAAGCAAGAGGTCAGGTTTGTGTTTCTTCCTCAGAATCCACTTCAATTGAAGACATGACGAGGGAATTCTTTTTTTATTTTTTTATCTTTCAACACTTTGTTTTTGCTATACCACAGGGGGAAATTCTTAGATTTTTGCAAGTGTTTTTTAGAGCAATATGGCACCCCACAGAGTGAGGCTGTAAGGTGTGTGAGCCTTCTTTCCCCCACCATTTATTACAATACAAACACACTCAATAAAAAAAACTCACACCCCAGAGTGCATTGTTATTTTCTTTTCACATAGCTGAGATTAAAGAAAAGTTGGATGAAATGGTATCACTAGATGACTCAACAGAATGTCACAATGTGCTGGCACTGTAGACACAACAACAAGTTATGGTTTCAAGTTTAAAGTAATGTGCACAAGTACAGTGAAATTCCTTTCTTGCAAGCTCTAAACCCTACAATGTAGTAATCAATATCAATATAATACAACAAATAATATAAGGTGGAACAAAAACACATAAGAAATTAAAATAAGATATAAGAAGAACATGAGAAAGTAATTAATCATACTATGTATAGGGTCAGTGGGTTCCAGTACTATATTTACAATGTGCAGGGAGACTGGAGTGAGAAAGGTAGATATGTACAGTCTAGGAGTAGGGCGACTAGGCATCAGGATATATGATAAACAGAGTAGCAGCAGCGTATATGATAATTTTGTGTGCGTATGTGTAGAGTCAGTATAAATGTATGTGCATTTTATGTGTGTGTGAGCAAATTATGAAGTCTGTGTTTGTGTGGGTGTGTTGGAGTATCAGTGTGCGTAGTGTGGAGGGCCCTGTGAGTGTGCATAGAAAGTGCAGAAATTAAATTAAATACAAGGGAAAACTCAGAGTCTGTGTAGCCATTTTGTTAGCCATTTAGTTATCTATTTACAGTGCATTCGGAAAGTATTCAGACCCCTTGACTTCTTACCCATTTAGTTACATTGCAGCCTTATTCAAAAATGTATTAAATTAATTTGTTTCCTCATCAATCTACACACAATACCCCATAACGACAAAGTGAGAACAGGTTTTTAGACATTTTTGTAAATGTATAAACAAATCCAAAACGGAAATATTTACGTAAGTATAAATATTATTTACATAAGTATTCTGACCTTTTGCTTTAAGACTCTCGAAATTCAGCTCAGCTGAATCCTGTTTCCATTACCCATCCTTGAGATGTTTCTACAACTTGATTGGAGTCCACCTGTGGTAAATTCAATTGATTGGACATGATTTGGAACAGTACACACCTGTCTATATAAGGTCCCACAGTTGACAGTGCATGCCAGAGAAAAAAAACAAGCCTCAGAGCGTCACAGAGTTCTGGAACCATCGTGATTTCCATTTATTTTACCTTTATTTAACTAGGCAAGCCAGTTAAGAACAAATTCTCATTTACAATGGCAGCCTAGGAACCGTGGGTTAACTGCCTAACTCACAGATGTTTTTACTACGTCAGCTCGGCGATTTGATCTAGCAACCTTTCGGTTACTGGCCCAACGCTCTAACCACTGGGCTACCTGCCGCCCCACAATACAGAATAAGGCTGTAATGTAACAAAATGTGGAAAAAGTCAAGGGGTCTGAATACTTTCCCAAAGACAATGTATTCCTTTTGTCCAGGTGGATGCTGGCAGTGTGGAGTGGATCTGTTGGGGTGGTACGTGAATTAGAGTGGGTCCAGAGTGTCTGGGATGATGGTGTTGATGTGAGCCATGACCAGCCTTTCAAAGCATTTCATGGCTGTAAATGTGACTGATACGGAATGAACAAACAATGTGGCTCCTCAGTGAGCAGAGTACTAGAAAACACCTTGATATCACACAGGAGGGGTGTCAACCGCTGTCTGTGCACTGGCAAAGTAGTATCAGGGGCCTGCAGCAACTTCCTCATCCATAATGACGTTATGAAGAATCGCACAGCACTGTTTACTTTAAAAACCAACAGAGAACAGCAATAAAGCAGGGACTATTCCAGCAGTGCTAAAGAACTGACACAATGCATTTGTCTTTATTTGCTGCTCTTTGCCCTAGTGTTCTTATAAGTGTCAGTGTGGTGAAAACCTCAGAGGCAAGACCCTTGGACTGCAGTTTTGTCATAAACTTCAGTCCTTCAAAGTCGTGACGCTCCATAGAAAAAATCTCAGACTTTGAATACAACTCCGTAGTCAACAACTAGTGAGGCCTGCCTGATAGTGCTGCCAAACCATCCGTGTTTGTCAGTAGGGACTGTGGAGAGATGAGTGGCCTGCTGCACTATGGCATTTTCTAAGCTCTAAAGACAACAAGTGATGGTATTTCTGTACCTGATTGAATGTATGCAAAATTATATAATCTCCTGCCACAGTAATGGGCCTGCTTTCATTCACATACTATACTTACTAAGAAACAAGGTATACGGAGGCAAATGAAAGCTTCCCAGCATGCAGAGACTTCACACTGATTTTATTTAACTAGTGCCTTACAGCACAGCGCCACTCGGGAGGCCATAGTGAAGTGCGTTACTGCCACAGAACAGTAACGCACTTCACTGTGCCTCTCTACCAGGGCCTTTGGGTGCCTGTCAAGCCAAATAGTGTCCACCTGCCAAAAAGTGTCCCAACCCTGCGTCACAATGGGATTCGATGAGCTCTAGCTTCAGTTACTAGGGCTGTTGCTAGAACTTTCAAAATTCTGACCCGCCTACGTAATGAACCTAAGCTGCTTGATTGTCTCTATTTTACATAAAAGGACAGAGGACGCGGGCAGTTCTAGTTCTATTTCACCTCATAAACGCTCCATTGGGCCGTGCAAATATATTACCTCAGAGTCGCTCTCCAAGGACGGTGTTTTTGACAGACACTACCTGCTGACTACCTACTGCTTCAGAAGACCGAAAAGACAGAGAAGAGAAAACTATTTATTTTCCATATGCAGTATGTGTTTTATATTTGAACATATTATTTATATATATATATTGCTAAATAGGAAGAAAATATTGAAGCGGTTTTAGATTGATTTTAAATTGACAGTGCTAGCTACTTATTTACCTCAGCCTGCCTAATCAGCTAGCCAGACAGTTTTACTTAGCTAACATTAGCTAGCTAACTGTTATTGTAGTTTTCTGTTTGCATGTACAGTAGCTTGGACTTCAATGGCATCCCTCGAGGGGATTTTCTTTTATCTTTCCAACCAGGCGAAGTACCATGAAGGAAATACTGTTCTATTCAAGGGGGGCAGATACAGCTACAATTCAGGGTAACGTTAAGTAGTTAACTTCTATTAGATCACTGGAAAGATTTATTGTACAACCATTTTTCATGTTGCTAGCTATACATTCAGTTATAATGTATGTCTATGTCATATTGAAGTATTTAGCTATAAGTTAACCCTGATCAACCAAATGGATCGGGGTAAGCAATTATGGTAACTCCAACTGCACTTAACTAGGTGTCTTTGAGAGAGAGAGAGAGTGAGAGGAAGAAAGAGAGGAAGAAAGTGAGAGAGAAATAGAGAGAGAAAGACAGCAGTGCAAATTCACACTGAATATATCAAACATTAGAAACACCTTCTTGTAAGTGCTTGTAAGTAAGCATTTCACGGTAAGGTCTACACCGTTTGTATTCGCCGCATATGACAAATACAATTTGATTTGATTTGAAATGTATTATATTTCGTTTTTTTTGCATTTGTATATTTGTTTCTGTGAGTTCAATGAGCCTGCTTGCTGGTAAATATTTGAAACGTGTTCAAAATGTCTGTAAATGTGTACACTTGCATAGTAAATATATTTATTGCAAGTAAAAATGTAAATTGACTGTAATTGCCAGTTCCTTACTACTGGCACCTTCTCCTAGCCATTAATCTTTGTTATGCCAAATTCGAATTAGAACTCTAGGCCAGGGTTCGTTTGGAATTGGACATTGGTTTCTGGTGAGTGTTTAAATATATGGAGGTTCTAGATTTGCATAAGTAATATGGCAGAAGTGGCCATTACACAGCAGGGTGGAGTCATCACATTATCGAATATAGAGCCTCACAGTGGAGGTGTCATAATACCCATAAAATCTAGCGGTCAAAATATATTTTTGACGTGACTCTCCACCAATAATTACATTTGGAGGATTGTAAATTAACTTCTAAGGGGAATTTTTCGTTAGGGCAAATCTGATTTGTGAGAATATCTAAGGGTCTAAATTAATAAATAAAATAATAATACTTGCTTTGTTTAAAAATAACAATATTTTGGAGATTATTTCGTTTTCAAATAACCTAAAGTGAAAAAGCTCTGTAAGACATATTATATATCAGGCTTAGTCAACTAGGTTTGGCCTCGGGCCAAATTGTTTCTGAGCCAATAGTTGGCAGGCCAGAACTGTCACGCCCTGGTCGAAGTATTTTGTGTTTATCTTCATGTATTGGGTCAGGCCAGGGTGTGGCATGGGTTTTTGTATGTGGTGTGTATATATTGGGATTGTAGCTAGTGGGGTGATTCTAGCAAAGTCTATGGCTGTCTGGAGTGGTTCTCAATCAGAGGCAGGTGTTTATCATTGTCTCTGATTGGGAACCATATTTAGGCAGCCATATTCTTTGAGTTTGTCGTGGGTGATTGTCCTTAGTGTCGTTGTTCCTGTCTCTGTGTTTGCACCAGATAGGACTGTTTCGGTTTTCACATTTTCATTATTTTGGTAGTTTTTCATGTATAGGTTTTCCTTTATTACAGTGCCTTGCGAAAGTATTCGGCCCCCTTGAACTTTGCAACCTTTTGCCACATTTCAGGCTTCAAACATGAAGATATAAAACTGTATTTTTTTGTGAAGAATCAACAACAAGTGGGACACAATCATGAAGTGGAACGACATTTATTGGATATTTCAAAAAATTTTAACAAATCAAAAAGTGAAAAATTGGGCGTGCAAAATTATTCAGCCCCCTTAAGTTAATACTTTGTAGCGCCACCTTTTGCTGCGATTACAGCTGTAAGTCGCTTGGGGTATGTCTCTATCAGTTTTGCACATTGAGAGACTGAAATTTTTTCCCATTCCTCCTAGCAAAACAGCTCGAGCTAAGTGATGTTGGATGAAGAGCATTTGTGAACAGTAGTTTTCAGTTCTTTCCACAGATTATCGATTGGATTCAGGTCTGGACTTTGACTTGGCCATTCTAGCACCTGGATATGTTTATTTTTGAACCATTCCATTGTAGATTTTGCTTTATGTTTTGGATCATTGTCTTGTTGGAAGACAAATCTCCGTCCCAGTCTCAGGTCTTTTGCAGACTCCATCAGGTTTTCTGCCAGAATGGTCCTGTATTTGGCTCCATCCATCTTCCCATCAATTTTAACCATCTTCCCTGTCCCTGCTGAAGAAAAGCAGGCCCAAACCATGATGCTGCCACCACCATGTTTGACAGTGGGGATGGTGTGTTCAGGGTGATGAGCTGTGTTGCTTTTACGCCAAACATAACGTATTGCATTGTTGCCAAAAAGTTCAATTTTGGTTTCATCTGACCAGAGCACCTTCTTCCACATGTTTGGTGTGTCTCCCAGGTGGCTTGTGGCAAACTTTAAACAACACTTTTTATGGATATCTTTAAGAAATGGCTTTCTTCTTGCCACTCTTCCATAAAGGCCAGATTTGTGCAATATACGACTGATTGTTGTCCTATGGACAGAGTCTCCCACCTCAGCTGTAGATATCTGCAGTTCATCCAGAGTGATCATGGGCCTCTTGGCTGCATCTCTGATCAGTCTTCTCCTTGTATGAGCTGAAAGTTTAGAGGGACAGCCAGGTCTTGGTAGATTTGCAGTGGTCTGATACTCCTTCCATTTCAATATTATCGCTTGCACAGTGCTCCTTGGGATGTTTAAAGCTTGGGAAATCTTTTTGTATCCAAATCCGGCTTTAAACTTCTTCACAACAGTATCTCGGACCTGCCTGGTGTGTTCCTTGTTCTTCATGATGCTCTCTGCGCTTTTAACGGACCTCTGAGACTGTCACAGTGCAGGTGTGTTTATACGGAGACTTGATTACACACAGGTGGATTGTATTTATTATCATTAGTCATTTAGGTCAACATTGGATCATTCAGAGATCCTCACTGAACTTCTGGAGAGAGTTTGCTGCACTGAAAGTAAAGGGGCTGAATAATTTTGCATGCCCAATTTTTCAGTTTTTGGTTTGTTAAAAAAGTTTGAAATATCCAATAAATGTCGTTCCACTTCATGACTGTGTCCCACTTGTTGTTGATTCTTCACAAAAAAATACAGTTTTATATCTTTATGTTTGAAGCCTGAAATGTGGCAAAAGGTCGCAAAGTTCAAGGGGGCCGAATACTTTCGCAAGGCACTGTAAATTAACATGAATCATCACAACGCTGCATTTTGGTCCGACTCTCCTTCACCACAAGAGAACCGTTACAAGAACATAGGTATTTAATATTAGCACAATTAATTGGCCTATACTACAAATGTAACATGCTTAACACATATGCTTCAGTGACAACAAAATAATAATTTTGATCTGATTATTTAAATAAAATCACTATGTCTCTATTCAATTATTATTTTTGTCTATTTCTTTGTGCGTTGATTGGTGGGGGAAAACAGGTCTACCGTACGTAGCCTACTGTAGGCTACACTCATTTTTTTGAAGTCAACATTTGTTCAGAATAATTTGCTTGATAGCAAGATAAAATGTCACTCTTAAAAAGAATCAAGAAGAAAAGTGGATAACGAAAATCAAAGTTTCTGAGAAGAATGTACAGAGAGATATGCTTTCACATAAGTCAATCGAGGACTGTAGAAACATAAAAATCACATCTATCCATCAAACCCAACATCCACAAGATTGTGTCCGAGGGGAAATGCAACTTTTCTCATTAAATAAGTAACTTAGTGGTCTATATGACTGTATTTAGTCAATTCTAATGTTATTGTGATAGGTTATCCAGGGATATTTACATCTCAAGCTGACAGTATGTACTTTAAATAATTGTTTTATGTAGGATGCTACATTTTTGACCAGTTGCAATTGTAAGTAGGCCTAATAAAAACAATCCTACTTCTATTAGGCTGTTAAACCTCATAGCCTACCTCAGCCAGTTAAGTTATTTTATATAGGTCTAGGCTCAGAAGAAATAGACTCCAATTAAGCCCTCTTGTTGTTTGTGAAGTCAAATGAAAGATCAAGATTAATGTTGAAATGAATTGCTCGACTGGTGTACACGGACGACACTGGGCCAATTGTGCGTTGACTCATGGGTCTCCCAGTCGCGGCTGGCACGGGTATCGAACCACCATCTGTAGCATCTGTAGCAACGCAGAGAAAGCATTTGACTGTTTGGGCTTTCAGGAGGAACGGAAAATTGAGTGCCAATTCATAAACCATGTGGCATGGAATCGCTTCCCAACTATTTTGCTATCTACAGTTGAAGTCGGAATTTTACATACACTTAGGTTGGAGTCATTAAAACTCAGTATAAAACACTCCACACATTTCTTGTTTACCTCTCTAGGGTAGGGGGCAGCATTCGGAATTTTGGATGAAAAACATGCCCAAATTAAACCGCCTGCTACTCGGGCCCAGAAGATATGACATTTATATAACTGGTAGAATTTGATAGAAAACACTCTAAAGTTGCCAAAACTGTTAAAATAGTGTCTGTGAGTATAACAGAACTGATTTGGCAGGCGAAAACCTGAGAAAACCTTATTTTTTGTTTTGTAGTTTTCTATTCAATGCCATTACAGTATCCATTGACTTAGGACTCAATTTGCAGTTCCTATGCCTTCCATTAGATGTCAACAGTTTTTAGAAATTGTTTCAGGCTTGTATTCTTATAAATGAGGGAGTAAGACCAGTCTGAATGTGTGGACCCTGACGTGTCACAGAGCTTTTTCATGCGCAATCCTGAGAGAGTGCATTTCTTGTTCACCTTTTATATTGACAACGTTATTGTCCGGTTGAAATATTATAGATAATTTAGGCTAAAAACAACCTGAGGATTGAATATAAACATCGTTTGACATGTTTCTATGAACTTTACAGATAGAATTTGGATTTTTTTTGTCTACCTGTTCTGACTGCATTTGAGTCTGTGGATTTTTCAAGAAAACGCGCAAACAAAATGGAGGTTTTTGGATATAATGAGACTTTATCGAACAAAAGGAACATTTATTGAGTAAATTAATGTCTTCTAAGTGCCACCATATGAAGATCATCAAAGGTAAGGGATTAATTTTATCTCTATTTCTGAGTTTTGTAACGCTTCTGCTTGGCTGGTTATTGTTTGTAATAATTTGTCAACTGGGCTAGGTATGCTTTCGCCGAAAAGCATTTTATAAATCTGACACCGTGGTTGGATTAACGAGAAGTTCATCTTTAAACCTATGTAAAATATGTTTTGTTTTCTGAATTTTTATAATGAGCATTTCTGTATTTGAATTTGGCGCTCTGCAATCTCACTGGATGTTGGCCAGATGGGACGCTAGCGTCCCACATACCCTAGAGAGGTTAAGTGTATTTTTAGCTGGAGTTTTTCCTCACTGTAGGCTACTACTTTTACACTTTTAATCTTAAAATCTTTGGTTGTATACTACACTACTCACTCTGTTTAGCACATGATCCTCACATGTGAATCCTTAAAGAGAAGTATGTGGATAAGGCTTAAGAGGGTGTGAACGATGCTGGAGGGATGTAGACAAAGAAGAGCTCTGAAGTAGGTGTACCAAAACATTCAAGGGCCATTTTCTCAAAAGTGGGTTTACAAGTCTATCAACTTTCAAAGCAAAATTATTTTCCCATTGTTCTTCAACTGTAGTGTATGATATACAATTTTCTAGCTCTGAGTACCTACTTTTAGCCAATGTAAAGCATACCATTTCAAATGTTGCTACACAGGACCGAATTCAGGTGGTGGGTCACATTTGTAGTTCTTTATTATAGCCACATAAGCAGCTAATTAGCATTTTGTTTTTTTTTGGTGGGGGGTAAATTCTGGCGAATATATTGATAAAAGTCTACTTGTCCAAGAGAGATTGACACGGTTATCAAAACGTCAGGCCAGGGTAAGCCTACGTGAAACACAGCCCTTATTTGAAGTGTTCCTAAAATTCCCCATGGGAAAAATATATGGTGGAACAACGATTGGAACCATTTCCTTGTTTGACTGCTAGGATTTATGGGTATTATGACTCCTTGTCACACCCTGACCATAGTTTGCTTTGTATGTTTCTATGTTTTGTTTGGTCAGGGTGTGATCTGAGTGGGCATTCTATGTTGTGTGTCTAGTTTGTCTGTTTCTGTGTTTGGCCTGATATGGTTCTCAATCAGAGGCAGGTGTTAGTCATTGTCTCTGATTGGGAACCATATTTAGGTAGTGTTGGCGTTTGTGGGTGATTGTCTCCTGTGTCAGTGTTTGTACCACACGGGACTGGTTTCGGGTTTTCACATTTATTGTTTTGTAGTTTGTTCATGTATAGTTTTCTTATTAAAAAACCATGAACTTCAACCACGCTGCGTATTGGTCCGCCTCTCCTTCGACGGAAGAATCCCGTTACACTCCTACTGTGGTACTCCATTTGAGGGGGGGGAGATCCCAAATAAACACAAATACACCTATCCAAGCCCCATAAGGTCAAACACTGAAAAAATAGAGTAGGGGGTGAGAGGGTTTATAAAAAATATATATATATCTTTGCTTGTACCTTGATGTGTTGAGAGGGCTTTCAGCTAAAACTAGGCACATGTTAGTGAAAATTAAGTAACTCTTGTGTTTGCTTTTTCATCCCGCCACCCCTGCCTCCTCCCCTCTTCCCTTTACTCAGCCTTTGATCTCCAGGGTTTATGCTATGTTCCAAGAAGGAGGCTTGGCGACAAGACGACGAACAGCTTGAGCAAAAAACCCTTTCGAGACTGGCTGCCTATCAAGGACAAGTGACAGGAAGAACTAGCCGCTGCACCTCCTGTCTCTTGATTCTGCCTCTTCCCTCTCTCCTCAGCCTTTAACTCTTTTCTCCCACCAGATGAAATTCTGCATCTATTGACGTCTTCCCTTCTCCATCTCTGAAGACCTCCTCCCATTCCTTTACCACCCTAATCAATTGCAGTTTTACAGCTATTTTCCTGCAATTCTACCCATTTTGCCATGGGGTGGAGAGATTTATTTAGCCGTTTTAAATCAAATTTCCTGCAATTCTACACATTTTGTAATGACTTATGCCATGTTAATGTGATATCAGAGTTAGAATGACCATCAAAATCAATAGGGGTCCCTGAGCACGTGCCCTGCATGCCAGTCGGTATTCGGACATGATTGCTACAAGTTTAGATAGCTGGCGAGACTAACTAACAATCAAAAAATGGTTAGCGACATGGCTAATTGAGTGACTGGCAGTAACTGACATTGATTGCACCTGGTGTATTCTACTACTCTTACTCTGAATAGTAAGTAAAAAAAAGGATGTTGGGTCGGGAGCCCCCTAGCGGCTAGGGGTCCTAATCGACTGCTTATGTCGCTTATACCTGGAACTGGCACGGCTCTCTGGGAAGGGTGATGTGAGGGAATTACATAATATTGAGAAAGGTTTCTTTCATGGTGTGATGATAATGTCTGGTGTAATGATAATGAACAAAATTACAATTTCAGCACGTTATCAAGCGTGAATTTAGGAAAAAGTCTAAAAATCTATTTTATTTCAACATGGTGACTGATGCAGTATCTCTAAACCGTATTTATACATCTGATTGAGTGGGGGGGGGGTTTGCCAATACTATACGGTTACTGATTAAGAAGGACAGACACATTTGGCTTAACTGAATCGTGCTCCAATAAGAGATCAAATGAGAAGAAAATGCTGAAGAGTTCCTTGTACGTGAAACAGGCACAATGCCTCTCTTTTGGACTGAGATAGTTTGATAGGAACTCATCTTAATGTACACGCACTTCAGTCGCTTGTTCGGAACACCATTTTTTTACAGCAGCGTTACACAATTTACATAGATTCGAAAGGCTACTATGGAAAACAGAGAATTGACCACTTTTCTTTAACACGTTTTCCTGGAGAGAGAAAACATTTTTTATACTGTACATGAAATAGAAATACCCCAGATGACACATGTTCTCAATACTTCTACCAGCAAGAATTATCCAATGAAATGTGGCTAACTGTAACTATCCCAAAATCGTTTTAATGTCACTTATGCACTACATCCCTTCTGACAGTCTGTTGGCCTGAAGGCATTTTTTTCTATTTCCTGCAAAGCTGCATCTGCCAGGGCACTCTCTAGTCCATCAAGAAACCACCACGCATGCATGTCTAAGAGACTGTCACTGGAATGTGTGGCAAGAATTAACACACACGTATAAACCAACCAACCATGGGTCTATAGAAAATCATATGCCAGATAGCTAAGTCATTCCAAGTCTGGTTTGTCTCTGCAGGGTGCCTGTTGAGTACATTGAAATGCATGGTGCATGTCAGGCAGGTGATTACTTTCATCAGAAATGCACAAGGGAGGAGGAAGTGGTGAAGATTTACAACATGGGACTGTATGGCCAACTAGTTCTTGTTATTGTGGAATTCATGATTGAGGAAATGTCCTCAATAATGTCCATATGAAGCGTGAGGGGACAGTGGATCCATTCATAGCTATCAGACAAACCCTGTGGCAATTTGCAGCACAGCGTCATCTATATCAATCATCTAAATTAACAAGGATGCTTTTCATCTCCCACAACAAATCAGATATCCCATCTTATCATACATTCCACAGTCAGAGCACACCTTACCAGCAACTCACATTAACTCACAGAGGAGAGGACTCTGGCAGCCATGGAGAAGGCAGATACACTATTACCACTAGCATGATACAAATAACACATTTGGTCATCCAGTAATAATTATTTAATGTAAGAGCAGACTACAACCATACAGATTCTCAAATATCTACAATGCATATTAAAGGAGCAGGTTTGGTTATGCCTCTGGCTACAGTGAGAGTATGCGGACTCATCTGCTAGCCCCCATCTAGATCAGATCAGATAAGGGCACTGGGCAACAGTAGCAGAGTACCATGAGGCTGATGGACAGATGTTAGGATTAGTCCTGTGTTGATCACTAGGAAATTAGTTTGACTGGTGGCCAGTGGCGTAGTGCCGCTGGAGCGCACCAGAGTGAATCTCTGCCACTTCTCAGAATGGTGCTTGTTTAATAGAAAAAGTTTAGATCAAAGATGAATCAATGTCTTGCAAAATCACTTACTGATTCATTAGTATTCTACATAGGCCTAACATACCGAATATAATACTAACATAATGTTACTGTTTGACAAAAAACACCACTTAATGTCTTATGAAATTTTAGGATAGTTCTGCTGAATGGTCGCATCTCATGCGACCTTAACTCAACAGCGTTCGCTACTAGGCTAAATGTATGTTTTGATTGAAACAACATACAGGTAGGCTTGTTAGCTTGTTAAAACCATCTACTCTAAAATTAGCTGAAACAGTAGCTACTTATATCATTATGAAAACTAGATGCATATTCCCATAAAACTGATTGAGATCAAATGGTTGGCAAGCAGGTGCAGATTGGACGTTTCACCCATAAAATGTGATGAATTATCATTCACAAATGACAATGATGATGGCCTAATTTGGTGTTTGAAGGTAATATAAACATATCATTTTCTTTGAGGCAATATAGGCTAAAGTATGTGTAACCATAGGCAGACTTGCATTAGGAGGATGCATTTTATGCATATTTTAAAACAATATTATTCAATAAACTACCTGTAGGTACCAATTTGGATTGACAAAATGATGACTACACAATAAAAAAAATGTTTTGCTCCAGAATAATAATAGAAAATAGCACTACATCACTGGTGGTGGCTGAAGATAACTAATGTAGGAAGGATGCTATTTAGGATATTGATATTAACTATATTGATATGTATTTACATTTCCTGACTAAACCTATGCATACTTGCAAAAAGTGTACTTGTATAGCCTGTACATGATAGAAAGAATGTATAATATAATATTTTCTGGAATATTTATGTTTGGCTAGACATAGGACACTATGACCGCAGTTGGTCGTCAACTACATAATCAACAAATCCGGCATGGATTATGATAGGGAGTCGACGCAAGGGATTAGGCACCAAACATCTGCACGCACTAATCAGTGTGGTGGCACACAGCTACTGAATTTGTAGCCTACTTCTAGCATGATAGCGCCCTAACAAAATCAACACTCGGGCAAATCAGATCACTATACCGTAACTCCAAGTGGGTTATGCACGCGTGAAATGCACGGGGGACCCTGTTTACTGACGTAAAATAAAGCCTACTTAAATGATGTAAATATGGGATAACACTAGTAGGCTATAGGCTATGAGTATTGACGCAAAAGTTACAGAGGTTCCTTTTTACCTGCAGTGTGGGCTATAAACCTACAATGGACTAGCCTGCTATAGTTTCGGACACTGGTTGAACAATTCCACTTGAAAGAAATACAATTTCAAACAGGCTAAAGCAAATAAATAAACAAACTACGTTGTCAATAGAGTCTGTTCGAGTAGTTTACAACAATACACCAATAACAGGCTAATAATAATCGAATAATGACAATAATAATAGCCTACTAATAGCCTACTAAATACTAATAGTCCCTTTAAATAATAATAATGATCGGCTAATAATAACAATAATAATAAATACTCTTACCGTATGTGTAATTATCCTTGCAATTAGTATTTCATTGAAATAATCCGTGTTTTGATACTCCTAACAAAATTCTGTACACAGACATCACTGTGTTGAATCGTGGCAATGCTGTTGGTGAGTGAGTTGGGCGGCTATGCACAATTAATATCGGTCCATCACTAGAGTGCAAAATGTATTGTATCACCGACCGAATACATTCTAATAGTAACCTACTCTATGAATGTCGCTTTCGTTGTTTGCAATATAGGTAAATAGTGCACAGTTTAGCAGTTTGCTTTACGGAGCTCCCCGCGACTGTTGATAACTAAAGACGTACTTACAGTGATGCACCAGTTTCCCTCCCCTACCGGGAGCAGAGCAAGCACACGAGCTGTCTCTCGGCGAGGCACCGAACATCCAAGCGGCACAGAGACTTCTGGGTAGTCTAAGTGGTCTTTCAGTTGGGCTCTAATACAAAACAACTACGCGAGCTGTAAAGCAGCCCAATTCAACATTACCCGGCAAGTATCGTAAAATACTATGTTTCCCATTGATTAGAAATGCAGCGTCATGCCATCAACGCATGAATAATTCTACCTTCTCCTACAGCGGCGTGCGCTGGCACGAGAGGGACACCTCCCACATATTTAGGACTTGTCTTGAAAAAATATCTGGTACAATAACTTTAAAGTTCGCTGGCATCATTATAAAACCGTAGTCTAACTAGATATAGGCCTATTAACAGGAATGTGATAGCTAGGCAACCCTAATAGATGACACGAAAAACAAATGTCTATTCAAATGTTTCAATTGTATTCTGGCTTCCAAAGACTACCAACAAAATGATAACAATTGTTCATTTAAACCGTGTCTGAGAGCTTTTTAAAACATATTTGTCCATACAATATTTTCTGTATTGTCTGAAACTAGCAAGCAGACAGGTACCTGGTAAATGGATCAGCCTGTAACCCTGAGAAGACTACACCCAGAATGCATTAGCTGATCAAGTATTTATCTCTTCTTAATGAGATCACATCTCACCATTCGGATATTGCATTTTCCATTCAATACAATGACATTCCACTAAATTAAGCAGAATTGGCCAATGTTAATACATGAGACAGTCAATGAGACAGTTTAAAGGATATAGGGCTGTACCTTGGGAGCAGGGGGTCAATGAGGTCAGTTGGAGAACCTTAAACCTTTACATCTACATCTTAATCAATTAACTGATTCTATCAACATCTGTGACTACCAGTGGAATGCTCTAGTGCCACTCCATAGACGCATCTCTCTCTCGCCCTCTGTGTGTGTGTGTGTGTGTGTGTGTGTTTACGAAGCTAATAACAAAATATCATCCTCTTGGGAACATAAAACAATCCACTAGGTGGCAACAAACTTTCAAGTGAGTTGTCAAAATTAGCCCCTTTGTGCCAGAGGTAATTGTCAGTAGCCTACCATACTGACATTTGAATTCAATTGTTGTTTATTTATTTCCACCTAGACGTACATGCACTATATAATTGACTTATTCATTTATATAGAGTAAGAATGTTCTTAACATTTTTCAAAATTCTGTCTGTCTGTCTGTCTATCTAGCTCTATACCTATATCCATTGTGCTGTAGATGTATAAATTGAATTAAACGCATAAGTCTGGTTAACCTAATTAATTCAACGTTTGATCTCTTACTTTTCAATTATCCTCATAGAAGTGTTAATTATAGTAAGTGGGATTTAAGAAAATCTACTCCTTTTAAAATAGTCAATGGAAAAAAGCCAATAATTAAGGAGAAGTAGATAATATTCCCAGTGAGCATTGCAAAGAAGTTGGTATGGAAAAGAGCTTCAGTACAGAAGACCGAGAGAACTGAGAACAATGACCATAACTAACATAGTTCTTATTTTCTGTTTGCCAACATATTTAACTATAATATTATATGATTTGACTTTTTCAGATGATTTAAGTTGTTTTCCATATGCTTGTGCATCTATGTTTTTATTTCCCTGTTGTGCTGTAAACAATGTCTTTGTTTGTTTTCACTCTGAGCTTGGTAATGACTGCCTTGCCAAGACATTTAACCCCCAGACTATCTGTCTTCTTGCTAAAGATAGAGAACTCTCTGAACCAAGAAATAGAGCCAGTTATACTCCACAAATGGAAGAGCTTTTTCACCAGAATAAATACTTTAGATTGGATTATTAAGTACAGTACTAATCGATGGAAGCATCAGGTATGTGCTAAACTATCTAGACTGACACATTATGAAGGCACAGCGTTATCTGTACCCAAGGGGTAGTTAATTAAGCTGAGCTGTTGTTGATTTGGGGTGAGGGCTCTGCCTCTCCTGTTATGACTTACTGTATAGATATACTGTAACACAGCATACTTACTGACTGTATGCCATAGAGGATTGACACTAGATAATTATGTTAGAAACCCTGACACAGCCTCCTGAGTGGTGCAGTGGGTCAAAGCACTGCATCGCAGTGCATGAGGCGTCACTACAGACCCGGGTTTGATCCTGGGCTATGTCACAGCCGGCCGTGACTGCGAGACCCATGAGGCGGTGCACAATTGGTCCGGGTTAGGGGAGGGGTTGGCCGGCTGGGATTTCCTTGTCCGATCGTGCTCTAGCAACTCCTCAGGCCAGGCGCCTGCAAGCTGATTGCGGTCGCCAGCTGGACAGCATTTCCTCTGACATGTTGGTGTGGGTGGTTAAGTGAGCAGTATGGCTTGGCAGGGTCGTGTTTTGGAGGACGCGTGCCTATCGACCTTCGCCTCTCCCGAGTCCGTAGGGGAGTTGCAGCGATGGAACAAGACTGTATGCAAGCAAAATAGAAGCAACTCTTATGAAAATGGCATCTCACATTACAGCTGCTCTGATATATCAAGCTATTTTGCTGTGAGATATCACATCCACGGTTGGGTGAAACCCAAGTGTGAACAAGCGAGCTCTCATTGAAATTTCTAAGAAAGGATAAAAGCATCCCATTCCAGCCTCTGAACCACAGAGCAACACATGAGATAGAGCAGAGCTGTCATCCTCATTAGCTAGGGTCTCATTAGTCAAGCTGCATTTATCCAGCCATGCTCAGGAAGTCCTAGTTTATCAGGCCTTTTTATCGATGGATATGGGGTCATTACTAGGAATGGACAATATTTCCTGTCCAGTCATAATTAAGTCATGGTTCTACATTCAGTCAACAGTAAGGTTATAGCTTGACAGACACAGCTGATAAAAGCCTTCTGGAAAGACTGGGGTGGGGTTGGGCTTGGCTATATTGTTACAACACTACTTCTCCTTTTAACAATACCACATCCCACTGGGCACAGATTCAACATCTATTTCACATTGGTTCAATGTAAATTTTATTGAAATTACATAGAAAGAACATTATTTCAACCAGTGTGTGCCCAGTGGTATATACAGTGAGCTTCTTGTTTAGGTTTTGTACTCTAGCACTTTGGATTTGAAATGATATAATGACTACGAGGTTAATGTGCAGACTGTCAGCTTTGATTTGAGGGTATTCTCACCCATATCGGGTGAACCCTTTAGATATTGCAGCACTTTTGTTCATAGCCCCCCAACCAAAAAGATTGGAACAAATTAACTTATATGTGTTAAAGTAGTCAAAAGTTTAGTATTTGGTCCCATATTCCTAGCACGCAATGATTACATCAAGCTTGTGACTCTACAAACTTGTTGGATGCATTTGCTGCTTGTTTGGGTTGTGTTTCAGATTATTTTGTGCCCAATAGAAATGAATGGTAAATAATGCATTGTGTCATTTTCACTTTTATTGGAAATAAAAAATATAATATTTTTCTAAACACTTCTACATTAATGTGGATGCTACCATCATTACAGATAGTCCTGAATGAATCGTGAGTAATGGTGAGTGACAAAGTTACAGATGCGCAAATATCATACCCCGAGACATGCTAACCTCTCACCATTACAATAACAGGGGAGGTTAGTATTTTTTGAGGGGTAAGGTCTTTATACCTCTAACTTTCTCACTCATCATTATTCCCGATTCATTCAGCATTATCTGTAATCATGGTAGCATTCACATTAATGTGGAAGTGTTTAGAAACATATTATATTCTTATTTACAATTAAAGTGACTCCAAAAATGACACAATACATGATTTACCATTCACTTCTATTGCCCACAAAATAAACTCCCACCGTTGGAGTTTAGGGGACAGTGGTGGCGGCTGGGGTTGGGTGGGGGGTGAGGGGTGAGGGGGGATTAGGGTACATGGGGGGTGCATGTATATTAATGAGGACTATGTCACCAGCAACTCAGTATTTAAGCAAATGTTGTCTGTCTGGCATTGTCACCTTGTTTTGTTCGTTAAATGGCCGGGCCACCATAAGGTGCTTGGTAGATTTAACGAGAAATACTCCTACGAAGATTAGAAATCTTGAAACAAGCAAGTTTAAAGGTGCTGCACGGGATATTTTTTGAAATTGTTCATTGTAATTTCAAAAAATGTCCATAATATATCAGCAGTAATAGTGGAATGATTTTTTGTTAACAGAATTACTTCCAGTGTTGTGATTGGCTGTGTTATTCGCCTATTGATTTCTGTTGTCAAAATGGGGAAGCTGTTTTGACCTTGTGGCTGTGTTATATATGTGAAATCAGGTCATGGGGCCAATGCAGAAATCACTCTGTCATTTCCTGGTTGCTAAAATTCTACACTGTTCGTTCAATTTCAATTTATGTGAGAAGACAAGCACTGAATAGTGTAGAGAATCATTGTACCATCTAAATAGCTGTGAAATATATTTTCAATAACAAACAAAAAAAGTTTTTACAGTCGTTTGAAACTGGTGGACCACAACCAAATGTAAAAGGCTCAAGCGTTACGTGGAAATGGGATGCGGGGGAGGGGTAGATTGGTTTTGAATGCAGCCTAGTCCTGTTGCAATTCACCTAGCTTCCACATAGGAGAGGCATTCTGATAAATTCTAGGTGTAGCACCTTTAAGGGTTCTTATGTTGTATATTGACATCTTTAGTACAACTACTTACATTGGATATATGCTGAATGCTTCAGTGGATACCTACCGGTCCTCCTGATAATTTACAAAACAGTTGTGAGCCTCAAGTCACTGGACAAAATAAGCCTACAGAGATAGTCTCCTAAATCTGTTCTGTGTGTAACATATAAATGCTGCTGCTGAAGATAATAAACAGAAGAGACAGTTAAATCTCTATTTATCCCTCGATGGGAGAAATAACCTTGTTTTATGGGCTGTGCCTCAATGCAGAAAATTAGTTCCTGAAAAAATGTGTTCCTTTATAGGGTCACATGACCCCATGTGACCAATATTACCCACTATACCCTGTAGAATATTTTATTGGCACACGCCCAATAAATTATTAGGGTGGACAATACTCTTGTTCACAGAGACAAAAATCTGTTCGTGTCTGTTCGAGTTGAAGCTTTGTTCCTGTCTAGGTTCACTCAGTGAACGTAAAGAGAGAATACAAATAATTTTGGGGGCAAATCCACAACACTGTTCCATTTTCTGGGTATTATACAGAAGCTTAAGCGCACAAAACAATCTACCATAGAGCCAATCAAGCATGTCTGTCGACCTCAGTCCAGTCTCACAGGCTTTAATCTGTTGAACCACAGCACACTTGAAGAGGCAGAACAAAACCCTCTAGGTCATGCCAGAGGCGCTATACAACATGCGTTCGTCCTTGAACAGCATTCAAGGCTTTTAACCTGGGAGCTGAGCAAACAGATGGCATTTGGACTTCCGCTATATTATTATCTATTCTGGCATTGATTGCATGAGAGCTGGCACTGTCTCATACGTCTAGACTTCACTCCTAGAGATATAATGGGGAACATTACTCATATGGATGTACCATGTGAGACACTAAATGGCAGCTTGAGAGAGGAAAAAAGAAATAGCCTTGCTCGAACGATATGAGAGTAAAAATATATTCAAGTCAGACACAGTAAGGATACTTTCTTCTTAAAGTTAGAATCTGTAATTGAAACAATAACAAAGTGGGTCATCCCCCCTCTGTTTTGGTAAAAAGCTGAGGGATGGGCCTGGGAAAATGTAAGAATTCTCAAATTCATAGACAGAGCTTTGGATGCAAGTACTGACCATCCATGATAATAAAACAGTTTTAACCATGTTTTGAGGCTATACAGTTATATTGACATCGTTTAAAAACATTGGAGTAAAACAAGCTTATATTTTGGGTTCTGATGGGGTACGACAGTTGAACTAAGCTCCTGAGGCGTTTATACGTTATATTCTTCAAGAATCAATAGATATATTGTTAATTTATACGTTTAAAAAAATGTATGTAGCAACTAAGGATTCTAGCTAGCTTCATGTGAAATTGTCAGTCATATCCATTAAAAGGTTTTGCTATCAATTTAGACACCAAAGAGGAAAGCTAGGCATCTAAATTAAAAGTAGACATGATTGGTTTAATGTTGAACGTATATGGACTCTTGAAGTACTTGAAACAAGCTTCTTGAGATACTGCTGCCAGATAATTATTGCAATGTTCAAAGTACGTACAGAACCAGTCAAAAGTTTGAACACTACTTATTCAAGGGTTTTTCTTTATTTTTTACTATGTTCTACATTGTATAATAATAGTGAAGACATCAAAACTATCAAAATAACAAACATGGAATCATGTAATAACCAAAAAAGTGTATATATTTCAAAATATATTTTATTTTTGAAATTCTTCATAGTAGCCACCCTTTGCCTTGATGACAGCTTTGCAAACTTTTGGCATTATCTCAACCAGCTTCATGAGGAATGCTTTTCCAACAGTCCTGAAGGAGTTCCCACATATGCTGAGCACTTGTTGGCTGCTTTTCCTTCACTCTGCGGTCCAACTTATCCCAAACCATCTCAATTGGGTTGAGGTCAGGTGATTGTAGAGGCCAGGTCTGTCACGGTTGTCGTAAGAACTGGACTAAGGCGCAGCGTACGTAGAGTTCCAAATTTGTATTATCAAGTGAAACTTAAGCAAAAACAAAACAATAAACGAACAACGAAACGTGACTACGTGGTGCACAAACACAAAATAATATCCCACAAACACAGGTGAGAAAAATAGCTACTTAAATATGATCCCCAATTAGAGACAACGATTACCAGCTACCTCTAATTGGGAATCATACAAAACACCAACATAAAAAAAAATTAAAAAACTAGAACACAACATAGAAATAAAAAACTAGAATACCCCCTAGTCACGCCCTGACCTACTACACCATAGAGAAACAATGGCTCTCTATGGTCAGGGCGTGACAAGGTCATTTGATGCAGCACTCCATCACTCTCCTTCTTGGTCAATCAGCCCTTACACAGCTTGGAGGTTTGTTGGGTCATTGTCCTGTTGAAAAACAAATTATAGTCCCAGCAAACCAGATGGGATGGCGTTTCGCTGCAGAATGCTGTGGTAGCCATGCTGGTTAAGTGTGCCAAGAATTCTAAATAAATCACTGAGAGTGTCACCAGCAAAGCATCCCCACACCATCACACCTCCTCCTCCATGCTTCACGGTGGGAACCACACATACAGAGATTATCTGTTCACTTACTCTGTGTCTCACAGACACGGAGGTTGGTCCAATGGACAGATTTCTACCAGTAAAATGTCCATTGCTCATGTTTGTTGGCCCAAGCAAGTCTCTTCTTCTTATTGGTGTCCTTTGGAAGTGGTTTCTTTGCAGCAATTTGACCATGAAGGCCTGATTCCCTTAGTCTCCTCTGAACAGTTGATGTTGAGATGTGTCTGTTACTTGAAGTCTGTGAAGCATTTATTTGGGCTGCAATCTGAGGTGCAGTTAACTCTAATGAACTTATCCTCTGTAGCGGTTCTCATGAGAGCCAGTTTCATCATAGCCTTTGATGGTTTTTTCGACTGCACTTGAAGTTTTCCGGATTGACTGACCTTCATGTAATGATGGACGATTGTTTCTCTTTGCTTCTTTGAGGTGTTCTTGCCATAATATGTACTTGGTCTTTTACCAAATAGGACTATCTTCTGTATACCACCCCCACCTTGTCACAACACAACTGATTGGCTCAAACGCGCTAAGAAGGAAAGAAATTGTTAATTGAAATTCATTCCAAGTGACTTTGTTATTTAACTAGGCAAGTCAGTTAAGAACAAATTCTTATTTTCAATGACGGCCTAGGAACAGTGGGTTAACTGCCTTGTTCAGGGGCAGAACGACAGATTTGTACCCTGTCAGCTCGGGGATTTGAACTTGCAACCTTTCGGTTAGTAGCCCAATGCTCTAACCACTAGCCGCCCCCAACTACCTCATGAAGCTAGTTGAGAGAATGCCAACTGTGTGCAAAGCTGTCATCAAGGCAAGGTGGCTACTTTGAAGAAAATCAAATATAAAATATATTATGATTTGTTTAACACTTGTTTGGTTACTACATGATTCCATATGTGTTATTTCATCGTTTTGATGTCTTCAGTATTATTCTACAGTTTAGAAAATATTACAAATAAAGAAAAACCCTGGAATGAGTAGGTATTTCCAGACTTTTAGCTGGTACATTATTGAAAGAGTAGAACATTTAGGAAAATGTACTAAATGAATGAAATGATCAGTTAATGACATTTCATTTAATTCTAATAGTGATCTCACCCTGGATAATGGCCCTCAAATTATGCTTTGGTGCTTGCCATGTTAAAAAGCATGTTTATAAATGGGAGAACAGAGAAGAAATAACACCCAAATAGATATCTGAATGAGAATCAGATGTCTACTTATGCCCAACAGAATAACAATAATTGAATAGCCTTTTCACCTTACTGAGAACTGACCCAAGCCGAGTTGTGTTGCACTGGCCTGGTTATGCATCCACCATAGTTGCTGGAACTGTGCTGGAAAGGACCATTTGAAAGTGAAATGTCAACGCTACCACTGTACGGTGTGGGATGAATTTAGCCCCTTATCAAAAAGGACAGAACACAATTCGCCTTTCCTGTCTCTCATCACTATTGTTTCTAAGAGCTGCAAAAAAAAAGAGTTCTAATAACATCATGAGAGCTTTGTTATCTGTGATATACTATGATAATTTCCTCTTCCTTTCCCCAATAAACACATTTGGAAAAGGATGTTACGGACTATAAAGCGTTTTGTTATGTTCTATAATTTCTCATTAACTCAAGGATAAACTGAGATATTACAGACACATAATTAGAGAGAAACTCATGCAGAGGCTGCACAGGTCACAGTGTACCTCATAATTATAGCCCATGTGCTGCATACTGTATGTACAAATGAACATTCTAATGAATTACTAGTCAAAGCACAATTGTACAAGTTGTGCAGTATCTTTCCAGTAAGGATGTTTGAGTAAAAAACATGGAACACTTTTTTAAGATAAAGCCTCCAACCCGTGGAGCTGGAGAAAAGACAGCAGGATATATCCTGGATAAACCCATGTCGCTCCAGTGAATACAGTGATGGTTTTTCAAGATCGGGAAAAGATCATAAACAGCGGCAGAAAGTAGGTGGTAGGAAAAAAAGGTACTGTGTTAAGGAGCGCTTCCCCATCGCCCTCGAGTGACGCGCTGATCTTCATTTCCCTGCTCACTGTAGCACATCTCATCTCATCAGGCCCTTCCAGGTGCAGCCTCTTGAGCAGTCCCTCCCCGAGCTGCCTGGCGGAGCTGGCTGGCGGAGGACATGCTAACAAGGGTATGTGGAGGTTATGTGTGCTAATGCTCACAGACTACACAGGGGACATTCTGTGACGTGGGGCCTGGCTAAATCTCAGGAGTGTATCCACTGAAGTGCATATGATCACAACGGTCTTTGTTCAAACACAAACTGAATTGGCAGGAAGATGGCTACACTTTACCTGTAAGAAAATTATTCAGATTTAATTGCCTTAGAGCCTATTGCCAGGTATCAAATAGCGGTGTAATGTTAATTAAAACTCTAATTCAGCTGAAAAACAGTCATTTGTAAGTCAACCCACTGATGAACAAGCAATACACTATTGAACAGGCAGACAGCAGCAAAATAGGAGTGCATTATTTGTCTGTGCACCACTCGGCTTCATTAAAAAGTAATTGGGCATAAGCAGAACCTTTGTAATCAGTCTTCAGGGAAATTCCTCATTGAGGTCGTCAGAGTTGGATTGCCACTACCACGGAAATAACCATATCATACTATACCACACCATACCATCATATCATTCATTACCTGATACAGGATCTTCATTTTATCAATCTTCTAAAGTTTGTCATTTCCACATTGACATGTCAGACTTGATTGGCGCAAAAAAAATATTATCAACCCCTATAAAAATAGTCACTAATTATAATCCACATAATAATTCATATTCATAGTTGCTACATGATTATTTTCCTGCTGTAGTAAACAGGCTCAAATTAAGATCCTACATCTGTATACCATAGCACAACATGATATATGCTTTACATCCTCAGGAATAATCTGGTCAAATAAAATTCAGGTCTTCTGATCAATTCCAACAAACTTGAGAGTGCTTTTGAGAGTGAAATTAACAGAAGCTTTTAAGAGTGTATGTCATTGTTTGTTTGTGTGTGTTCTGGTGTTTTTACAGTATAGCCTTCTTCATGATAAGGGTAGACATTTGTAGAACTAAAATAGATTTGGAAAGTTAATTGGATCGCAGTTTGTTGAATATTTATTCATACAATTTCTTAATTTACCCTAGTGCACTTCTATCTTCTTTTTGTATATATACTGATTTAGAAAATGCATATTATGTAAATTAGAACTGAGAATGAAAAGGAATTAAAACTTGCTTTTATATAAAAATGAACTAATTTAATCTGTTAAAAGTAAACATGCTACCTAGCATTCTCCACTTAGTCTCATCATTTAAATTCTTTCTTTTTTTTTATCACACAATTTCAACAACTATATGTGATTCATGCCTGTTGAGATGATATCTTTTAAAGTGAATTAGTACCTCTGTTGTAATCTGAAGTTGGTTTATACACAGGCAGTTTTTGACCGAAACTCATTTGAAAATAACATTTAATTGTACATATGGATGTCCCTTTGGAAGTTATCACAACCGGACATGACTGGGAGCCCATAGAGTGGTGCACAATTAGCCCAGCATCGTCTGGTTTAGGGTAAGGCTGGGGTGGGCTGTCATTGTAAATAACAATTTGTTCTTAACTGACTTTCCCAGTTAAATAAAGATTATACATATAGTATAATGAATGATACCTGCATTATTTTATGTCTGTGATATTGTGTTTTGCTGTTGTTGCTCTAAATCCAATGCAAGGCAGTCAATTCAGCCACGGCTGATTGACGAGTTCAAACGTACTGGATATGCAATCTCTATTCAGATTTTCCTGTACTTGTAAATATTGAAATAATTATAGGCTTACACTTTCCAATGGTGGACACATTCTAGTACACTGTGTGTCCATGGGTAAATATAATTATAGAGGACTTCGTGATTGCTGAACTCAGAACCTCAAAGTGACTTCATCTGCTTTTAAAGAAGTGCTTGATCATAAATGGAAAACCACTGGTAAAATTCAGTTGGCATCTACATAAGTGTTTGTTCTGTAAGCCTTATTTGCTTATTCAACACAGACAGCCTGTGAAAGCTCTTCTTAGGCCCCTTGGATTCGTCCATTTATTTATGGGCTGACCCCCAGACAATATCAAAATGACAGATGCTAATATGAATTAATTAACAGTCACTTCATAATTTCAATAAATTATAGTGAGAGCATGCAGTCTTTTGTTTCATGACCATGTCGAAAGTATACTTACTAATCGAACACGTGTCATAATAAATGCTAACACGTGTCATAATAAATGCTAACACGTGTCATAATCAATGCTAACATGTGTCTTAATCAATGCTGATGAACCCTAACTATCATCTGTCACAACTTTGTCATTGGATTGTCTGGAAAAAGACTCAACACTTTGTTTGTCTATCATGCTAACCACACAGCATCATACAGTGCATTTCTGTGGGGATACAAGCTAGATATTATTAACTCACTAAGGAGACTAAATGACTCAAACAAAATGCAAACTTCAGTCCGTTCCAACATCTACCCTGGTTTTCTGCTTTCTCATTCTACTCAATGGGACTGATAAGAGGGGAAATGCCTGTTCAGCCTCAGCACAAAATGCTGCTAATGGTCTTAGATCATGTTCCCTCACAGACATGCCATGCATTAAGTGCTAAATGTTAGGAATTACATTACAGCAGCTTCTAAGATTAAGAGTGATAAGGTAGAGGCAATTCCACGATAAATTAGGGATGTTGAGACCATTGATTGCAAAGTTTAACTACCCATAAACCTATATGCAGATGTCTACTTTTATCAATTGCCAATTAACATTTGACTAAAACATATTAACTTGAGGAACAGTGAAGATGCAAAGTTTGGTAACAGAATGACAGGGAAATCTCCCTCAGTTTTTTATCTGACCATGTTTACCTAAAACCATTTACTGCAGTTGGCTAAATCAGGGTCACACAGACTGATTATTGGTAATATTAAACAGATCTACACTGGGAAAAAAATGTTTACGCAACATATAAAGTGTTGGTCCGATGTATTATGAGCTGAAATAAAAGATCCCAGACATTTCTTTTACTCACAAAAGCCTATTTCTCGCAAATATTGTGCACAAATTTGTTTACATCTCTGTTAGTGAGTACTTCTCCTTTGCCAAGGTAATCCATCCACCTGATAGGTGCGGCATAGCAAGAAGCAGCATAATCATTGTCCCCAGCAATAAAAGGCCACTCTAAAATGTGCCATTTTGTCACTCACACAACACCACAGATGTCTCATGTTTTGAGGGAGAATGCAATTAGCATGCAGACTGCCCACCAGATAATTTCTCTACCATAAACTGCCTCCAATGTCATTTTTGAGAATTTGCCAGTAGATCCAACCAGCCTCTAAATCACATGTATGATGTTTATTTTTATTTTTAAGGAGGCAAGTCAGTTAAGAACAAATTCTTATTTACCACACCGGCCTAGGGACAGTGGGTTAACTGCCTTGTTCAGGGGCAGAAGGACAGATGTACAGATGTCAGCTCGGGGATTCGATCTAGCAACCTTCCAGTTACTGGCCCAACACTCTAACCACTAGTCTACCTGCTGGTGTTCAGGCAAGCGGTTTGCTGATGTCAACATTGTGAACAGAGTGCCCCATGGTGGCAGTGGGGTTATGGTATGGGCAGGCATAACCTACAGACAGCGAACACAATTGCATTTCATCAATGGCAATTTGAATGTACAGAGATACCGTGACGAGATCCCTTGGCCCATTGTCGTGCCATTCATCCGCCGCCATCACCTCATGTTTCAGCATGATAATGCACAGCCGCATGTCGCAAGGATCTGTGCACAATTCCTGGAAGCTGAATATGTCCCAGGTCTTCCATGGCCTGCATACTCACCACACATGTCACCACCCATTGAACATGTCTGGGATGCTCTGGATCGACATGTACAACAGCGTGTTGCAGTTCCTGCCAATATGCAACAACTTCACACAGCCATTGAAGAGGAGTGGGACGTCATTCCACAGGCTCTAATCAACAGCCTGAGCAACTCTTATGAGAAGGAGATTATTCCATTTGCATGAGGCAAATGGTGGTCACACCAGACACGGACTGGTTTTCTGATCCTCGCCCATACTTTTTTTTAGGCATCTGTGATGCATATCTGTTTCCCAGTCATGTGAAATCCATGTTTAAATAATGTTTACATACTGCTTTACTCATCTCGTATATACTGTATTCTATTCTATTGTATTTTAGTCAAAGCCACTATGTTGCTCTAACATTTATATATTTCTTAATTCCATTCTTTTACTTTTAGATTTATGTGTATTGTTGTGAATCATTTTTAGATACTACTACACTGTTAGATACTACTGCACTGTTGGAGCTAGGAACACAAGCATTTCGCTACACCTGCAATAACATCTGCTAAATATGTGTATGTGACCAATAAAATTTGATTTGATTTGATTTAATACATTTATTTGAATTGACTGATTTCCTTAAAATCTTTGAAATGGTTGTATGTTGCATTTATATTTTTTGTTGAGTGTACCTTACTGTGATTGTTTTCAATTAAAATGGTCTAAAAGAAACAAAAAAATAACTTTTTAGCAAATCATATAGTTTGGACTGTCTAGGAGTGGTATGAGTGGTATGGTCTATATTTCAGTACCGTACAACACAGTACACTATGGCATAGTAAAGTATAGTACCATAGAGCACAGTACAGTAATGAAAACAAAAGTAGAGTAGAGTACAGTTCAGTATAGTACAGCACATACCAGTAGAGTAGAGAATAATGAATTATACTATACTCTACTCATCTGTGCTCTACTGTACTCGAATGTACTGAACTATACTCTACTAGGTATGTGAAAAACTGCGATTTTTGTATTGGTTTTCCATTAACATTCATACAATTCCATGTGAATTCAAAATGCAGAATATGGTCCTATTGCATATTGTGGTCCTAATGCGCATGGCAGCTAGGGGGCAATGACATTCTATCTACCACAGTCAAAGGCTGAATCTCAAATGGAATACTTAGCCCCTAAGCCCTTTATCGAGTGACCACTTGATGACATGTTCGATAGTGATCATTCGAGTCTGAAAGTATTTTGGCCAAAATTAACATTCGCTATTAAACACGGGTACTGGGGCAGACACAGACATACTCATACTCTGATAGACAGTAAAAAATCTATTAAAACAAAACAATGTGCAAGTACATTGGTCACTTGTGATTTCTCAGCTGATGTAGCTTGTTGAAGCAAGCTAGTTATCTTTACTGACAAATACAGGGATGACATTTTAGCTAGCTAGCTAAGGATGTTGAGCACTGTATGGATAAACAGCGTGTAGTTTGTCACTTGTACCCAGGAATTCATTTTATAAATACAGTACCAGTTAAAGTTTGGACTCCCGTACTACTTTTTTAAACAAATCCAAATATATTTTATATTTGAGATTCTTCAAAGTAGCCACTCTTTGCCTTGATGAGAGCTTTGCACACTCTTGGCACTCTCTCAACCAGCTTCATTAGGTAGTCACCTGGAATTCATTTAAATTAACAGGTGTGCCTTGTTAAAAGTTAATTTGTGGAATTTCTGTCCTTGTTAATGTGTTTGAGCCAATCAGTTGTGTTGTGACAAGGTAGGGGAGGTATACAGAAGATAGCCCTATTTGGTAAAAGACCAAGTACATATTATGGCAAGAACAGCTTAAATAAGCAAAAAGAAATGACAGTCCATCTTTAACTTCAAGACACGACGGTCAGTCAATCCAGAAAATGTCAAGAACTTTGAAAGTTTCTTCAAGTGCAGTCGCAAAAACCATCAAGTGCTATGATGAAACTGGCTCTCATGAGGACTGCCACAGGAAAGGAAGACCCAGAGTTACCTCTGCTGCAGATGATAAGTTCATTAGCGTTACCAGCCTCAGAAATTGCAGCCCAAATAAATGCTTCACAGTGTTCAAGTAACAGACACATCTCAACATCATCTGTTTAGAGGAGACTGCATGAATCAGGCCTTCATGGTCGAATTTCTGTAAAGAAATCAGTACTAAAGGACACTAATAAGAGAAGAGACTTGTTTGGGCCAAGAAACATGTGCAATGGACATTAGACTGGTGGAAATCTGTCCTTTGGTCTGATGAGTCCAAATTTGAGATTTTTGGTTCCAACCGCCGTGTACACCTTAGCCAGATTTGTTATTTTAAGTTATTAAATACTTTTTGGTTTAGAGATGCAGCATATTTGGGCGGCAGGGTAGCCTAGTGTTTAGAGTGTTGGACGAGTAACCGAAAGGTTGCAAGTTTGAATCCCCGAGCTGACAAGGTACAAATCTGTCATTCTGCCCCTGAACAATGCAGTTAACCCACTGTTCCTAGGCTGTAATTGAAAATAAGAATTTGTTCTTAACTGACTTGCCTAGTTAAATAAAGGTCATAAATAAAAATATTATGCACATCTGCAAGCAGTGCAGCAAAGGCTGTTTTTATTTTAATATGTTAAAATGCTATGTACAGCATCCTATGTACATATTAGTGGACATTATAAAGGACCATATAAAAAACAAAAAAAACAATGGCAGTTTGGGTTGGAGTTGCACATTTATTTTTGTAAAATCAAATTGGAAATGTCTGGCCCGCGAATTTGATGTTTTTTCAATATGGCCTGTGAGCTGCTTGAGTTTGACACATCTGGGCTAGCGTATCTATTATTAATGTAGCTATTTATTTATCAAGCTAAAAACACGGAGTCTAACGTTAGCGACAGTTGAAGTCGGAAGTTTACATAGACCTTAGCCAAATACATTTAAACTCAGTTTTTCACAATTTCTGACATTTAATCCTAGTACAAATGCCCTGTCTTAGGTCAGTTAGGATCACCACTTTATTTTAAGAATGTGAAATGTCAGAATAATACTAGAGAGAATGATTTACTTCAGCTCTTGTTTCTTTCATCACATTCCCAGTGGGTCAGAAGTTTACATACACTCAATTAGTATTTGGTAGCGTTGTCTTTAAATTGTTTAACTTGGGTCAAACGTTTCGTGTAGACTTCCACAAGCTTCCCACAATAAGTTGGGTGAATTTTGGTCCATTCCTCCTGACAGAGCTGGTGTAACTGTGTCCGGTTTGTTGGGGAGGCTTGAGGTCAGGGCTTTGTGATGGCCACTCCAATACCTTGACTTTGTTGTCCTTAAGCCATTTTGCCACAACTTTGGAAATATTCTTGTGGTCATTGTCCATTTGGAAGACCCATTTGCGACCAAGCTTTAACTTCCCGACTGATGTCTTGAGATGTTGCTTCAATATATCCACGTAATATTCTTGCCTTATGATGCCATCTATTTTGTGACATGCACCAGTCCCTCCTGCAGCAAAGTACCCCCACAACATGATGCTGCAACCCCCGTGCTTCACGGTTGGGATTGTGTTCTTTGGTTTGGAGGCCTCCCTCTTTTTCCTCCAAACATAACGATGGTCATTACGGCCAAACAGTTCTATTTTTGTTTCATCAGACCAGAGGCCATTTCTCCAAAAAGTACAATCTTTGTCCCCATGTGCAGTTGCAAACCATAGTCTGGCTTTTTTATGGTGGTTTTGGAGCAGTGGCTTCTTCCTTGCTGAGCGGCTTTTCAGGTTATGTCGATATAGGACTCGTTTTACTGTGGATATAGATACTTTTGTACCTGTTTGCTTCAGCATCTCCACACGGGCCTTTGCAGTTGTTCTGGGATTGATTTGCACTTTTCACACCAAAGTACATTCATCTCTAGGAGACAGAATGCGTCTCCTTCCTGAGCGGTATGATGACTGCGTGGTCCCATGGTCTTTATACTTGCATACTATTGTTTGTACAGATGAACGTGGTACCTTCAGGCATTTGGAAATTGCTCCCAAGGATGAACCAGACTTGTGGAGGTTTACAATGTTTTTTTTCTGAGGTCTTGGCTGATTTCTTTTGATATTCCCATGATGTCAAGCAAAGAGGCACTGAGTTTGAAGGTAGGCCTTGAAATACATCCACAGTTACACATCCAATTGACTCAAATGATGTCAATTGGCATATCAGAAGCTTCTAAAGCCATGACATAATTTTCTGGAATTTTCCAAGCTGTTTAAAGGCACAGTCAACTTAGTGTATGTAAACCTTTGACTCACTGGAATTGTGATGCAGTGAATTACAAGTGAAATAATCTGTCTGTACAGTTGTTGGAAAAATTACTTGTGTCATGCACAAAGTAGATGTCCTAACCAACATGCCAAAACTATAGTTGGTTAACAAGAAACTTGTGGAGTGGTTGAAAACGAGTTTTAATGACTCCAACCTAAGTGTATGTAAACTTCCGACTTCAACTGTATTCAATATACTAGGCGGTGGAGGAAGGAGGAGAGGAAGGCAGAGGAAGGCCCAAAAATTTGTTAAGGATTCTAGTCACACAAGTCATAGACTGTTCTCTCTGCTTACGCATGGCAATCGGTACTGGAGCTCCAAGTCTAGGTCCAAAAGGCTCCTTAACAGTTTCTTCCCTCAAGCCATAAGACTGCTGAACAATTTATCAAATGGCCACCCAGACTATTTGCATTGACACCCCCCCCAACTTTATTTTTACACTACTGCTACTCGCTGTTTATTATCTATGATTAGTCACTTCACCCCGACCTACATGTACAAATGACCTCGAATACCCCCGCACATTGACTCGGTACCGGTACCCCTTGTATATAGCCTCATTATTGTTGTTTTATTGTGTTACTTTTTTTGTACATATTTTCTTAACTCTATTTTCTTAAATCTGCATTGTTGGTTAAGGGCTCGTAATTAAGCATTTCACGGTAAGGTCTACACCTGTTGTATTCTGTGCATGTAACAAATCAAATTTGACCCTTATAACGGTTATGGATACATTTTTCCACAGACAAAGAAAGACTTAAAGATATTAGATAAAACATTTCTGCATGTTAAATGGTTTTCAGTAAAGCAAGAGAGATATTATTTTTAATAAGAATGGCCACTCTGCAACCTCTTCCCTGTCTGTCAGCTCTGAACACATTATAACCCACAATATTAATATCAGAGTCCAGATTGTCCCCAGAGATCCAAGTTTCGATCAATACCGGAATGTCTGGATTCGTCTGCATAGCCCAGATCTTGATGTAATCCAGTTTAGGAAGTAAACGCTCAATGTTCAGATCTATCAACACAAGTCCTTTACAATTTTTAAAGTCACATGGAGTTTCCAACTCAAACAAGCTACATGCAATAGGCGGTTGAAGGCCCTGTCTGCTGGTTGATATTGATATAGTTGGTATGGCTATAAGATTGCATAGAACTGCACCATTTGGTCTATCCATATTAGTAATAGAGGAAGGAGTATAAATGTGAATGACTTTTCCAAGGTTAGCACCATAGAGCATTAGGCCGCAGCGAATGTCAATATGGGGAACTCTCAGAGTAACCAATGATTGAATGTTATAAACTGACTTACATGGGCTTTGGTTGCTATCGTGCAACAGCCAAAGTCCCCTACGTGATTTGAAAACCGAGGTGGTATTCAAGTTTATGGGATTCACATTTGAGTTAAAAGCACTGGGTGAGCAGACCACAGTGGGCTTCTCTTTTGAGCTAACAATAGCAGATCTAAGAGTGAAGTTGAAACGAATGGGTACAAGATAATAACTGACAACACCCCTGGCAGTATAGACAACAGTACAATGATAACGCTTAGAAAGGATGGGAGGTATTACCTGAGTGGGGCTCGGTCTGTCTCTGAGTCAATATTGCACTCTTCACGTTGCATTGAAATGTGAGAGAGGTTCCAGTCTCCTAGATGATTTGGGTGGAGTCCATCATCTATGTAGAGCATCGTCTGTTTCCAAAATGTGTTGAAATTATCAATAAAAGTTATGCCAACAGAGTGGCAGTAGTCTTTAAGCCAGATATGAAGAGCTAAGAAAGAACCTGCTGAACCTTTCACAGCCTTGACACAACCACGGCACTGGACCAAATATAAACGTTTGCTTATCAAAGCCTTTCAGGGTGTTGGTCAGCTCTATAAAATTCTCTTTCATTATCTCTGATTTACCTTTTTTGATATAATTTGATCCCACATGCACTCCAACAGCAGCAGCCCTTGGTTGACGATGTAGGATGGATGGAAGAAATGATTACCCATTGCAGCCAATTCAATTGCAGTCATTCTTTTACTAACAGTGTCTTTGGACAGTATTCAGGCCCCTTGACTTTTTACACATTTTCTTACATTACAGGCTTATTAAAAAATGTATTAAATAAATTAAAACAAATATGCAATCTACATACAATACCCCATGACAAAGCAAAAACAGTAAAACACTTTTTTGCAAATGTATTAAAAATTAAAAACAGAAATACCTTATTTACATAAGTATTCAGACCCTTTGCTATGAGACTTGAAATTGAGCTCAGGTGCATCCTGTTTCCATTGATCATCCATTAGATGTTTCTAGAATTTGATTGGAGTCCACCTGTGGTAAATTAATTTGATTGGACATGAGTTGGAAAGGCACACACCTGTCTATATAAGGTCCCACAGTTGGCAGTGCATGTCAGAGCAAAAACCAAGCCTTGAGGTCAAAGGAATTGTCAATAGAACTCAGACAGGATTGTGTCAAGGCACAAATCTGGAAAAGGGTACCAAAACATTACTGCAGCATTGAAGGTCCCCAAGAACACAGTTTGGAACCCCCAAGACCAGGGGTGTCAAACTCAAATACCCAGTGGGCCAAAATGTAAAACCTGAACAAAGTCACGGGCCAACATTGAACAAATTAACCTTTTAATATGGACCCAAACAAGTTTTGCTTTAACATTGAATATGGAACAAGCATCGCTTATTACCATACAATATATAATTTAATAGTGGAGACATGCAAAATCGAATTTCAAATGAAAAAACACATCAATGGCATTCATTTATTAAATAAATAAAATTTAAATAAAAATTGTATGCCTCTTTTCTATTTGCAGCCTTCTGATTTAAATACCAAAATAAACTTTTTCCACTGGCTAATCATTTTACAAATAAAATGATAATAAATCAATCAACCATTCAAGCCCATGCCTTGTAGCAAGAAAAAGTGCATAAAGAAAACGTTAATTATTGCACACTGGTCTAATCTGATGTGCTCAGTATCGAGCGAAGATGTTCATCAGTCAGACGTCTCCTGTGAGTTGTTTTGGTCATCTTCATCGAGGAGAAAAGTTGCTCGCATAGATAAGTGCTGCCGAACATGGAGAGCATCTGAGCAGCTTGGGTGCGGAGCTGAGGCATTGTGTCAGGGATGAACCGTGGAAACTGTGCGGCGCCCACAGCATCATACTTTGACTTCAGCGTGTCGTTGCACTGGAGTTCAATCAGCTCCACTTGGATGTTGGTTGGTGCATTTTCCACATCAACTGCGAAGGGATTACTAAGCAGTTCAAACTTGCATTTCTGGGCATCGAAGTCGGCAAATCGCCGGCTAAACTCAGCGGCGAGAACACTGAGTTTTTCAGCAAACTGTGCGCATGGGAACACGGCGGTAGAGATCTGCGCTTTTATGGATTGGCAGCAGGGAAAATGGCAAGGGTTTCCTTGCAGCATCTGATTCTCCCACAGGCACAGTTTAGTTTTGAAGGCCCTCACTGCAGCGTACATGTCTGTGATGATGCGCCCCCGCCCCTGAAGCTGCAGGTTCAGCGCATCGAGATGGCTCGAGATGTCACAGAGAAAGGCCAGCTCACACAGGAACTTTTGCTCCCGAAGCTCTGCTGTATCCTTCCCTTTGGTTTCCAGGAATTGACATATTTCCTCACGCAGCTCGAAACATCTGTTCAGTACTTTTCCTCTGCTTAGCCATCTCACCTCTGTGTGATACGGCACGTCTGCGTATTCCGAACCACACTCCTCCAGAAAAGATTTAAACTGGCGGTGATTTAGACCTTTGGCTCTTATAAAGTTAACTACCTGTGTTACTGTGGTCATAACATGTTCCATCTTTAGGGCTTTGGCACACAGTGCTTCCTGATGTATGATGCAGTGGTAAACAGTTAGCTCACCTGCATAGTTCTCTTCCCGCATCTTCTCCCGAACCATGCCCACCAGTCCACTCTTTTTACCGCACATCGCTGGCGCACCATCTGTCGTTAATCCAACGAGTTTATCCCACGGCAGCTTTATTTCAGTTACACATTTGGAAACCTCCTCAAAGATTTCCTTTCCTGTGGTTGTGCCATGCATTGATTTGAATCCTAATAGCTCCTCCGTAACACACAGATTTGAGTCCACTCCACGGATGAAGACTGACAGCTGAGCAGTATCAGATGCGTCGCAGCTCTCATCCACAGCGAGGGAGAACGCAACAAAATCTTTTCCCTTTTCCATCAGCTGGTCATACAGATTGGTGGCAAGATCACATGTGCGATCAGCTACTGTGTTCCTGCTCAGGCTCACGTTTGAAAATGCTTGTTTTTTCTCTGGGCATACGAGGTCACAAACCTTCATCATGCACTTTTTCATGAACTCTCCCTCATTAAAGGGCCGGGCTGATTTTGCGATCTCTGCTGCCACTATATAACTAGCCTTTACAGCAGCCTCGCTTTGTGATGTGGCTTTTTAAACATATTCTGTTGTGAAACCAAACTTCTTTTCATCTCCTCTACTTTCTGGCTCCTTTGAGTCATGTCCAGGTCCTTGTATTTGTCATGGTGTTTCGTTTCATAGTGTCGTCTAATGTTGTACTCCTTACTTACAGCCACGTTGACTCCACAAACAAGACAAACAGGTTTGTCTTTTACATATGTAAACAGATATTCTGCCTCCCACTTGTCCAGAAAGCTCCTGTTTTCTGCCTTTCTTTTCGCCATTTTTGGGAAGGGTTAGCTCGCTGACAGTTGTAGCGTCTATGTTGCTATGACTACTGTCACAGAGGAGAGAGCGTTTCTGGGTCCTGTCCTGATTGGCGCGCGAAAACAGCAGAGCATTATGGGATTCGTAGTATTAGTGGTGAATGCGCTGTATAATACCGGCGGGCCAGCTCTAGTAGTAATTTGGTATTGTCTCGCGGGCCAAATATAATTACCCCGCGGGCCAAATTTGGCCCACGGGCCAGAGTTTGACACCCATGCCCAAGACTCTTCGTAGAGGTGGCCGCCCGGCCAAACTGAGCAATCAGGGGAGAAGGGCCTTGGTCAGGGAGGTGACGAAGAACCTGATGAGTTCCTCTGTGGAGAAACTTCCAGAACCATCTCTGAAGCACTCCACCAATAAGACCTTTATGGTAGAGTGGCCAGACAGAATCCACTCCTCAGTAAAATTTACATGACAGCCAGCTTGGAGTTTGCCAAAAGGTGCCTAAAGACTCTCAGACCACGAGAAACAAGATTCTCTGGTCTAATCTCTCTTTGGCCTGAATGCCAAGCGTCACGTCTGGAGGAAACCTGGCAACATCCCTACGGTGAAGCATGGTGGTAGCAGCAGCATCATGCTGTGGGGATGTCTTTCAGTGTTAGGGACTGGGAGGCTAGGAGGCTAGTCAGGATCGAGGCAAAGATGAACTGAGCAAAGTACAAAGAGATCCTTGATGAAAACCTGCTCCAGAGCGCTCAGGACCTCAGACTGGGGCGAAGGTTCACCTTCCAACAGGACAATGACCCTAAGCACACAGTCAAGACAATGCAGGAGTGGCTTCGGGACTAGTCTCTGAATGTCCTTCAGTGGCCCAGCCAGAGCCCGGACTCGAACATCTCTGGAGAGACATGAAAATTGCTGTGCAGCGACACTCCCCATCCAACCTGACAGAGATTGAGAGGACCTGCAATGAAGAATGGGAGAAACTCCCCAAATACAGGTGTGCCAAGGTTGTAGCGTCATACCCATGAAGACTCAAGGCTGTAATCGCTTCCAAAGGTGCGTCAACAAAGTACTGAGTAAAGGGTCTGAATAGTTATGTAAATGTGATATTTCAGTTGTTTTTTTTGCCAAAAAATAACTATTTTTTTATTTGTCATTATGGGGTGCTGTGTGTAGATTGATGAGGGGAAAAACAATTAAATCAATTATAGAATAAGGCTGCAATGTAACAAAATGTGGAAAAAGTCAAGGGGTCTGAATACTTTCTGAATGGACTGTTTTGGTCACTGTTACTGATTCGGTAACAGAGTGATGCATATTAATCACGTGTTTTAATTTTTATCCGTGAAAACACTATACCTAATTGGTAACTAATACATTTACTCATTAATTTTGTGAACTTTCATAATCCTCCCTCATGAGGGAGAGAAATTAGAAAATATCTTAAAGATGTTTTTTTTAAAGATACTAGGCACTATTTCTTAAACTTACAGAAGGCAAATCATTTCTGTAAAACTAAATGTAAATGTTTATATTAGTTGTCAGAGGCCTTTATTGTGTTTTGATGTATTTCTAATACATTAAGACTTGTTCTAGTTTATGGTTTTAAGACCCCTTTTCCATCTGTGTGACCAGATATCACAGCCTTTGCCAATTCCTAATTGCTAGGATTGAAAATGATTGAAAACATATCTATGCCTTCATTTCCCAAAAAATAGAGACTCTTATAGCTCTCATTTGACACCAAATTTGACATGCTCCTATAAACTTCACATGTTGGTGCTCATGGGCCCTTTTACATGGAAATGACCAAAGCTGTTATTCCAACCCTCATGGCTCACCAGCAGACATGGCTTTCTACCAATTAATTATTCATAGGGCCAAGTCATCATCCGCCAAAGATAAAGGCCCTAAAACCTCTCCTCATGTGTATTGATTTCTGTACACTACTTAGGGGCTATGTTCCTTCCACTACTTAGGGGCTATGTTCCTTCCACTACTTAGGGGCTATGTTGTATGCTATGTAGGAGCTATGTAGGGATTATATATGGCTGAATCGTGTTCGATATAATGGTCAATGGAATCTGAAGCTATGGAACAGTCACAAACAAATCTGAGATGATAAAGAAACACCTCTCAATCACTTTCCCCAAATGTGAAGGACAGACATAATGTGACAGAATGCAAAGTTTATTTTACTCACCCCTGCATGGTGAACCGAAGTGAATGTGGAATATACTCTATCTTTGAATAAAAGCTACCAAAACACTTGCTGTGAGTAGTCTTTATGAATGTTATGGAATTGTTACTGTTTGATTGCCACTATCCAGCACTTTTCTAGCTGGGACTTATTTCCAGACTAAATGGGAGTCCAAATGGACCATTTCAAACACTTTCTACACATATCAAAACATCTCAGAGTATCACCTTTTCATTTCCAGCATCTTATTGAAGGCATCGTTTTAAAGGCTATTATTTAGCATTTGCTTAAAAGATAAGTTTGATAAAGCAACATTTAGTATTCACTGAGGAACAGACTACGCCTGAATACTTAATGTCTCACTACAGGTAACACTTTACAACAGCTTTAATTCCTAATAAGTTTATTTTATTTTTATGTAACTTTTATTTAACCAGGAAGGGCTCATTGAGATTTGAAATCTCTTTTTCAAGAGCATCCTGGCCAAGATAGGCAGCACCAGGTCATTACAAAAATTACAGACAAACAACATGAAAAACTACAAGTAATATAGTAAAAACCATAGAATTCACAAGAGTATAACAAAATCAAAAACACCAAATTAAAAACATTTACAGGTCAGGGAATCAGTCTCAAGATCATTCATCAGTGATTTAAAAATACCAATCGGGACAAGTTCTCCCAGTTTAAAAGTATTTTGTAAGGCGTTCCAAGACGATGGCGCAGAGTACAGAAACGCCCTTTTACCAAATTCAGATCAGACATTTGGAACAGTTAGCAGGATAAAGTCCAGCGAACAAAGAGATTTCTGAACAATAAAAGAGATTTCTGAACAATAAAAATGCCCAAATAAAAAGGTAGTAAACCCAAAATGGCTTTGTAAATAAAAGTATACCCGTGCCTGAGCCTACGAGTGACTAGCCAACCCTGGTATACAAAGTGCAGTGGTGCATAGGGTTTTGCAGTTTAAAATAAATCTCAAAGTGCCATGGTAAAGGGTGTCAATTGAACTCAAACACTGAGCGGAAGAATTCATATATAAAATATCCCCATAGTCTAGTAAAGGCATACAGGAAATGTAGCTGATATTAGCCTCCTTCTGGCTTCAAAAGAAAAACAGGCCTTATTCCTAAAATAAAACCTGAATTTCAGCTTCAATTTTTTTGTAAGTTGTTGAATATGCAATTTAAAAGAGGCCGTCATCAATTAAAATTCCAAGATATTTATATGAGGTTACAACCTCAATCTCCTTGCACAGATGGGTAGTAAAAGGTTCAGAGGTCTATTTCTTGCTTTAGAAAACACCATTAGTTTAGTTTGGTCAGTATTGAGGATTAGGTTCAATTGACACAAGGTATGTTTAATAGTATTAAAAGCAGTTTGCAAGTTCTGGAAAGCTTTTGTAAGAGACGAGGCACAACAGAAATAACAGTATCATCAGCATTGAAATGAAGTTTTACATTTTGGACATTTTTGTCTAAATCATTTATATAAATAGTGAATAAGAGAGGGCCAAGTACAGAGCCTTGGGGCACACCATTAAAGACAGACAATTTAACAGACATAAGCCCATCAAATTGAATGCACTGAGTTCTATCAGACAGATAGTTAGCAAACCATGCAACTGCATGCTCTGAGAGACCTACACTCGACAATCTCTGCCTTAGTATAGCATGATCAACTGTATCAAAAGCCTTAGAGAGATCAATAAAAAGTGAGACACCGTGCTGTTTTTTGTCAAGGGCTTCAGTGATATAATTTAAAACCTCCACGGCTGCTGTAATTGTGCAATGCTTCTTCCTGAAGCCTGATTGGTACATTGATAAAATATGAAAGTAAATAAAAACTATTTTAGCTGTTCACTCACCAGGTTTTCAAGTATTTTCACTAGGGGTGACAGCTTTGAGATTGGCCTATACTTATTTAAAAGAGTTTTTGAAAGTGGTAGGACATATCTGATTTCCAGATTTTGGGAATTTCATTACATTCCAGGGTGAAATTGAACAGATATGTAAGTGGTTCAGCTATGAAATCAGCTGCCAGATTTAAAAAGCAGGGATCCAAAAGATCAGGACCTGCAGGCTTTCTCTGATCTAAGGATTTCAGGGCTTTATGTACCTCTTGCACTGAGAATGGCAAAAAGCTAAAAGTTTGACCAGCTCTCACTGGTTCAGCCACACAGGGTGTTACAGAGACAAAGGACACTGAATCAAACAGCCAACCAAGTGGATGACTATTGGTGCATTCACCAACTCCCAGTCCACAAAAAACACAAAACATGACAAGTAACAAAACACTGGTACACTGATAGACAAGGACAGACACACTGTCAGGTCTACTCCTGCTCCTCCCCTCCAGTTTTCAACTATTCAGGGTTTACTAACCACTGGTCCTGGTATTCATCATTACCTGCACCTGGCATTCATCATCATGCGCACCTGCGCTTTATCATTAGGCACACCTGGCCTCCATCACTTCACTGATTACCTCCCCTATTTATGTCACCTACTTAGTTCCATGTGTTTCTTGACTATACGCGTTACTTATATTGGTCTATGGTCTGTTTATTATTAGGCTCACCACCTGCAATTGCTTTCTGACTCCCAGCATATATGTTACACACACAAAATTAAAATAGAAAGATACACAAACAATACAACAACAACCAAAAATATAATAATAGTACAAACAATACAACTAAAAAATGATGTGTTTGTCTGTGTGAAGTGGGGACTGTGAGTGGACACATGTTTGTGTGTCCCCTCAGTCCCCGCCATTCCATGATATATTGTTTAAACTTTTTGTTAAAGGTTTTTTTGCTGTTTGCTTGAGTAATTGGAGATGGAAGGGAGTTCCATGCAATCATGGCTCTGTATAATACTGTAATACTCCCGTGAATTCGTTTTGAACTTGGAGACCGTGAAGAGACCCCTTGTGGAATGTCTTGTGGGGCAGGTATGGGTGTCTGAGCTGAATATTATTTGATTATGCAGACAATCTGGAATATTCATTACAGTATTTCTCATAAAAACTACAAGAGAAGCAGTTAATCTCTCGTCAACTCTCAACCAGGAAAGACTGGCATGCATGTTGTTGATGTTAGTTTGTCTGTGCAGTTAAGGGCAAGGCGTACTGCTCTCCTTTGAGCCAACTGCAGCTTTTCCAGGTCTTTACTTGCTCCACATGATCATATTATTGGACAGTAATCAAGAGCCTGAAAAACTACTGTAGTACAGTGGATTTTTGTGTTAAAAACGCAGTACATCTTTTTAGAACAGACATACCCCTCCTCATCTTCACAACAACTTTGTCAATATGACTTGACCATGGAAATTTACCAGCCAATGTAATACCTAGGAGTTTAGCTTGTTCAACTCCAGCTACATTTTAGAGAATGTTTTCAACCAAATACAATGCTTTTGTCACGCCCTGGTCTTAGTATTTTGTGTTTATATATTTATTTGGTCAGGCCAGGGTGTGACATGGGTTTATTTTGTGTTGTGTTTTTGTAGTGGGGTTTTAGTAGGTATTGGGATTGTGGCTGAGTAGGGTTGTCTAGTAGTCTATGGCTGCCTGAGGCGGTTCTCAATCAGAGTCAGGTGATTATCGTTGTCTCTGATTGGGAACCATATTTAGGTAGCCCGGGTTTCACTGTGTGTTTGTGGGTGATTGTTCCAATGTCTGTGTTATTGCACCAGTTTAGGCTGTTTCGGTTTTCACGTACGTTTATTGTTTTTTGTATTTATCGTGTTTATTCTTCTATTAAACATGTATCGATTTAACCACGCTGCATTTTGGTCCGACTCTCCTTCAACGGAAAAAAAGCCGTTACAGAATCACCCACCACAACTGGACCAAGCAGCGTGGTGACAGGCAGCGACAGCAACAGCAGCGAAAAGAGGAATGGACATGGGAGGACGTTATGGACAGCAAGAGTATAGAGTATACGACTTGGGAGGAAATAGACAGGTGGGCGGTCGACCCAGAGAGAGTGCCGGAGCCCGCCTGGGATTCGCTGGAGCAGTGCGAAGAGGGCTATAGGAGAATGGAGTCGAAGAGACAAGCACGGCGGCGCAGAAGGAAACCCGAGAGTCAGCCCCAAAAATTTCTTGGGGGGGGTTTATCGTGAGGAGCAGCAATCACAGGACTTCTGGACGTGGGAGGAGATATTGGACGGAAAAGGACCCTGGACACAGCCTGGAGAATATCGCCGCCCCAAAGAAGAACTGGAGGCGGCGAAAGCGGAAAGGCGCTGGTATGAAGAGGCAGCACGTCGACGCTGATGGAAGCCCACGAGTCAGCCCCATAAATTTATTGGGGGGCTCAGGGAGAGTGTGGCAGAGTCAGGGTTCAGACCTGAGCCAACTCCCCCTGTTTATCGTGAGGAGCCAAGGAGGAGACCAGAACCAGAGCCGGTGTTGGAGGTGAGTGAAGCAGAGACTGTGAATGAGTTAATGGGGAAAGTGGAGGAGAGAGTTATGAGGGAGTTGCTAGTTTGGTGCTTTAGGTATGATATTCGTCCGACGGAGCGTGTCGGGGACTTGATGGCACCTGGGTCAGCGCTCCATACTCGTCCTGAGGTGCGTGTTAGTCGGCTGGTGAAGAGTGTGCCAGCCTCACGCACTAGGCCTCCTGTGTACCTACCTAGCCTTGCACGTCCTGTGCCAGTCCTGCTCTCAGGCTCTATTGTACACCTTCACGGTCCGGTCCATCCTGTGCCACCTTCACACACCAGTTCTCCGGTGGCAGCTCCCAGCACCAGGCTTCCTGTGTGTGTCCTCGGTCCAGTACCACCAGTGCCAGCACCACGCACCAGGCCTTCAGTGAATCTCGCCTGTTCAGCGCTGTCAGAGCCTTTCTCCTCTCCAGCGCTGTCGGAGTCTCCCGCCTGTTTAGCGCTACCAGAGCCTTCCTCCTCTCCAGCGCTGCTGGAGTCTCCCGCCTGTTTAGCGCTGCCAGAGCCTTCCTCCTCTCCAGCGCTGCCGGAGTCTCCCGCCTGTCTAGCGCTATCAGAGCCTTCCTCCTCTCCAGCGCTGCCGGAGTCTCCGCCTGTTTAGCGCTGCCAGAGACTTCCTTCTCTCCAGCGCTGCCGGAGTCTCCTGCCTGTTCAACGCAGCCAGAGCTGCTAATCTGCATGGAGAAGCCAGAGCTGCCAGTCAGCATGGAGCAGCCAGAGCCTCCAGTCTGCATGGAGCAGCCAGAGCTGCCAGTCTGCATGGAGCAGCCAGAGCTGCCAGTCTGCATGGAGCAGCCAGAGCTGCCAGTCTGCATGGAGCAGCCAGAGCTGCCAGTCTGCATGGAGCAGCCGGAGCTGCCAGTCTGCATGGAGCAGCCGGAGCTGCCAGTCTGCATGGAGCAGCCAGAGCTGCCAGTCTGCATGGAGCTGCCTGTCTGCATGGAGCAGCTAGAGCCGCCAGTCAGCCAGGATCTTCCAGATCTGCCAGTCAGCCAGGATCCGCCAGTCAGTCAGGATCTTCCAGATCCGCCATTCAGCCAAGATCCACCATTCAGCCAGGATCCGCCAGTCAGCCAGGATCCGCCAGTCAGCCATGATCTTCCAGATCCGCCAGTCAGCCAGGATCCGCCAGTCAGCCATGATCCTCCAGATCCGCCAGTCAGCCAGGATCCGCCAGTCAGCCAGGATCTGCCAGAACCACCAGCTAGCCAGGATCCACCAGTCAGCCAGGATCTGCCAGAACCACCAGCTAGCCAGGATCTGCCAGAGCCTACTACCTGCCTGAGTTTCCTCTCAATACTGGGCTTCCTCTCGGTACTAGGCATCCTCTCAGTGCTGAGCTTCCCCTCAGTGCTGAGCTTCCCCTCAGTCCCGAGCTTCCCCTCAGTCCCGAGCTTCCCCTCAGTCCCGAGCTTCCCCTCAGTCCCGAGCTTCTACCTCAGTCCCGAGCTTCCCCTCAGTCCAGTGGGGTCCTTGGTGAGGTTATTAGGCCAAGGTCGGCGGCGAGGGTTGCCAATCAAAGGACGCGTTACAGGGGGACTAAGACTTGGTTGGAGTGGGGTCCACGTCCCGAGCCGGAGCCTCCACCGTGGACAGACGCCCACCCGGACCCCCTATGGGTTTAAGTGTGCGGCCGGGAGTCCGCACCTTGGGGGTTCTGTCACGCCCTGGTCTTAGTATTTTGTGTTTATATATTTATTTGGTCAGGCCAGGGTGTGACATGGGTTTATTTTGTGTTGTGTTTTTGTAGTGGGGTTTTAGTAGGTATTGGGATTGTGGCTGAGTAGGGTTGTCTAGTAAAGTCTATGGCTGCCTGAGGCGGTTCTCAATCAGAGTCAGGTGATTATCGTTGTCTCTGATTGGGAACCATATTTAGGTAGCCCGGGTTTCACTGTGTGTTTGTGGGTGATTGTTCCTATGTCTGTGTTATTGCACCAGTTTAGGCTGTTTCGGTTTTCACGTACGTTTATTGTTTTTTGTATTTATCGTGTTTATTCTTCTATTAAACATGTATCGATTTAACCACGCTGCATTTTGGTCCGACTCTCCTTCAACGGAAGAAAGCCGTTACAGCTTTTAGTTTTAAATATATTTAAGACCAGTTTATTATAAATCACCTAGAACATATCGTAACTGCTAACTGCTACACACAGCCTACATCTTTGTCACCATACTAATATCATATTCAACATAGCTACTAGAATTAACACATTAGTAAACCCGCTACAATCATGGAGTACAGTGTGAAGCAAGCAGTTTAGCAGTTACACCGGCGTGCCTCGTGGCAATAAACGGATACAACCAAAAGCTTACCTCGACTTGGAATAGTTCAAGTGTTGAACAGCCATAGCCAGCTAGCTAACATAGCATCCCTCTCTGTTTGAGCTGGGTGTTTGAGTAGGCTAAACTAGCTAGCTGCATTCGCCATCTAAGTAAGTAAAAAAAGAAGAAACTGTTTAAATATTGTCTTTCTCTCTCTTTGAGTCAACCACTCACCACATTTTATGCATTGCAACGCCAGCTAGCTGTAGCTTGTGCTTTCAGTACTAGATTCATTCTCTGATCCTTTGATTGGGTGGACAACATGTCAGTTCATGCTGCAAGAGCTCTGATAGGTTGGAGGATGTACTCCAGAAGTTGTCATAATTACTGTGCAAGTCTATGGAAGGGGGTGAGAACCACAAGCCTCCTAAGTTTTGTATTGTAGTCACTGTACAGAGAGGAGGGAAACTAGCTGTCCTCCCGCTACACCATGGTGCTACCCTACAGAGTGCTGCGGAGGCTACTGTTGACCTTCATTGCAAAACAGTGTTTTAATCCATTATTTGGTGACGTGAATATCTTTTAGTATAGATTTATCTAAAAAGCACAACTTTAATGTTTAACTATTTTCATTTTTCTGAAATTCACTGAGGATGGTCCTCCCCTTCCACCTCCGAGGAGCCTCCACTTATGTGGATACATTAGAATATGCACTGAGTATACAAAACATTAAGGACACCTCTTTCCATGAACTTGTGAATCCAGGTGAAAGCTGTGATCCCTTATTGATGTTACTTGTTAAATCCACTTCAACCTGTATAGATGAAGGGGAGGAGACAGGTTAAAGAATACTCTTCAAGCCTTGAGACAATTGAGACATGGATTGTGTATGTGTGCCATTCATAGGTTGAATTGACAAGACAAAAGATTAAAGTGCCTTTGAACGGGGTATGGTTGCAGGTGCTAGGCACAATATTTTGTGTCAAGAACTGCGACGCTGCTGGGTGTTTCATGCTTAACATTTTCCTGTGTGTATCAAGAATGGTCCACCACCCAAAGGGCATCCAGCCAACTTGACACAACTGTGGGAAGCATTGGAGTCAACATGGGCCAGCATCCCTGTCTTTCGACCCCTTGTTGATTCCATGCCCTGATGATTTGAGACTGTTCTGAGGACAATGTTAGGAAGGTGTTCTTAATGCTTTGTACACTCAACAAAGTCAAGGTATTGGAGTGGCCATCACAAAGCCCTGACCTAAATTCTATAGAAAATTTGTGGGCAGAACTGAAAAAGCATGTGCGAGCAAGGAGGCCTACAAACCTGACTCAGTTACACCAGCTGCGTCAGGAGGAATGGGCCAAAATTCACCCAACTTATTGTGGGAAGCTTCTGGAAGGCTACTCAAAACATTTGACCCAAGTTCAACAATTTAAAGGCAATGCTACCAAATACTGATTGAGTGTATATAAACTTCTGACCCACTGGGAATGTGATGAAAGAAATAAAAGCTGAAATAAATCATTCTCTCAACTATTATTCTGACATTTCACAATCTCAAATTAAAGTGGTGATCCTAACTGACCTAAGACAGGGAATTTTTTTACTAGGATTAAATGTCAGGAATTGTGAAAAACTGAGTTTAAATGTATTTGGCTAAGCGGCATGTAAACTTCTGACTTCAACTCTACCTTTGGCTGTTGCTTTGCACCTCAGAACTGTACAGTATTGTACAAGTCTGAATGCGTATACAGTCTCCTTACAAAAATGGTTCTTGACTTTGGAATGTTCTTTGTAAAACAGTTATCCAAGGCTTCATTTTTTAATAGTATACTCTAAAGAACTCTTAAGAGACATTGTTATGGCTAAGGATGTACTTGAATTTTTGTCTTCATTATACAAAGTTCTTAATAGTTGTTTTGCATCTCTACAAGAGTCTTCCTGAAATCAAAAGCCAAGTAGGGCTAGATTTACAGTATCAGCTTTAATTAGGCTACTGCCTGGAGCAGTGGTCACCAACCTTTTCTGAGTCAAGATCCCTTTGAGACAAAATGTGAGCTGAGATCTACTGCTCAGATATTGTTTGAACATGACTTTAAAATGTAAGCCTGTGCATCATTAACCTATTAAAAATAGTACTGTAGCAATGAGGTTTGTGCAGTAAGCCAAAGACCTAATACATTATTACCGCATATTGGCTTTGCTTGAATTGCCCATTGTTGTGTGGACCATTTTTACAATTATATTTTAAAATTTTAGGTAATCTATATGATCACACTGGTAAAAGAGCAGTTGTTGTATTACTTGTGAGGCACATCTGAGTGAGCATACATTTAAATCATTTGCTTTCTATTTTTATTTTACTGGGTTGATGGTGCCTGCATCTGATGGTCAGTCTCAGCGGAGGGAGAGAGCAGCAGACTGAGGGTCCGCCTCTCACCGTCCCTCCTGTCTTCCTTTCCTTCATCGACACTGACCAAAAAGGGACACCATCTTCGAGCCAAACTTGAGTCACACTGCATTTTCTTCCTCATGCAAAAATGTATATTGTTACTCCTATGAACAGAGAAAGTGAAAAATTCCTTGATATTAAAAAAGACTCAAGCTTCTAATTACAACAAAGCAATCCTATCGATACACTTTCCTACTCATTCAGTACAGCTGCAGTGCTGGTTGTAGTGTGAGTGGAAGTAGGAAGAATTCGTATTTTATGGCGTATACAAGTGTTGAATAAAAAGTGTTGAAAGTGCTGAGTAAGAACTTAAACATGAACTCACTTGTAAAAACAGCAGATCTGAAAAAAAGTCTCTTTCTAGTCATGGTTTTACAAGTTTTGAAATCTCACAGTATCAACTTTGCTGTTTTTTTGTGTGTTTTTTTTTTTTTACAAATGCTACATTACTGCAGATACTGCAGTGGAAGGCAGACTTGTACCTTCAGACACATGAAATGGTTCTAAATTGGAACATTCGCTTACCTGTCACGCAGGGCAGCTTAATTCGGTGAACCTACTGCCATAAAAAAAATCACAAAGCTTTATCTGTTTGTTTTTTTACAGAAATGTTTAGCGATCGACTAGAAATGCCTTGTGGGTCGACCAATCGCAATCGACTGGTCGATCTCCAAGGCATTTTTAGTCATTTGTCAAACACTGGCTTGGAGGTCTATTGGATTTGATATGCTCATGATTCCCACTTTTGTTTTAAGCAGCTCTTACTTTATATTAACTACTGTATCCATGAACATTTGTATAAACTGTCTTAAAAAGACAATAGATAAATAGCAGAATAGCATCTAATGTAGGCCTATTGTTGTGCTGGGCTGAAAACAGCATGTGTAGTAAGTCCATTTAGTACTGTTTAATAAGTTATGAAATTAACATCTCTTTGGGCCTCCTCATGGTTCTTATAGACTGGGCTGTTTACACAGTCCTTACATAATGTACCAGCTTTCAAAGGAACATGTTTATAATAATGGACAAACAGTGAAATGAGAAATGATACAGACAAATTAAGGAATTATTTTTTTGTAATGATAATCGCCTCACCTTCAGTACTTCTGAATATGTCGTTTCATTTTTCTAATTCCATTTTTAGCTTTTTAACAATGATTGTATGTTTGTTATTATCATATCAAATTCATAGGCTGCACATATTGTCCCTGATGTCATTAAAATTACAACTTTTTAATGGGACGTGTTTTCCTAATCCCTCAAAGGAGGCATTACGGCAATGCAGATGCCTCGGAGCACAGGACCTCTGACAATGAGCTGTTAGTGTTAGATAAGCATCATGCCAGCTCAAAGAGAACCTTCCCTTCTCAAATCAAATCAAATTTTATTGGTCACATACACATGGTTAGCAGATGTTAATGCGACTGTAGCGAAATGCTTGCGCTTCTAGTTCTGACAGTGATTTAATATCTAACAAGTAATCTATCAATTCCACAACAACTACCTAATACACACAAATCTAAAGGGATGGAATAAGAGTATGTACATATAAATATATGGATGAGCGATGACTGAATGGCATAGGCAATATGCAATAGATGGTATAAAATAGTATATACATATGAGATGAGTATGTAAGATATGTAAACATTATTAGAGTGGCATTATTAAAGTGACTAGTGATCTATTTATTAATGTGGCCAATGATTTCGATTCTGTATATAGGCAGCAGCCTCTCTGTGTTAGTGGTGGCTGTTTAACAGTCTGATGGCCTTGAGATAGAAGCTGTTTTTAAGTCTCTCGGTCCCAGCTTTGATGCACCTGTACTGACCTTGCCTTCTGGATGTTAGCGGGGTGAACAGGCAGTGGCTCGGGTGGTTGTTGTCCTTGATGATCTTTTTGGCCTTCCTGTGACATCGGGTGCTGTAGATGTCCTGGAGGGCAGGTAGTTTGCCCCCGGTGATGCATTGTGTAGACCGCACCACCCTCTGGAGAGCCTTGCAGTTGTAGGCGGTGCAGCTTCCATACCAGGCTGTGATACAGCCCGACAGGATAATCTCAATTGTGCTGTAAGAGTTTGTGAGGGTTTTAGATGCCAAGCCAAATTTCTTCAGCCTCCTGAGGTTGAAGAGGCGCTGTTGCGCCTTCTTCACCACACTGTCTGTGTGAGAGGACCATTTCAGTGCTAATGACGTGTATGCCGTGGAACTTAAAACTTTCCACCTTCTCCACAAATGTTCTGTCGATGTGGATAGGGGGTTGCTCCCTCTGCTCTTTCCTGAAGTCCACAATCCTCTCCTTCATTTTATTGACATTGAATGAGAGGTTGTTTTCCTGACATCACACTCCGAGTGCCCTCACCTCCTCCATGTAGGCTGTCTTGTCGTTATAGGCAATCAAGCCCGCTACTGTTATGTTGTCTGCAAACTTGATGATTGAGTTGGAGGCATGCATGACCACGCAGTCAAGCGTGAACAGGGAGTACAGAAGGGGGCTGAGCACGCACCCTTGTGGGGCCCCAGCGTTGATTATCAGCAAAGTGTTTCCTACTTTCACCAGCTGGGGGTGGCCCGTCAGAAAATCCAGGACCCAATTGCACAGGGCGGGGTTGAGACCCAGGGCCTCGAGCTTAGTGTTGAGCTTGGAGGGTACTATGGTGTTGAATGATGAGCTGTAGTCAACGAACAACATTTTTACATAGGTATTCCTCTTGTCCAGATGGAATAAGGCAGTGTGATGGTGATTGCATCGTCTGTGGACCTATTGGGGTGGTATGCTAATTGAAGTGGGTCTAGGGTGGCAGGTAACGTGGAGGTGATATGATCCTTGTCTAGTCTCTCAAAGCACTTCATGATGACAGAACTGAGTACTGTGGGGCGATAGTCATTTAGTTCAGTTAGGTACAGGGACAATGGTGGCCATCTTGATGCATGTGGGGACAGCAGACTGAGATAGAGAGAGGTTGAATATGTCCGTAGACACACCAGCCAGCTGGTCTGCGCATGCTCTGAGGACGCGGCTAGGGATGCCGTCTGGGCTGGGAGCCTTGCGAGTGTTAATATGTTTAAAATGTGTCCCTCACGTCGGCCACGGAGAAGGAGGGGGGGACTCCTTTTGTAGTCCGTGATTGCCTGTAGACCCTGCCACGTATGTCTCATGTCTGAGCCGCTGAATTTTGACTCCACCTTTTTCCCTTATACTGACATTTCACTTGTTTGATTGCTTTGCACAGTGAATAACTACATTGTTTATATTCTGCCATTTTCCCAGTCATCATTACATGGTTAAAAGCGGTGGTTTGTGCTTTCAGTTTTGCTCAAATGCCGCCATCTATCCATGGTTTCTGGTTAGGGTAGGTTTTAATAGTCACAGTGGGTACAACATCTCCAATGCACTTCCTTATAAACTCACTCACCAAATCAGCATATAAATCAATGTTATTCTCTGAGGCTGCCTGGATCATTTCCCAGTCTGTGTGATCAAAACAATCTTGAAGTGTGGATTCCTATTGGTCAGACCAGCGTTGAATAGTTCTTGTCATGGTCACATCCTGTTTGAGCTTGTGCCTATAGGACGGTAGTAGCAAAATGGAGTTGTGGTCGAAAATGCCGAAAGGGGGGGCAGGGGAGGGCCTTGTATGCATCTCAGAAGTTAGAGTAGCAGTGATCCAGTGTATTGCCTGCACGAATGCTAGAATCAATATGCTGGTAGAATTTAGGTAGCCTTGTACTCAAACTTGCTTTGTTAAAATCCCCAGCTACAATAAATGCTGCCTCAGAATATATGGAATCCAGTTTGCATATAGTCCAGTGAAGTTTCTTGAATGCCGTCGTGGTATCGGCTTGAGGGGGGATATACACGGCTGTGACAATCACTGATGAGAATTATTTTGGAAGATAATATGGTCAGCATTTGATGTGTTATCATATAAGACTCGCATTGGTGCATGTAATGTACAGTATATCACAAAAGTGAGTACACCCCTCACATATTTGTAAATATTTGAGTATATATTTTCATGTGACAACACTGAAGAAATGACACTTTAATACAAAGTAAAGTAGTGAGTGTACAGGTTGTATAACAGTGTAAATTTGCTGTCCCCTCAAAATAACTCAACACACAGCCATTAATGTCTAAACCACTGGCAACAAAAGTGAGTACACCCCTAAGTGAAAATGTCCAAATTGGGCCCAATTAGCCATTTTCCCTCCCCGGTGTCATGTGACTCATTAGTGTTACAAGGTCTAAGGTGTGAATATATCACTTTTGTGATAAACTGTGTGTTTGAATCATCAAAAAGGTATATATATATATATATATAGTGTATATTCTTTGCATACAGTACATGTATCGTCTTGCCACTGTAAAACACATTGTAACCGGAAATCTTTGAGAAATGGTCATTACTGGTTATGATTGGTTTACGGGATCATCAAGCCCCAGGTACAGAGTGCATTGTGACAGTCAACATGCATGAATGAACCCTACATCATGTTATTGGTGCTCATGGGAGCTGAATTTTCCACCTGATTTTCATGTTCTAAGAGGCTGCTCCTTTTAACTTAACCTTACAATGAGCTGGAGGATACTGTGGATAGGGGATGAAGAGTAAAGTAAAGATGAATGATATGATATCGCTTTCCTTAGGAGTGAATAACACTTTTTCTGCCTTTGTGGAGAAAGATGAATCATATCTTGGATAGCTCATATATGGGTAATGCCACTGCCATTAAAGAGTCCAGAACTTTAAAAGACATTTGCATTAGTGATGTCATGTTACAACTTTAAGACAGGTTATCAAGAACGTCCAAGGCATATCTCAATTGACATTCGTTCTAAAAAGGTAGAGTAGGAAAATACTTAAGAGGGTTGTCATAAGAATGTATTTAAAGGGAATTCAAAGTAAATTCTCCAATTTCTTTTTACAATTTTTTTTGTGATAGCTGTATCTGAGAATGCACATGCTGCCATTTCACCTCAGGAAACTACACAAGCTGGTCCACAGATTGCCGCTTAGGCCAGTCACCAGAAGATTCTAGTCCTTCATTCTCCCTTCCTGTCAAGCATGATGAGCAAAATGGACTTTTTGCAAATTATTTGGCACACCAATCACCACTCTCACTCAGTGGACAGCTCCACAGAATGTACACTCGCTGCCAAAGACAGTCTGCGGGAAAGCAGGGCAAACATTTCTGGTATGGGACAGAATCTCACCTAGGAGCAACAGCACCTCTCATGCTTTCAGTTTTGACATTTACACATCTCAGTTTGACAGAAAACAACTTCCACTTGATTCAGGAGATTACAGTGTGTCAAATACGAGTACAGTAATGCTACAGAAATCTATATGACAGTACTGTATCCCAAATGTCAAGTAAACAATATTTGATTATGAAAGTAGAGTAGTTAAAGGATGAGTGTTTTTCTCTTGTCTTTGTTGACCTTTTTACCTTTGTGTTTAATTTGTAAGATTGGACCATTCTGTGATGAACGTGAGGATAGTATAGTGAGCACTCATCCTCTCTGTGTGGCAACGCAGGAGTTTTCAAAGACCCTCAAAATGCTTACACGGAGATGGCTCCCAGTTTTAATCTTATCAGCCATGACAAGTGGTCATCAAGGCCCATTGCACTTGTGGTTGCCAGGGGCTGTTCCATGGAGGCAATTTAATGTACAAATCCTACACACTAAGGCAGGGGTGTCAAACTCATTTTGATCCAGGGGCCGCATTCGGTCTTCAACAAGGTCTGAAGGGCTGCACTGAAAATGTGTTATATTTCCTCATCTTCAAAAGCTTCCATTTCTGTGATTATTAGTGCACTGGACACAGTCAAGAAACTGAATGAATGTACAGTAGGTCCATTATAATTTCTATTGAATTAAACCACCACAGGCCGGATTGGACCCCCTCAAGTCTGTAACAGACAATAACACTGGTCCTTTCAGTCAGTTGTTGAGTGAATGCAAGCTGTTCTGTATCTATGCAACATATTATGTTCTGTGGAATCACGAATGATTGACATTTCAACATGTCAAATGTAATATTAAAAGTATGACCCCTATTAAAAGTATGATATTTATTGGCCATTCAGCTAACACTGACAACACATATGCAATAAATGCATTTTCATAGATAGCATTATATGATACAGATATAATATAAAATCAATACATCATAGGAAACAAGATAAGAAAGCATAACAGTCTATGAGTGAGCTGTGTTTGTGCTGTCTTCACTCTTCTGGATTCCCTAAACGTGTCTCTCAGAGGGAGAAGTGACAGCTGAGATGTAAATGGAGTATATGTCAGATCTACTTGAAGGTAATCTCTTTCCACTAATCTGATGAGATTCACATTCCTCCCTTCCCCCATCTTATCGCCATCTTATCGCCTCATTTCTACAGCAGCAGGTGCTGTCAACCCAGTTTCCTCTTTCCAGTGTCAGACGTCATTTTCAGGTAGGTGTCCATTTCTGTCTGATATCAGTCAGAGCCTACAGCACACTCATATTAATGCAATTTGGATCTGACTCCACAAGGCTCCATGAGCCAAAATATATGATAGGACATTTATCCTATTTGACCTGAGAATCCCTTTGGAATGGTGATGTTTCCATCAAAATGTGTTTTTGCAATGTGTGAAAAAACACTGATCTATAAGTGCTAGCTCGGCAATAGAGGTAATAAAAGATTGCTAAGTAATAACCAAATCAAATGGGTGTGCAGGAATAGAATGCACAGTCAATGCAGTAGTTACCAAATATACATTGTTGTGAGGTAGGCCTTCTTGATGGATGTTCATTGTGGAGGCAGACCAGGACTGTTGATCACCTAAAAATAAAAACAATATTGACAGTTTGTGGTCTGTTTCCAAATCATGCATTGTGTTACGGATACAAGTATCCTGTGTGTGTATCCTGTGTGTGTCTCTTTTCTCTCCTTCTCCCCTCACAGGTGAACATCATCACTCCCCAATCAGTCAACAATCAATCATCAATCAGAAGACACACCTCCTCCTGTTTCCTACCCTATCACAGTTCCTTTCCCTTGGTTTAAAAACACCATCAGTTGTTTGCTCTAGAGCTCTCTGTAAATGCCATGTATGTAGATCTCTGTGGTTCACGCTCTCTTTGTGTCTTAAACCTCTCTTGTGTTTGAGCACCTCCAAATCTCTTTGTCATCTCCTGTGAGTATTGTTTTTGGTTAGGGTGTTTGTGTTTGATTGCTGGTGGGAAAAGGGGAAACCAAGACAAGTCGCCCATGGGCATACACTACCCGTAGGTAGACTTTGTTAAAAACACTAGTTAGAAATGGGCGGACCACCCACTGTATTTTTGGTTAGTTAGCTGTTGTTAAAATAGGCTAGTCTAGCTTAGGGGTGTTTTGGATGCTTATTGTTTCTTTCCTTGGGTCCAGCTCAGCCCCTTTTCCTGCACCTTTTCCTGCTTGTCACAATTATAATTTGCATGAGTTATGTTACGGGTCTCATTACATCCCCCCCCTAGACTGTCGGGCCAAAAGGGATTCGTAAAACATTGGTTTGTGATATAGCAAATGAGAAGATCAGTGCCCATTTTAGCATGTACAGTTGAAGTCGGAAGTTAACATACACCTTAGCCAAATATATTTAAACTCAGTATCACAATTCCTGACATTTAATCCTAGTAAAAATTCCCTGTCTTAGGTCAGCTAAGATCACCACTTTATTTTAAGAATGTGAAATGTCAGAATAATAGTAGAGAATTATTTATTTAATCTTTTATTTCTTTCATCACATTCCCAGTTGGTCAGAAGTTTACATACACTCAATTAGTATTTGGTAGCATTGCCTTTAAATTGTTTAACTTGGGTCAAACGTTTTGGGTAGCCTTCCACAAGCTTCCCACAATAAGTTGGGTTTATTTTGGCCCATTCCTCCTGACAGAGCAGATGTAACTGAATTAGGTTTGTAGGCCTCCTTGCTCGCACACGCTTTTTCAGTTCTGCCCACTAATGTTCTATAGGATTGAGGTCAGGGCTTTGTGATGGCCCCTCCAATAACCTTGACTTTGTTGTCCTTAAGCCATTCTGCCCCAAATTTGGAAGTATGCTTGTGGTCATTGTCCATTTGCGAGACCTATTTGTGACCAAACTTTAACTTCCTGGCTGATGTCTTAAGTTGTTGCTTCAATATATCAACATACATTTTTGTTCCTCATGATGCCATCTATTTTTTGAAGTGCACCAGTCCATTCTGCAGCAAAGCACCCCCACAACATGATGCTGCCACCTACGTGCTTCACGATTGGGATGATGTTCTACGGCTTGCAAGCCTCCCCCTATTTCCTCCAAACATAACGATGGTCATTATGGCCAAACAGTTCTATTTTTGTTTCATCAGACTAGAGAATGTTTCTCCAAAAATTACGATCTTTGTCCCCATGTGCAGTTGCAAACCGGCTTCTTCCTTGCTGAGCGGCCTTTCAGGTTATGTCGATATAATACTCGTTTTACTGTGGATATAGGTACTTTGTACCTGTTTCCTCCAGAATCTTCACAATGTCCTTTGCTGTTGTTCTGGGATTGATTTGCATTTTTCGCACCAACGTATGTTCATTTCTAGGAGACAGAACGCATCTCCTTCCTGAGTGGTATGACGGCTGCGTGGTCCCATGGTGTTTATACTTGCGTACTATTGTTTGTACAGATGAACATGGTACCTTCAGACGTTTGGAAATTACTCCCAAGGATGACCCAGACTTGTGGAGGTCTACAATTTCTTTTCTAAGGTCTTGGCTGATTTCTTTTGATTCTCCCATGATGTCAAGCAAAGAGGCACTGAGTTTGAAGGTAGGCCTTGAAATGCATCCACAGTTACACCTCCAGTTGACTCAAATGATGTCATTTATGTTAATTCCCACTGGAATTGTGATACAATGAATTATAAGTTAAATAATCTGTCTGTAAACAATTGTTGGAAAGTTTACTTGTGTCATGCACAATGTAGATGCCCTAAACGACTTGCCAAATCTATAGTTTGTTAACAACAATGTATGGAGTGGTTGAAACACTTAGGTTGGAGTCATTAAAACTAGGTTATGTAAACTTCCAACTTCAACTGTACATCTTGGTGGGGCAAACTCCCCAATACACAACACTAAATAATACATTAATATCACTATAATGGTGACAAACAGTGCCCAATTAAGCTGTCCCAACAGCAGAGCTTTCTTTTCAGCACCCTGGAGTGAATCCACCGTTACACCTGGCTGTCAGCTGAGCCTTGTCTGGCAGCGAAACAGTTCATTCAGCCTCATTTACTGCCTTTATAAAAGATATGGCTGACTTGCTTTAACAAATGTGGTTTCTACTGACAATTGAGATGTACAAACTATGACATAAGAGAACGATGAGCGGATAAGAGTCAATCCGTAATTTCGATTAAGACATTAATAAGCAAAGTAAGACGGACATAGTCAGTATATCTATTTGTTCAGCACTTTTGAAATGTACAGCGACAGAATTCAGACCATGGGCCGTTCTTATAGTATTTACCCTGAACACCAAGTCAGAGCCGTAGGATAAATAAAGGGGGCATATAAGCAGACAATGAAATCTCTTCCAATATTCAATGATGACATTTCTCTAAAACAGGCTATAGGCCACATGTGCCCCACCAAGTCAGAACAGTAGGTGAAGTTATGAGGGGAAAAGGGACCAACTTGTTAGGGCGAGGCACATGGGCTACTAACAGCTTACTGCACAACATACACCTAGTATTACTTTCTTAGCTACAGTATACATATCTCCCTGGCATATTACATCCTTTATGAAGCAGCATACAAAATATTTTTTGGACCTAGCTTGTGCTGTGCTTACTTGAACAGGAAGGTGGCGCGGTGGTCCGTCTTGTGGGTAAATTTTGTCATCGAAGTCTGGCATTCTCTGGAACTCTGAAAAACAAAGGTTGAATCATAATGTCAATGATCTTCAGGTCGGAGCTGTCGAAAGAGGACCTAGTTCCCAACTTGGAATTCTGAGTTGGATGACTGCTCAAAACGTATTTTCCCAGTTGGACCTCATTTTCCCCCCAGTGTTTCCAGTTGTCTTGAACTTACTGAAGTCTGAGTTTTCAGTTGTTTTGAACGTGGCAGAAGTCATGCTGGATTGACCGCATGGTCAATGTATTCAACCTTTTCTGGCCCATGGTGTTGCATGTGAATGTTTATTCTTTTAAGCTTGGAAAGGAGACCCTTAAACCCAGACTTGGACCACACATCATCCTCACTGAATAGCAGGCTAGTGATTGCTTTGCAACACTAATGCATGTTAACCACTGATTCCTTACAAACCACTCATTATTGAATTTGCAATTTCTAACTTGTTGTGTAGTGTTTATGTCCAATGGCCAATGAGTACCCATACGTTTTATCTATATATTTTTCGTATACATGGTGACTGCATTCACAAGGAAGTGTATTGGAGATGTAGTACCCACTGTGACTATTAAAACCTACCCTAACTAGAAACTGTTGATAGATGGTCGCATTTGAGCAAAACTGCGAAACGACTGGTAACATGGCAGAACATAAACGAACAGTGCAGTTATTCACTCCGCAAGGCAATCAAACAAGCTAAACGTCAGTATAGAGATAAAGTGGACCTGCAATTCAACGGCTATCACAGACTACAAAAGTAAAACGAGCCACGTCACCGAGACCGATGTCTTGCTTCCGGACAGGCTAAACACGTTCTTCACACGCTTTGAGGATAACACAGTGCCACCGACGCAGCCCGCTACCAAGGACTATGGGCTCTCCTTCTCCGTGGCTGACATGAGTAAAACATTTAAATGTGTAAATTCTCGCAGGGCTGCCGGTCCAGATGACAAGAGGAATACTTATGTAAGAATGCTGTTCATTGAGTATAGCTCAGCATTTAACACCAACACTAAGCTCGAGGCCCTGGGTCTGAACCCCACCCTGTGCAAGTGGGTCCTGGACTTCCTGACGGGCCACCCCCAGGTGGTGAAGGTAGGAAACATCACCTCTACTCCACTGATCTTCAACACTGGGGCCCCATAAGGGTGCATTCTCAGCCCCCTTCTGTACTCCTTGTTCACCCATGACTGCGTGGCCAAGCACGCCTCCAACTCAATCATCAAGTTCGCAGACACAACGGTAGTTGGCTTGATTATTAACGATGACGAGACAACCTACAGGGAGGAGGTTAGGGCTCCGGGAGTGTGGTGCCTGGTAAATAACTTCTCACTCAATGTCAACAAAACAAATGAGATGATTGTGGACTTCAGGAAACCGCAGAGGGTGCACCCCCTATCTACATAGATGGGACCGCAGTGGAGAAGGTGGAAAGTTTCAAGTTTCTTGACGTACATATCACTGACAGACTGAAATGGACCACCCACACAGACTGTGTGGTGAAGGTGCAACAAAGTCTCTTCGACCTCAGGAGCTGAAGAAATTTGGCTTGTCACCTAAAACCCTCACAAAATTTACATATGCACAATTGAGAGCATCCTGTCGGGCTGTATCACCTCCTGGTATGGCAACTGCAATGCCCACAACCGCAAGGCTCTCCAGAGGGTGGTGAGGTCTGCCCAATGCATTACCGGGGCAAACTACCTGCCCTTCAGGACAACACCAGCAACGATGTCACAGGAAGGCCAAAAAGTTCATCAAGGACATCATCCACCCGATCCACTGCCTGTTCACCCCGCTATCATCGAGAAGGCGAGGTTAGTACAGGTGCATCTAAGGTGGGACCGAGAGACTTAAACAGCTTCTATCTCAAAGCCATCAGACTGTTAAACAGCCATCACTAACACAGAGAGGCTGCTGCCTATATACAGAATCAAAATCATTGGCCACTTTAATAATGTTTACATATCTGGTATTACTCATCTCATATGTGTATACCGTTTTTATATACTATTCTACTGTATCTTAGTCTGTTCCACTCTGACATCGCTCATCTATATTTATATACACTGCTCAAAAAAATAAAGGGAACACTTAAACAACACAATGTAACTCCAAGTCAATCACACTTCTGTGAAATCAAACTGTCCACTTAGGACGCAACACTGATTGACAAATTTCACATGCTGTTGTGCAAATGGAATAGACAACAGGTGGAAATTATAGGCAATTAGCAAGACACTCCCAATAAAGTGGTTCTGCAGGTGGTGACCACAGACCACTTCTCAGTTCCTATGCTTCCTGGCTGATGTTTTTTACCTTTATTTAACTAGGCAAGTCAGTTAAGAACAAATTCTTATTTTCAATGACGGCCTAGGAACAGTGGGTTAACTGCCTGTTCAGGGGCAGAACGACAGATTTGTACCTTGTCAGCTCTGGGCTTTGAACTTGCAACCTTCCGGTTACTAGTCCAACGCTCTAACCACTAGGCTACCCTGCCGCTTTCACTCTAGTGGTAGCATGAGACTGAGTCTACAACCCACACAAGTGGCTCAGGTAGTGCAGCTCATCCAGGATGGCACATCAATGCGAGCTGTGGCAATAAGGTTTGCTGTGTCTGTCAGCGTAGTGTCCAGAGCATGGAGGCGCTACCAGGAGACAGGCCAGTACATCAGGAGATGTGGAGGAGGCCGTAGGAGGCAGTAGGACTGCTACCTCCATCTTTGTGCAAGGAGGAGCAGGAGGAGCACTGCTAGAGCCCTGCAAAATGACCTCCAGCAGGCCACAAATGTGCATGTGTCTGCTCAAACGGTCAGAAACAGACTCCATGAGGGCCCGATGTCCACAGGTGGGGGTTGTGCTTACAGCCCAACACCGTGCAGGACGTTTGGCATTTGCCAGAGAACACCAAGATTGGCAAATTCGCCACTGGCGCCCTGTGCTCTTCACAGATGAAAGCAGGTTCACACTGAGCACATGTGACAGACGTGACAGAGTCTGGAGACTCCGTGGAGAACGTTCTGCTGCCTGCAACATCCTCCAGCATGACCGGTTTGGCGGTGGGTCAGTCATAGTGTGGGGTGGCATTTCTTTTGGGGGCCGCACAGCCCTCCATGTGCTCGCCAGAGGTAGCCTGACTGCCTTTAGGTACCGAGATGAGATCCTCAGACCCCTTGTAAGACCATATGCTGGTGCGGTTGGCCCTGGGTTCCTACTAATGCAAGACAATGCTAGACCTCATGTGGCTGGAGTGTGTCAGCAGTTCCTGCAAGAGGAAGGCATTGATGCTATGGACTGGCCCGCCCGTTCCCCAGACCTGAATCCAATTGAGCACATCTGGGACATCATGTCTCGCTCCATCCACCAACGCCACGTTGCACCACAGACTGTCCAGGAGTTGGCGGATGCTTTAGTCCAGGTCTGGGAGGAGACCCTCAGGAGACCAGCTGCCACCACATCAGGAGCATGCCCAGGCGTTGTAGGGAGTTCATACAGGCACATGGAGGCCACACACACTACTGAGCCTCATTTTGACTTGTTTTAAGGACATTACATTAAAGTTGGATCAGCCTGTAGTGTGGTTTTCCACTTTAATTTTGAGTGTGACTCCAAATCCAGGCCTCCATGGGTTGATACATTTGATTTCCATTGATAATTTTTGTGTGATTTTGTTGTCAGCACATTCAACTATGTAAAGAAAAAAGTATTTCATAAGAATATTTAATTCATTCAGATCTAGGATGTGTTATTTTAGTGTTCCCTTTATTTCTTTGAGCAGTGTATATTGGCTTAATTCAATCCTACTTAGATTGTGTATTGGGTATATGTTGTGTAATTTGTTAGATATTACTGCAATGTCTGAGCTAGAAACACAAGCATTTCGCTACACCTTTAATAACATCTACTAATGTATGTGACCAATAAAGTTTGATTGAAAATGATTGTCAAATTGATTCATAATGATGACTACTTGTCTAACTTGCTAACTAAGATTTTGAAAGTAGGATGTTGACATGATCAGTCCAATCAAAGCTACAGTACAATGCGATTTGATATAATTTTATCTGTGGCCAATAACCTTGAGCCTTCTTGGATGGGAACTTCTAATGTAAGTCTATGGCGCATCCAAGTAGCTTGAATTTTCTAGCTCACCCTGTATCAGGAATCAAGGTAAGACCTAGAAACAGTCACGTCGAATTGACAATGGTTTAATATTCCAACAGGGATAGGCAATAGACTGGTCAAGGCAGGCAGGGGTCAGTAAACCAGAGGTGGGGCAAAGGTTGGGACAGGCAAGGGTCAAAACCAGGAGGGCGAGAAAAAGGAGAGACTGGGAAAAGCAGGAGCTGAGAACAAAAACACTGCTTGACTTGACAAGCAAGATGAACTGGCAACAGACGAGGGGGGTGGAGACAATCACAAGGACAGATGAAACAGATCAGGGTGTGACAGCCGAACCTTCTGCCTGAGACGATGCCGGGGTTCGATGGCGATCCACCTGTCATCGATACCTGGCGGTGGTCTTGAGGAAGGCCGGCCGGGATCTCCTCCAGGTACGACGACAGCAGCGGACAAACATCTGAGCAGAAGGTACACTGACCTCTTCCCTCTGCTCGGGGAAGAGCAGGGGCTGATACCCCAGGGAACACTAAAATGGAGATAGGCCAGCAGGGAAGGGTGTTGTGCGCATACTCGACCCACATCAGCTGCTGGCTCCAGGAGGTGGGGTTGGAGGAGACCAGGAAGCGCAGAGTAGTCTCAAGATCCTGGTTGCCTCGCTCCGACTGGAAGCGAGAGGACAGGCTGGCCAACGACCCATAGAAGGAACAGAATACCTTCCAGAACCGGTTCGAGAACTGAGGCCCCCGGTCAGAGACCATGTCCACGGGCAGTCCATGGATCCGGAGACGTGCTGCACCATTAGCTGGTCCTTCTCCTTTGCCGATGGTAGTTTGGTGAGAGGAATGAAGTGAGCGGCCTTGGCAAACCGGTCGACCACTGTCAGGATGGCAGTGTTGCCCTCAGACAAAATCCAGGGATATGTGGGACCAGGCCCAGTGAGGGACAGCAGTGTTTGCAGAAGACCAGCCAGAGTTTGCCGAGGAGTCTTATTCTGAGCACAGACCGTGCAGGCAGAGACAAACACGGCAACATCCGGAACCATTGTAGGGCACCAAAAGTCGCACGAAGGCCAGGGTCCGACGGGAGCACGGGTGGTATGCAAGCCTGGAAGAATGGGCCCACACCAGGACCTCAGAGTGGACAGTGTTAGGCACGAACATCCGATTATCAGGGCCCCGCCCAGGGTTCGGCTGGGTCCGCTGCGCCTCCCGGACCTGTTTCACTATACCCCAGTACAGTGCCATCACCAGGCACGAGGTGGTCTCAGGCCCTGGGGTGGTACCCGTGGGGCTATAGCGGCGGCACAGTGCATCCAGCTTGACATTCTTGGATCAATCTGAGGGGAAGAAGGAGGGCTGAAGCTCAAATACGATGGCACAATTAGCTAGGAAAGCCCAACAATTGCCTGGCTCTACATTGAAGCGTTCCGGAGGTGGAAAGCGAAACTCCTGAGAAGGGAGCGTGACCGATAAGACAGCGCTGCTAGCAGCTGAGTCGCTGTGGGGTTACCACCGTGGTAGGTAGCCTCCCAGATAAACATTGGAATTGCCCGGTCATGGCATTCAACCAATGTTTCGACCCCCTCCACAAGGCCACGAAGCTATTCCCTGTGCTTAAATACACAGGGGATAATGGGGAAGATGGGCGACACCTGGAGGGGGGTGGAGATAATCACAAGGACAGGTAAAACAGATCAGGGTGTGACACCCTGTAGATTTTGCAATGCCTTAGTGTCCCCATGAGTGACAGAACACTGAGCCAATCACAGCGCAACTAGAGAACATTACCTACCCCTACACTCCGTATTTTCCGCTGGCTGCCCCACCACCACAGTAAGCACTGAGCTAGAGAAAGCAAGAAAGCAAAAAAGAGACTGTTTGTATGCGGCTTTATTAACTCAAATATTTAAAAAATGACATTGTTTGCCAACTGATACGTGACACGTATTAAATCAAATTGTATTAGTCACATGCGCCAAATACAAGAGGTGAAATGCTTAGTTATGAGCCCCTAACCTACAATGCAGTTTATAAAATACAGATAAGAATAAGGAATGAAAGTAACAAGTAATTACAGAGCAGCAGTTAAATAACAGTAGCGAGACTATGTATAGGGGGTACTGGTACAGAGACAATGTGCGAGGGCACCAGTTAGTTGAGGTAATATGTACATGTAGGTAAAGTTCTTAAAGTGACTATGCATGATGATAACAACAGAGAGTAGCAGCGGTGTAAAAGAGTGGGGGCAATGCAAATAGTCTGGGGTGCCATTTGATTAGGTGCTCAAGAGTCTTATGGCTTGGGGGTAGAAGCACTCCGGTACCGCTTGCCGTGTGGTAGCAGAGAGAACAGCCTATGACTAGGGTGGCTGGAGTCTTTGACAATTTTTAGGGCCTTCCTCTGATACCGCCTGGTATAGAGATCCTGGATGGCAGGAAGCTTGGCCCCAGTGATCTACTGGGACTTTCACACTACACTCTGTAGTGCCTTGCGGTTAGAGGCCGAGCAGTTGCCATACCAGGCAGTGATGCAACTGGTTAGGATACTCTCAATGGTGCAGCTGTAGAACCTTTTGAGGATCTGAGGACCAATGCCAAATCTTTTCAGTCTCCTGAGGGGGAATAGGTTTTGTCGTGCCCTCTTCATGACTGTCTTGGTGTGCTTGGACCATGTTCGTTTGTTGGTGATGTGGACACCAAGGAACTTGAAGCTCTCAACCTGCTCCACTGCAGCCCCGTCGATGAGAATGAGGGCGTGCTCTGTCCTGTTGTCCTGGCACCACACTACTAGATCTTTGACCTCCCTATAGGCTGTCTCTTTGTTGTCAGTCATTGGCAAACTTGGATGATGGTGTTGGAGTTGTGCCTAGCTGGCCAGTCATGAGTGAACAGGGAGTACAGGAGGGGACTGAGCACACACCCCTGATGGGCCCCAGTGTTGAGGATCAGCGTGGCGGATGTGTTGTTACCTACCTTTACCACCGGTGGCGACCCGTCAGGAAGTCCAGGATCCAGTTGCAGAGGGAGGTGTTTAATCCCAGGGTCCTTAGTTTATTGATGAGCTTTGAGGGCACTATGGTGTTGAACGCTGAGCCATAGTCACTGATTAGCATTCTCACATAGGTGTTATTTTTGTCCAGGTGGGAAACGTCAGTGTGGAGTGCAATAATGTCCAAATTACATGCTAAATTCAGTATTAACGGTTAGCAGGAAATATCTGTAAGAAGAAATGTTCAGTGTAAAAGCATGCTTCATTTAAAGAGGCGTTGTACAAGATATACTCCTTCTTCCTATACAGGTATCATTCGCTTCATTCTACCATCTGCACTCTACTTGGCATTTATGTTGTTATTTTTCATTTTTCCTATTTAAAACACAGATGGATCTTAATCCAATTGACTTGTTTGTACAACTCAGAGCATTTTGTCTTCAAGCATTCCTCTGGGCTTTTGAGCTAAAGAGCTAATATAAACGTTACATAATTTCCTTTTCATAAAATGGCTTTGCATTACTGGTAAAACCAGGCTGCAGGTAGCCTAGTGGTTAGAACATTGGGCTAGTAACCGAAAGGTTTCTGGCTTGAATACTTGAGCCGTCAAGGTGAAAAATCTTTCGACCTGCACTATCCGGTGCATATATTATGACAATAAATAATAACTAAAAACAACATATTATAATCTGGCCTCCACATTGTGTGCTGCAACATAGGTCCGGCATGTGAGTTCTGGCCCCTAAGTTTGCAGAGTGGTTAGCATTGAACCTCTGGATATTTCCAGCCAGCTCAGGAAATTATTCTGTTGTTTCACAACCCAAGAGGGAATTTAATGTGGACAAAAAAGGCCTGCATCTAATTCAGTAAAGTGTTCAGGTTCATTAAATGCATCACTCACAGAGCGTTTCACTGCTAAAAGCTCTTGGTCAGTGATAAGTGGATGGACATAAGGTCACAAATATAGTATAACAGGGAAGTCTAGCTGTCTAAGGCATATTAGTCATGCTAATGGACATTGTTTATGCATTGTAATGGTACAGAAAGGAAGTGCAAGAGGTCTACATTTTATACATGCAGCACTTGTTTGGCAACACAATCTACATTTTGCTCTCCTCACTGATATTCAATTAACTGCATCAGACAAGACATATTTTTACCTGGCACCATGTAGGTTAAATGACCTGTGTATCTGCTGTGTGGAGATAAGAGCCTATCTTATATTGAATATGTTGGAAGGGAGCAGCAGCATGGTCTTGGCATCTAGTGTCCAATGGTGTGGTGCATCTTGAAGCCAGTGGCTCTCTGCATCACTGACAATTGTCAATACCCCCCCCACCCCTCTTACCAGGTCAGCTCACAGCCTGGTCCACAGTTCCAGCTATGCAGGCTTCTTTCATGCTTAACATGAATAATAAAATGGCAACAGCTGATATGTAATGGTAAAGAAGTATGAGAGTAATAATAAAAACACTAGCTGTTATTTTCATAGGATTACACTTTTATTTGTGAAAGTGTTACTGTATAGCTTTCATACTGCCTGTAATGAAAACACAGCCAGAACCAGACAAGCGTCCATGAATGAATGAATGAATGAATCAATCAATCAATCAATCAATAAATAAATTAAAAGACAAATTTAATGAGAAATCCTTTCATATTGTCAAGACGAACTTTAGATTGAATTGGGGTCTCTGTTCAATAAAAAAATATGTCCACTGAAACCATTAGGAAGATCAATAACAATCTGCAGCTTTGTGCTTATTGATTGGCATTCAATCTAGAGGGAAATTGCTCCTTGATCAAAATTAATCTAACTTCACTAATAAGATGTTACAGATTGATTTGACAGACTTCAGGACTATTAAACTAAGCCTTGTTGATTAAAGGGCATATGAAGTTTGCAAGATTAAATAGTGCCAGATAACAGATAATAGATCTGAAATGAACTGTAACGTCCTCAATTTCTATCCTTGATATTAAGCACTCATCAGAACATTCACACTGTCACAGCATACAGCTCACTGCCAGTATTGTAAATTCCTCAGCTTTAAATAGTGTGTCAGTACCTTTGTTTTCAAAATGGTCAATCAATGCGTTAGTGTAAAATACATTAATACTGCATTACTGCAACGATTTTAATGAACAAAAGAATGATTACTTTGACAGTCACTACGGTTCATTCATCTATTTGACATCAGCAAAGGCTCAGAAATTCTTGGCTTTTCTCTCTAAGCTTAACGGGAGATCCCTGAAGTGCATCTTCCTGGAATTAATATTTAAACTTCCTCCAGACACTATGACTACAGTACATGCTTATTATAGCACCATAATCAATATTTAATATTCATGGTAATACCATTGTCCATGTTACATGATGTAATATTTGTTCCTAGAAAGAGCCCTCTGGCTAAAATCATGACACTCTATTCCCATTTGAATGAATGGGTAAAACGTTTGCGCAGTATCAGAACGTGTATATCATTCTATTTAGAAGTTATATTAAATAAATATTGTTAGATTTTCATCTTGTTGGTTGCTCAAGGTGGTTTTCATTTTGCAGTTCATTTTAATTATGGGGTGTGTTGTCGTCTGCCATTTTAATTACGTAGTATGTGTTGCTGTCTGTTAGAGTAGATGTCAGTCAAACCAAAGATTTATATTACTAACCCAATATAGACCACAGCCTGTCATTTCCAATGGGAGCAAATTAATCATGGTGGGCAGAGCCAAGCACAAGCTAGTGAGATCTTATTGGTGCGTTCTAGCATTTACTTGCATATTTCCGTTAAGGAAAGCCTACTCTGTGCAGTGCTTGTGCACAATTCGCCATTGCACTCCTTCTAAACAAAGTCATTTAAAACATTTTTTGGCAAAGGCTAAAGTCACAATGCAGTCCACTCTGTTACAGATTCTAGTTTTAGAAACAGAAAACTGTATGGAGATCAAATATTTCATTGATGAGAAAATTTGCAGAATGTTGGCCATCTCACACCATCTTCTCCCACCGCTGGCCACTAGGCTTCCTCTCATCACCATATTTGGTAATGAGTGGAAATGCCAACCAGATGCTTCACATTTATAAATCTGGTGAAATATCTGGCTCGTCTGTGGTCAAGCTGGGCAAAAATGAAACCTATACTAACCTCAACTGTTAATTTTAGGCAAAGATTATGGATATACTGACAAGATACACATCTCTCCGCCGTAACAATGGGAGTCGTTGTCCACAAAGCGGAACGGCAGGCTGTCTAAGCTCCCGCCTATCCTTTCTTTGGATTGGTGGATACATCTCATTATTGTAATATTTTTTAAATATGCGATGAGGGTTGTGGACGTCAATCGCCAGTATTCAATGGAGAGAGAAGCTATTCTACCAGACACATGACATGAATATGCATAGTCAATACGAGACAACTCCGATATAAAGTGTTTTTTCTCAAAGTTGCCAGGATGTCACGTGTCCTGTGGCGACCCGTCATACATGACAGGTGGGGTAGAGCCACCTGTTTGGATCCCCACTTGTTTAGCTAAAAATATATATATCATTTTTGTTCCCTGTTTTTTGCATTTTATTTGGGCATTAATACGTGTCACATATCAGTTTGCAAACAATGTAACACAAAAAAAGTGTTTATTTAACTAGGCAAGTCAGTTAAGAACAAATTATTATTTACAATGATGGCCTACCCCAGCCAAGCCCTAACCAGGACGACGCTGGGCCAATTGTGCACCTCCCAATGGGACTACCAATAATGACCAGTTGTGATACAGCCTGGAATCAAACCAGGGTCTGTAGTGATGCCTCTAGCACTGAGATGCAGTGCCTCAGACCGCTGCGCCACTCTGAAGCACCAAAATAATAATAATAAAGCATACAAACATGGTCTCTTTTTTGCTTTCATGAGTAAGGCAGCACCAATATGCAGGTGTTTCAACCTAGCTCAGTGCTTTCTGTGGTGGTGGGGCAACCAGTGGAAAATACAGAGCTTAGAGCTTAACGTTCTCTAGTTGCGCCATAATTGATTCAGTGTTCTGTCACTCATGGGGACACTACGTCATTGCAAAATCTGCAGGGAGAGCTAGACAATTCAAGCCTCTTGTGTGCTGCCATAGATTTACATTAGAAGTGCCCATCCACGAAGACTCAAGGTCATTGGCCACAGATAAAATGACATCAAATCTCATTTTACCCTAGCTTTGATTGGACTGAACATCATACTTTCAAAATCTAAGCTAGCAAGCTAGACAAGCAGTCATAATCATGAATCAAGTTGACAATCTACTGGCAAATCCTTTTCAATCCTTGTCATATAAAGAGAAATTGTAGATAAAATGTAACAGTGCTCATTGGTCATTGGACATAAACATTAATTGCAAATCCAACAATGAGTGGTATGGAAGGAATCTGTGGCTAACTTCAAGCTTTGCAAAGCAATCACCAGCCTGCTATTCAGTGGAGACTGTGTGTGGTCCAAATCTGGGTTTAAGGGTCTCTTTTCCAAACTTAAAAGGATTAACATTCACTCACAATATCATGGGACAGAAAAGGTTGAATACGTTGGAAAATCAGGAGCTCCAAAATAATAATAATAAAGCTGTATACAAACATGGTCTCTTTTTTGCTTTCTTGAAAGGCAGCTCTGCCGCATTAAAAAAACTGGAAACTCCAAACTGGTAAATCTCAGACTTCAGTGAGTTCAAGACAATTTGGAACAATTTGAAAAAACAAGCTCTGAATGGGAAAATACGTGTTGAACGGTCATCCAACTTGGTATTCCAAGTCGGGAACTCAGCCTCTTTCTAGAGCTCCGACCTGAAGATCACTGACCTCATGATTTAACCTTGTTTCTTTCAGAGTTCCCAGTTGTCTTGAAAGCACCATAAATCCAGAAAATGTGAGACTTTGATGACAAAGTTTGATTACCAAATGTACCCACAAAAAGGACCAATGCGCCACCTTCCTGTTCGAGCACAGCACAAGGTCAGTCCAAAAATGGCTTGAATTTGCCCCACCAAGATTTACATGCTAAAGTCGCCACCGCATGTGTCCTACTTAAATCTGTACACTCATACAGATTTATGTTTTTGTTGACCAAATTCGACACTCTTTGACCTCCATACAAAAATCCCTTGCTTGGTTGTTGAAACAACGAAAGACACCTGCTGGAGGGAAACTTGGACCCATCCACAAAAAAAACATTTTCTGTTGGTGTCAGCTCCATACACCTGGTAAAGCAGACATCCCCACCTCAAACTGGGCGTGAAACTGCACATAAACTCTTATTCCATAAATTAACTTGAAATGCTTTCCGCCGACTTGGACCTCTCTCTTCCTCCCCAGCTAGCACAGTGGATCTAGGCCAATTCCGGCTGAGAGTCGGGGAACTCGGCTGAGAGTCGGGGAACTCGGCTGAGAGTCGGGGAACTCGGCTGAGAGTCGGGGAACTCGGCTGAGAGTCGGGGAACTCTGCTGAGAGTCGGGGAACTCTGCTGAGAGTCGGGGAACTCTGCTGAGAGTCGGGGAACTCTGCTGAGAGTCGGGGAACTCTGCTGAGAGTCGGGGAACTCTGCTGAGAGTCGGGGAACTCTGCTGAGAGTCGGGAACTCTGCTGAGAGTCGGGGAACTCTGCTGAGAGTCGGGAACTCTGCTGAGAGTCGGGGAACTCTGCTGAGAGTCGGGGAACTCTGCTGAGAGTCGGGGAACTCTGCTGAGAGTCGGGGAACTCTGCTGAAGTCGGGAACTCTGCTGAGAGTCGGGGAACTCTGCTGAGAGTCGGGGAACTCTGCTGAGAGTCGGGGAACTCTGCTGAGAGTCGGGGAACTCTGCTGAGAGTCGGAACTCTGCTGAGAGTCGGGGAACTCTGCTGAGAGTCGGGGAACTCTGCTGAGAGTCGGGGAACTCTGCTGAGAGTCGGGGGGAACTCTGCTGAGAGTCGGGAACTCTGCTGAGAGTCGGGGAACTCGGCTGAGAGTCGGGGAACTCGGCTGAGAGTCGGGGAACTCGGCTGAGAGTCGGGGAACTCGGCTGAGAGTCGGCTTGGCTGACGTCATGTGGGCCGAATCTGGGCCGCTTTCGACAGTATTACTTATTGCTAGGATGCGGCGATTGAGTGCGGGCCAATTCCGGTGTGAGTTATCTGGCCCAAATGCATTATACTTGGGGCTCGGGCCGATTGGGGCTATTCTCTGGCAGATGATTTCACTTGATATAAATAACATTTTAATTATTTATTTATTTTATTTATTTTTCCATATTTTCTGTGATTACAAAATGCAATTAGAATTTAAATTAAATTCTTTAAGAGTCCTGTTTTAAGTAGTATTTTGATACTTTGTGAAAGGCAATTGATAAGCATGAAAAACCTTGTGGCTGGAGCCTACCAAGTGGCGCAGCAGTCCTTGCTCCTTGCTCGCACATGCTTTTTCAGTTCTGCCCACACATATTCTACAGGATTGAGGTCAGGGCTTTGTGATGGCTATTCCAATACCTTGACTTTGTTGTCCTTAAGCCATTTGGCCACAACTTTGGAAGTATGCTTGGGGTCATTGTGTATTTGGAAGACCCATTTGTGACCAAGCTTAACTACCTGACTGATGTCTTGAGATGTTGCTTCAAAATATCCACAGCATTTTGAAGAAGACATCTATTTTGTGAAGTGCATCAGTCCCTCATGCAGCAAAGCACCCCCACAACATGATGCTGACACCCCCGTGCTTCACGGTTGGGATGGTGTTCTTCGGCTTGCAAGCCTCCCCCTTTTTCCTCCAAACATAACGATGATCATTGTGGCCAAACAGTTGTATTTTTGTTTCATCAGACCAGAGGACATTTCTCCAAAAAGTACAATCTTTGTCCCCATGTCCAGTTGCAAACCATAGTCTGGCTTTTTATGGAGCAGTGGCTTCTTACTTGCTGAGCGACCTTTCAGGTTATGTCTATTGGATTCGTTTTACTGTGGATATAGGTACTTTTGTACCTGTTTCCTCTAGCATCTTCACAAGGTCCTTTGCTGTTCTGGGATTGATTTGCACTGTTTGCACCAAAGTACGTTAATCTCTAGCAGACAGAATGCGTCTCCATCCTGAACGGTATGACGGCTTCATGGTGTTTATACTTACGTGCTATTGTTTGCACAGATGAACGTGGTACCTTCAGACATTTGGAAATTGCTCCCAAGGATGAACCAGACTTGTGGTGGTCTACAATTATTTTTAGGTCTTGGATGATTTATTTTGATATTCCTATGATGTCAAGCAAAGAGGCACTGAGTTTGAAGGTTGGCCTTGAAATACATCCACAGGTACACCTCCAATTGACTCAAATGATGTCAATTAGCCTATCAGAAGCTTCTAAAGCCATGACATCATTTTCTGGAATTTTCCAAGCTGTTTAATAGCACAGTCAACTTAGTGTATGTAAACTTCTGACCCACTGGAATTGTGATACAGTGAATTATAAGTGAAATAATCTGTCTGTAAACAATTGTTGGAAAAATTACTTGTGTCATGCACAAAGTAGATGTCCTAACCGACTTACCAAAACTATAATATGTTAACAAGAAATTTGTGGAGTGATTGGAAAAACTAGTTTTAATGACTCCAACCTAAATGCACGTAAACTTCTGACTTCAACTGTAACTAGCTAGCTGCTGGGAGGATGTCAAGTCATTGGAAGAGTGGGTGAGTAACCAACTTTTTCCCCCTCATCGTTTTTCAGTGGCTACAGCTAGAGATGTTGGTTTCATTTGGGTATCTAGCAAGAAATGTGGATTCCTTTGCTAACTAGCTAGCTAGCTATGCTGAACGACTGTTATCCACAGTTAACACATCTCTTAATTGTCAATCAAATGCATTTGTCATTGATCAAATGGGTGGGAAGGCAGGCAAATTCCCATTCAGTTGTTAATGTTTGTTGGGACAAGCATGCATTGGCAGGCAAGCTGCATAAGGACGAGCAGGCTACTATGGCCCATCGTTTATCAGTGCAATTTGGACGGCCAATTAGCTGAAAAAGTTTGAGGTTTTATCTAATAATGTTCCCTTCTTAAATTTTTGCTCATCTCGTTCAGTCTAGCATTAGTTGTTGATCTTGTTTTTGTTGATGTGCATAGGCAACCAACTGAGCGAGCAAGAGCCTACCTTTTCATGGCTGTTTGATCAATAGGACCATGAATTTCCCAAATGTAAGAATACTGGTACGTGGTACAGTATTTACATATTTCCAGAAATCCATTCAGGTGGCTTTTGGCGAATGCGTTCTAATGATCTAAAGTCGCGCTGTTGCTACTGCCTGTAAACACACAGACCAGTTCAAAGTGAATGATGGCATACCCGCCTATTTGCATGTAGCTCTGATTGGCTATGGTGCACCTGTCTGCGGAGACTCCGGTCCACGACAAGACCTATGTTTTTCTTAGGTTTTATTCACTGCAGTGTCTATACTTTGGGCTCCTGAGTGGCGCAGAGGTCTTAGGCACTGCATCTCAGTGCAAGTGGTGTCACTACTGTCCCTGGTTCAAATCCAGGCTGTATCACTTCCGGCCGTTATTGGGAGTCCCATATGGCGGCGTGCAATTGATATGGGTTCGTCATTGTAAATAAGAATTTGTTCTTAACTGACTTGCCTAAAAAAATTAAAAAAAATGTTTTAATTGTCCAAACGCACGTGTTCTTTCCCACTCTATATCGCTATAAATGTTCACAAATGCCTTACAAATGTCATTCCCAAACATTCTATGAGTTTAAGAAGATGTGAAAATGACCAAATCTATGCATTCGCTTGTCAGAACATTTTTTAAAAGGTGTCATGTTCTTCCTGGAGGTGTGTATGAACAGATTTGAATGTTGCTAAAATGCTGTCAATTCAACTTTAATGGACCAACAGAGAAGACATTGTGTTCCCAGACACTTCCTCCCAAATGCGCAAAGAGTCTGGTGGACCAACGTGTCAAACTTGGCCTTCAAGTTTATACAGAAAGACAATCCAATACAGAAAGACCAGGAGAAACTCATAGCACATGGGCATCGGCCTAATCGGCTTAATTTACAAACCAATCATCTCCCACAACACCTCCCCCCGTTCGCTAGCACACCACAAGCACAGAGCCACGCCTCGCAGTTGTGGGATTCGATAACATTTTATGACAAATTCTTTACTCAGTAAGGTCATTCCCATAGAATTCTATGGTCACTCCCACTAAGGCCAACTTTGAATTGTTGATGTAACAGGCTTATATGAGCTGTGTGCAATAGCCTTTGGAGAAGGTTATATAAAGGTCAACGTGGCTTGAATTAACACAACACAGAAGTAAAATTGTATCTAAATATTCTTCTTAGGCCTGTTAGTAATGTGTAATTAGGTTAATTAAGTATATGCAATTATTCTGCCTAGGAACAAAGACAAAAGGGCAAAAGCATCAGGCTGAAAATACAAATATTTTTTTCATTCATGTTTTGGCATGTTATCAGCTTGGACACTAATTGAAAATGTATGCGAGGAAGCACGTATGTCAGAAACAACATGATAATTTACTGTACTTTTATCAGCTTATTTGGAAAGTTTTCAATTGTTAAAGTGTCATGATATCTATAATTGAAATACAAACATGCATTTATATTAGTCCCTCCGCTTCCACTGGCAAACACACACATGCAAACACAGAAATGTAAACACCTTAAATTCGGCTGGTCCCAAAGGTACATATAGGATAAGCAACAGAGATTCTATCATCAAAATACATTTATTCAATATTAATTTAGCTTGCAATTGCTGTTTCAACATGCATTTACAATATCTCAGCAGATCCAAGCCACAGTCAAACACGGTGTCAGGTATATCCTAAGCATGGAAGAGACAGGGAAGACACTAATGTCACCTGTCTATACTAGAATGGAGTTTGAAGGGGATTGGTTAATGTAGAATTCTCAAATGGAGAGGTTGGGGCCACAGGGTGGCCTACCTTAACCCTCATCTCCTTCTGAAGACCAGGATCCAGTCCTGCTGGCAGCTGTATTACCTGCATTAGCACCAAAATGAAGCTCCGGCCACCGAGCTGTCGGATTGCCCAAAGTGCCTTTGCACGCTCCCTAAAAGAGTAGCGAGGCTAATAACAGGTCAGTACCACAGTGACATGAGGCTGGCCGAACTGTAGATTGCCTGTGAGATTAGGCCGAGCGACAGGGGCACATCCCTGCCAGAGAACCGGGGCTAAAGCCTCATGATGGAGGACTTGTCAGGGCAGGGGAGAGGATTCATAATGATGCTCCTGACAATACACTGTCTGACAGTCAATGAGCCAGAGTCTGTCAAAGGAGCTCCACTGGAAGAGACAGCATGCAGGCAGGTGCTGCCTGGCCCACTGTACTTTATTTGAGCTAAAGAACAATCATAGCAAAAAGGTATTAGGTTAGCTGGTGTATGGAACTAGTCATTGGCCTAGAGCCCATTGACTCAATACTAATCTGATAATTCAACGGATGTAGATATTTCTAATCTGGTTACATCTGCTTACACTCTTCAACAACACCAGTTAGAAATATAGTTATTAATAGGTAATCTGAGGTAGTCGATGTAAACTCATCAGAATTTCTCTAAGAAACATTTGAACATTAAAATAAACATATGCCTTCAGTACCTGACAGTTCACTAGTGGTGCTATTAGGCCTACCCAGTTTTATAGATTTAAATACCTTCCTGCCATATTGGGGCTGACATTTCATAAACCTAAAATCTGATGTTTTTATTATCCTTACAAATAAAGCACACTAGGGTCCTATTATTGACATATCTGCTCAAATTGGCAGGAGAAAGTGACGTCTTCACTTGTCCGTTTTTGACACGGGAACATGCAACAGAAATATTCATATCTAGCCTGTGAAACGGCATCCGTAGTTCACAGCTCTTCCCTGATGTTTTACTTTAAAATGCCTTGACATTCATAATGAGTTGACATTCAAATACCCTGTGTAGCTTTCACTCATTACGGCCAGTGCAAGTGGACTACCTGGTGAGTATGCGTTCCTCTAATCTAATCGGGTCCCTGGAGACATGCTGCTATTGTGTGGAAATCATTAGAGTACCTCTCCATTGACATTTATACTGATGTTATCGAATCAAACCAAGTCACACCTTATTCCATAATCCCAAGACTGGGTAAGTGGAAAATTAACCAGGAGATATGAGTGCTTTTTAATTCACCTGTACACTCAGGTCAGTTCAGTTCCTCCTTGTATTTTTTGTACTTTGGTCATTAATTGCTCTGGTGTGGTGGGGAACTAATTCAAGATATCCATCCACTGTGCCTTTTCAAGTGATTTGATATTGCTTTGAGGTAACAAAGCAGTTGTCTAAGTTATTGACCGTGTTAAAACAAAAAGGGCTTTAGGATTGCTACCAGAGTCCCCATCTATTATGACAAGGAAACATGGATAAAGTTACCTTTTTATTGAAAGGATATACCTTTCATGGTACTGCGTCATGTCAATCAAATACATTCCCTAATGCCTGGGATTAATACTTTTAGCCTTTATTGTCCTTTATGCAAAAAAAATTATCTATACAAAAACATAAAGCTCATATTTCCTTTCCTTTGTAATTCTAATGTCCATTTCCTTCCTCACAAAAGCAATCTTAAAAACTAAAAGTAATGTAGGTTGTTAAAATGCAAAGGAATCCCCCATTTCCTACTGAGAACTTATTGGAGCGTGTCCCTGTAGCTGGAAGAATGTAATAATAAGTGGGCTATGATGCTATGTACTAATCAGTTGACAGTAAGCCCAGGAGAGGCTGAGACGGGGAGAGGAAATGTGCAATGAGCAGGTCTATGTCAATCTCTGGAGACTCAGGGACAGGGATGGTGGGTCCCTTGAGGAGGCAGGCTGTGGAGGCCTCAACCGTTGAGAAATTGAGACATGACTTGAAAACTCAGGGACAGGGGTGGTGGGTCCCCTGAGGAAGCAGGAGAGGCAGGCTGTGGAGGCCTCAACCAGTAAGAAATTGAGACATGACTTTATTTCTCAGAATACGTTATTTTATCTAAGGAGCTGAGAGTTGTTTTAACCTTTTACTGTAGTGGGCTACTGTGAATCAGGGTCACACTAAATAGATCTAAATAAATCTACTTTGGAACAAAAGCATACACCTCACACACATGGTTATAGGCTTAAAAAAAGAAAACACCTGTACCATGCTAGCTGCAAACATTAGTTCACTTTTGAATAAGAGGAGCTCAGTTGTGCACTGGGGCTTCCTACTCCTCTTTCTATTCTGGTTAGAGCCAGTTTGTGCTGTTCTGAGAAGGGAGCAGTGCACAGCGTTGTATGAGATCTTCAGTTTCTTGGCAATTTCTCACATGGAATAGCCTTAATTTCTCAGAACAAAAATAGACTAACAAGTTTCAGAAGAAAGTTCTTTGTTTCTGTCCATTTTGAGCCTGTAATCGAAACCACAAATGCTGATGCTCCAGATACTCAATTAGTATAAAGGACAGTTTTATTGCTTCTTTAATCAGGACAACAGTTTTCAGCTGTGCTCACATAATTGCAAAAGGGTTTTTTTAATGATCAATTAACATTTTAAATTGATAAACTTGGATTAGTTAACACAACGTGCCATTGGAAAACAGGAGTGATGGTTGCTGACAATAGGCCTCTGTACACCTTTGTAGATATTTATTTTTTTCTATCAGCTGTTTCCAGCTACAATAGTCATTTTCAACATTAACAATGTCTACAATGTATTTCTGATCAATATGTGGTTATTTTAAATGGACAAAAAATGTGCTTTTCTTTCAAAAACAATAAATGTCTAAGTGACCCCAAACTTTTGAACGGTAGTGTACATCACAAATGACTGAAATTTATAACAAAACCATCTGACATAGACACAGGTTTTCATCAGGTTTTTATGAAATAATGTTTACTAATTATAAAAGTATGAAAAATATAACTAAAATTTCACCCATGAAGCCAAGGAGGGGGCTTTTGGTCATTGACTGCAGGGAAGGGCTACACACCCTTTGATGGTATGGCCTGGAAAACGTTCTCCTTCCCATTGAGCACTGATATGGACAACAAAAAGACCATGCTGCCACAAGCATTCTGTTCCATGAAGGCACACTTACCACAACATCTCTAGATGCAGTTATGTAAAACACTGAGGGGTTTAAGTACCCTACTGTAACGTGGAGTTCTTGTAAAGTAGGAAAATTAAGAGATACACAGCATTGAAAAATACAGTACAGTGCTTTTTCCTGCTTCACTGAGGCAGGAATAGAAGTGTGAAAACCTTGTGTCTTGTACCTTGGAATTAGATGATAAAATATGCTGTCACGCTAAGAGGGTGCTGTGATCTCAGAAGTTGTTAGTTCAATGATATCAGAGGGCACAACAAAAATGCATGTGAAGGATAAGAATTTAATATGCTGTGATGATAATTCATGCTGGTTTCATGGATGGTGCAAGCAATTCTATCTACGTTTGATGTTGTGCTCCAGGTGATTCTTCCCTCTCAATGACAGCATGTTATTATACGTTTGTGCACAGAACAGAAGGGCAGGGCTGATTGTCCGTAATCTTTAATATAGGTGAAGCCTATATCTGATGGATGGCTCGACTCCATTGCCCTAGAGATGTCACTACAGGGACAGCTAGGCAAAGGCTCAAGTTCAAAAACAAAGGTTAAATTCCTAATGTGTTGAGATTTATCACAGCCAAGAGCAAGCAAGGCTGTATCTCCCTGGAGCCATTTCTACATACTGTAGGTTTGTGTTCGTGAGAGAGAGAGAGGGGAATATGCAGCAGGCAGCTATGTCAGCTCTTTAAAGCTAGTTACAGAGCAGAGGTGAAATGTGCACCACTAGCAGATTCCCTCTGCACTTGATCAAGCAGACACACAAACATGTCATATGGGGTCTCAAGGTGATAACAGAATTTGATAAGTATTGATTGACCCAAGGTAATGTTCCTCACTCTTACTGTACAGTACATCAAGAATCTTTGACACTACTGTCATTTGCTTGAGATAAGGTTATCAGTCATGAAACAGAAAGAAAAAAAGGGAAACTGAAAAGATTTTTCATCTTTGTCAAATTGCGAACAGTGACATTGCGTTCTGTCCGAATCAATCAAATCAAAACAAAAAAAGTGTCACGTGCCAAATACCTTATCGCGAAATGCTAACTTACAAGCCCTTAACAAACAATGCAGTTTAAGAAATAAAGTTTAGAAAATATTTGCTAAACTAAAAAATTAAATAACAAGTAACACAATAAAATAACAATAACGGGGCTATATACAGAGGATACCGGTACCAAATCACTGTGCAGGGCTCTGCATAGATAATAAACAGCGAGTAGCAGCAGTGCAAAAACAAAGGGGGGGCATTTGATTAATTGTTCAGCAGTCTTATGGCTTGGGGGTAGAAGCTGTTAAGGGGCCTTTTGGACCTAAACTCTGCGCTCCGGTACCGCTTGCTATGCGGTAGCAGAGAGAACAGTCTATGACTTGGGCGACTGGGGTCTTTGACAATTCAGCCAGGACATGTCTGCGAAAGCTGGCGTTTGGCTTCAGGTAACACAGTTTGGAACAACTCTCTGGTATCATGCTTGTATTACACCATCGTTTTCTCCTTCTTCCCCCACCCTCGACATGTACTGCAAAAACTATGCAAACCCCTCTAAAGAGACCATCCTTTCCAAATTCTTACCCAGTGACGAGGCACTATGCTCGGCTATGCCTTTGAGCTAGAGATTTCCCTGGCCTCTCACAAATGCGCTGCCACCCTTTAAACATTCCAGTCATGGTTCAGCAAGGTGCCTGCTGTCAATTTTATTTATAAACCTCCCTGCCCTAGTCTCTCATTCAGACAGGCGCTCTACCACCTCCCATCCACCTCTCATACACAGACATGGAGAGGAGCAGACACCACCCACGAGATATTCTCCAAGGTAAATGGTATACATTGCTCAAAACAGCACTAAATGCAATCAATGGGCAAATAAATACGAGCCTCAGCATTAACACAGCAGCACAACACAAACCGTAGTGTTTAGGTGTAAACAAATGTCACAATATGTCCAGACAGCACATTAAATGAAATATATTTTTTCAGAGAGCCACGCTCCAGGATTTACCTCCTGTTTCTCTACGCCCTTGCATCACCGATAATGCAACAGACACTCAGGCTGTGAGGGCTTGATGGCTCAACGGGCGCGAGTCAGATCTCTCTGACAATTGGCTCTGATAGTCGCAAGCCCAAATGATGGTTCTCTCCATGGGGCTGTCTGCAGAGAAGCCCTGATGAAACAGCCACCCTGAAGAATGCCAGAGGAGCAGTCACACACTGTATCACTGTGACATAATGAACACAATTGCATGCACCCCCTATAAATGTAGAGCTTCCATTTTGCATGAAAAATGAAAATCGTCAACTTAATACGCACATGTATAATACTCATGTAGCGAATGATACAGTCAGCAATATATTTTGGGGGACAAATTGTTCCATATATTCTCCCGTTGTTGAATCTATTAGATGTTCCGAACAGCAGGCCCACATCCATGAGGCATTATAGAGCTGTATATCTGTGTGAAAAATGTGTCTGCTGGGTTGGTGGATTGAGCTGTGATGCTTGAAGGGGACTGGTGCTGCTGTTGACAGAGCTGCTTCTTAACCCACCAGCAACCTGCTGCCATGTTTCCAATGCAATAGAGCCACCACAATCCCACTATCCTCCTTCTACACTACGAAGGACTACAGTACATCCATCAGAAAAAGTCTGATTAAAGACATCTACAGGCATTTTATACCACCATGGTCTTAAAACCTCTGGGCTAGGGGGTGGTATTTTCACGTCCGGATGAAAAGCGTGCCCAAAGTAAACTGCCTGATACTCAGGCCCAGAAGTTTCTACAACTGTTTGAATGATGTCTGTGAGTAGAACATAACTTATTTGGCAGGTGAAACCCCGAGGACAAACCATCCAGGATTTTTTTTTTTTTAGGTCATTCTTTTTTAAATGGGATTTATATTGGGATCTAGATTTCTAAGGCGCTTGCTTGCAGTTCCTATCGCTTCCACTGGATGTCAAGAGACTTTAGAAATTGGTTGATGTTTTTCCTTTGTGAAATGAAGAAGTAGGGCAGGTCAGAACGAGGGTCGAGTGAAGTGTACTGTTTGTTAGAGGCGCGTGACCTTAAAGCTCGCTCTACTTTGTTTTTATCTGCTATTGAACGCAGTTTATCCCACCTTAAATTGTATCGATTTGTTAAAAAAATACCTAAAGTTGTATTAGGAAAGTTGTTTGAAATGTTTGGACAAAGATTACAGGTAACTTATTCGATATTTTGTAGTCATGTTGCACGAGTTGGTACCGGTGTTTTTCTGAATCAAACGCGCCAAATAAATGGACATTTTGGATATATAACGATGGAATTAATCGAACAAAAGGACCATTTGTGATGTTTATGGGACATATTGGAGTGCCAACAGAAGAAGCTCGTCAAAGTAAGGCATGGTTATTATGGTTATTTGGTTATTTCTGAGTTTCATATGGTTATTTCTGAGTTTCATGTCGCGCCTGTCGGGTTGAATTATGATTGTCTGTGTTTGTTTGAGGGGGGCTGTCCTCAGATAATAGCATGGTTTGCTTTCACCGTAAAGCCTTTTTGAAATCTGACACATTGACTGGATTAACAACAAGTGTAGCTTTAATTTGTATTGCATGTGTGATTTCATGAAAGTTTAATATTTATAGTAATTTATTTTGAATTTGGCGCTTTGCCATTTCACCGGATGTTGGGAAATCGATCCCGTTAACGGGATTTGATCCCTAAGAAGACATCCTGGACATCCTGGAATAAAATCAAAGGTAACTGCATTGACCAATGCTGTAAATAAATAAAAACATATTCTATTGGAATATTTCAAGTTTAGAAATTCTGCAGGACACATCTGTCAAATAGCATTTGCTGCACATTAGTTTAGTGAGGAATTAGCTATTGATGACTCTAAGGTAAAGACAAGACATGCACATGTTGACCCTGGTATGGGCTGGATGCTGCTGCCGTCAACTAATATTTTGTTTGTCCAGGTAGATTCTTGAAACATTGATGTCTGCTAGGTTTCAAAATCATAAGTAAACTTACAGTAACAAGGCTGTCTTTCCGTATGAATATTGGGTTCCAGGCTCTGACTACTCCAGCCTGCTGACAGGCTCAACTATATCCTAGAAGACGTACTGTACATGGAGCACTACACTGAGATGTGACTACTGTGGGTGATGCCTGTCTACCGCTCCTATAAACTATTTATATGTAAATAAATTGGACTATAAAGAGACATTCCTGGCATCACAAATCCAATTTTACCCAACCCTTTTCTCTGATTTGTCAGTGGAGTGCAGATTGAACAAAATAGCTGTGACTTGGTTGGATGTATTTGCTCATCGATGCTTCAACAGCATTTCCTGGCTTCCCAGATGACTGCTCTTCTGTTGCCCAGAGGAAGATTGTCAAACGCAAATGCTTCTAACTGTAAACCAAGAAGTAAGACACTTTTTGTATTGGTGTCACTAATATATCACACAAAGGGTCAAAATTGTTTTTTAATTTAAGAAGACAGCTGCATTCAAATAACAGGGGTTTAAGGAAGAATAGAGAAATCAAAGCCCACAGCAATCGTGTAGTGCAAAAATGGAATGCACTCACAGCACTCCATAATAATAGCCTATTAATGCCCCAATGTCTTTGCAAGTTAATGAGACATGAAATACTATTTTTGATATTTAGAATCTCAGTGCTGCATGCTCTATCTTATTTTCATGGAAGGCAGGAAGTGCAGTGATGTAAGAACCGTCATGCAGTTCTCTGTGTGAGATGATGAGACTAATCCAGAACTATCCAATCAAATGACACTTTTCGGTCAAGCCATTTTTCAGTGTCACATTCCTTTATATTTGATCCATGGGGTAAGCGTGTCCCATTGGCATCATCTATCATCATCAAGTCTGGCAACATGGCTCTCCTGACCCCTGGGATGTCACTCTCTGGAGACGGATGCCTCTAAGGAACACATGTCAATAAAATAAAATAAAGTATAACACTCACTTTTATTCCATTTTCAATCAACCACAATGACACACACACACACACACACACACACAAAGAGCACTGTCTGCACTAATGTTCCAATGATGCATTGAGGCTTCAGGCAGTCTGGTTTTGTGTAGTTCTCTCAGCTTCTGAACTGGCAACTGCCTCCCTTTTCAAGGAGTATTTCAGGAAATAGCTGTCATTTCCAGCCTAGTTGAAGGATTTCAAGGATTTCAAAATGGCGGTTACACCGCTTAGTCCAGTCCTTGCGCCAGGTTGGTTAAAACATGAACCAAGTCTCAAAGTGACCTCTTGGATGAGATAGGTTCTCTATGAAGCAGTGCAAACATTATTCTGATCACTCATAGTAACATGTACAATAGTGTCATGCAGCAGCCCTTCCAGATCAGCAACACAAAATAGTTTATAATATTCTCCTCAAGGCAATTTAGAATACGTCCCGGAGCCCTATTCAATCAAAACCAGTGAACGGTTTTCTGCACCAATAACAACATTCCTCGTGTGCAGTGATAGTATACACTGAGTATACCAAACATTAAGAACACCTTCCCACAGCATTGCAGTTCTTGACACACTCAAACCGGTGTGCCTGTCACCTACTACCGTTCCCCGTTAAAAGGCATTTAAATATTTTGTCTTGCCCATTCACCCTCTGAATGGCACACATACACAATCCATGTCTCAATTGTCTCAAGGCTTAAAATTCCTTTTTAAACCTGTCTCATCCCCTTCATCTACACAGATTGAATTGGATTTAACAAGTGACATCAATAGGAGATCATAGCGTTCACCTGGATTCACCTAGTCAGTCTAAGTCATGGAAAAAGCAGGTGTTCTTAATGTTTTGTATACTCAGTGTATATTTGAGTCCTGTCCAGCAACACACCAGTGAAACAAAATAATTATCATGTAAAAACAGCTTTGTTTTTAGTGCTCTAATTAGTGACTAAATTAAAAGATGTATCTGAGACAGCTATTTGTCTACCTGACTTGAGTGTCTCTATATTTAGATAGGTAGTTAAACCACAACTGAAGACCAGGAAGCAATGGAAAACAACAGCAAAGAACATCTGAGCTTTTCATATAAATGTCTCCCTAAAATAAGGAGAAAACAAGACATGCAGCAGATTTTCTACTGTTTGTGATCACCGGGGGTCAACCACTGTACAGACACTGAGGATGGCTATATTAATGGAGGTCATTCCACAGGGGCACACACTCCATTAGACACAATTTTCCTTGGAACCAGACTTTGCCCGCAGGAGCATGGGAAAAATTGGAACAAATGAGCATACTGTTCTTCAGAGAGTTTACTGTGATTTGGGAAAACTGGGATCATTACATCAAATCAGATCTGTGTTTACACACTGTCATGTACTATTTCCCTCTTGCCAGCAATAACAAGGACTAATTGCAAAGTTGCCGACAACGTGTCTTTCATCTCTTGGTGGGTTCTACTCAATTACTCAATTCTCTCAAAGTAGTCTAAAATAAATATTCTCATTTCAGAATTAAATTTTAATTGATATAACGTAATCATCCAATTGTATTATCATTTGTGAACACCTGTTAACACCCAATATATGTGTGTAATGGTATGATATGCATTGTGACAATAGGTCAAATGTATCATACATCTTGTTTTTTGCCTTAAAATGTATCACTCAATGTTCTTCCAAACCCCCGTAGACTGGAGCCCCTTCCTTGCCTCGAACATTATACAAGCATCAAAACCGACTTTTACTGCTTCATGTCTTCATAGTGTAAAATACTCTTCTTTTTACAGGCTAGCCTTTTGTAACCTGTTAATGTCTCACTCTTTATGTAGAACACTGTGAGAATAAGTTTACAATGAGAAGTGCTTGAAAAAGATTGTTAATATCACTAAGCTGCTGCATGACACACTGATCCTTAGCACACCTGCTTTCTTCAATTAAAGCTACAGTGAACGTGCTGTCGGTTTCACTCCTACTACACTGTTCCTCTTCACCTTCAGAGTTCATGGAGGCTAATGGAAGCAGCTCATAACAGATCCATGCGTCCCTCACCTTTATGGGTAAATTCACTCATTTATTTTCACCATATGGTTGGTTGCTGCATCCCTGAAGACCCGTTTAAATAGCCCTCTCTGCACAAAGGCTGGGATTTAGCCACAGTCTCTTGGCAGATGTCTCTGACAAAGTGTTTAAGTTCTCTTGTTAAGGTCAGAACAGTAAGAGAAGACAGTCATCACAAAGGGACTACATGTTTTTGTAATTTCAGCAATGTTCTCAGTTATTTTGATTGTTGATCACCGATAAAAACAAAACTAAATGTAGGATAGTTTCAGGTTGCACATGTTGATTTATTTCAAGTTTTTTTGTTATCTGCTCCACACTTTATGTGACCCACCACCCAGAATAACTCACCACCCGGAATAACTCACCACCCGGAATAACTCACCCCCCGGAATAACTCACCACCCGGAATAACTCACCACCTGGATTGACTCACCACCTGGATTGACTCACCACCCGGAATAACTCACCACCCGGAATAACTCACCACCCGGAATAACTCACCACCTGGATTGACTCACCACCCGGAATAACTCACCACCTGGATTAACTCACCACCTGGATTAACTCACCACCCGACTCACCACCCGGAATAACTCACCACCTGGATTGACTCACCACCTGGAATAACTGACTCACCACCCGGAATAACTCACCACCTGGATTGACTCACCACCCGGAATAACTCACCACCCGAATAACTCACCACCCGGAATAACTCACCACCCGGAATAACTCACCACCTGGATTGACTCACCACCCGGAATAACTCACCACCTGGATTAACTCACCACCTGGATTAACTCACCACCTGGATTAACTCACCACCCGGAATAACTCACCACCTGGATTAACTCACCACCCGGAATAACTCACCACCTGGATTAACTCACCACCCGGAATAACTCACCACCTGGATTGACTCACCACCCGGAATAACTCACCACCTGGATTGACTCACCACCCGGATTCGGTCTTATGTAGCAAAATTATGATATAAAAGTAGAGACTCAGAGCTACAAAATGGTATATCAAACACTGCATTTGAAAGTTGATCCACTTGTAATCTCACTTTTGAGAAAATGCCTTTGAATGTTTTGCTATCTAGTGAAGAGCCCTTTGTTTTCTACACCCATTCAGCATCGTTTACACCCTCATCCTAAGCTGTAGCTCCAACCATCTCGTTTCGCTCTCGAAGCGCAGACTTGATGCTCTGGCCGATGATTTGTTTACCTCTGGATAACATGAAAACAGCCTAACCAGCTCTGCTGGCAACAAATTTAGTACACTTTTTGCAGACATTTACTGACACCGGCCATAGTGAACAGGTGTTGTACACACGTCATGTAACATTAGCTAACGAGCCAGCTAGTTAAACAACAAACAGTGCCAACAATGCCACAGTGCTGGGAGCTAACCAATCATGGTCAATGTTAGTTAGCTAACACTAACCTCTAACTCGAACATCACACGGCTCTGGGAAACAACTAATAACATCAGCAAGGGAGCTATTGATACAGACTGATACTATTTCCATTCATGAATTTGTTGATTAAAACTAAATTAAATTAAAAATAACAAGTAATCCTGTTTCAGAATTAACGCTAAAGTTAAGCTAAAGAAATATGAATGCTTACTTGTTTGTCCTTGTATTCGTAGATTAGTTTTTAATGTTTCATGTGTGTGTTTGAGAGCTCTGTGTTGTGGTTCATGCCAACCTGTAATTTGGGAAACGATAATTGGTGAACATTGAAACATATAATGAAATGTTCCATGGTGAAACGCATTATGGTTTTTAAACACCTCATTCCCTGTTGTGGCCAGACAGTGGAAGGTTGGGCTTCGTGTTTTGCAGGGGGTGATATCTATGGTTGGCATACCAATAACAAACATTTATTCAATTGTTCTCCTCTTTCTCAACGTGAGTAGTCAGTAGTTTATAAATTACTCACACAAGTCATTTTATTGTGAGATTAATAAATTGAAATGAATCTCTAACAAACATTCTCCTGATTTTACCTCCATTTAATAGTTAGTTCCATTTATCCTTGTAGGACCTCTCCAACATTTAAAAAGGTTTCTTCATGTTACAAAAATATCAAGTTTAAAACTCCACAGACTCATTCTCAGCGATGCTTTAGCTTTGGAAGCTGAGGGGCACATGGTCATGTCAATAATTACACTGTTCAAGTCGGAAGTTTACATACATTTAAACTCAGTTTTTCACAATTCCTGACATGGAATCCTCAGAAGAATTACCTGTCTTAGGTCAGCTAAGATCACCACTTTATTTTAAGAATGTGAAATGTCAGAATAATAGTAGAGAGAATGATTTCTTTTAGCTTTAATTTCTTTCATCACATTCCCAGTTGGTCAGAAGTTTACATACACTCAATTAGTATTTGGTAGCATTGCCTTTAAATTGTTTAACTTGTGTCAAATGTTTCGGGTAGCCTTCCATAAGCTTTCCACAATAAATTTGGTGAATTCTGACCCATTCCTCCTGACAGAGCTGGTGTAACTGAGTCAGGTATGTAGGCCTCCCTGCTCTCACACACTTTTTCAGTTCTGCCCACACATTTTCTATAGGATTGAGGTCAGGGCTTTGAGATGGCCACTCCAATACCTTGACTTTGTTGACCGTAAGCCATTTTGCCACAACTTTGGAAGTATGCTTGCGGTCATTGTTCATTTGGAAGACCCATTTGTGACCAAGCTTAACTTCCTGACTGATGTCTTGAGATGTTGCTTCAATATATCCACATAATTTTTGTTCCTCATGAATCCATTTATTTTGTGAAGTGCACCAGTCCATTATGCTGCAAAGCACCCCCACAACATGATGCTGCCACCCCCGTGCTTCACAGTTGGGATGTGTTCTTCAGCTTGCAAGCCTCCCCCTTTTTCCTCCAAACCTAACAGTGGTCATTATGGCCAAACAGTTCTTTTTTTGTTTCATAAGACCAGAGGACATTTCTCCAAAAAGTATGATCTTTGGCCCCACGTGCAGTTGAAAACTGAAGTCTGGCTTTTTTATGGCAGTTTTGGAGCAGTGGCTTCTTCCTTGCTGAGCAGCCTTTCAGGTTATGTCAAAATAAGACTTATTTTACTGTGGATATAAATACTTTTGTACCTGTTTCCTCCAGCATCTTCACAGAGCAGACTCAGACCAAGAAACAGGGATGAATGAACCAATATATTTATTGTAACACAGGGAGAGATGAAGTGCAGATCCAGGGAAGCTCGGATGAGTTGTACGAAACCAGATGTGGAGGCTGAGGTTGGAGTTAGCTGGGTTGGGACAGGGTAAACAGGTCCGGAGGGGAATCCAAGGGAGTGATGGTGAGTTGAATCCAGAACAGGGTAGCAGGGTGGTGAGATGTGGAACAGGAGACCAGAAACAGGGTCAATGCGGCGAAACTGCAGTGAGAGGAGTAACAGTGTGAAGCAAGGAAACAGGCACAGCATCTTAAATAATAACAAATAGCTAGAAGCATGACTGACTGAACAGAGATTACAAGCTGGCAGAGTGGAAGTGGAAGGACTGAGTATTTGTAGAGGTCTTGATTATGGAATGGGTTGCAGCTGGTGAGGATCTGCTCTGACTCCAGCACACCTGTCTCCAAACACACAATCACACACAGTGAGAGAGGGAGAGAGAACTGGGGGAATGGCAGCAGGTCAAGGAGAAACACCATATGTCTACTAGGGGGTGTGGCAGGAGCAGATGTGACAGTACCCCCCCTCTACAGGTGCCACTTGGTGCACGACCCGGCTTTTCAGGTTGTGACCCGGCTTTTCCAGAATGTGACGACAGCACACCGAGCAGCGTTCCTCAGACCCGTATTCCTCCCAGTCCACCAGATACTGCCAACCGCGACCCCAACAGCGTACATCCAAAAGCCGCCGGACGGTATAGGCAGGATGGTCATCGATGAGCCGAGGGGGTGGAGGAGCAGCTGCAGGGGAGGACAGGGGACTGGAGCAGACTGGTTTGATCAAAGACACATGGAAGGTGGGGTGGATTTTGAGATGTGGGAGTTTCAGATGCACAGCAGAGGGGTTAATGACATGACCAATCTCAAATGGACCAATGAGTCGGGGCGCTAGTTTTCTGGAAGCCACTAAAATGGGCAAGTCCTTATACGAGAGACATACCTTTTGGCCCTGAGTGTAGACTGGAGCTGAAGTACGGCGACGGTTAGCTTGGGATTGGGTCCTGATGGTGGCGCGAAGAAGAGCAGTCCGGGCACTCTTCCAGGTGCGATGACAACGGCGCATGTGATCCTGGAATGAGTGCACCACTACCTCGACCTCTTGGGCAGGGAACAAGGGGGGTTGATAACCCAGGGTGACATACCTGACGAGGCGTTGATGAGGGTATTGTGGGCATATTCCACCCAGGCTAAGTGAGCACTCCAGGAGGAAGGGTTAGCTGAAGTCACACAGCATAAGCGGGCCAACTCCTTGTTGTTGCTCTGGGGGTGATATCCAGATGAAAGGCAAACATTAGTACCAAGTGCTGTGCAGAAGGCTCTCCATATCTGGGATGTAAACTGGGGTCCCCTGTCAGAAACCCATGTCAATAGGGATGCCATGCAGCCGCAACACATAGGATACCAGCAGGTCTGCAGTCTCCCTGGAGGAAGGAAGCTTGGAAAGGGGAATGAAGTGATCCGCTTTGGAAAAATCGGTCAATAATAGTGAGGATGACTGAGTTACCGTTAGATGGGGGAATGCCAGTGACGACATCCAGAGCTATGTGTGACCAGAGACGACTGAGTATGGGAAGAGGGCAACGCAGACCGGACGTAGGTTTGTTGGAGGTATTGTTCTGGGCACAGTCCGAGCAATCTGAGATGAATTCCCCAGCGGCTTTCTCCATGGTGGGCCAACAAAATCTCTGATGCAGGAAGGCAACAGTCCGGTTCATGCCAGGGTGACAGGTGAGGTGAGTAGAATGGGCCCACTGAAGAACTTTAGAGCGAACTGAATCTGGCACACACAGAGCCTTACTAGGACCGTGACCTGGGTCAGGTTGGTTCTGCTGAGCCTGGAGAACACGGGACTCGATCTCCCAAGAGACAGTGGTAATGATGCAGGAGGATAGCATAATGGTTTCTGGCTCGGAACCTGTGTTGTCTGCGGTGAACTGACGGGAGAGGACTTAGGGCTTAGTATTCTTAGATCCGGGCTATAAGTGAGTGTGAAGTTGAATCTTCCGAAAAACAATGCCCACCTGACCTGCCGTGAGTTCAGACGTTTGGCGGTCTGGATGTAGGATAGATTGTTATGATCTGTCCACACAATGAAGGGGAGAACCGAGCCCTCTAACCAGTGACGCCACTCCTCAAGAGCCAGTTTCACGGACAGAAGTTCCCGGGTACCAATGTCAAAATTTCTCTGCAGGTGAGAGCTTGCGGGACAAGAAGGTACATGGATGGAGCTTCTGATCAGAGGGTGAACGGTGAGACAGAACAGCACCTACCCCGGTGTCGGAAGCAACCATCTCGAGGATGAACTGGAGTTCTGGGTCTGGCTGGGTAAGGATTGGAGCGGTGAAGTGAAGCGGTGCTTGAGCTTTCGGAACGCTGCCTCTGCCTCGGGGTACCAGTGGAACGGAGTGGAGGTGGAGGTGAGAGGAGCTGCCAAACAACTGTATTCACGGATGAAACGTCTGTCAAAATTGGCAAACCCCAGAAAATGCAGTAGCTGTTTTAGATTTGCGGGCACAGGCCACTCTGTGACTGCCCTAACCTTGGCAGGGTCCATTTGTAGCTGTCCTTGTGCAATAACGTAACCCAAAATGACACAGAGGAAACATGAAACTCACATTTCTCAGCTTTAACAAAAAGTTCATTCTCCAACAGCCTTTGGAGGACTTGGTGAACATGTTTCGAAGGGTTAAAAAGGTCAGAACTTTTCAAAACTTCATATGTGTGATTAGGCAACGCTCATGAACTGTAAATCAGTTATTTCTCCCAACAGATGTCAAAGAAAATCTCTCTCTCTCACACACACACACACACACACACACACACACACACACACACACACACACACACAAACACACACACCCAAACAACTACCTCTCCCCCTTCTGTATTTATTTATTTGCACCCCATTATTTATATCTCTACCTTGCACATTCTTCCACTGCAAATCTACCATTCCAGTGTTTTACTTGCTATATTGTATTTACTTCGCCACCATGGCCTTGCCTTTACCTCCCCTATCTCACCTCATTTGCTCACATTGTATATAGACTTATTTTTCTACTGTATTATTGACTGTATGTTTGTTTTACTCCATGTGTAACTCTGTGTTGTATGTGTCAAACTGCTTTGCTTTATCTTGGCCAGGTCGCAATTGTAAATGAGAACTTGTTCTCAACTTGCCTACCTGGTTAAATAAAGGTTAAATAAATACAAAATATTAACTATTCACCCTGCTGGTATTCATACTAACTAATCACCCTGCTGGTATTCATACTAACTAACCATCCTGCTGATATTCATACTAACTAATCACCCTGCTGGTATTCATACTAACTAATCACCCTGCTGGTATTCTAACTATTCACCCTTCTGGTATTCATACTAACTATTCACCCTGCTGGTATCACCCTTCATACTGGTATTCATACTAACTAATCACCCTGCTGGTATTCATACTAACTAATCACCCTGCTGGTATTCATACTAACTAACCATCCTGCTGGTATTCATACTAACTAACCATCCTGCTGGTATTCATACTAACTAATCACCCTGCTGGTATTCATACTAACTGATCACCCTGCTGGTTTTCATACTAAATCATCACCCTGCTGGTAATCATACTAGTTAATCACCCTGCTTGTATTCATGTTAACTCATCACCCTGCTGGTATCCATACTAACTAATCACCCTGCTGGTTTTCATACTAAATCATCACCCTGCTCGTAATCGTACTAGTTAATCACCCTGCTTGTATTCATGTTAACTAATAACCCTGTTGGTATTCATACTAACTAATCACCCTGCTGAATATCATAACTAATCACCCTGCTGGTATTCATACTAATTAATCCGCCTGCTGGTATTCATAATAAGCAATCACCCTGCTGGTATTCATACTAACTAACCATCCTGCTGGTATTCATAATTGTGAGTCATATTCATGAGCACAATAACTGTTTTTTGGGGATTAAACAAATCATCCTAATTCCAGGCCAAAAAAGTAAATCGCGTGTACTCTAGCCTCCCATGCATTCTGTCAGCAATGGACATCTGTAGTTCAATAGTCCCATAATCAATCAATGACAGCAAATACAGGATTGTTTAATGAAGAATAGCTTTAAGAAATTATGCTTTATTGTCAGACAGTAGCTATAATCTGTATGAATCTGGGTACATATTGTTCACTAAACATTGATTTCCCAGGAAACCATCTGGTTTTCAAGAAACCAGACATTCAATAATGGCTGATTTGAACCCACTTGCCTCGTTCTTTTAAAGAGTAGCCAGGTGCTCCCAAGAGATAATGTTTGCTATCATCAAGGACTTACAGACCTCTTATCCGTTTTGTTATAATAACATGATTACTTTAATCAGCCTTGCATGGTTTTGTCACAGCCACAGAATACTTTAGCTGAGTTTGTCATTAAGGGCCTCAGCAGTTTTCCTTAGGTCTCAGGAAATGACAGATTAATCCCCTCCCCGTTAGACTGTTTGGTTCATGATAGAGAATATGTGCTGTACATGGCCTTCTTACAGATACATAGCGGCATTTTAGAGAGAAAGGGACACACGTACTGAACTCTCCAATATACTCTGTTTTATGACCATTTATTTGCACAAATCCAATTTTCACCGGTAGAATATTGACCTCTTTTGAGCTCTGATACTGATTACGTTGATTCTTCTACTCGACTACAGTACTACTAAATGGTATTAACATAGACTAAATTAATGTACACAATGGGTTACTTCAAATGGCTGGACATGATAAACTCACAGTTGCTGATCAATAATTTATAGGAGAGAAGAGAGGATACTCCTGATGCACATGGCGGTGTGGAGAAAGCCCAGGGTTATTGACAGACATGCATTAATGGACTGAAAGGCAAGAGGATGTTTGACAGAGGAGAACATATGATGAAACATTGTTGTTCTTGCAGATTGCTCAAATGGTGACGGACTGAAGCTCAATTGTTGAAGAGAAAATTGCCTTTAAATGAGTGGAGAGAAGGAGAGAAGTGTGTATCTACTGCAATTAGATTTTATATGAATATTTTTGACAGAGGTTTGATCAACACAATTGTAAGAATTTGCATGGGATTGAGTCTGGATCGACCCTCTTCAGTGTGTGTCCAATCTTTTAATTGTTTTTCTCAACCGTCTAAGGTCGATGTCCGCTTCCACGCATACATCTAATTAGCATAATACAAAAATGGCCATAAAAATCTATCAGTTTAAGCTAGAGATATATTTGTATTGGATGCATCTCAATCCACCGCATCCACCGATGTCGCACTACCGCATATGCTGTGAAAGGTGACCGAGCTAGAGCAGTTTGGTCAGACCATGAGACATCCCGGAAATCAGTCTTCTCACAAAATCATCTGTAGTGTCCGAACGGTTTGCAAAGAGGTGTCAAACTATTACGACACCTCTATGAAAAGATGACTCTCACAAACTAATAGCAGTAAGGCCCTTTTTTCCCCATCATCAGGGCTTCAAATCTTAAGGGTTAAACCAAATAAAATCAGCAGCTGTTGTAATAGCGCCAGTATTTTTCTGCAATTTGTCCACTTTTGCTGGATAGCTAAAGATGGCTATGCAGCTGTCTGGCATTAGACTCAAAATGTCAGGATGGATGAAAAAGGCAAACATGGTAGAAGTCAATATAACATCATGACACTATGATCCATCTGGGTCATAAACTCCAATCGGATACTTTTGATCTCATCAGAGACATGTCGATCAACACTGCCATTGTTTGATCCTGACATAATTAGATGAAAATCAAATCCCTGAGACTATGGAATGTCATGTTTTGTGAGAGAATACTGTCAGTGAACTAGATTTCTACTGTAATAAATTATGCTGGGAGAACACAAAACAGGTTGATTTGGCTCAAGTTCAATGCCTTAAACAGATTTTTTATGCTGACCTACGTGTTCATATGTCTGTTCATGAGAGATAAAAGCACACCTTCAGAGTCAAGTAAAACATTTTTTATAGAAATCATAGAAACATCATGTTCACGTCTGAAACATCTTGATCCAAATTGAATTACATGTGTGTTGAATAAAATGTCATACCTCTTTCATTTGCATGCCTCCGAGTAGGGACTGAAATCAAAAGACCGATCTCTCTACAGACTGATATTCGAAGGCCCTGACCCAATTATTTTTCTCTACCACACAATCAGAGTTTCTTCACAGGCAGATTTCACATGTTCCACATTTGTCATATTATATTTTTCTAATGGGTGATTATGATGTTCCTGCAGATGGTAGTCTTGTAAGTCACCTCTATTATTTTAAACAAATATTAAGCAAATATTAATTGCACAAGATATAAGATATACCTTTAGAATAATGCCATACTAAAGCACACCATGTGAAAACTGTTTTCTAGCTAGCATGGTCTCGCACACACAAGTCACTGTCTGGGAATGATGCAATGACGTACAGTCAGGGTAGGCAGGGTAGGCAGTGCTTAATCTGTGATAATGTATAAAAAAATGTTATGAAAAGTAAAATAAATACAATTACATAAACGTTTTTCAGGACCCTGTCTTTCAAAGATACTTCGGCGCCGACAGAGATGGCCGCCTGGCTTCGCGTTCCTAGGAAACTATGCAGTATTTCGTTTTTTTTACGTGTTATTTCTTACATTGGTACCCCAGGTAATCTTAGGTTTCATTACATACAGTCGGGAGGAACTACTGAATATAAGAGCAACGTCAACTCACCATTATTACGACCAGGAATATGACTCTCCCGAAGCGGATCCTGTGTTCTGCCTTCCACCCAGGCCAATGGATCGGATCCCAGCCGGCAAACCAAAACAACGACGCCATAAAAGGGGCAAACGAAGCGGTCTTCTGGTCAGGCCCCGGAGACGGGCACATCGTGCACCACTCCCTAGCATTCTCCTCGCCAATGTCCAGTCTCTTGACAACAAGGTTGATGAAATCGGAGCAAGGGTAGCATTCCAGAGAGACATAAGAGACTGTAACGTTCTTTGCTTCACGGAAACATGGCTCACTCGAGAGACTCTATCCGAGTAGGTGCAGCCAGCTGGTTACTCCAACCATCGCGCCAACAGAAACAAACCTCTTTCTGGTAAGAAGAGGGGCGGGGGCATATGCTTTATGGTTAACGGGACGTGGTGTGGCCAAAACAACATACAGGAACTCAAGTCCTTCTGTTCACCTGATTTAGAATTCCTCACAATCAAATGTAGACCGCATTATCTACCAAGGGAATTCTCTTCGATTATAATCACAGCCGTATATATTCCCCCCCAAGCAGACACATCGATGGCTCTGAACGAACTTTATTTGACTCTTTGCAAACTGGAATCCATATATCCGGAGGCTGCATTCATTGTAGCTGGGGATTTTAACAAGGCTAATCTGAAAACAAGACTCCCTAAATTTTATCAGCATATCGATTGCGCAACCAGGGCGGGAAAAACCTTGGATCATTGCTATTCCAACTTCCGCGACGCATATAAGGCCCTGCCCCGCCCTCCTTTCGGAAAAGCTGACCACGACTCCATTTTGTTGATCCCTGCCTACAGACAGAAACTAAAACAAGAATCTCCCGCGCTGAGGTCTGTTCAACGCTGGTCCGACCAATCTGATTCCACACTCCAAGACTGCTTCCATCACGTGGACTGGGATATGTTCCGTATTGCGTCAGACGACAACATTGACCAATACGCTGATTCGGTGTGCGAGTTCATTAGAACGTGCGTTGAAGATGTCGTTCCCATAGCAACGATTAAAACATTCCCAAACCAGAAACCGTGGATTGATGGCAGCATTCGTGTGAAACTGAAAGCGCGAACCACTGCTTTTAATCAGGGCAAGGTGACTGGAAACATGACCGAATACAAACAGTGTAACTATTCCCTCCGCAAGGCAATCAAACAAGCTAAGCGTCAGTATAGAGACAAAGTAGAATCTCAGTTCAACGGCTCAGACACAAGAGGTATGTGGCAGGGTCTACAGTCAATCACGGATTACAAAAAGAAAACCAGCACTGTCACGGACCAGGATGTCTTGCTCCCAGGCAGACTAAATAACTTTTTTGCCCGCTTTGAGGACAATACAGTGCCACTGACACTGCCCGCAACTAAAACATGCAGACTCTCCTTCACTGCAGCCGACATGAGGAAAACATTTACACGTGTCAACCCTCGCAAGGTTGCAGGCCCAGACGGCATCCCCAGCCGCGCCCTCAGAGCATGCGCAGACCAGCTGGCTGGTGTGTTTACGGACATATTCAATCAATACCCTATCCCAGTCTGTTGTTCCCACATGCTTCAAGAGGGCCACCATTGTTCCTGTTCCCAAGAAAGCTAAGGTAACTGAGCTAAATGACTACCGCCCGTAGCACTCACTTCCGTCATCATGAAGTGCTTTGAGAGACTAGTCATGGACCATATCACCTCCACCCTACCTGACACCCTAGACCCACTCCAATTTGCTTACCACCCAAATAGGTCCACAGACGATGCAATCTCAACCACACTGCACACTGCCCTAACCCATCTGGACAAGAGGAATACCTATGTGAGAATGCTGTTCATCGACTACAGCTCGGCATTTAACACCATAGTGCCCTCCAAGCTCGTCATCAAGCTCGAGACCCTGGGTCTCGACCCCGCCCTGTGCAACTGGGTACTGGACTTCCTGACGGGCCGCCCCCAGGTGGTGAGGGTAGGCAACAACATCTCCACCCCGCTGATCCTCAACACTGGGGCCCCACAAGGGTGCGTTCTGAGCCCTCTCCTGTACTCCCTGTTCACCCACGACTGCGTGGCCATGCACGCCTACAAATCAATCATCAAGTTTGCGGACGACACTACAGTGGTAGGCTTGATTACCAACAACGACGAGACGGCCTACAGGGAGGAGGTGAGGGCCCTCAGAGTGTGGTGTCAGGAAAATAACCCCACACTCAACGTCAACAAAACAAAGGAGATGATTGTGTACTTCAGGAAACAGCAGAGGGAGCACCCCCCTATCCACATCGACGGGACAGTAGTGGAGATGGTAGTAAGTTTTAAGTTCCTCGGCGTACACATCTGCTCCGCCCACAACCGTAAGGCTCTCCAGAGGGTAGTGAGTTCTGCACAACGCATCATCGGGGGCAAACTACCTGCCCTCCAGGACACCTACACCACTTGATGTCACAGGAAGGCCATAAAGATCATCAAGGACTACAACCACCCGAGCCACTGCCTGTTCACCCTGGCATATTATCCAGAAGGCGAGGTCAGTACAGGTGCATCAAAGCAGGGACCGAGAGACAGAAGCTGTTTTTCAGTCTCAAGGCCATCAGACTGTTAAACAGCCACCACTAACATTGAGTGGCTGCTGCCAACATACTGACTCAACTCCAGCCACTTTAATAATGGAAATTGATGGAAATTGATGGAAAAAAAATGTATCACTAGCCACTTTAAACAATGGCACTTAATATAATGTGTGTTTCCAAGATGGCGTAGCAGTCAAGACGTCTTTGTCCTGTCGTGTCCCTCAGATACCCTTTAAAATATTTTGCTAAACCTCATCATCTAAATACTCTCCTGCAACCCGCCTCACCCAATGTGGCGTGGATCTGCTTTTTTTTCCTTAAGTATTTATATTTATTTCGGATCTGGAATCCCTCAACTGAAGCTAGCCAGTTAACGTGCTAGACGGCCAGTTTGCATAGTCTTTAGCCGTACCCTTATCCTACTTCTCCGCTGTTCCTCTGGTGATGTGGAGGTTAATCCAGGTCCTGCAGTGCCTAGCTCCACTCCCACTCCCCAGGTGCCCTCTTTTGTTGATTTCTGTAAACGTAAAAGCCTTGGTTTCATGCATGTTAACATTAGAAGCCTACTCCCCAAGTTTGTTTTACTCACTGCTTTAGCACACTCTGCCAAACCAGATTTCTTAGCCGTGTCTGAATCCTGGCTTAGGAAAACCACCAAAAACCCTGAAATCTCCATTGCTAACTATAACGTCTTCCGCCAAGATAGAACTGCCAAAGGGGGCGGTGTTGCAATCTACTGCAAAGATAGAAAGTAATACAGAACTCTGCAGGCTAAGTCTGTACCCAAACAATTTGAGCTTCTACTTCTAAAAATTCACCTTTCCAGAAACAAGTCTCTCACTGTTGCCGCTTGCTATAGACCTCCCTCTGCCCCCAGCTGTGCCCTCGATACTATATGTGAACTGATTGCCCCCCATCTATCGTCTGAGCTCGTGCTACTAGGTGACCTAAACTGGGACATGCTTAACACCCCGGCCATCCTACAAACTAAGCTTGATGCCCTCAATCTCACACAAACTATCAATGAACCTACCAGGTACAACCCCAAATCAGTAAACACGGACACCCTCATAGATGTCATCCTAACTAATTCGCCCTCCAAATACACCTCTGCTGTTTTCAATCAAGATCTCAGCGATCACTGCCTCATTGCCTGCATCCGTAATGGGTCTGCGACCAAACGACCACCCCTCATCACTGTCAAACACTCCCTGAAACACTTCTGCGAGCAGTCCTTTCTAATCGACTTGGCCGGGGTATCCTGGAATGACCTTGACCTCATTCCGTCAGTAGATGATGCCTGGCTATTCTTTAAAAGTGCCTTCCTCGCCATCTTAAATAAGCATGCCCCTCTCAAAAAATGTTGAACTAGGAAAAGATATAGTCCATGGTTCACACCAGACCTGTCTGCCCTTGACCAGCACAAAAACATCCTGTGGCGTTCTGCATTAGCATCGAATAGCCCCCGTGATATGCAACTTTTCAGGGAAGTTAGGAACAAATATACACAGGCAGTTAGAAAAGCTAAGGCAAGCTTTTTCAAACAGGAATTTGCATCCTGTTGTACTAACTCAAAAATGTTCTGGGACACTGTAAAGTCCATGGAGAATAAGAGCACCTCCTCCCAGCTGCCCACTGCTCTGAGGCTAGGAAACACTGTCACCACCGATAAATCTGCTATAATTGAGAATTTCAATAAGCATTTCTCTACAGCTGGCCATGCTTTCCACATCGCTACCCCTACCCCGGTCAACTGCCCGGCACCCTCCACAGCAACCCGCCAAAGCCCCCACCATTTCTCCTTTACCCAAATCCAGATAGCCGATGTTCTGAAAGAGCTGCAAAATCTGGACCCCTACAAATCAGCCGGGCTAGACAATCTGGACCCTCTCTTTCTAAAATTATCTGCCAAAACTTTTGCAACCCCTATTACTAGCCTGTTCAACCTCTCTTTCGTATCATCTGAGATTCACAAAGATTGGAAAGCTGCCACGGTCATCCCCCTCTTCAAAGGGGGTGACACTCTAGACCCAAACTGCTACAGACCTATATCTATCCTACCCTGTCTTTCTAAGGTCTTCAAAAGCCAAGTTAACAAACAGATTACTGACCATTTTGAATACCACCATACCTTCTCTGCTATGCAATCTGGTTTCAGAGCTGGTCATGGGTGCACCACAGCCACGCTCAAGGTTCTAAACAACATCATAACCGCCATCGATAAGAGACATTACTGTGCAGCCGTATTCATCGACCTGGCCAAGGCTTTCGACTCTGTCAATCACAACATTCTTATTGGCAGACTCGACAGCCTTGGTTTCTCAAATGATTGCCTCGCCCGGTTTACCAACTACTTCTCTGATAGAGTTCGGTGAGTCAAATCGGAGGGCCTGTTGTCTGGACCTCTGACAGTCTCTATGGGTGTGCCACAGGGTTCAATTCTCGGGCCGACTCTCTTTTCTGTGTACATCAATGATGTTCCTCTTGCTGCTGGTGATTCTCTGATCCACCTCTACGCAGATGACACCATTCTGTATACTTCTGGCCCCTCCTTGGACACTGTGTTAACTAACCTCCAGACGAGCTTCAATGCCAAACAACTCTCCTTCCGTGGCCTCCAACTGCTCTTAAATGCAAGTAAAACTAAATGAATGCTTTTCAATCAGGTGTCTGGTTAGACTGTAAACTCTACTTCCAGACTCACATTAAGCACATTAAGCATCTCACATTAAGCATCTCCAATCCAAAATTAAATCTAGAATCGGCTTCCTTCACTCATGCTGCCCAACATACCCTCATAAAACTGACCATCCTACCGATCCACGACTTCGGTGATGTCATCTATAAAATAGCCTCCAACACTCTACTCAACAAACGGGATGCAGTCTATCACAGTGCCATCCGTTTTGTCACCAAAGCCCCATACACTACTACCCACCCATGGCGACCTGTACGCGACCTCTCGTTGGTTGGCCCTCGCTTCATACTCGTCACCAAACCCACTGGCTACAGGTTATCTACAAGTCTCTGCTAGGTAAAGTCCCGCCTTATCTCAGCTCACTGTTCACCATAGCAGCACCCACTCGTAGCACGCGCTCCGGCAGGTTTACCTCACTGGTCACCCCCAAAGCCAATTCCTCGTTTGGTCGTCTTTCCTTCCAGTTCTCTGCTGCCCATGACTGGAACAAATTGCAAAAATCTCTGAAGCTGGAGACTCACATCTCCCTCACTAGCTTTAAGCACCAGCTGTCAGAGCATTTTACAGATCACTGCACCTGTACTTAGCCTATCTGTAAACAGCCCATCTATCTACCTACCTCATCCCCATACTGGTATTTATTTATTTATTTAGCTCCTTTGCACCCCAGTATCTCTACCTACACATTCATCTTCTGCCAATCTACCATTCCAGTGTTTAATTGCGATATTGTAATTACTTCGCCACCATGGCCTATTTATTTCCTTAACTTACCTCATTTGCACTCACTGTATATAGATTTTTAAATTTATTTTCTACTGTATTATTGACTGTATGTTTTGTTTATTCCATGTGTAACTCTGTGTTGTTGTATGTGTCGAATTGCTACGTTTTATCTTGGCCAGGTCGCAGTTGCAAATGAGAACTTGTTCTCAACTAGCCTACCTGGTTAAATAAAGGTGATTCTTTTAATTATAATGTTTACATAACCTACATTACTCATCTCATATGTATATGTATATACTGTACTCTATATCATCTACTGCATCTTTATGTAATATATCACTATGCCACTTTGTTTACATACCCTATATTACTCATCTCATATGTATATGTATATACTGTACTCTATCATCTACTGCATCTTTATCTAATACATGTATCACTTGCCACTTTAAACTATGCCACTTTGGTTTACATACCCTACATTACTCATCTCATATGTATATACTGTACTCGATACCATCTACTGCAACTTGCCTATGCCGTTCTGTACCATCACTCATTCATATATCTTTATGAACATATTCTTTATCCCTTTACACTTGTGTGTATAAGGTAGTAGTTGTGGAATTGTTAGGTTAGATTACTCGTTGGTTATTACTGCATTGTCGGAACTTGAAGCACAAGCATTTCACTACACTTGCAATAACATCTGCTAACCATGTGTATGTGACAAATAAAATGGATTTGAAACTGCAAATAACTTCACAGATATTCATTGTAATGGTTTAAACACTGTTTCCCATGCTTGTACAATGAACAATTTAATGAACATCCACCTGTGGAATGGTCGTTTAGACACTAACAGCTTACAGACGGTAGGCAATTAAGGTCACAGTTATGAAAACTTATGACACTAAAGAGGCCTTTCTACTTACTCTGAAAAACACCAGAAGAAATATGCCCAGGGTCCCTGCTCATCTGCGTGAACGTGCCTTAGGCATGCTGCAAGGAGGCCTGAGGACCGCAGATGTGGCCAGGGCAATAAATTGCAATGTCCGTACTGTGAGACGCCTAAGACAGCGCTACAGGCAGACAGGACGTACAGCAGACCACGTGTAACAACACCTGCACAGGATCGGTACATCCGAACATCATACCTGCTGGACAGGTACAGGATGAAAACAACAACTGCCCGAGTTACACCAGGAATGAACATTCCCTCCAACAGTGCTCAGACTGTCCGCAATAGGCTGAGAGAGGCTGGACTGGGGGCTTGTAGGCCTGTTGTAAGGCAGGTCCTCACCAGTCATCACCGGCAACAACGTCGCCTATGGGCACAAACCCACCGTCGCTGGACCAGACAGGACTGGCAAAAAGTGTTCTTCACTGACGAATCGCAGTTTTGTCTCACCAGGGATGATGGTCGGATTCGTGTTTATCGCCGAAGGGATGAGCGTTACACCAATGTCTGGTCTCTGGAGCGGGATCAATTTAGAGGTGGAGTGTTCGTCATGGTCAGGGGCGGTGTGTCACAGCATCATCGGACTGAGCTTGTAGTCATTGCAGGCAATCTCCACGCTGTGCGTTACAGAGAAGACATCCTCCTCCCTCATGTGCTACCTTTCCTGCAGGCTCATCCTGACATGAACCTCCAGCATGACAATGCCACTAGCCACACTGCTCGTTCTGTGCGTAATTTCCTTCAAGACAGGAATGTCAGTTTTCTGCCATGGCCAGTCAAGAGCCCGGATCTCAATCCCATTGAGCACATCTGGGACCTGTTGGATCGGAGGGTGAGGGCGAGGGCCATTTCCCCCAGAAATGTCCGGGGAACTTGCAGGTGCCTTTGTGGAAGAGTGCGGTTTAGTACTTAATGCAGCTGGTGGCCACACCAGATTCTGACTGTTACTTTGATTTTGACCCTCTCTTTGTTCAGGGACACATTATTCTATTTGTGTTAGTCACATGTCTGTGGAACTTGTTCAGTTTATGTCTCAGTTGTTGAATGTTGTTACATTCATACAAATATTTACATGTTAAGTTTGCTGAAAATAAATGCAGTTGACAGTGCGAGGACATTTCTTTTTTTGCTGAGTTTTTAAGATTTTTTAAATTTTTTTGTTATCTGTTTTTTTTAGCAATTGATTCTGGTGGTTTTCGTTCTCAAAATCTGAAAAGTTCCAAAAATGGCGTGAAACCTCAGGAAAGGCACCAGGGTATGCATGCCTTCCTCCCCAATATCCCCATCCATTCAAATCAATAACGCGGGCAGCGATTCCTGACTCCAGTCACCATTAATCGACAGGGCCAGCATAGACCTCGCTGCTTTTCCTAGCTGACATTTGTTGCATTGAGTGGATTTCATATTTTCGCATGCATATTGCCTAAACATGTTGTGTGGGTATTGCCTAGGGCAAGCTGTGCACATTTGGGCGTGTCTACATAATTTGGCGCTCACCTCCCTTGAACTGAACAGACTTGAAGCTAGCTATCTGACAAATGGACACTATAGTATACTGCACCTCAACAATTTTCCAAGTAGTAATAATGTTCAAAGAGTGGAATGTCAGCTACAATAAAGGCTAAAGGAGAATTTAGCTTTAAAAATATATATAAACTCAAATCAAATAACATTTTATTAGTCACATGTGCCGAATACAAGAGGTGTAGACCGTACAGTGAAATGCTTACTTATGAGCCCGTAACCAACAATGCAGTTGTAAAAAAAATACAGATAAGAATAAGAGATAAAAGTAACAAGTAATTAAAGAGCAGCAGGGAAATAACAATATATACAGGGGGGTCTCGATATAGAGTCAATGAGCGGGGGCACAGGATTGTCGAGGTAGTATGTACATGTAGGTAGAGTGATTAAAGTGACTATGCATAGATGACAACAGAGAGTAGCAGTGGTGTAAAGAGGGGGTGGTGAGGGGCTGCAAATAGTCTGGGTAGCCATTTGACTAGATTTTCAGGAATCTTATGGCTTGGGGATAGAAGCTGTTTAAGCCTCTTGGTCTTAGACTTGGCACTCTGGTACCGCTTGCCGTGCAATAGCAGAGAGAACAGTCTATGACTAGGGTGGTTGGAGTCTTTGACAATTTTTAGGGCCTTCCTCTGACACCGCCTGGTATAGAGGTCCTGGATGGCAAGAAGCTTGGCCCTAGTGATGTACTGGGCCGTTTACATTACCCTCTGTAGTGCCTTGCAGTCGGAGGCCAAGCAGTTGCCATACCAGGCAGTGATGCAACCAGGATGCTCTCGATGGTGCAGCTGTAGAACCTTTTGAGGATCTGAGGACCAATTCCAAATCTTTTCAGTCTCCTGAGAGGGAATAGGTTTTGTTGTTCCCTCTTCACGACTGTTTTGGTGTGCTTGGACCATGTTAGTTTGTTGGTGATGTGGACAACAAGGGACTTGAAGCTCTCAACCTGCTCCACAGCAGCCCCGTCGTTGAGAATTGGAGCGTGCTTGGTCCTTTTTTTCCTGTAGTCCACAATCTCATCTCTTTGTATATCAAGCATATTTAAAGTACATACGTAAAATGTTTATGTAAATACCATGTTATAGAATGGTCCAGACACTTGTTTTTGAGAAACTTATCCCAAACAGTCATTTCATCATCTTTTTTTTGTGCAGTCGGGCGCTGAAAAAACACCCAAAATACATATTTTTTGAAATGCTATGGTAATGTAGGTCTTCACATGAAATTGTGTCATTCTGAACTTATACATTATATTCAATTTGTACGACTCAAGCTGTTTCCCCTATACATTCTCCATGTAGCCTGCTGCTAGATTGGACGGAGAGGTATTGTTCGAGTCGCAACAAAATGGAATATAACGTTGCGGATAAAGTTCATAATTACAAAACATCGAAAGACCTGCATCACTATACTGAGAACTTTTCTGTTTCTAAAAAAAACATCAGTGTTTTGTAGGATTTGTTAATGTTAACCATATTTGTGTGTAATAATATTTCACATAATATTATTGTGCGTGTGTGTCTTTGTGCACACCGCACGTTGGAAGAATTGTAAATCCATTGTGAAAGGCTATGGAGTTTGCTTTGTGAATTATTCTTAATAACTGTGTGCATATATTGGTATTTTAATGCCACCTATCAGTTGTACCTGTGGATGCAACATCAGTCTATGGCTAACCTGAGCAGCAGTGGTGTAAAGTACTTAAGTAAAAATATTTTAAAGTACTACTTAAGTAGTTTTTTGGGGTATCTGTACTTTACTATTTATATTTCTGAAAACCTTTACTTCACTACATTCCTAAAGAAAATAAGGTACTTTTTACTCCATACATTTTTCCTGACACCCAAAAGTACTAGTTACATTTTGAATGCTTAGCAGGACTGTCATAGGCGTGTGTATAGGTGGCAAGGAAGTCAGGCGCAGGAAAATGTATCTTGGTAAAATGGAGTAGTTTAATGACGTAAAACCATAACTCCAAAACCATGAAAAAATACACAAAACAAAGTGGGTACTAGGACCCGACGCGCACCAATACAAACACGAAAATAATAACAAACAATCTCTGACAAAGACATGAGGGGAAACAGAGGGTTAAATATACAACAGGTAATGAATGGGATTGGAACCAGGTGTGTAGGAAGACAAGACAAAACCAATGGAAAATGAAAAATGGATCAATGATGGCTAGAAGACCAGTGACGTCGACCGCCAGGCACCGCCTGAACAAGGAGAGGCATTCAATGAAGTCGTGAGAGCAGTTTAGTGAAGAAGCGCATTGACTCAATTGCCGTAGCGAAAAGAGGTAACTGTACCTCAGCGTGATTTTATTGAGACAACGATAATCAATGCATGGGCGCAAACCTCCATCCTGCTTCACAAAAGAAACTTGAGGAGACGGGTGAAATGGAGGGCCGAATGTACCCCTGACGCAGGGATTCGGAGATGTCTCCATAGCCACCGTCTCCGCTTGCGACAGGGGATCCACATGACTCCTGGGAGTTGCAGCGTCTACCACGAGATTTATTGCACTTTCCCCCCGTTGATGGGGTGGTAATTGAGTGGCCTTCTTTTTACAGAAAGCGAGAGCCAAATCAGCATATTCTGGGGGGAGGGGGATGCGTACGGTGGAGACCTGGTCTGGACTTTCCACCATAGTAGCACCAACGGAAACCCCAAAACACCTACCTGTGCACTCTAGCGACCACCCCGTGAGAGCCATCTGTGGCCAAGAAACAGTGGGGTTATGACAAGCTAACCAGGGTAGGCCTAGCACCACAGGATACACAGGAGAATCAATAAGAAAAATACTAATATTTTCCCTGTGATCCCCCTGCGGTGGCCTCCCTGATAAACCCTGACCCTAATGGTCGACTAAGGCTGTTACGAATCCCTTTTGGCCCGACAGTCTAGGGGAGATGGTAACGAGACCCGTAACATAACTAATGCAAATAATAATGGTGAGAAAGTAAAAGTGAGAACAAAATAACCACAGACAACTAAATTACCGTCAAAGACATGGTTTATTAGAAAACACACGGTAATAGGGGGCAGGAAAAGGGGCTGAGCTGGCCCAAGGAAAGAAACAATAAGCATCCAAAACACCCCTAAGCTAGACTAGCCTATTTTAACAACAGCTAACTAACCAAAAATACAGTGGGTGGTCCACCCAGTTCTAACTAGTGTATTTAACAAAGTTCACCTACGGGTAGTGTATGCCCATGGGCGACTTGTCTTAGTTCCCCCTTTTCCCACCAGCAAACAAACAAACACCATAACCAAAAACAATACTCACAGGTTAGGACAAAGTGCTCAAGAGGTGCTCAAACAAAAGATAGCTCAATACATAAAGAGAGATAGAGACATATGGGCGAGGGTGAAACAGAGCGATCTACAGACATAGGGCATTTACAGAGAGATTGAGCTCTAGAGCAAACAACTGACAGGGTTTTTAAACCATGGGAAAGGAACTGTGATTGGGTAGGAAACAGGAGGAGGTGTGTCTTCTGATTGATGATTGATTGGTGACTGATTGGGGAGTGATGATTTTCACCTGTGAGGGGAGAAGGAGAGAAAAGAACACAGGATACATACACACACACCCACAGGATACCTGTATCCGTAACAAAGGCGTGAACAGGGAAAGGCACATCCACAAGAACAATGGGGATCCCTAAACTATAAGCTAACACTTTATTAATGAAATTCCCAGCCGCGCCTGAATCTACTAGCGCCTTATGCTGGGAACGTGGGGAAAATTCAGGAAAAGTGACATCGACAAACGTATGTGCAACAGAGGGCTCTGGATGAGAATGGTGCCTACTCCCCTGGGGTGACGCCAGAGAGCCCTGCCTGCTGCCTCGATTCCCAGAGGAACCAACCCGGCACCGACCAGTAGTGTGACTTCTGCGACTACATATGGTGCACAAGCGGGAACCCCCTCCGGTCTCCCTGCGCACCGTCCCTTCCAACTCCATGGGTACAGGAGAGGGGGTGCGGGAGGATGGAACAACTAGACCCCGATCTGGACGTCCACGAGTAGCCAGCATGTTGTCCAGCCGGATGGACAGGTCCACCAGCTGATCGAAGGTGAGGATGGTGTCTCTGCAGGCCAGCTCCCGACGGACATCCTCGCGTAGACTACAGTGGTAATGGTCAATCAGGGCCCTGTTGTTCCATCCCACGCCGGCAGCCAGGGTCCTAAACTCCAGAGCAAACTCCTGGGGGCTCCTCGTCTCCTGCCTCAGATGGTAGAGGCATCTGCCCGTAAATGGCGGGTGAACTCCTCAAAATGGTCCAACGCTGCATCCTCTTCTCCACATAGCCCTGGCCCACTCCAGGCCTTTCCCGGTGAGGCACAAGACAAGGGTGAAACTCTTCTCACAGTCCGATGGAGCTGGGTGGACCATGGCCAGGTAAAGGCTTAGTTGGAGGAGGAAACCCTGGCAGGTGGCAGCACAACCCTTTGGCATCGATAAACGTATCCCACTGGGTTCAGGTGGGAGAGAGGCGCTCAGGATAGACCCCGGTTGTGCTGGTGGAGGCGCTGGAAAAACTCCCTGTTTCTCCCAGTGGTCCATATTCTGGACAACGCGATCCATGGCGGTGCTCAGATGGTAAATCCTCTCCGTATGTTCCTGGACGCGCTCCTCCACCTCCATGGCCGGGCGACCTTCTCCTGCTGACTTCATAATTTAGGTCAGAGATTCTGTCAAACGCGTGTGTATAGGTGGCAAGGAAATCAGGCGCAGGACAATTTATCTTGGTAATATGGAGTAGTTTAATGACGTGAGAAAATACACAAAACAAAGTGGGTACGAGGACCCGACGCGCACCAATACAAACAACACGAAAATAATAACAAACAATCTCAAAGACATGAGGGGAAACATGAGGGGAGACAAAGACATGAGGGGAAACAGAGGGTTAAATACATAACAGGTAATGAATGGGATTGGAACCAAGTGTGTAGGAAAACAAGGCAAAACCAATGGAAAATGAAAAATGGAGCAATGATGGCTAGAACAAGGAGAGGCATCGACTTCGGTAGAAGTCGTGACAAGGACAGGAAAATGGTCCAATTCATGCACTTATCAAGAGAGCATCCCTTGCCATCTCTACTGCCTCTAATCTGATGGATGCACTAAACACTAATGCTTTGTTCATTTGTAAAGGATGCTGTGTTGGAGTGTGCCCCTGGCTATCCGTAAATAAATAAAAAGCAAGAAAATGGTGCCATCTGGTTTGCTTAATATAAGCAATTTGAAATGAGCTATGCTTTTACTTTTGATACTTAAGTATATTTCAGCAATTACAGTTACTTTTGATACTTAAGTATATTTAAAACCAAATACTTTTAGACTTTTACTGAAGTAGTATTTTACTGTGTGACCTGATCTTTATTCTTACTCAATTATGACAATTGGGTACTTTTTTCACCACTGCTGAGCAGTGTGTAATTTTGTCGGATGATATGAAATATACTACCATTAGAGACAATAGCTTGTGTATCTGGGCTACATTGATATTTACATTTGGTGAAAATTGTTGTCAACTTCTGTTAGACTATGTCACTCTGGTTGTTGGAGCTATCTTTTGTATGGTGGGCTTGGGCTTCATCAAGATTTACTTTGAGGGGAAATCTGGCTTTGAAAATAGCCGGTGCTTTCCCAGCCACCAACCTCACCGTACGTCACTGGATAGATATTTATCAGTCTTTATTTTCCATATTTATCAGTCCAAGCTCACTAGTGGCCTTCCATGTGGACCTGGGGAGAGAGCGCTTTACAGGCCTGTCAGCTGTCCTGTGGTGTTCGGAGAGGTCTCATTGCTTTTTAAATTCTCAGCCAATCTTCTGTCCATCACACCACTTTATCCCTTCTTTAGAGCTCAGTGCCGGTCCAAACATTGTCACTTTCTAACATGTCTCAGCCTACACCTCAGCAATAACAGAAAATATATGTCAGCGCAACTTTACTCAAATTAAACAGGGATGTTCAGCCAATCAGATTCATTATGGATTTAAGTAATTTTTCCTTGCAGTTTGGGACTAAACTCTGAAGTGAAAATACAAATTTACATATGAGCCATGAATACAGTTTTTTTTTTTTGGAATGCCATGTGAGATGTGGTCAAAAGTAAGATTCTAACACTATAGGAACACGTGATTTTGGAAGTTACAAATCCACATTAAAGCTGAAGACCTTATTTGAGACAATAACAAAGCATACATCCCGGATGGGCCCAGAGAAATGTAACACTCTTAAATTCACAGACAGAGCTATGGATGCAAGACTGACGATCCATGATAAAAAAAAAACGTTTTAACCATCTTTTGAGGCTATGCAGTGTTTGTTTGGGCTCTGATGAGGTACGACAGTTTAACTAAGCTCATGAGGCAAGTCCAATACTTCAAGAATCAATGGATATATCACTAAAAGTCAAAAAATGGATGTAACAACTAAGAATTCTAACTTTAAGACATGTTTTTTTCAGGGCATGTTTTTTTTCTCGGTTTTCTAGCTTAGAAATAAGTACATTTTGGAGACACTTTAAATTTATGTAGCTCCTTATAGAACAGCAGCATGAAGGAGTTGCATATTAGCACATGCTTTCTTTGAACTGGAACACCCATTGTGCATACTGTGTTGAATATTGCCTATGGTGCTAAGGTCAATAATACACTACTGTAATATGTCAATTGCATTGTAAAGTACAGGAAAGATTTAAAAAAATGCATGAGTTGTGTTTCAGTCATTGAAAATCATCCCATGGTAATTTCTCATTTCTGCTCTTGCGAGAAATGTTATTATTTATCTTCATTTTAACATTCCACCCTTGGTCAATTAGTTGTATTGGTCACCAGACTTGATCCTCAGCAGTGAGTTAAATGAATGCGTAGCCAAGGCCTTACTACTGTCAGATGACTTGTCAATAAACGAAAAGCGGGTTTAGGTTTATTAAATTAATTGTTAATTAATCTTTGAGTTTCAAGTTATAATCCAACATCTTTGGTATGCTTGCCATACCTGAGACTAGAGGTCGACCGATTAATCGGAATGGCTGATTTAATTAGGGCCTATTTCAGGTTTTCATAAAAATCAGAAATAGGTATTTCTGGACACCGATTTAAAAAAAAAACGTTATTTTTTATTTTTTTAATATATATTTGTTTTACACCTTTATTTAATCTTTATTTAACTAGGCAAGTCAGGCCTCCCGGGTTGCGCAGTGGCTAATGGTGCTGTACTGCAGCGCCAGCTGTGCCACCAGAGATTCTGTGTTCGCGCCCAGGCTCTGTTTGGGCTGCCTAATTTGACAGAATATTACATAATTATAACATTGAAGGTTGTGCAATATAACAGGAATATTTAGATTTATGGATGCCACCCGTTAGATAAAATACGGAACGGTTCCGTATTTCACTGAAAATACAGAACCGAGATGATAGTTTCCGGTTTTGACCATATTAATGACCTAATGCTCATTTTTCTGTGTGTTATTATGTTATAACTAAGTCTATGATTTGATAGAGCAGTCTGACTGAGCGGTGGTAGGCACCAGCAGTCTCGTAAGCATTCATTCAAACCGCACTTCCGTACGTTTTGCCAGCAGTTCTTTGTTGTGCTTCAAGCATTGCGCTGTTTATGACTTAGGCTGGTGAGATTAGGCTGGTGTAACAGATGTGAAATGGCTAGCAAGTTAGTGGGGTGTGCGCTAATAGCGTTTCAAACGTCACTCGCTCTGCGACTTGGAGTGGTTGTTCCCCTTGCTCTGCATGGGTAATGCTGCTTCGAGGGTGGCTGTTGACGATGTGTTCCTGGTTCGAGAACAGGTAGGAGCGAGGAGAGGGACGGAAGCTATACTGTTACACTGGCAATACTAAAGTACCTATAAGAACATTCAATAGTCAAAGGTTAATGAAATACAAATGGTATAGAGATAAATAGTCCCATAATTCCTATAATAACTACAACCTAAAACTTCTTACCTGGGAATATTGAAGACTCATGTTAAAAGGAACCACCAGCTTTCATATGTTCTCATGTTCTGAGCAAGGAACTTAAATGTTAGCTTTCTTACATGGCACATTTTGCACTTTTACTTTCTTCTCCAACACTTTGTTTTTACATTATTTAAACCAAATTGAACGTTTCATTATTTATTTGAGGCTAAATTGATTTTATTTATGTATTATATTAAGTTAAAATAAGTGTTCATTCAGTATTGCAGTAATTGTCATTATTACAAAAAAAATAAAAAAAATTGGCCGATTAATCGGTATCGGCTTTTTTTGGGGCCCTCCAATAATCGGTATCGGCGTTGAAAAATCATAATCGGTCGACCTCTACCTGAGACGGTTGAGAAAGCGAGACACCCCACTTTCAGGTCTGGGTGCAGCCACTCTGGTCTACTTATTGACATCTCACTGGTCATTTTTTTCTGTAGCAGGTAGAGAGAGCCTGGAAGGGACAATAAGTAGACCAGACCCATCGATCTCACTCGGAAAAGCATGCTCACGTGAGAGAGGGAATGCCCAATTACACAGAAAGGAACCTTGTCCATTTTTTCCAACTGTTAATAACTGCCTGATTAAGACATCTTCATTCATCCACCATACTTGAGCAGCTCTACTTCCGGGTCACCTTTGCCAATATGTGACCAGTGACCCATGACCCATAAAGTGCCCTCTACTGTAGGATACAACATAATAACAATAATAATAATAATAATAATGATAATAATGATAATAATAATACATGGGACTCATATAGTGCTTGTCTAGTACCCTAAGTGGAATATACAAAGATAGCCAACACAACAACGTACCTAGGCCAAAATTACTCCTGTAATCAGGAAGGCTGTCTTTGGCCAAAATTAAGTCAATGAGCTCCCAGAAGTAAATAATCCGTTTTTTGAATGATACAGGTTCTTATGAGATTTCCATGAAAAGGGGATTAGTTACAATCCATGAGTCGAGCTCTGGTTATACCAATTACTTTACATATTTAAGTCTGAGTTTCCCTCTTACAGAGCAGCCAGCTTAAACTCAAACGAAATTGAAGTTTTGGAAAAATGTTAATGACTTAAAAGTAGACTTTGGGTGATGTTAGTTTCCAAAACACATTTACTTATCCACGTGTAAGACAGGAACATATGTCTGAAGCATGACAAGGTTCATTGTAATATGATTTAGAAATGTAGTTAGTTATGAAATCCATTTTAGCACAGTCTCCTCCTCAACTTAAAATTTCTGTGGAGCACCACGTTACAAAGGTAGATGTTACACCCAGAGTAAAAAAGGTGGCTTGAAATTAACCATGAATGATATTTGCACTCCAATCAGTTTAGCATATTTTAATTACTGCAAATGTCAAGTGGCCCTGGATTTGATCCCAACAGGCTCAACTCCAAATGGGATGCTTTCAGAACACCAAGAATAGACTTATACATGTTTAGGACATCATTTCTAGTTTAGCTTGTCAAGTTCCCTCCTTGTCAAGCCAACAGTTGTAGTTTCCAAAAGCCTAAACACGTTGATACAAATCACTTTTTTTGTTCTAATATATAAATGTTCTTGTATATTAGCCATGATGAAGTAAAATAAAATATGCTTAAGTTCTGGTGATGGGCATTTAATAGAAGTAATCCCTTTATGGTCATATCTTATATGGCACACAAAGCTACCTCCAGGGATGCATTCCAAGTCAACCATTATGCAATTAGAGGTCTTCATGGGTCCACCCTAACTGAATACCCAAGATCTGACCCGGGATCCAAGGTCCAGGACCAAAATTCCTACTTTTCCCTCGGCTCTGGGTCGGGTCCTGTTTGATTGTCATTGGGTCTCAGGTCTATGTAACTACAGCTGATAGTCTATAGCATATTTATGTTACTCTAATGAGGTTAATTTATTGACTTATAGAAGGCCTTGCCAACCATATTCATTTAACCAGAAGAGCAACTTGGCTGATAAATATAACGTTTTGTCACTCGGGTCCAATCGGGTCTGGTCTAGATCCGGACCCGCTAGGGTACCCGTCGGGTCTATGTCTGGTTATCGTCGGGTCTGTTTCAGGTCCGGATCCAACTTTTTAGACCTGAGAAGACCTTTACATGCAATATCTCTATCTATGTAAACCAAATATTCCATTGTACCATAAACGTACATAAATGTCTACCATAAATGTCCACTGTGTTTATATGTACCGTAGAGACATTCTGTGTACCTCTTTGAGGCTTGGTGTAATTACACACTGTTTCTACACATTACAAAAACAGACATTACCTCCACTCGGTAATCTGTTAGGGCTCAGTGCTATCCGTGATCCTTGTGACGTCCCTACCTTAACCATAACCCTTACCTAAACCTAACCTTAACCATTTTAAATGTCAAATTCAATGGGGTAGCGACCTCCCAAAGATCCCGGATATCACATACCAATCTGTTATACAACGTATTAGTTATACAAATCTATCCAACTCTTGCAAAAAAATGTTTTTAAAAACTATGCACCTCTATGCAAATCTACTACAGGTCTACTGTATGCAAAAATCCCTTGATACGATTCTCATTATTACTGTCTGTATTGTTTTATGCAGTATCCCGTTGATATGAAAAGCATTGCTTTATATTATGGAGTAACCTTCTATTCTGTCTGCTATCTGGAACAGTGTTGCATGAACATTCTACCCCTGTCCTCATTCTGTATGTCTGTGAAGAAAAAAAGATGATTAAACACGATCTTAAAATAGAATGTGAAGACACCTGTTTCAACAACTACGTTTTTATAGGGTTACTTTATATGTGATTATTATTCATGGTTTTCTCTGAGCCTTACAAAGTAAGAAACACTAGTAAAATACTTTTTTAGCTAAAGCATGGCTATAGAGCAGAATCAGAACGCAGGCATGGAACTATCAAAATCTCCATCTATCAACCCTACAGAGCTGACCTTACAGATTGACTTGAAAATACGCACACCTCCCATTCTGCCAATGGCTCCACATTCCTCTATTTGTGATAACTCTAAGTTGATTTGGTAGTGCACACACATACACCCATAGACACATAGACAAACAGTACATCCAATCCAATACAAACATACAGTAGGGTATACATTGTCCTGAACTGAACATGCTAAGTCCACATATAGTGTCTGACACACTTAAAACATTTGATCTCGCTGTCAGAAAGGTGATGCTTTCCCTTTGAGTACTAATCCAGTTTAAAATGAAGATTATGACTCTGTCATAGCTCCCAGTCCTGAGACCAGCTTTATCAGTACGGCACCTTGACTATTCATGTGAATTTGCAGGCCAAGTAGCTCAAGGTGCTACTTTGCAGATTGAGTGCTTTAACCTGGATCTTAAAACTCTGGGCCCAGCATCTTTTTGATCCTGAAAAAAATACTTGCAGATGTTACGTTTCAACTTGAGGTCAAGTCTTGTTTATTTACATAATTCTAAAATAGATTAATTGCTTTATTAATGGTCCAATGTAGCCGTTTTTATCTCAATATCAAATCATTTCTGGGTAACAATTATATATGGGTAAGAATTATATACCTTACTGTGATTGTTTTTAATTAAGTCTCACCAAAACTGGCTGAAATTTCAGGCAGCTCTTACACTAAAGGGCATTATCATAATTTCCATAATTTCACAGTATTATTCCAACATCATAGTATGGAAATATACACTTACTGTCACACCCTGACCATAGTTTGCTTTGTATGTTTCTATGTTTTGTTTGGTCAGGGTGTGATCTGAGTGGGCATTCAATGTTGTGTGTCTAGTTTGTCTGTTTCTGTGTTTGGCCTGATATGGTTCTCAATCAGAGGCAGGTGTTAGTCATTGTCTCTGATTGGGAACCATATTTAGGTAGCCTGTTTGGTGTTGGGTTTTGTGGGTGATTGTTCCTGTCTCTGTGTTTGCACCAGAGAGGGCTGTTTTGGGTTTTCACGGTTCTTGGTTTGTTAGTTTGTTCATGTGTAGAGTCTTTATTAAACAACCATGAATAGAAACCACACTGCATTTTGGTCCGCCTCTCCTTCAACTCAAGAAAACCGTTACACTTAGTGTTCAAAACATTAGGAAAACCTGCTCTTTCCATGACATAGCCTAACCAGGTGAATCCAGGTGAAAGCTATGATCCCTCCTTATTGATGTCACTTAAATCCACTTAAGTCCACTTCAATCAGTGCAGATGAAGGGGAGGAGACAGGTTAAAGAATATTTTTTAAGCCTTGAGACAATCGAGATAAGGATTGTGTATGTGTGCCATTCAGAGGGTGAATGGGCAAGACAAAATATTTATGTGCCTTTGAATGGGGTATGGTAGTAGGAGCCAGGTGCACCAGTTTGAGTGTGTCAAAAACCGCAAAGCTGCTGGGTTTTTCCCGCTCAACAGTTTCCCGTGTGTATCAAGAGTGGTCCACCACCCAAAGGACATCCAGCCAACTTGACACAACTATGGGAAGCATTGGTTTTATACATTCTAATCAAGTCCATACAATTATATGTTTCAGGGCGGAATATTGTAATCATTCAATTAACATATCATTCTCAACTAACAATTAAACATGGGTCACCATACCTGTGGAAGGCTTTCGGCACCTTGTAGTTTTTGCCCAGACGAATTGAGGCTGTTCTTGGGGCAAAATAGGGTGCAACTCAATATTAGGAAGGTGTTCCTAATGTTTTGTACACTCAGTGTATCTATAAAACACAGGAAATCACATGTTCTTTACTGTACTGGGCCTTTAATCACTGATTTCGATGTTCAACACACCTCGACAATTCAAAATGTATTTTTCAACATCCACATTTTTTATTTGAACCTCGACAAACTCATTCTATCACCGACATTATTGCAATTCCAGGGAGTTCCTTTAAACCTTGACCCTCCTTTGTGTGTATGCAGTGACCTTTCACCACCTCTGTGGGAAATCTGGGCCAAATGTTCTCTGGCTCTGCTGCATAAGATCCATTACATGGCCTTAGGAGGGGCTATCTATTCTGTCCCTAGTTGAATTAACTGATCTCTAACATATATTTAAGTATTGTCAAGAATAAGACTGCTGTGTGTATGATTTAAGACTGACAGTGGATGGTGGGGGGGATCATGACTGGGCTGTGAAGGCCAGTAGAAAATGGTGCAGAAATCACAAATGTCACAGATCACAATTGTTATATAATCTGACAGCATGCAGTTCCTTATAAAACTATATATTATTCATCTAGATAGTTTTTTGATGTATTAACATAAGTAATGGGGTGATAAATATTTGTGTTTGATTGATGGGAATTATTGGTATATTGAAAATGTCTACTTTCCCCATTCACTGTTACCTGTATATCATTCATCTCTCCCCTCAATCCACTTACATTAGACTTATTCTCTCAAATATGACAGTAAAGATGACACTGATATACTTCAACTGTCAGAGTGAGGAATATAACTCCACCTGGAGGTCTAGATCATATCTCTTCACAGTTAATGTTACTGTGAGAAATACAACACTGTCTGTACCTTCAAAAATGTGTGTGTCACTCTCAGGCTACGAATAATGAATAATCACAATATGGCATCTGTAATATTAAATCACAGTTCATGATCAATATTTTGATGGTGTGATAAAAAATAATCTGTTAAAAGAGACCTTAGTTCTCTGTGCTTTATTTGAGACACCTTGTGCAACACAAAGTGACATATAGGACATTGCACCTTTATTTAACCAGGTTAGTACTCTGTATCTACTTTCATTCCTACAATACACCTGCTTCCGTTTTCAGACAGCCTGGTGTCGGCTATGAAATCCCTGGGTTCTCCTCAAGAGTTAGAGCAGGTATCAGGAGATTAATGTCCATGTCCAGACACTTACCTGTCAGCCAACATGACAAGATTATTCCTGTGTGTGGCTGGCTGGAATACACTTACAGTACTCTGCTATGGCATAGACGTCACACAGTCTTCATGTCACGCCTCTTCTTGGAAATGTCGTCTGTCATGTGATACACAGTGCTTTGTAAAAATATAATATATTTAGGTCAGCAAATTATATATATCTAAAACGTTACCTAGCACACTATGAAGAATATCCTGTGTGTGAGCAGGTCAAGTTGTTGCTGTTAATGTTGACGTGTAACATAGTAAGAAGGAAATATAACAATATCAGATATCAGCGTTCCAATATCATGTATACAACATGATACATTGATTTGGCAGAAAGAAACAACAAATTAAACAATATTTAGCTGTATTCAAAATGGAACTGTGGATTCTCTTTGACACCCGCTATTCCTATTACCTGTGTATTTGCCATTCTAATTGCCTGCTGCAAATCCATTTGTTTTCTTAGACAATCTTTGTTCTCTCTGAAAAAAATGTGGAGAGCCTTCAATCATGCAGGTTAGTGTTTTTCGTCATGAATGTTATTCTGGAGGCAGCTCTGCAGAGTGGTCACTAGTTGGCACAGTTACAAAGTTATAAAATAAGATTTTAAACCTAACCCTAACCACATTGCTAACCCTAACCTTTAATTAAAATCAAAAAGCACATTTTTGTTTTTATGATTCTTTACAACATAGGCAATTTTGACTTTGCAGCTGGCCCATCTGGCAGAAATCGCTCAGTTCTGCCTCCAGAGCAAGATTCATGACAAAGTCAACCTACTTCAATCATATCATAGTAGTAGTGTTCAATAGAGTTCATACATGAGCATTTCAAAGCTTGATTTTCCTTTCTCACAGGTAATCTAAAACTATCTGGAAAATAATCTGTCATTTCTGTATTCATGAGCTATTGATAATTAACAATCAGTATGCAAAAGGCTTTGAGATTGTCTCCAGGCAACCATATAGATCTGAAGCCTACGATACACATATTGATTGGTTTCATGTGGGGAAGGTACATCCACACACTACCCATACATTCAGCAGTATTGACCTGCTTACAAATACCACCCTGGGATGGCATGAAGAGAGACATTATTTTCTCTTGTTAGAAAGGTTGTTATATTCTCCATAGACATAGCACAATTAACCCTTACCCTAAAATACACTATACATGTATATAATCATGACTTGTTAAGGCTCTGTAAAGCACTGGACGGTGTTTGTGGGTATAACTGCCAATTTTCATTAGTCGGGTCAGTGTCCTCTGCGAGTTGCAGGGCATCAAATCCAATTCAGGTAATTCAATTCTGATTGAAACAATCCAAATTGCATGCACGGACTGACAATATACTGTAGGAGTTGGATTTGTTAATTTTATGCTAGCCAAGGACCAAAGTATTCAGTTAGATGTTGATCATGTTCAAAAATAAAAACCTGAGTGAGGGAAAGCACAGCAGCCATGCTGTCAATGTTGTGTAGCTACCTGTTCATGGTAACTTAATGGTATCCATTAATGCAGAGGGATGTCTCACTGACTCCTGTAAATGATGGCTGTCATTCTCCCTGGCACTTTCAAAATGGTACAGACATCTAAAATGAAAACCCATTTAAAAATAGACATTTCAATGTGAAACATTTTATTCAGTCTCAATAACATCTCACAGAGATACATTTAGTTTGTTAATACAATAGTATTAAAAGGCTTATGCAACATCTATATCACATTTATGGTAAATAAACAAAAAATAAGCTATCAAGCACACAACTTGAAGTATCTTGATTACCAAACAATTGAAAATGGAGAAAGAGTTAAATGAATGGAACATGTTATACAATCTTCCCCAGCTATCAACAAGTTCTGTATATTGATCCAATATGTCTGTGATGGTCATATTGACCACGATGATGCTGTTAAATGTTGATGATAGAATATGTAAAACCTCAAGAATGTCCAAATACCACAGAACTTAGATTTTTTTTTCACCGAATTTGCTGAATATTGACAGCAGCCAGACAAACCATATACAGTAACTGTGCTTCATCAAGAAATTAAAGGACAACCTCTGAATGAACCATGGTTGTTTCAACAGTCGAGTCATCCTAACAGAACGTTTACTGTACAATAACAAATAAACAGGGCACATAGAACACAGGGATGAGACACAAATAGGCCAGGCTCATGTAGATTGTCAAACATTAGAACAATCTTCTCATATGTAAAGCCTGACCTTTCTGCATAATATGTAGTGAAATAAAACAGTCAAAAGCTTGGTTGACAAATTAATACAAAACTGCATACAAATATAAGGCAATGCAGCTGCAGTGAATACTCTAAATAGTAAGCTGTTGATTTCACATTCTTGAGAAGTGAATGCTACACATAAAATATCAGTTTGTTATAATCTGCCACATACTTTGCTGAGTAGATGATTCTCAAAGTTAGAGTTCATAAAAGGCATTTTAAGTTACAACGTTTAACCTTGAAAGTATAAAAAACATAACTACACAAATGTTCATTGGAGCTGAGCTGAAATGGCCCTTTGAGTTAAGACCTGAAAAAGACAAAGACACATTAACAAGCATACCTGGGTAACTCATAGTTATGAGACAGACATTTGTTTAAGGCACTTTGGAAACCCAAAAGTTCATCCTGTGAATGGTGAAAGACAAAAACAGCAATCTCTTACTGGACATCTTTGGTATCCTGATGGGGCCACTGCTGCTGCCATCACCTCCACCACTCAAGACTTTGATCTCAATGAGGTAGTCCTCGCCAGAGGGGACTTGCAGCTCCACGCTGGTCCTGTTGGTCTCCACCATGCTGCTCTTTCCAAGCCAGTTCTGACGGTACACCACCTGCACACCCCACAAGACATGCCACAAGAGGTCGCTTCACAGTCCAAGTCCAGAACAAACTATTACATAGAGCCATGACTACATGGAACTCTATTCCACATCAAGTAACTGATGCAAGCAGTAAAATTCTATTTAAAAAACACCTTATGAAACAGCGGGGACTGTGAAGCAAAACAAACATAGGCACAGACACATGCATACACACACACACACGATAACATACGCACTATACACAAACATACACATGGATTTAGTACTGTAGATATGTAGTAGTGGTGGAATAGTGGCCTGAGGGCAGACAGTGTGTTGTGAAATCTGTGAATGTATTGTAATGTTTAAAAAAAATGTATAAACTGCCTTATTTTGCTGGACCCCAGGAAAAGTTGCTGCTGCCTTGGCAGGAACTAATGGGGATCCATAATAAACCCCAGGAAGAGTAGCTGCTGCCTTGCCAGTAACTAATGGGGATCCATAATAAATTCAAAAACCTTGAGACGGGTGAGGGAATATCATGGTGAGTATCTGATTAATACTGATTTCAGCGACACAAGTCGTTTGACCTTAAAGATAAATTACTGATTTATGGATAATGCCTCTGTACTGTTTCTTTGAAGAAAGAAAAAGTGCTTCTCAGAGAAAGCCAAACTCTTCAGAAAAATAAATTAGTATTTTCTTGATCAGTCAAATAGTTTTAAGAAATGTGTTGTATTTTTAATGCAGGCTCTTTCCAGAGGATGCCATGAATTGCAAATTATAGTGTGAGGTGTTAGTGTGGCCCCCTGTGGTGCTCAGTGGAGGGGGTGGACCCCTGTGGCGCTCAGTGGAGGCTGGCGTGGCCCCCATGTGGCGCTCAGCGGAGGCTGACGTGGCCCCCATGTGGCGATCTGTGGAGGCTGGTGTCGCCCTGTGGCGCTCCGTGGAGGCTGGTGTGGCCCTGTGGTGCTCCGTGGAGGCTGGTGTCTCCCTGTTGCGCTATGTGGAGGCTGGTGTCCCCCTGTGGTGCTTCGTGGAGGCTGGTGTCCCCCTGTGGTGCTCCGTGGAGGCTGGCGTCACCCTGTGGCGCTCCGTGGAGGCTAGCGTCGCCCTGTGGCGCTCCGTGGAGGCTGGTGTCTCCCTGTTGCGCTACGTGGAGGCTGGTGTCCCCCTGTGGTGCTTTGTGGAGGCTGGCGTCCCCCTGTGGTGCTCCGTGGAGGCTGGCGTCACCCTGTGGCGCTCCGTGGAGGCTGGCGTCGCCCTGTGGCGCTCCGTGGAGGCTGGTGTGGCCCTGTGGTGCTCCGTGGAGGCTGGTGTCTCCCTGTTGCGCTACGTGGAGGCTGGTGTCCCCCTGTGGTGCTTCGTGGAGGCTGGTGTCCCCCTGTGGTGCTCCGTGGAGGCTGGCGCCTCACTGTGGTGCTCCGTGGAGGCTGGTGTCTCACTGTGGTGCTTCGAGGAGGCTGGTGTCCCCCTGTGGTGCTCCGTGGAGGCTGGCGTCACCCTGTGGCACTCTGTGGAGGCTGGCGTTGCCCTGTGGTGCTCCGTGGAGGCTGGCGCCTCACTGTGGTGCTCCGTGGAGGCTGGTGTCTCACTGTGGTGCTTCGTGGAGGCTGGTGTCCCCCTGTGGTGCTCCGTGGAGGATGGCGTCGCCCTGTGGCGCTCCGTGGAGGCTGGCGCCTCACTGTGGTGCTCCGTGGAGGCTGGTGTCCCCCTGTGGCGCTACGTGGAGGCTGGTGTCCCCCTGTGGTGCTCCGTGGAGGCTGGTGTCCCCCTGTGGCGCTACATGGAGGCTGGTGTCCTCCTGTGGTGCTACGTGGAGGCTGGTGTCTCACTGTGGTGCTTCGTGGAGGCTGGCGCCTCACTGTGGTGCTCCGTGGAGGCCGGTGTCCCCCTGTGGTGCTCCGTGGAGGCCGGTGTCCCCCTGTGGTGCTCCGTAGAGGCCGGTGTCCCCCTGTGGTGCTCCGTGGAGGCTGGTGTCTCACTGTGGCGCTCCGTGGAGGCTGGTGTCCTCCTGTGGTGCTCCGTGGAGGCTGGTGTCTCACTGTGGTGCTCCGTGGAGGCTGGTGCCTCACTGTGGTGCTCCGTGGAGGCTGGTGTCTCACTGTGGTGCTTCGTGGAGGCTGGTGTCCCCCTGTGGTGCTCCGTGGAGGATGGCGTCGCCCTGTGGCGCTCCGTGGAGGCTGGCGCCTCACTGTGGTGCTCCGTGGAGGCTGGTGTCCCCCTGTGGCGCTACGTGGAGGCTGGTGTCCCCCTGTGGCGCTACATGGAGGCTGGTGTCCTCCTGTGGTGCTACGTGGAGGCTGGTGTCTCACTGTGGTGCTTCGTGGAGGCTGGCGCCTCACTGTGGTGCTCCGTGGAGGCCGGTGTCCCCTGTGGTGCTCCGTGGAGGCCGGTGTCCCCTGTGGTGCTCTGTAGAGGCCGGTGTCCCCCTGTGGTGCTCCGTGGAGGCTGGTGTCTCACTGTGGTGCTCCGTGGAGGCTGGTATCTCACTGTGGTGCTCCGTGGAGGCTGGTGTCCCCCTGTGGTGCTCCGTGGAGGCTGGTGTCTCACTGTGGCGTTCCGTGGAGGCTGGTATGACCCCCATGTGGCGCTCAGTGAAGGCTGATGTCTGAATGTGGAGCTTCACAGGCTCCTAGCTGCTTCCTCACCTGCTCTCTCAAATCTCTGAGCCACATCCGATCAGTCAATTAGAAAATGTATACATTAAAAGAAAGCAGACCGTTTTCTGAGTCATAATCCTCTGCTGAATGCTCCAAGAGTTCAGATACCCAGGATGACATGAAACGCTTCCTGTTACACAGGTTCAAACACAGCAGGTCTTTTTACTACTGCGGAATTCAGGGAGATCGAGAGGCAGGAAGTTTCACTGAATGTATCACTGAGAAACAGAGAAACAGGTTTGTTTTGCGTCATGTCACTGGGAACAGACTTTTTAATTTTGTACGGCCAGACAGGGACAATCCATATGTGATACTGAAAGTGCTGAGGTTTACATTTCCACTGCGACCAGGGAGTCATTTTTAGAGAACATAGCTGCTGAGGTTAGCCAAGAAACTGCATTTGTTTCCTAGTTTTCAAAGATTCTGCTATTTCACTGACAACACTCACCTTGTATCCTGTCACCTCAGACTCATTTCCCATTGCCTTGACATGCTCCCACTTTAAAAAGATCTTGGAGTTGGTCAAGTTCCACTCAATATTCCCTGGAGGTTGACTTGGTGCTGAAAGATATGCAATCATATAGCAACTCGAGTTAGTCACGTAACATTCCGTCAATAGCTGAAATAACTCCTAAATTACTTTCTCACTTTAACCATCCCCTTTTATCGCTGCTGTATGAAGGAAATCTCAACTAGAAGGGTACAAGGTTAGTGGCTGAATGATTTCCTCTAACTCTGATAAGCTCATAAACATGCTTCCTCTCCATGAGACGTCAAGACAAACAGCATCTTGTCACAGATTTTTGTAATTTTCTAAAAGAGGGCCCTGCTAATTCATGTTGTAGGTATAAGATAATCCAATTCCATCTGTTAGTCTGCAGTCAACACGCAGTCAAGACCATACACAGATGACTGTGTTTCGTCTCAGCAGTGCTGTTGAGGTAGAGGATTCACAGAGGCTCTAAAGTCATTGAAGTCATATTATATCCTGCTGCATTTTACCACAATTCCATTCTGCGGGATATGCAGGCTTCATGAACGTGAAAGCGGACTTGTAAAGAGAGAAATGCTCAAATTGCATGTGACAGCTGTCCCATCTCAGAAAAAAACTCACGTGGTTTCTTGGTGGTGACATTGACTGCAGGGCTAGAAGGCCCTGCTCCAGCACTGTTCTGGGCCCTGACTGAGATCAGATACAACGTACTTCCCATGAGTCCAGAGAGAAGGGCCACAGTATCCGTGACCTTCACCATCTCAGCATCACTCTCCTGCACCCCCTCCTCCCAACAAAGCACCTGGAACCAAAGACATGAAGGTTATCCCAGACCTCCTGGCAGCATTAGAAACACTTCCAGCACTGTTGTTTGCTGATTTCATTCTGGACCTGATGAACAGGGGCTGTGAGTGAACAATGAAGGTCAAGTTAAAATCTCTCTGGGATCATTCGGGACGCTAGCGTCCCACCTTGCCAACAGCCAGTGAAAGTGCAGGGCGACAAATTCAAAACAACAGAAATCTCATAATTTAAATTCCTCAACCATACAATTTTACACCATTTTAAAGATGCACTTCTCGTTAATCCAACTACAGTGTCCGATTTCAAAAAGGCTTTTCGGAAAAATCAGAACATATCATTATGTTAGGTCAGCAACTCGTCACAGAAAGCATTCAGCCACTTTCCAACCAAAGAGAGGTGTCACAAAAAGCAGAAATATGGATCAAATTAATCACTAACCTTTGACGATCTTCATCAGATAACATTCCCAGGACTCAATGTTACACAATACATGTATATTTTGTTCGATCAAGTTCATATTTATGTCCAAAAACCTCAGTTTACATTGGCGCCATGTTCAGAAATGCCTCCAAAACATCCGGAGAAATTGCAGAGAGCCACATCAAATAACAGAAATACTCATCATAAACCTTGATGAAAGATACATGTTTTACATAGAATTAAAGATAAACTTGTTCTTAATGCAACCACTGAGTCAGATTTCAAAAAAGCTTTATGGCAAAAGTCACAATATTCAGTAATCTGTGAACAGCGTTCAGCCACAAATGGAAGCCATACAGTTACCCGCCAAATTGTGGAGTCAACAAAAGTCATAAATAGCATTATAAATCTTCACTTACCTTTGCTGATCTTCGTCGGAATGCACTCCCAGGACTCCCACTTCCACAAGAAATGTTTGTTTTGTTCGATTACATTCATATTTATGTCCAATAGGCAATCACTTAAATTAAACTACAAACCACTACAAACCGAATTTCCCACTTCCTGGTTGGATTTGTCTCAGGTTTTTGCCTGCCATATGAGTTCTGTTATACTCACAGACATCATTCAAACAGTTTTAGAAACTTCAGAGTGTTTTCTATTAAATACTAATGATATGCATATATTAGCATATGGGACAGAGTAGCAGGCAGTTTACTCTGGGCACCTTATTCATCCAAGCTACTCAATACTGCCCCCCTGCCTGGGCCTTCCCTATAGGCAGCCAGTCCTGGGCTATACTAAGGAAGAACGGGTAAGATCCTCAGGGTGTTCCATCATGAGGGACAATGCTTGTTGTGGAGGAAATTGACATATGATGTTCACACTTGTAAGTGGTGATTTATAGAACACTACTCAGGCAGGGTAGCAGCCAGGGTATAAGGGTCCTTGGGAGACCAGAACAGCTTTGGACAGACCTCTTCATTCTCCAGATTAGATGGTGAGAAATCTACCCGTATCCCAAGCATTTTTACAGGGTAGGGGAGATGTCAAGTTTTTGCCACTGGCAGTTCTATTTAAATGCATGCCGACCCATTGCAGAGCCAATCATACAGAGGATAATATATATCATGTTGTTTTCGGCTCTCTACCAGCATCATGAATGTTGGGATATTTTTCATACCTCATATCCAATGATCTTCCCACTGCTGGCTGTCTGGGGGATGGGTTCCCAGTACACCTCGATTTCAGAGGCTGATAGCGTCCGGGCCAACACTCTGGACGGAGCTATAGAGGGCTCTAAAGATGAAAAGATTACACCAAGAATATTATCAAAAAATGGTAAACATTCAAGTCAAACTAACCCAAACTTTCCGTTTCATCAACAACTTGACCAATAGTCAAAGGAACTAACCTTCCTCTGCAGAATACACTACAACCACATGGCTAGATGGGCCTTCTCCTTCGTTGTTGTAGACTCCAACTTTCACCTCAAATTGGGAGAGGGGAGGGATGCTGTCGTTCCTGAAGGTGTATCTTGATGCATCAGGTGAAGGCAGCACAGTCTGTTTCCACGTGGTTGTACCAAGAGAACGAAAAGCCACAATATATCCAAATTCCTCTCCATTCTGTAGTTCCTCTGGTATCGGCTATGAGACAAAGACATTTTGACAGCATAAATTGTAGATTTTTTCCCCATTGGTTGTGAACTGAATATCAAATGACTATATGAACTGGAAAAGTCAAATTCTGAATAATCAAATTCCACAACATCAACAAGTTAATACATGCATCTGCCAAAATAAAGGAAACACCTGAGTTAATGAGGCACACAAAGTATATTGAAAGAAGGTGCTTCCACACAGGTATGGTTCCTGAGTTAATTAAGCAATTAAAACATCCCATCATGCTTAGTGTCATGCCCAGTTGCCCATTATTTTGGCTACCATGGCTAGAAGAAGAGATCTCAGTGAAGAGTGTGTGTGTGTGTCTCAGTCACCATCTCTTTACCCAATTGAACAACTTATGGGAGATTCTGGAGCGGCGCCTGAGACACTGTTTTCCCACCGCCATCAACAAAACATCAAATGATGCAATTTCTCGTGTAAGAATGGTGTCGCATCCCTCCAATATATACCAGACACTTGTATAGTTAATGCAAAGGTGCTTCCTTTCCTTGGCAGTTACCTTTATATCCAAATCTATACACACTTCCTAAACCATTCTGCATGATAAGCCAAATCACTTTAAGAGATCCACAGAAACACCCATTCTGAGACATCATCCTAGATTTATGCACATACAATTTCCACCATCGCTGCATCTTGCATTTTGATTTACACACCAGGGGAGCCGTTTGGAGGAGGCAAATATCTAGGCAAGACAGCTCTTGTTTTAATTAAAACCCATTTAATTGAAGTCACATTGCCGTAGAGAATTCTGTCAAACCCCATTCATGTCAGAAGAGTGATTTGAAAACAGCCGTCACAATGAAGACATATTCTAATAAATCTGATCAGCAAGCTTACCTCCCATTGGATAACCAGTTCTCCTCGGCTACCTCCTCCTCCACTCACATTACCCGGTGCTACTTCAGGAACTGGATGGACAGAAACAACAACAGTGTCTAATATAAGGGTGTGTATTCCTTCAGAGGGGGGAGTAAAGGCATATTTGAATCCTTACTACTCCAAAACCATACAGAAGCCTTGATATCACTATCATAGTGCCCCTAATCACAATACGGTTTCCTAAATTCACAAAGCAAAGGCTTGTTTTTTTTAATCCAATTACATTTAGGTTGATACTGTCACAAGCGCCTGTGCATACTTGCCTATAAAGGTTACACACACACACACACACACACACACACACACACACACACACACACACACACACACACACACACACACACACACACACACACACACACACACACACACACACACAGCACACACAGCTGCTGTTAATACAGTGTGTCACATCCATGTGTTCTCCTCTCTTGTGGTTCAGTGAGCCAGTCGAACGCACTCTGCTAACCAGCTCAAAATAGACACTTTTAAGTCATTGCCTGATGGCATGCGTGGGTATTTCACAGCATCTAAATGCTTAAAAGGTATGATGCATCCTGCTCGGTTGGTTCTAATCTAATGAGCAAAAGTATCAAAAGTGTCAATATCCACATGGCTGTGTCAGGCGTGTCATCTATCACATGAACAAATTCTCACTTTCTTTGCCTATTAGGTAAATCATTAACACCTGTCTCGGTGTCTGTCGATTGGAACAAAGCTGATTCTGTCTTCATTACACATAATTAGCGATGAGAAAGGCACGATAAAAGTGACTGTGGGATCTACATGGTGAAATCTATCAGGGGAAGAACAGAACACTCAATACAAGTTACACTAATCAGACAGTTAGATTCACCACGAGAGGACAGAAAGGAATTAAAAAGTACCTGCTGCTTTCGTTCGAATCTGCTTGGATTGCATGCTGGGCTCTCCAACACCCACATTGTTGATAGCCACCACCCTGAATTCATAATCCACCCAGGGGTTTAAATCTATCACCGTTGCATGAAACATCTGTCCAGGCACAGAATCAGGAACTAGGATTAAAGAATTTAGAATTTAAATACATATTGATTTTCATCCATCAACAAATCACATTTCAGAAAGCATCCATGTTATCAAAGACTGTCTGTGATACAATTCAATCAATATAACTTATCCCAGAAGGCCCCTGAGATAACAAATGAGTAAAAAGAAAGCAATACTCCTGTTCACATCATCCCCGAAGCTGACTCTTCTCACAATATTATCATAGTACAGAAACCACCAAATGATATATGTCTATGACAGAAACATTCTATGAATATAATGTCCTGTAGAGAACACTTCCATAAACGCTGTAGTGTCTAAGCAAATGGATGGGCTGGTGTTGTAGCTACCTGTCCTGACGGCCTGCCAGCCGATGGAGAAGGGGGTCCTGGCCTGGATGCTGTATGTGGTGACAGGGCTGTGGTTGTCTGGCCCAGACCCCCAGGAGAGCTGGGCACTGGAGTCAGTGATCTCCCCCACCATGAGGCCCTCTGGGGCACCGGGTGGTCCTGACAGATCAGGGAGACAACCACTGTCAAAGAGCTCTATTGTGTCAGCCAAAAAAGGATGGTAGGATTAAACCAGTTTCATGCAAGGCAGTCAAAAGAGAAAGACTTGTAATATTTCACCCAGCGTAGCTAAAGATCCTTCAATTGATGAGGGGAAATACAAAATTATTCAAAAGGGAAGGAGAAGTGGAAAATTAATGTATTGATTTAGAGATGATCCTGTAGTCATTATTTAACACTGAATGAATGTCACCGAAAATAGTTGGCTGAAGTAAAGAGAATGAATAGAGTGTGATAATGTCTGAGGTTTTCTAATTCCTCTTTAGATGATTGCTACAGCGTGTCAGAAATACCAAGTAGCATCACAGTGAGGAAGTGCGTGCGTGCGTACCTCTGACAATGAGGTCGGCTGCTGCTGAGACACTGTCCACCACGGTGTGAACCATGCACACATACTTCCCAGAATGCTTTAGCTGAATATTCCTGACCATCAGATCACCAGCTGATTCCTGATGACAATAGAACAGGACAAAGTGTAATTTCACAACAATACTAGTAATTCCAAATACAGTCATTCAATAACAATTTTTCATGTTGTGTACCAATAATCATTCTGATAATGTTTCATCTCTCTGTACGCTATGGCAGTAGCAGGAAGAACTAGGCCAGGCTAGGTCTTTAGAGAGAGGAAAGAGCAGGTAGGAACACTGGAGTGACACTGGTTCTAACAGTCCTTGTGTTAAACAAACGACTTCCTGAACTTTAAGAGCTCTGCTAAATGATGCTGACAGTAAAAATGTCAGTGTTATACAGGCCATTTTAGCACAGGGTCTTTGTGTGCTCAGCAGACCCGAGGATACATCCTGTATTCAGATAGATATGTGCTCTGATTCAGAGGGGTTGGGTTAAATGTGCAAGAACATTTTCAGTTGAATGCATTCAGCTGTACAACTGACTATGCATCCCCCTTTCCGTGTTCAATTCCTTGTTCACAGGAGTAATTACTTATTTTGTATTTATTTAACTCAGCAAGTCAGTTAAGAACAGATTCATATTTTCAATGACAGCCTAGGAACAGTGGGTTAATGCCCTTGTTCAGGGGCAGAATGACAGATGTTAACCTTGTCAGCTCGGGGACTTGATCTTGCAACCTTTCGGTTAGTAGTCCAACACTCTAACCACTAGGCTACCTACCGAGTATCATGTGGTCTACTCCTAAGACCAGCTACAGGCTGGGAGTTTTCATCTCTCGCTACAAGTTTTACCTGGCCAGGCCTCCATGTCATATGCCCTAGTCCTGTTTGACTTGTAGGTGTACTGTTACAGTACACAGACGTGAGCAGAGATGCCTGTGTTTAGTCTGTCTCCTGTACAGTACAGGTCAGAGTTTCCCGACCCTGGTCTTCCAGTACCCCCAACAGTACACATTTTTATTACAACCCTGGACAAGCACACCTGATTCAACTTGTAATCATCAAGCCCTCAATGAGCTGAATGAGGTGTTTGTCCAGGGCTACAACAACGTTAATTGTTGGGGGTACTGGAGGACCAGGGTCGGTGTATTGTTGGGGGTACTGGAGGAACAGGGTCGGTGTATTGTTGGAGGTACTGGAGGACCAGGGTCGGTGTGTTGTTGGGGGTACTGGAGGACCAGGGTCAGTGTATTGTTGGGGGAACTGGAGGACCAGGGTCGGTGTATTGTTGGGGGTACTGGAGGACCAGGGTCGGTGTATTGTTGGGGGTACTGGAGGACCAGGGTCGGTGTATTGTTGGGGGTACTAGAGGACCAGGGTCAGTGTATTGTTGGGGGTACTGGAGGACCAGGGTCGGGAAACATTGATATACAGTGCCTTCGGAAAGTATTCATACCCCTTGACCTTTTTCACACTTTGCTACACTATAGCCTCATTCTAAAATGTATTAAATAAAACAATTTCCTCATCAATTTACACACAATACCCCATAATGATGAAGCGAAAACAGGTTCAGAATTTGTTGCAAATGTATTCAAAACAAAAAAACAGTAATACCTTATTTACATAAGTATTTAGACCCTCAAAAATGAGCTCAGGTGAATCCTGTTTCCATTGATCATCCTTATGATGTTTCTACAACGATTGGAGTCCACCTGTGGTAAATTGAATTGATTGGACATGATTTGGAAAGGCACACACCTGTCTATATAAGGTCCCACAGTTGACAGTGCTTGTCAGAGCAAAAACCAAGCAATGAGGTCGAAGGAATTGTCCGTAGAGCTCAGAAATAGGATTGTGTCGAGGCACAGATCTGGGGAAGGGTACCAAAACATTTCTGCAGCATTGAAGGTCCCCAAGAACACAGTGGCCTCCATCATTCTGAAATGGAAGAAGTTTGGAACCAGCAAGACTCTTCCTAGAAATGTCCGCCTGGCCAAACTGAGCAATCGGGTGAAAAGGGCCTTGGTCAGGGAAGTGACCAAGAACCAAATGGTCACTCTGACAAAGCTCTAGAGTTCCTCTGTGGAGATGGGAGAACCTTCCAGATGAACAACCATCTCTGCCACACTCCACCAATCAGGCCTTTATAGTAGAGTAGACAGACGGATGCAACTCCTCAGTAAAAGGCGAATGACAGCTCACTTGAAGTTTGCCAAAAGCACCTAAAGACTATCAGACCATGAAAAACAAGATTCTCTGGTCTGATGATTGATCTCTGTGGCCTGAATGTCAAGCGTCACATCTGGAGGAAATCTGGCACCATCCCTATGGTGAAGCATGCTGTGGGGATGTTTTTCAGCGGCAGGGAAAACTAGTAAAAAAAAATCAAATCAAATCAAATTTTATTTGTCACATACACATGGTTAGCAGATGTTAATGCGAGTGTAGCGAAATGCTTGTGCTTCTAGTTCCGACAATGCAGTAATAACGAACAAGTAATCTAACTAACAATTCCAAAAAACTACTGTCTTATACACAGTGTAAGGGGATAAAGAATATGTACATAAGGATATATTAATGAGTGATGGTACAGAGCAGCATAGGCAAGATACAGTAGATGATATCGAGTACAGTATATACATATGAGATGAGTATGTAAACCAAGTGGCATAGTTAAAGTGGCTAGTGATACATGTATTACATAAGGATGCAGTCGATGATATAGAGTACAGTATCTACGTATGCATATGAGATGAATAATGTAGGGTAAGTAACATTATATAAGGTAGCATTGTTTAAAGTGGCTAGTGATATATTTACATCATTTCCCATCAATTCCCATTATTAAAGTGGCTGGAGTAGAGTCAGTGTCATTGACAGTGTGTTGGCAGTAGCCACTCAATGTTAGTGGTGGCTGTTTAACAGTCTGATGGCCTTGAGATAGAAGCTGTTTTTCAGTCTCTCGGTCCCAGCTTTGATGCACCTGTACTGACCTCGCCTTCTGGATGACAGCGGGGTGAGCAGGCAGTGGCTCGGGTGGTTGATGTCCTTGATGATCTTTATGGCCTTCCTGTAGCATCGGGTGGTGTAGGTGTCCTGGAGGGCAGGTAGTTTGCCCCCGGTGATGCGTTGTGCAGACCTCACTACCCTCTGGAGAGCCTTACGGTTGAGGGCGGTGCAGTTGCCATACCAGGCGGTGATACAGCCCGCCAGGATGCTCTCGATTGTGCATCTGTAGAAGTTTGTGAGTGCTTTTGGTGACAAGCCGAATTTCTTCAGCCTCCTGAGGTTGAAGAGGCGCTGCTGCGCCTTCCTCACGATGCTGTCTGTGTGAGTGGACCAATTCAGTTTGTCTGTGATGTGTATGCCGAGGAACTTAAAACTTGCTACCCTCTCCACTACTGTTCCATCGATGTGGATGGGGGGGTGTTCCCTCTGCTGTTTCCTGAAGTCCACAATCATCTCCTTAGTTTTGTTGACGTTGAGTGTGAGGTTATTTTCCTGACACCACACTCCGAGGGCCCTCACCTCCTCCCTGTAGGCCGTCTCGTCGTTGTTGGAAATCAAGCCTACCACTGTTGTGTCGTCCGCAAACTTGATGATTGAGTTGGAGGCGTGCGTGGCCACGCAGTCGTGGGTGAACAGGGAGTACAGGAGAGGGCTCAGAACGCACCCTTGTGGGGCCCCAGTGTTGAGGATCAGCGGGGAGGAGATGTTGTTGCCTACCCTCACCACCTGGGGGCGGCCCGTCAGGAAGTCCAGTACCCAGTTGCACAGGGCGGGGTCGAGACCCAGGGTCTCGAGCTTGATGACGAGCTTGGAGGGTACTATGGTGTTGAATGCCGAGCTGTAGTCGATGAACAGCATTCTCACATAGGTATTCCTCTTGTCCAGATGGGTTAGGGCAGTGTGCAGTGTGGTTGAGATTGCATCGTCTGTGGACCTATTTGGGCGGTAAGCAAATTGGAGTGGGTCTAGGGTGTCAGGTAGGGTGGAGGTGATATGGTCCTTGACTAGTCTCTCAAAGCACTTCATGATGACGGATGTGAGTGCTACGGGGCGGTAGTCGTTTAGCTCAGTTACCTTAGCTTTCTTGGGAACAGGAACAATGGTGGCCCTCTTGAAGCATGTGGGAACAGCAGACTGGTATAGGGATTGATTGAATATGTCCGTAAACACACCGGCCAGCTGGTCTGCGCATGCTCTGAGGGCGCGGCTGGGGATGCCGTCTGGGCCTGCAGCCTTGCGAGGGTTAACACGTTTAAATGTCTTACTCACTTCGGCTGCAGTGAAGGAGAGACCGCATGTTTTCGTTGCAGGCCGTGTCAGTGGCACTGTATTGTCCTCAAAGCGGGCAAAAAGTTATTTAGTCTGCCTGGGAGCAAGACATCCTGGTCCGTGACTGTGCTGGGTTTCTTCCTGTAGTCCGTGATTGACTGTAGACCCTGCCACATGCCTCTTGTGTCTGAGCCGTTGAATTGAGATTCTACTTTGTCTCTGTACTGGCGCTTAGCTTGTTTGATAGCCTTGCGGAGGGAATAGCTGCACTGTTTGTATTCAGTCATGTTACCAGACACCTTGCCCTGATTAAAAGCAGTGGTTCGCGCCTTCAGTTTCACACGAATGCTGCCATCAATCCACGGTTTCTTGTTAGGGAATGTTTTAATCGTTGCTATGGGAACGACATCTTCAACGCACGTTCTAATGAACTCGCACACCGAATCAGCGTATTCGTCAATGTTGTTGTCTGACGCAATACGAAACATCTCCCAGTCCACGTGATGGAAGCAGTCTTGGAGTGTGGAGTCAGCTTGGTCAGACCAGCGTTGGACAGACCTCAGCGTGGGAGCTTCTTGTTTTAGTTTCTGTCTGTAGGCAGGGATCAACAAAATGGAGTCGTGGTCAGCTTTTTCGAAAGGGGGGCGGGGCAGGGCCTTATATGCGTTGCGGAAGTTAGAGTAACAATGATCCAGGGTCTTTCCACCCCTGGTTGCGCAATCGATATGCTGATAAAATTTAGGGAGTCTTGTTTTCAGATTAGCCTTGTTAAAATCCCCAGCTACAATGAATGCAGCCTCCGGATAAATCATTTCCGGTCTGCAGAGAGTTAAATAAAGTTCGTTCAGAGCCATCGATGTGTCTGCTTGGGGGGGATATATACGGCTGTGATTATAATCGAAGAGAATTCTCTTGGTAGATAATGCGGTCTACATTTGATTGTGAGGAATTCTAAATCAGGTGAACAGAAGGATTTGAGTTCCTGTATGTTTCTTTCATCACACCATGTCACGTTAGTCATACGCCCCCGCCCCTCTTCTTACCAGAAAGATGTTTGTTTCTGTCGGCGCGATGCGTGGAGAAACCCGCTGGCTGCACCGCTTCGGATAGCGTCTCTCCAGTTAGCCATGTTTCCGTGAAGCAGAGAACGTTACAGTCTCTGATGTCCCTCTGGAATGCTACCCTTGCTCGGATTTCATCAACCTTGTTGTCAAGAGACTGGACATTGGCAAGAAGAATGCTAGGGAGTGGTGCACGGTGTGCCCGTCTCCGGAGTCTGACCAGAAGACCGCTTCGTTTCCCTCTTTTTCTGAGTCGTTTTTTTGGGTCGCTGCATGTAATCCACTCCGTTGCACTGGTTGTAAGGCAGAACACAGGATCTGCATCGCGAAAAACATATTCTTGGTCGTACTGATGGTGAGTTGACGCTGATCTTATATTCAGTAGTTCTTCTCGGCTGTATGTAATGAAACCTAAGATGACCTGGGGTACTAGTGTAAGAAATAACACGTAAAAAAACAAAAAACTGCATAGTTTCCTAGGAACGCGAAGCGAGGCGGCCATCTCTGTCGGCGCCGGAAGTAGAATCGAGGCAAAGGATCGAGGCAAAGATTAACGGAGCAATGTACAGAGAGATCCTTGATGAAAACCTGCTCCAGAGTGCTCAGTACCTCAGACTGGGGTGAAGGTTCACCTTCTAACAGGACAACGACCCTAAGCTCACAGCCAAGATAACACAGGAGTGGCTTCGGGACAAGTCTCTGAATGTCCTTGACTGAATGTCCTTGAGCCAAATCCCGGACTTGAACCCAATCGAACATCTCTGGAGCGACCTGATAATAGCCGTGCAGCAACGCTCCCTATCCAACCCGAAAGAGCTTAAGAGAATCCGCAGAGAAGAATGGGAGAAACTCCCCAAACAGAGGTGTGCCAAGCTTGTAGCGTCATACCCAAGAAGACTTGAGGCTGTAATCGCTGCCAAAGGTGCTTCAACAAAGAACTGAGTAAAGCGTCTGAATACTTAGGTAAATGTCAGGTTGGATGGGGAGCGTCGCTGCACAGCTATTTTCAGGTCTCTCCAGAGATGTTAGATTGGGTTCAAGTCTGGGCTGTAATATTCCTATAAGCAAAAAAAATAAAAAGTACATTTTTGCTTTGTCATTATTGTGTGTAGATTGATATGGGGGAAAAAATATTTAAATCATTTTTTGAATTACGGCTGTAACGTGTCAAAGTGTAGAAAAATTCAAGGAGTCTGAATACTTTCTGAAGGCAGTGTAGGTACATACCCCTCCTATCATCTCAAAGTGGTCCTGTTTGTTAAAATCAATGAGTTTGCCGTTGAAGAACCACTTAAAAGTGGGATCCAGGGAGGAGTCTCGGGACACTTCACATGGCAACACGATGCTCTGTCCCACAGTAGCATCCACACTCAGTGGTGGAACCGTTATCTTGGTTGGCTCTGTTTGACAACACAGAAAAACAAACACAGGATCATGTGTTACTGGAGCCGTGCTACAATATTTGAATATAGGCCTGCTGCTGGAAAAATGTCCTGATCATGTTGACAAGATGTTTTAAATTAAATGCTTATTCCTTTCAATCCAATTAACATGTTTGGAGATTTTTTGTTGTTGTTGTATTGATATAGTCTTGAGACTGAATAATTAATCATAATGCAATGATGGTGTCAAATTAATGCTCCATGTACAACCATCAGTTATTAAAACAGCCAAATCAACAAATTTAAACAACAGCTCTTTTTTAAATCAACATGAAATATCTGACTTGGGTGGAACATAACATCTCTCTCCTCACTACTCTAGATGCCAGGGATTTTCTCCCCTCTGCTGTGTGACCAATAACTCACGGCTGACAAAACCAAGGATGATGAGTTATGTTTCTGTCAAACCAGCAGGAACATAAAACAACTATATATTTCATTATCAATTTCATGCTTGGCTTAGTATTTCCCCCTCTAAACACAGGTTTAAACCATCTGCTTAAAAGGTAGTGAAATCCGTGTCCGGAAAAGTACCTTTCACCACCAGAGTACCAGTACTGCTTGATGTCCCAAAGGGGTTCCTGGCCACACAAGTGTACCTCCCTCCGTCTGATTTGCTGATGTTGGTGATACGGAGAGTTCCATCCTCCATAATTGTCCGTCTGACAAAAATGAAGAAACAGACAACTGTTGTTATCAGGATCAATAAGGATTTGATAGCACTGACTAGGTTATATAGGGATTCTAAATGATGATTAGCATTCAAATACATCAACACTTCATCTCGATAATAAACTGGTTGGTACGAGACCCTGAATGCTGATTGGCTGAAAGCTGTGGTATATCAGACCCTATACCATGGTTATGACAAAACATTTATTTTTACTGCTCTAATTACATTGGTAACTAGTTTATAATAGCAATAAGGCACCCCAGGGGTTTGTGATATATGGCCAATATACAAGCGTTGCGTCGTGCCTATGAACAGTCATTAGCCGTGTTATATTGGCCATATACCACATCCCCTCGGGCCTTATTGCTTAAATAGCCTACATCCATGTTGTAGTTTGAATGACAAGTATTTCATGAATTTAAAACTGAATTGTCTGGAAGACTGAATTCTCTACAAGCACATTTGCACATTTCAGAACAGAGCAATTATCTTAGTTGAAGCAGAACAGATTTGCTGTTGGGTCGACATGCTATTGAAAGCACAAAAGATTAAATGTGCATTTTAATAGAATACACAGTGGGACACTAAGGCCAATGAGGATAGGGGAAGGAGAAGAGAGCAGAACAACAGTGAGAGATGATTCACTCCGAATTGGAATCTTTACCTGCGGCCTTGTAATTATACAACATGTGTGAGATCCTATCGACACACTAAAAGCCATTTCCAAAAGGTAATGAAAGCAGATATGACTAAAGAGCCATCTCACTTGTAGCTTGCTGTCTGGACACAGTGAGATACCGAGGAAACTCGAGCAACAATGTTGAAAAAGGCACATTACTGAAATACTCATCAGGGACGATTGTAGACTACATACAGTTGAAGTCGGAAAGTATACTCATAAAGTATACTGTATACTCATTCAGACTTGTAAAATACTGTACAGTTCTGAGGTGTAAAGCAACAGTCAAAGGTACAGTTGAAGTTTACATACACCTTAGCCAAATACATTTCAACTCAGTTTTCACAATTCCTGACATTTAATCCATGACATGTCTTAGGTCAGTTTATTTTAAGAATGTGAAATGTCAGAATAACAATAGAGAGAATGATTTATTTGTCACGGTCGAGATGGATCGGAGGACCAAAATGTGGCGTGGTATGTGTTCATCATTAATTTTAATACAGAAAACGCTGAACACTGAAACCCTATACAAAAACAATAAACGAAATAACAACCGTGAAGCTAATGCAAACTGCGCTGAAACAAGCAATCAACATAGACATCACCCACAAACAAACAGTGCAACCCAGGCTACCTAAGTATGATTCTCAATCAGAGACAACTAATGACACCTGCCTCTGATTGAGAACCATACTAGGCTGAAACATAGAAATACCCAAATCATAGAAAAACAAACATAGACTGCCCACCCCAACTCACGCCCTGACCATACTAAATAATTACAACACAAAGGAAATAAAGGTCAGAACGTGACATTATTTCAGCTTTGATTTCTTTCATCACATTCCCAGTGAGCCAGAAGCGTACATACACTCAATTAGTATTTGGTAGCATTGCCTTTAAATGTTTAACTTGGGTCAAACGTTTCAGGTAGCCTTCCACAAGCTTCCCACAATAAGTTGGGTGAATTTTGGCCCATTCCTCCTGACAGAGCTGGTGTAACTGAGTCAGGTTTGTACGCCTCCTTGCTTGCAAATGCTTTTTCAGTTCTGCCCACACATTTTCTACAGGATTGAGGTCAGGACTTTGTGATGGCCACTCCAATACCTTGACTGTTGTCGTCCTTAAGCCATTTTGCCACAACTTTGGAAGTATGCTTGGGGTCATTGTCCATTTGGAAGACACATTTGCAACCAAGCTTTAACTTCCTGACTGATGTCTTGAGATGTTGCTTCAATATATCCACATAATTTTCCTCCCTCATGATGCCATTTTTTATATGAAGTGCACTCGTACCTCCTGCAAAAAAGCACCTCCACAACATGATGCTGCCACCCCCGTGCTTCACGGTTGGGATGGTGTTCTTCGGCTTGCAAGCCTTCCCATTTTTCCTCCAAACATAACGGTGGTCGTTATGGCCAAACAGTTCTATTTTGCAGTTGCAATCCTTAGACTGGCTTTTTATGGTGGTTTTGGAGCAGTGGCTTCTTCCTTGCTGAGCGACCTTTCAGCTTATGTCGATATAGGACTCGTTTTACTGTGGATATATATACTTTGTACCTGTTTCCTCCAGCATCTTCACAAGGTCCTTTGCTGTTGTTCTGCAATTGATTTGCACTTTTTGCACCAAAGTACGTTCATCTCTAGGAGACAGAACGCGTCTCCATCCTGAGCGGTATGACGGCTGCATGGTCCCATGGTGTTTATACTTGCGTACTATTGTTTGTACAGATGAACGTGCTACCTTCAGGCATTTGGAAATTGCTCCCATGGATGAACCAGACTTGTGGAGGGCTGATTTCTTTTGATTTTACCATGATGTCAAGCAAAGAGGCACTGAGTTTGAAGTAAGGCCTTGAAATATCATCCACAGGTACACCTCCAATTGACTCAAATTATGTCAATTAGCCTATCAGAAGCTTCTAAAGCCATGACATCATTTTCTGGAATTTTCCAAGCTGTTTAAAGGCACAGTTAACTTAGTGTATGTAAACTTCTGACCCACTGGAATTGTGATACAGTTAATTATAAGTGAAATAATCTGTCTGTAAACAATTGTTGGAAAAACGACTCCTAATCCCCTTGCCAAAAGTATAGTTTGTTAACAAGAAATTTGTGGAGTGGTTGAAAAACGAGTTCTAATGAGTCCAGCCTAAGTGTATGTAAACTTCAGACTTCAATTGTTTATTTGCAACATTTTCCCCATTGTTTGTAAAACTTCCACATCACAATCTAGATTAAAAAGTAAATGTAAACATGCATAAACAATGCTATGAACTCCTAGCTATCGTGACACTCTGTTCCAGCAAATCAAAAACAAAAGCTGTGAACTCCTAGCTATCGTGACACTCTGTTCCAGCAAATCAAAAACAAAAGCTGTGAACTCCTAGCTATCGTGACACTCTGTTCCAGCAAATCAAAAACAAAAGCTGTGAACTCCTAGCTATCGTGACACTCTGTTCCAGCAAATCAAAAACAAAAGCTGTGAACTGCAAGCTCAGAAATCAAACGATTTCACTGCAGCTCTTAAAAATATGAATTCACTCAGGCTGAGCTGAGACCATGCCTGACATAGGGTGCTTTGGGCAGATTTATTGACAAAAATATCAAATATTGAGTGATGGAGGCGTGCTGAAAACATGGCCTGAGGGGCAATGAGCTGCAAAACAAATAAAACGTAAAGAACTATCTGCTTTAAGAAAGAAACCCTGTTCAATGCTGTGCATTTTCTATTCTCATCCAGACGCACAGCCTGCATAATCACTTCTTTCTCTTTTTCCACATGACTGCCAAAGGAATATGGTACCTAATCAATCGCTCTGCTCACATGTTGAGGCACGTCCACTGAGTTACGGAAAGACTATGGAAATGTGGCAGCACATATCGATTCAGGCCACAGCCTAAAAGCAGCAGTACCTCCAAGGCTCCTGTTCACCCTCCATCTGACTCAACAACATTACCCCAATTAAAGATGCAGAATTAGAGGGAGTGTGGGAGGAGTACACTAAACATTGTGCTGCTGGTGAGCTCCCTCTATCTAATTTAAGGGGCTTCATTGGCATGCGAAACATATGTTTCCATTACCAAAGCAAGTGAAATAGATAATGAACAAAAGTGAAATAAACAATACAATATTAACAGTAAACATTACACAAAAGTTCCAAAAGAAAAGACATTTCAAATGTTGTAATGATGTGCAAATAGTTCAAGTACAAAATGGAACATAAATATAGGTTGTATTTACAAATGTTCTTCAAGGGTTGCCCTTTTCTTGTGGCAACAGGTCACAAATATTTATGCTGTGATTGCAAAAAAATTCCCCAATAGATATGTGAGTTTATCAAAATTGGATTTGTTTTCAAATTCTTTGTGGGTCTGTGTAATCTGAGGGAAATATGTGTCTCTAATATGGTCACACATTTGGCAGGAGTTTAGGAAGTGCAGCTCAGTTTCCACCTAATTTTGTGGGCAATGTGCCCATAGCCTCTTCTATTGAGAGCCAGGTCTGCCTACGGCGGCCTTTCTCAATAGCAAGACTATGCTGCTCACTGAATCTGTACATAGTCAAACACTTTTTAAATTTTGGGTCAGTCATGGTGGTCAGGTATTCTGCCACTGTGTACCCACTGTTTAGGGCCAAATAGCATTCTAGTTTGCTCTGTTTTTTTGTAAATTCTTTCCAATGTGTCAAGGAATTCTTTTTTTGTTTTCTCAAGATTTGGTTGGGTCTAATTGTGTTGCTGTCCTTTTAATTTTAATGGCATCGGACCGAGGCTCTGCATCTGTCCTCGTGCTCCTAGACCTTAGTGCTGCTTTTGATACCATCGATCACCACATTCTTTTGGAGAAATTGGAAACCCAAATTGGTCTACACAAACAAGTTCTGGCCTGGTTTAGATCTTATCTGTCGGAAAGATATCAGTTTGTCTCTGTGAATGGTTTGTCCTCTGACAAATCAACTGTAAATTTCGGTGTTCCTCAAGGTTCCGTTTTGGGACCACTATTGTTTTCACTATATATTTTACCTCTTGGGGATGTTATTCGAAAACATAATGTTAACTTTCACTGCTATGCGGATGACACACAGCTGTACATTTCAATGAAACATGGTGAAGCCCCAAAATTGCCCTTGCTAGAAGCATGTGTTTCAGACATAAGGAAGTGGATGGCTGCAAACTTTCTACTTTTAAACTCGGACAAAACAGAGATGCTTGTTCTAGGTCCCAAGAAACAAAGAGATCTTCTGTTGAATCTGACAATTAATCTTAATGGTTGTACAGTCATCTCAAATAAAACTGTGAAGGACCTCGGCGTTACTCTGGACCCTGATCTCTCTTTTGAAGAACATATCAAGACCATTTCAAGGACAGCTTTTTTCCATCTACGTAAACATTGCAAAAATCAGAAACTTTCTGTCCAAAAATGATGCAGAAAAATTAATCCATGCTTTTGTCACTTCTAGGTTAGACTACTGCAATGCTCTACTTTCCGGCTACCCGGATAAAGCACTAAATAAACGTCAGTTGGTGCTAAATATGGCTGTTAGAATCCTGACTAGAACCAAAACATTTGATCATATTACTCCAGTGCTAGCCTCTCTACACTGGCTTCCTGTCAAAGCAAGGGCTGATTTCAAGGTTTTACTGCTAACCTACAAAGCATTACATCGGCTTGCTCCTACCTATCTCTCTGATTTGGTCCTGCCGTACATACCTACACGTACGCTACGGTCACAAGACACAGGCCTCCTAATTGTTCCTAGAATTTCTAAGCAAACAGCTGGAGGCAGGGCTTTCTCCAATAGAGCTCCATTTTTATGGAACGGTCTGCCTACCCATGTCAGAGACGCAAACTCGGTCTCAACCTTTAAGTCCTTACTGAAGACTTATCTCTTCAGTGGGTCATATGATTGAGTGTAGTCTGGCCCAGGAGTGGGAAGGTGAACGGAAAGGCTCTGGAGCAACGAACCGCCCTTGCTGTCTCTGCCTGGCCGGTTCCCCTCTTCCCACAGGGATTCTCTGCCTCTAACCCTATTACAGGGGCTGAGTCACTGGCTTACTGGGGCTCTCTCATGCCGTCCCTGGAAGGGGTGCGTCACCTGAGTGGGTTGATTCACTGATGTGGTCATCCTGTCTGGGTTGGCGCCCCCCCTTGGGTTGTGCCATGGCGGAGATCTTTGTGGGCTATACTCAGCCTTGTCTCAGGATGGTAAGTTGGTGGTTGAAGATATCCCTCTAGTGGTGTGGGGGCTGTGCTTTGGCAAAGTGGGTGGGGTTATATCCTTCCTGTTTGGCCCTGTCTGGGAGTGTACTCAGATGGGGCCACAGTGTCTCCTGACCCCTCCTGTCTCAGCCTCCAGTATTTCTGCTGCAGTAGTTAATGTGTCGGGGGGCTAGGGTCAGTTTGTTATATCTGGAGTACCTCTCCTGTCCTATTCGGTGTCCTGTGTGAATCTAAGTGTGTGTTCTCTAATTCTCTCTTTCTCTCTCTCTCGGAGGAGGACCGGAGCCCTAGGACCATTTGATTTGATTTGATTTGTCCTGGGGCTCTGTGGGGTCCGTTTGTGTTTGTGAACACAAACAGACCAGCTTGCTTAGGGGGCTCTTCTCCAGGTTAATTTCTCTGTAGGTGATGGCTTTGTTATGGAAGATTTGGGAATCACTTATTTTTTGGTAGTTGTAGAATTTAACGGCTCTTTTCTGGATTTTGATAATTAACGGGTATCGGCCTAATTCTGCTCTGCATGCATTATTTGGTGTTTTACGTTGTACACAGAGGATATTTTCTGCATGCAGAGTCTCAATTTGGTGTTTGTCCCATTTTGTGTTTGCCACCTTGGTTGGTGAGCAGAATCCAGACCTCACAACCATAAAGGGCAATGAATTCTATAACTGATTCAAGTATTTTTAGCCAGATCCTAATTGGTATGTCGAATTTTATGTTCCTTTTGATGGCATAGAAGGCCCTTCTTGCCTGGTTTCTCTGATCGTTCACAGCTTTGTGGAAGTTACCTGTGGCGCTGATGTTTAGGCTGAGTAATGTAAAAGTGTCAAGAAAAAGTTTGTGAACCCTTTGGAAATACCTTGATTTCTGCATAATTTGGTCATGAAATTTGATCTGATCTTTATTTAGGTCACAACAATAGACAAACAAAGTCTGCTTAAACTAATAACACACACATTTTACGTTTTCATGTCTTTATTGAACACACCATGTAAACATTCACAGTGCAGGGTGGGAAAAGTACGTGAAACCTTGGATTTAATAACTGGTTAACCCTCCTTTGGCAGGAATAACCTCAACCAAACGTTTTCTGTAGTTGCGGATCAGACCTGCACAACGGCCAGGAGGAATTTTGGACCATTCATCTTTACAAAACTGTTTCAGTTCGGCAATATTCTTGGGATGTCTGGTGTGAACTGTTCTCTTGACGTCATGCCACAGCATCTCAATCGGGTTGAGGTCTGGACTCTGACTGGGCCACTCCAGAAGGCATATTTTCTTCTGTTGAAGCCAATTCTGTTGTTGATTTACTTCTGTGTTTTGGGTCATTGTCCTGTTGCATCACCCAACTTCTGTTGAGCTTCAATTGGCAGACAGATAGCCTAACATTCTCCTGCAAAATGGCTTGATACACTTGGGAATTCATTTTTCTGTCGATGATAGCAAGCTGTCCAGGCCCCGAGGCAGCAAAGCAGCCCCAAACCATGATTCTCCCTCCACCATACTTTACTGTTGGGATGAGGTTTTGATGTAGGTGTGATGTGCCTTTTCTACACACATAGTGTTGTGTGTTCCTTCCAAACAAATCAACTGTAGTTTCATCTGTCCACAGAATATTTTGCCAGTAGCGCTGTGGAACATCCAGGTGCACTGTTTCAAACTTCAGACGTGTAGCAAAGTTTTTTGGGGACTGCAGTAGCAACAGTGCTGAACTTCCTCCATTTAAAGACAATTTGTCTTTTCATGGACTGATAAACATCAAGGCTTTTAGAGATACTTTTATAACCCTTTCCAGCTTAATGCAAGTCAACAATTGTTAATCTTAGGTCTTCTGAGATGTCTTTTGTTCGAGGCATGGTTCACAACAGGAAATGCTTAGCAAACTCAAATTTTGTGAGTGTTTTTTATAGGGCAAGGTAGCGCTAACCGACATCTCCAATCTCGTTTCATTAATTGGACTCCAGGTTAGCTGACTCCTGACTCCAATTAGCTTTTGGAGAAGTCATTAGCCTATGGGTTCACATACTTTCACACTGTGAATGTTTAAATGATGTATTCAATATAGAAAAAGAAAAATACAATACTTTGTGTGTTATTAGTTTTAAGCACACTATGTTTGTCTATTGTTGTAACTTAGATGAAGATCAGATCAAATTTGATGACCAATTAATGCAGAAATCCAGGTAATTCCAAAGGGTTCACATAGTTTGTTCTTGCACTCTCTCTCTCTCTCTCTCTCTCTCACACACACACACACACACACACACACACACACACACACACACACACACACACACACACACACACACACACACACAGAGAGAGAGGGCGGACGGTGGTATCCTGGATATGTTATTCTCCAGCTCTTGGTCCACAGCCTGCTTTTGGCAGTCTTTCTCTCAGAGGACTGCAGTACAGTAATTTACTATAGTTTAGTGTAGCTGCAGCAGGGTTATGCAGCAGTTCCACTGTCCCCACAGACCTTCTGTGCTAAGACTAGTACCTCAAGTGAACTTGTCAGCTGTGAAGCTGTGAGGCTGTGAGGCTTGCATGAGAGGTTACAAGGTATCATTTATAGCCATGGCTGAATACAAGCTTGAAAGACCAAGGTCATCATAATGAACATGAAAGTCCCTACCATAACTGTGAAGGTGTTGTATAGAACATCCCTGAATACAGAGATATACAGGCTTCTAGCAAGGATCTGGACATCTCTATTGAACTACAGGCAAAAGAGAGAATGTTAGCAAAAAGCCCCCTCACCACGTCACCGTCCCCTTGATTAGAGGCACAAACAGCGTTGAGCCCAAGAGACTAGCAAGTTCCCAGGAGAAGGGCCCTTATACACAAGCCATCAATGGCATGTGCAGCGATTGGTACTGTTATTGGGTCATTCCACCAATTCGGTGCCTTTTGAGAAAAATACTATAGTTAGTGCCTATTAAGTGCCAAATAAAGTAACAGGGTTGATCGTAACAGGGTTGACGATTTCATCCAAAATCAGCCATAAATTCCCCTGTGACAGGGGGAATGGAAGCTTGTTGTGTGCAACAGGGAGATGCAATTGAATGCAAGCTTCACCAAAAATGCAATTGTAGAACATTTCTAGCTGTCTATCTATGGGTAACAGGGTTGATGTTGTGTTATGTACTCCCTGTTCACCCACGACTGCGTGGCCACGCACGCCTCCAACTCAATCATCAAGTTTGCGGACGACACAACAGTGGTAGGCTTGATTACCAACAACGACGAGACGGCCTACAGGGAGGAGGTGAGGGCCCTCGGAGTGTGGGGTCAGGAAAATAACCTCACACTCAACGTCAACAAAACTAAGGAGATGATTGTGGACTTCAGGAAACAGCAGAGGGAACACCCCCCTATCCACATCGATGGAACAGTAGTGGAGAGGGTAGCAAGTTTTAAGTTCCTCGGCATACACATCACAGACAAACTGAATTGGTCCACTCACACAGACAGCATTGTGAAGAAGGCGCAGCAGCGCCTCTTCAACCTCAGGAGGCTGAAGAAATTTGGCTTGTCACCAAAAGCACTCACAAACTTCTACAGATGCACAATCGAGAGCATCCTGGCGGGCTGTATCACCGCCTGGTACGGCAACTGCTCCGCCCTCAACCGTAAGGCTCTCCAGAGGGTAGTGAGGTCTGCACAACGCATCACCGGGGGCAAACTACCTGCCCTCCAGGACACCTACACCACCCGATGTTACAGGAAGGCCATAAAGATCATCAAGGACATCAACCACCCGAGCCACTGCCTGTTCACCCCGCTATCATCCAGAAGGCGAGGTCGGTACAGGTGCATCAAAGCTGGGACCGAGAGACTGAAAAACAGCTTCTATCTCAAGGCCATCAGACTGTTAAACAGCCACCACTAACATTGAGTGGCTGCTGCCAACACACTGACACTGACACTGACTCAACTCCAGCCACTTTAATAATGGGAATTGATGGGAAATGATGTAAATATATCACTAGCCACTTTAAACAATGCTACCTTATATAATGTTTACATACCCTACATTATTCATCTCATATGCATATGTATATACTGTACTAGATATCAGCTACTGTATCTTGCCTATGCTGCTCTGTACCATCACTCATTCATATATCCTTATGTACATATTCTTTATCCCCTTACACTGTGTATAAGACAGTAGTTTTGGAATTGTTAGTTAGATTACTTGTTGGTTATTACTGCATTGTCGGAACTAGAAGCACAAGCATTTCGCTACACTCGCATTAACATCTACTAACCATGTGTATGTTACAAATAAAATTTGATTTGATTTGATTTGATTTGAGTTATGCTCGACACGCTCAGTTTCCCAGCACAAAACACCAGAAAAGGGCAAAAAAATTGTAGAACCAGCGCACCTGCATTTACTCAATGATTGTTCAATGTTTCTAAAACCAAACCATTTTAAATTAAAAAAGGAATATTTTAAACATATTAAAATGAGAGTTCAGTTCATGTAACAGGGTTGACCTTAAAATGAGGGACAGACCTAAACGAATCACTATTTCTTTCATGTGATTCATCTTCAGAAATTACTTTTTAGCTAGGGCTTTACAGTGATGGTGAACCTTGGACACATTCTGGAATGAAGTCTTCCTAGATGTGACACGGTTGACAGAGCTTTAGAAAGCCTTAATTCATATTAACATTTAGATGTATTCATTTCTCCATGTCGTCTGTATTGAAGGGAGATTAATTTAACATAACAGGCTTTTAAAATTCAATATTAGTGCACAATTTCTACCTAAAATACAAAAAGGCACTTATTTCATGGAACGACCCTATTGCGACAGTACCTCCTGCTGTCCTTCAGAAACTCTCCCCCTCTCCGCCAGGAGATGGAGGCCCTTGGGGACGCATGGGGACGGCACTCCATTATCACCTCACCCCCTCTCTGGATCAGCATGGACTTCTTCACAAGACTCTTGGAGAAGTCAGGTGCCGAGGCTGCATGGGGAACAGAACAAACCCTGTTGAAACCATTCTGTTCTCTTTGACGAGGCAGTGGCACAGCAGCTAGCTACCGTATGTATGCATCAGCCAAACTGTCAAACGCATCATAGTCAATTATAAAAATGTAATTTCATGACTTTCTTTATCAATTATGTAAATGTGGCTAAAAACCATGGCTCAGCTGATATTCACTTTCTGTTAATTTCTACTGACAGCGTTAGTACATGTCTTAACCTTGCTGTGTCTCTGGCTTCAGCTTTTTCAAAGAAGACAAAACAAATACTACAGACTAGTGTCATCCAGATATACTTACCTACAACCTTGAGTTCAGCGCTGGCATAGATGGCTCCATGTTCGTTCTCTGCCAGGCACTGGTACATCCCAGAGTCCAACAGGTTGATCCTGGATATGGCCAATCGTCCACCTTCTAAAAGTATCCTGTCCTGGTAACAAGAGACATACACCCTCAATAACACATCTCAGTATAGGATGTGTGATGTGTGATAACACTCCAATTATAAACTGAGTGGTTCAAGCCCTGAATGCTGATTGGCTAACAGCCGTGGTATATCACGGGTATGACAAAACATGTATTTTTACTGCTAAGATTACTTTGGTAGCCCGTTTATAATAGCAATACGGCACTTCGGGGGGTTGTGATATATCGCCAATATACCACGGCTAAGGGATGTATCCAGGCATATATACAATACCTCCTCGGGCCTTGTTGCTTAAATATACAGTACCAGTCAAAAGTTTGGACACCTACTCACTCAAGGGTTTTTCTTTATTTTTACCATTTTCTAGATTGTAGAATAATAGTGAAGACATCAAAACTATGAAATGACACATATGGAATCATGTAGTAAGCAAAAAAGTGTTAAAGATTCTTTAAAGTAGCCACCCTTTGCCTTGATGACAGCTTTGCACACTCTTGGCATTCTCTCAACCAGCTTCACCTGGAATGCTTTTCCAAAAGTCTTGATGGAGTTCCACACATATGCTGAGTACTTGTTGGCTGCTTTTCCTTCACTCTGCGGTCCAACTCATCCCAAACAATCTAAATTGGGTAGAGGTCAGGTGATTGTGGTGGCCAGGGCCCAGACTCACAAAACAATTATTACGCAAAAACTTAAGCTGCTTAAGAAAAAAATAAGAAGTTCATAAGATAATTCGTAAGTGCAATTCCTCAACAATTTTTTAAGATTTAATGATTTTCTTACAAACTCCTCCAATATCTTCCTACGTATCATCTTAAGATCTTTGTTGCTAGGCAACTGATTTAGCTAGCTAGCTAGCAATGGCAATCATGTTAGCACATTTTCAACTGAGATTACTATTCTAAAACATGTTCTTGGGTTTTAAATAATAAATACTGACACTTTCAGATGAAGTTTGTGTGAATTAAACATGTTCAATTTCTTTCATGAGATTGTTCTCTCACTGTCCTGAGTTTAAGACAAGGGTTTAGCCATCTTGGAATTTAAAGAACATTTCCAATAACTTAATTTTCAAGAATCTAACTTCATCTTAACTTTTTGCTTAAGGAGAAACATAAGAAATAGCGCAAGAGAATTTCCAATAACCTTTTGGAGGAATAGCAACTTAGCTTAACTTTCTCCTTAAGTTTATAGTTAAGAAGACCTTTCTTCTTAACTGCCATTTTTTCTTTAAGGTTTGTGAATCTGGCCCCAGGTAAATGATGCAGCACTCCATCACTCTCCTTCTTGGTCAAATATAGTGTTATATAAAAAATAGTGTTTTGGGACAATGTCCTGTTGAAAAACAAATCATAGTCCCACTAAGCGCACACACGGAACACAGGGAACCACACATGCAGAGATCATATGTTCACCTACTCTGCATCTCACAAAGACACAGCGGTTGGAACAAAAATCTCAAATTTGGACTCAGACCAAAGGACAGATTTACACCGGTCTAATGTCCATTGCTCGTGTTTCTTGGCTCAAGCAAGTCTCTTCTTCTTATTGGTGTCCTTTAGCGTGGTTTCTTTGCAGCAATTCAACCATGAAGGCCTGATTCATGCAGTCTTCTCTGAACAGTTGATGTTGAGATGTGTCTGTTACATGAACTCCATTAAGCATTTATTTGTGCTGCAATTTCTGAGGCTGTTGACTCCAATTAACTTATCATCTGCAGCAGAGGTAACTCTGGGTCTACCTTTCCTGTGGCAGTTATCATGAGAGCCAGTTTCATCATAGCACTTGAAAGTTCTTGAAATGTTCCTTAAAGTAATGATGGACTGTCATTTCGCTTTGCTTATTTGAGCTTTTATCAAATAGGGCTCTCTTCTGTATACCACCCCTACCTTGTTACAACACAACTGATTGGCTCAAAGAAAATAAATTACACAAATGAACTAGAAACACCTGTTAATTGAAATGCATTCCAGGTGACTACCTCATGAAGCTGGTTGAGAGAATGCCAAGAGTTGTCAGCTGTCATCAAGGCAGAGGGTGGCTACTTTGAAGAATCTCCCAACTCAAATCTATTTTGATTTGTTTAACACTTTTTTGGTTACTACATCATGTGTCTTCACTATTACTCTACAATGCAGAAAATAGTAGAAATAAAGAAAAACCCTTGAATGAGTATAAGGGCCCAAAGGTTTGAGTTTGACTGGTACTGCACACTGAGTATAGAAAACATTAGCATAGAATGACCTGGTAAATCCAGGTGAAAGCTATGATCCTCTATCGATGTCACGTGTTAAATCTACTTCAATCAGTGTAGATGAAAGTGTGGAGACAGGTTAAAGAAGGATTTATAAGCAATTGAGAAAATGTAGACATGGATTGTGTATGTGTGCCTTTCAGAGGGTGAATGGGCAAGACAAAATATTTAAGTGCCTTTGAACGGAGTATGGTAGCAGGTGCCAGGTGCAGCGGTTTGAGTTAATAACTACAAGGCTGCTGGGTTTTTCACGCTCAAAAGTTTCCTGTGTGTATCAGTTTTATATGCACTGTAATATCTCTGATGATTGTAATATCTCTGATGATTGTGTGTGACCTTTGCAGCAAACTTTGATGGGTAGAATTCTGAAAATAAAATTGGCTTAATGTTTGATCTCATGTCTTTGATCTGAGATGAAAAGGGGTCTTAAGATGGTTAGACTAGTTCTTAATGGGATTGCACAATTACACATTAAACTTCTGTAGTCATTCTCACCTCCAACACCAGGGGCTCCCCGTTCTTCAGCCATCTGTACACGGGTTTAGGTTTACCGCTCGCCCTACACTCCCACTGAAGATTAGCCTCGATAGCCATATGAGCATCTTTTAACGTCTGGACCCAGTGCAGATGTTCAACATCTGTAGAATAAATATCACAATTTAGTTTCAAAATGTCAGCATCTATATTGACAGTTCTAATGCAAAACTGGTCTTTATTGGCCTAAATCATTCAATAATTAATGACACAAAGAATAGCTGTATGATAGAGCTGAAAGCTGGGTTGAAAGCTGGGACCAACTGGGTTGTGGCAGTGTTCAAGTTGGCAAGACAGCGACTTAGCCACTTCAGAATGACTAAACAAAAAGGTTAATTGGTACACATTAATTCCAGATTATCCTGTCTTTATAATGCCCTTTCATAGAGTGAGCAAAAGGTTTTCCAGGCCTGACTTATGACCAAAATGTATCCATAATTTATGGACCAGATATTTTAATTAGACTTGATTAGCTAAACATTGACAAAGGACAGATAAAATCATTAGCATTCAAACAATGTGTTAGTTATTATTAGTTATATTTCATGTTAAGAATTTAAAGTTGAAAACAACTTATTGCTTTTAATCAATTTATTATTATTATAGTATATTAAGAAGCAGCTACAAGGATGGGAAATAAAGTTAAAGGTCCCGAAAAGTAATTCTGACCCCCATGTAAAATAGACTTTTGAGTGACTAAAATATCCCCCATAGTATTTGTTTTGTTTAGAAATGAGCAATATTTGAGATTAATTTTTTCTCTCTCATGGATAACTACCAGGAAGTTGGAAAGACAGGCTGAGTGGACAGGGAGCTTAAATTCATGATTTCTCCTTGAACGACAGCTCTTTGAAACGCCTATGTCAAGCAACTTGGATGCAGTGTTGCAGCAAAATAATCTCAAGCTAATTTGGTGATACACAAAGCAAGTCAAACAACAACGAAATTGCATCAATGATGTAATGTTTTATACATCTCCCTTTTGTCTCTTGTGATATGGTTTACGGCAGCGCTGATGGATGTGTTGACTTGAAAACTGCGTCGGAGTTTTGCACTACCCTCCCCCCAATTGTTTCATGCTGGCTGAAGACCTAGCTAGCCAGTAACTAGCTAACACCAGACACAGACGAAAGGGGACACATCTTTGTCATAGATGAATGGGGTAAACTTTTAATTAGATTTGACACCCTATGGACACATTTTGACATCAGTAGAGTAGCTATCTAGTTATATATAACCACGCTCCTCTGCAAACACGCCTTCTCCGTTGTTGGTTACAAGGCGGTACTTATTTATATTAGGTACGAGAATATCATTTTACCACTGCTGTATTGAAATGAGATGGTTAAGGTGATGTTACCATATCCCCTTAATAATCCCGCCTCCTGAATCTAAGTATTTGACAGGGGGGTGGGGTCCAGTGACTTTATGATCACTTTATCAATGTAGAAGCAAAAGTAAATTTTCATACTTTGGTCATCATACTTTGATCTGGTTTCATCCAATTTCATGAAAAACATGATTTGGACTGTTCATAACCTTCTGTACAGTTCAATTCATTATCACATATCACAAAAGCAACATACAATTGTTAATTTATATATATTGTGAGCGATCATACTCTGGAATATGAGTTGCCCCTTGGCGATGTTTTTTCCTCTGGAGTTCTCTGCAACACACTCATATGCACCAGCATCCTCCGGTCTGAAATATGGTATTTCCAGGACCCCATTGGAATGGTTGATTTTCATCTTGCCAGGGAGGGGATTCCCATCTGTTCTCCTCCATGTGATGGCAGGCACTGGGCTGGAGAGGTCAGGTAGTAAAGGTCACCACAGCCACATGCTTGATACTGACACTTAGTATTAAGACATTACCTGCCAGACATAGATACAGTGCCTAGTGAAAGTCTACACACCACTTGCAGTCACATTTTGCTGCTTTACAGTCAAATCTAAAAAGGGATCACATTAGATGTTTTCCCTACATATCTATACAACCTACTCTACATTTTCAAAGTGAAAGAAAGATATAACATTTTCCAAATTAATAATAATTTAAAACATTGAAATGACTTGATGTCTTCACACCCCAGAGTTAATACTTGGTGGAGGCACCTTTGGCAGCTGTGGATCATTTGAAATAATATTCTACTTTCGCAACTCTTAGGGGAATATACTGCATGTCCATTGTTTTTGTAAAAATGGCTCATGTTCAGTACATTTGGTTGGGAATCATTGATAGACAGCAATATTCAAATTGTGTCTCTGATTTTCAAGCAGATTTAACTCATAGACTAGACCACTCAGAAACACTCAACACATGATGCTCCCTGTCACCAGCAGGGACTGGGGAGTATGTTAGGATCAAAATAAATATGCTAGCAGCAAAGCCCTGGTAAAACTGTTGAGGAAAACCTGCCACAGTCTTTTGAAAACCTAACCCTTGGATAGAGTTGTATTTTTCTGTGGGACAATTACACAAATTGTAATGCCAAAAACACACCAGAATGGCTATCTAAGAGGCGTTGAGTGTTCCTGAATGGTCCAGTCACTGTCCTGACTTATATCTGCTTAAGAAATCACTGACAAGTTTCAAATATTGCTGTTCATCAATGATCCAACCAAATTTACTGAGCTTGAGCAATTTTGACAAGAACAATGGATAAGTTGTGCCAGGTTGGTAATCTTATTCAAAATTATTCACAGCTGTAATGGCTGCCAAAGGTGTTTCCACCAAGAATTAAGTCTGGGGTGTGAAGAAATGCGCAATCAAGACATCCTCATTTTGTATTTCTTAGTAATGTCTAAATGTTTCCCTAATTTTTCATTCACTTTGAAAATGTGGAGCAGGTTGTGTAGATCAATAGGGAAAACAATACATTTTTAGATGTAATTTTAAGGCAGAAAAATGTGACGACTGTGCAAGGGGTGTGTATACTTTCACTAACAACAGTATCTAACAGTGGTGTGTGCCATGGGATAAGTGTGCCATCTCTGGCCATGACTAACAGAGTACAATCTCAGAATATTTCATTGCATATGCAGACTACGTGATGCTGCTATAGTGTTCTAGATAATGATCCCAGTTAAGACTTACTTTCCTAAGGCGAAGCATTCCAGTTTCACTGATGATCCTTTGGTAACATGAAGACTTTCTGGGAACTGAACTTCGATCTTTGGCTCATACTCTGCCATTACAGCTGTGTGAGGTGAAAGAAAATCAAATTCATTCAAACCAAGTGAACATGGTGTTCTATAATTCTAATTAAATGCAAGACCTGTGGCACAGGACAGGATGGTAGAGGGCAAGCCTGCATGTTGATATGCTTTAGAGCAATACTTTGTTCAGGGGTTGTATGACTTTGGATAACATCTCTGCTCCAGCTCAAATCTTAAGTGGCACACACTGTATAATCAGCAGTAATGAGGTTGAGGTGAATCTCCCTGTGCAGCATGTATGTATGTATGTATGTATGTATGTATGTATGTATGTATGTATGTATGTATGTATGTATGTATGTATGTATGTATGTATGTATGTATGTATGTATGTATGTGTGTGTGTGTATGTGTGTGTGTGTGTGTGTATGTGTGTATGTGTGTGTGTGTGTGTGTGTGTGTGGCTGCACTCTGCATATGTAAATGTTTAAATGTTTCTTTTCATGCAGAGAGAGAGAGCGTTTCAGACCCACAGCTCTGTAGAGTGTGAATACTGCACAACCCACTCCTGAGCAGCAGAAAAACAAACAGATGACTGATTTTATCTCCTTAGCTTTCACTCCCCGCAACGGCACAGGCAAGTTCAGCGTGCAGGATGAGCAGGAGCCAGTGGAGCATGCTTACCGTCCCTGCGCAGCTCCACAGGGGTGGGCGAGCTGTAAACGGTGGCGTTGGTCATCATGTTCCTCACCACACACGTGTAGTTCCCCACATCGGAGGCCTCCACTTTGGCGATGTACAGGTTGCCAGTCCTCTGGGAGACGAAGCGACGTTTATCCAGCAGCAGGAAACTTGGGCGTCCGTTGAAAACCCATGAGTATTTGATCTCTACAGAGGAAGAGCACAGACAGTAACCGCATAGGATCGTTGGTATTGACAAAGGAAGAGATACATGTTCCAATGACATTCCAAAATCTGCCAGTGTGGTGAAACTAAGAATAGACAAGAGATCAGGTTACATTTGTGTACCTGTACTGTAGCTATAAAAAAGGTGGAGACACAGTAGCTGAGTACAGTTTTCAAATGATAATATCAATGAAACATTGCACTTAGTGTGAGGTGCCAGATATTCCCATACCAGATATATGCAAACAGTTAATAATTCAATAATGCATCATTCAAATTGTTATGCTTAACATGGCTGAACCTTGCCCTTTTCACATCTCTAAGCATCCCAGAGAGTAAGCAGAGATTTGGATACGCTATTGAATTACATGTTCAGTTAGCCTCACATATTAAGGGTCAGTATTAAGGGTCAGTGCCACAGGCTTGTGCAGATCAAACAGAGGAGTAAGTTCAAAAACAATATCGAGAGAGAGAGAGAGAGAGAGAGAGAGAGAGAGAGAGAGAGAGAAAGAAAGAAAGAAAGATGAGAGAGATGAACGAGAGAAAGAGAGATGACGAGACAGCGACCAAGTCAGAGGGAGAGACAGACAGACAGAGAGAGACAGAGACGGAGACAGAGCGAGAGAGAGAGAGAGGAGGAGAGGGGGCATGTAGCAGCGGGATCTGAAGAAATTAATGTGAAATTAAGAGCTTGTTATTAGAGGTGTGGGGGACCAGGGAGAGTAGGATGGACTGGGGTATTAAAGCCACTCTGTGATCAGAAACACATTACATCCTGCAGTCAGTCTTTTGACTGGACAGTAAAACATACCATTGCTTCCTTCTGGGAAACAGTGAATTCAGATCATCAGTGGTTCTGCTAACGGGTTGTGGTCTCACAACAATAGATGACTCGCAGGCACATAATCTTATGTTCTCGGACAGAATTTAACTCTGAACATAGACCATTATAGACCACATAATACTGAACACAGACCGTTTTAGACCACATAACACTGATTGATCAAAGTTGCATCAAATGACATGTAATCTTTCTATGTTTACAGGTAAATGTATTTCTGTACAAGCATTAACTTGCATTCATTTGGTTTGACATTACAGCAACTTATGGCAGAAAACAAAAAAACATGTTTGCTTGGATGTTGTTAGGTTCTAATTCTCAGAGTGAAAACTCTACGGACACTATGAAAGATTAACCAAGTTTATTCTTCCCAGAGGATCAATACAGCTGCATTAGACAATGATATTTCACCCTTCCTCCCAAGCAGATGCATCTCTGTTGCTAGACAGAACCTGAGTGATATCTGTTCTTCCTCACTTCATCTGACCTCTACCCCAAAGTGCTCACTCCTCTTATCAATGCCTGCCACATGTGATGGCTTTCTCTGCACGGACTATATACCTTCCTCCTACAGATAACCATTAACCTCTGGTGTAGACCCTCTAAACCTAAGCACTCAATATTTCAATAGGATACCTGATAATTAACCCTATCCCAAGTTTAGGAGTAAGTACCCAGAATCCATCAATCTAAAATCCACAGTCATTGTTTTCCAATTGAAGCGTTGATTCTTTTAGCAAACACTCTGATCGAAAGCAACTTACAGCAAGGAGTGCATACATTTCCATACTGGCCCCCAGTGGGAACTGAACACAGAACCCTGGCATTGCAAGCACCATTCTCAACCAACTGAGCCACACGGGACTTCCTTTCAAATCCACCTGAAGACAGCAGCACTGTGTAACAAAATCCAATAAAATGTGTGACAATGGTCTATCTGGAAAAAAAAGCTTGAAAATGTCAAATAAAGAGATGAAGGCATTTTGGGAAAAGGAGGGCAAATTGCAAAACGGTACAGTTCGAATCCCTTGTGGCCATTGATTCATTTAGAAACAGAGTTGAGAGTCTGCTAATCAGCACCACACAGACACGGAGCAGACTCACAGCTGTGCCACGGGATAACGCCCCCCTCCCCAGACACACCAGCCACCAGGAGCCTTTATTACCCACGTATACCCAGGCTACACTGAAAAAACCTGCCGCTAGGAAGTGGAGCACCGGAGGCTTTACAGATGACAGCATGGTCGCGGCTCACATGGGGGAAAGTCAGCTTGAGGCCATGACGTGTGAGGGTATGAACTATGGATGTGAAGGTATGAGTTTGGGGAGCGTTCACCTAGAGGAGTGGTGCTGCTACAGTCCAGTAGAAATGATAATAATAGCCAGTCCCACAGGAGAGGAAGAGAGAGGAAACAGGATATGAAAAGACTGAAAGACTAAGAGTAGTGAGAAGAAATAGTAGGCATGAGAACAAAAACATTTAACAGTGTCAGGGACAGATAGTGGGTATGACAGTAGGGAACAATAAGATGTGCAGGGTGTGACTAAGAGTGAAGCAGCATAGAGTCTGTGAGCTTTGAGGATACAAAGCATTATAGTACCTCCATTATGGGGTGGAGGGCCACACAGTAGCACCACAGCCTGGCCTTCTCTCACTGACACTGTGTTCCTGGGCTTTCTGCTGAAATTCTGTAGATCTGTGAGGAGGCAAAGACAAAAGGGCTTTTATTAGTTTCAGACTTCTATAGTAGAACAGCCTCTATTAGTGCAGTGATATTCTGGAGGACATTTTCATATTGAAGACCATTTTCCTCTCTATGCACTTTTATTATACCTCATCCACTTTAGTTCCCTGCTGATACCAACAGAGACGTGTGAACAGGGAGAGGCGTAAATGCGTAAATACCTTCCTCTAAACTGGATTTACAGATCACTTTCACTTTTCATTAAATGCTGCTGCCTTATAAGGAAAAACAAACAGCACTAGGGACCACAAACCTTTGAAAATATCATCCACATCCCAAGAGGGGACAGGCAAATATCACAAATAATAAAGTCATAACTCATCTCATCCAAGGCTTATCACCATTTAAATGAAAAGATCAAGTATGAACCCCCTACCTGCATGAATATAACAACCCCCTACCACCTGAGATTGGTTATAATTTCCCTAATGTAATGGGTTAGATTGGTTAATTAGCTAAGACTGGCAGTAAACCTGCATTGTAAAGTGAAACAATATAAATCAATGTTCTACTGACACATGAACAGCCAACCAGGCCTACCAATTAAGGATGGGACAACGATAAACAAGCAATCAGCAAGGAAGATCATCTCGGGGGACTTTTATTACTGGGTTAGTCTTAGTATCATCTCCGGAGATGTGAATATGTTGATGGATTTTTAGGATAACTTTAGTCTAAAATTATCTATCTTTTCACAAGCTATAGAGGGAGTGAATTTCAACAGTGCATTTGAGTGAGAGGAAGAGAAAAGTAGGCTTCCGTTGTTGAAATGCTCCAGACGATGTGCTCCTCAGGGTGTAACATTAAGCCAGTGTTAAAACCAACCTACGATTCAGACTTACACTAATCACTCATGGAGCTGCAGGCTTAGTGCATGTCAACATGGCAATTACCCCCAATAATGTCTCTTTTCAAATTACACCACAGAATGAGAGAAAAAACACTTTTTGTGTTCGTAACCTGAATGATTCGCTTATGCTGTACTCAGTTGTATGTCAAATCACAGCATATCGCACCTTCATTCGATGAGAAACAGAATGTGTCTAAGAAGGAGTAGTGGTCTAAATTCACTTGAATTGTTGTTTGTATTAGATAGAGGACTAGATGTACTCACATGCAAACTGCACCTTGGCCTCCCTGCTGATGATGGTTCCAAAGGTATTGGTAGCGATACACTGGTAAACCCCCCCATGATGTGTTGCATGAGGGTTATTGATCAACAGGTTTCCTTCAACCAGGTTATAGTTCAAATCCATGTCAATCTCTCTCCCATCAACCTTCCATCTGTAGAGCAACACACACAAACACAATTATTCATCACTATCATGTTTCTATATAACTGATGGAGTTTAGAAAATGGAGACAATATACACCAAAAGGATAAAACAGTCTTCTCAGTTGAAGATAGAGGGGAAAAAGAGGAAAGGTATGAAACGTTAAAGGGACAAACACCTACTTATAATATGGGGCTGGGTTCCCCTTTGCTTTACAATTGATGAACACCTTGTTGTCCTCAAACCTCAAGGGGAAAATGCTGTCACTTGGTTCTTGACTGAAGACGGGTCCATGGCGAGGGTTTCTCTCTGAGTGAAAGAGCACAACTGTTTTAGTTTTACCTTGCTGTTGACAACTATGCCTGAATGGTAAAAGCAATTCCCGAGGAGAATTACTGAGGCCAAATGATAAGTTGTATGAACCTAAACCCAATTATGTGCCAAATCGTTTCATTATACATAGAGTAGTCTTAGGCAACAAGAATAGCCCACAGTGTTGACATGAGCGAGGACAAATACTACACTGACACAAGAGGCCAATTAACTGATTACATTCTCTACACCCTGTAGCTCTGCATGCATATTATGACTCTTCAGTTTACAGAACACACTGACATATCCTAGTGTTTTCCTTCTTTCCATTTGAATTCTAACCAACGTGCAGTCTGTTGTTGGCATACCCATGGCACGCATGGCAGCTCAGTCAGGTCTGTTGTTTTGGTAAGCTGTAGCCAACACAACAATTCAACAGAGTAATTACCCCATGTTAATCTAATTAACTCCACTGAAATGTAGCTATCATTCCCACAATGGTTAAAGTCCCTTCCAACAGAACTAACAATCTTCACTATTCATACAGTAGGCTACAGTATCCTGGTGTAGACATACAGTAGGCTACAGTATCCTGGTGTAGAGACATACAGTAGGCTACAGTGTCCTGGTGTAGAGACATACAGTAGGCTACAGTATCCTGGTGTAGAGACATACAGTAGGCTACAGTATCCTGGTGTAGACACACAGTAGGCTACAGTGTCCTGGTGTAGAGACATACAGTAGGCTACAGTATCCTGGTGTAGAGACATACAGTAGGCTGCAGGATCCTGGTGTAGACACACACAGTGTAGAGACATACAGTAGACTACAGTATCCTTGTGTAGAGACATACAGTAGACTACAGTATCCTAGTGTAGACACACAGTAGGCTACAGTATCCTGGTGTAGAGACATACAGTAGGCTACAGTATCCCGGTGTAGAGACATACAGTAGGCTACAGTATTCTGGTGTTGACATACAGTATGGTACAGTATCCATGATGTTGAGACATACAGTATGGTACAGTATCCTGGTGTAGAGACATACAGTAGGCTACAGTATCCTGGTGTAGAGACATACAGTAGGGTACACTATCCGGTGTTGAGACATACAGTAGGCTACAGTATCCTGGTGTAGAGACATACAGTATGGTACAGTATCCATGATGTTGAGACATACAGTATGGTACAGTATCCTGGTGTAGAGACATACAGTAGGCTACAGTATCCTGGTGTTGAGACATACAGTAGGCTACAGTATCCCGGTGTAGAGACATACAGTAGGCTACAGTATTCTGGTGTTGACATACAGTATGGTACAGTATCCATGATGTTGAGACATACAGTATGGTACAGTATCCTGGTGTAGAGACATACAGTAGGCTACAGTATCCTGGTGTAGAGACATACAGTAGGGTACACTATCCGGTGTTGAGACATACAGTAGGGGACACTATCCGGTGTTGAGACATACAGTAGGGGACACTATCCCGGTGTTGAGACATACAGTAGGGGACACTATCCCGGGGTTGAGACATACAGTAGGATACACTATCCTGGTGTTGAGACATACAGTAGGGTACACTATCCTGGTGTTGAGACATAGAGTAGGGTACACTATCCTGGTGTTGAGACATACAGTAGGGTACACTATCCTGGTGTTGAGACATACAGTAGGGTACACTATCCTGGTGTTGAGACATACAGTAGGGTACACTATCCTGGTGGCTTTTCACAGCTACAGTCACATTTTCTTATGTCCCCTTTGAAAATCACCTGTTTTTTTATTTTTATTTCATATGGTCTCTAACCTTGACGACTAGGACAAAGAGATGTAGTCCCTCCCGCATCATCACCCTAATGAGAGTTTGGGGGAGAAGCATCGCCTAAGGTGAAGGCCTCCTTTTTTTTACCAGCCTCGAAGGGAGGTGCTTCATTTCCCGATGTGCTTTAAATGAAATAAATTAATGAACCTTTTATAGCTGGACTATTCGACCTGGGAAAAGCTTCATGTAAGTTTGAGAGAAGTCACCCTGGCTTGCAGTCACCCTCCTCAAACTAAACATGCACACTGAATATAAATTATACATGCCTGTATGTAAATGCAAGCTCAATGATGGGTAAAATACATAAACTTTGACTTCTTCACATTCCGTCACCCCCTCCTCCTCATTCCGTCATCCCCTCCTCCTCATTCCGTCATCCCCTCCTCCTCATTCCGTTACCCCCTCCTCCTCATTACGTCATCCCCTCCTCCTCATTCCGTTACTCCCTCCTCCTCATTCCGTCATCCCCTCCTCCTCATTCCGTCATCCCCTCCTCCACATTCTGTCACCCCCTCCTCCTCATTCCGTCATCCCCTCCTCCTCATTCCGTCATCCCCTCCTCCTCATTCCGTTACCCCCTCCTCCTCATTCCGTCACCCACTCCTCCTCATTCCGTCACCCCCTCATCCTCATTCTGTCACCCCCTCCTCCATATTCCGTCACCCCCACCTCCTCATTCTGTCACCCCCTCCTCCACATTCCGTCACCCCCTCCTCATTTTCTTCCCCTCTCCTCATTCTGTTACCTCCTCCTCATTCTCTGTTTCCCTTTCCAGGCTGCCTAGATCCATAGGTGTCCCTGAGAAAGTGCTGACTTAAGACAAAATGCTAAATAAATGGAGATGGAAGAATAGGAAACAACACAATGGCCACCTGCTCCATACACTGTATAAATGTAAATACATTTGTCTGATGACTTGTAAACATTCGGCTTGACTTCCATTTATATCTGTCAGAAATGCCTGTCAACTTCAAACGCCTCCTATTTCTGTAGATAGTTCATAATACGCTAACAGTATTATGACATAACTGTGTGGGAGATACTCGGCTCTATTGAAACTCCAGAGCTCTGCCTTTACCAGGTCACTCAGGTGTAGGGAATAGGAATTCAGGTTAGCAATTGGGACCTTACAGTTAGTTGTGTGTTGAGTGTTGTGGCAGAGGGCGAGATATAGAAGGATAAGGAAGTGTTAATCCCATTGTACAAGGAGATACAGTACCAGTAAGAAGTGAGACATATGACATGAAGAATGAGAAATACAACATAGATTAGCAGCATAGAAACCATTGTGAGTTAATCACAAACTCTACAACTTTCACTTCAAGTGACACACGATTTAAAAAAAAACATTTTTTAACCAATGTTTAGAAACGGTATAATCTTTTCAAATGATATCATAAAAAAGACTGGTGGAGTTGTCACACATGCAGCTAACAAAAATATATGGAAATATCTGCTCTATCCAAAATTACAACTAGCTAATTGCAGCATTACCGCAAAAAATGGAAGGGGCAAGTGGAAGGGGGAGAAAGTAAGGAACTTGTCTGTCGGCCGTGTATTAAAGGCCAAAATTGGTTAAAGAAAATTGTGATAAATAAAAAAGATATACCAGTTTGATTTAAGGACTAAAAAATTGACAGCTGTGCCATACAGATTGCATAACAGTTGGGAAGAGATTTTTGATGTACCGATTCCATGGCACATGGTTCATGAACTGACACCTAAAACAACGCCGGATTCAAAAAATTTACATTTAAATTATACAAAAATCTTGCAACCAATAGAATGTTATATATATGGAGGCAACAACCATCCCAGCTCTGCAGATTTTGCTGCGAAGAGACAGAATCATTAGATCATTCGTTTTGGTACTGTCCTTCACTAGCTTGTTTTTGGTCGCAGGTTCAGGAATGGCTGAAGAATTTACCTTGAGCTAACTCTGCAAATAGCACTACTGAGTGATTTAAAAAGTCAGTCAATCGATCAATTATATAACAATACTATTAGCAAAAATGTTTATGTTTAATTTACAATCTGTAGAAACTTTGAGAATAGAAAGGTTCACAACTTTTGTGAAACACAACAGCACAGTAGAAAAAATATGTGGAAATGGAAATCAAAACGGGGCGGTCTTCAGAGATAGATGAGAGGGGTTGAGGGATTGGACTAAAAACAAACCTAAGATAACTAATGTAATATATACTGTACAGACACTGTAAAGTCCATGGAGAATAAGAACACCTCCTCCCAGCTGCCCACTGCACTGAAGACAGGAAACACTGTCACCACTGATAAATGCACCATAATTGAGAATTTCAATAAGCATTTTTCTACGGCTGGCCATGCTTTCCACCTGGCTACTCCTACCCCGGTCAACAGCACTGCACCCCCCAGAGCAACTCGCCCAAGTCTTCCCCATTTCTCCTTGTCCCAAATCCGTTCAGCTGATGTTCTGAAAGAGCTGCAAAATCTGGACCCCTACAAATCAGCCGGGCTAGACAATCTGGACCCTTTCTTTCAAAAATCATCTGCCGAAATTGTTGCCACCCCTATTACTAGCCTGTTCAACCTCTCTTTCGTGTCGTCTGAGATTCCCAAAGATTGGAAAGCAGCTGCGGTCATCCCCCTCTTCAAAGGGGGGGACACTCTTGACCCAAACTGCTACAGACCTATATCTATCCTACCATGCCTTTCTAAGATCTTCGAAAGCCAAGTCAACAAACAGATTACCGACCATTTCGAATCTCACCATACCTTCTCTGCTATGCAATCTGGTTTCAGAGCTGGTCATGGGTGCACCTCAGCCATGCTCAAGGTCCTAAACGATATCTTAACCGCCATCGATAAGAAACATTACTGTGCAGCCGGATTCATTGATCTGGCCAAGGCTTTCGACTCTGTCAATCACCACATCCTCATCGGCAGACTCGACCGCCTTGGTTTCTCAAATGATTGCCTCGCCTGGTTCACCAAGTACTTCTCTGATAGAGTTCAGTGTGTCAAATCGGAGGGTCTGCTGTCCGGACCTCTGGCAGTCTCTATGGGGGTGCCACAGGGTTCAATTCTTGGACCGACTCTCTTCTCTGTATACATCACTGAGGTCGCTCTTGCTGCTGGTGAGTCTCTGATCCACCTCAACGCAGACGACACCATTCTGTATACTTCTGGCCCTTCTTTGGACACCGTGTTAACAACCCTCCAGGCAAGCTTCAATGCCATACAACTCTCCTTCCATGGCCTCCAATTGCTCTTAAATACAAGTAAAACTAAATGCATGCTCTTCAACCGATCGCTACCTGCACCTACCCGCCTGTTCAACATCACTACTCTGGACGGCTCTGACTTAGAATACGTGAACAACTACACATACTTAGGTGTCTGGTTAGACTGTAAACTCTCCTTCCAGACCCATATCAAACATCTCCAATCCAAAGTTAAATCTAGACTTGGCTTCCTATTTCGCAACAAAGCATCCTTCACTCATGCTGCCAAACATACCCTTGTAAAACTGACCATCCTACCAATCCTCGACTTTGGCGATGTCATTTACAAAATAGCCTCCAATACCCTACTCAACAAATTGGATGCAGTCTATCACCGTGCAATCCGTTTTGTCACCAAAGCCCCATATACTACCCACCATTGCGACTTGTACGCTCTCGTTGGCTGGCCTTCGCTTCATACTCGTCGCCAAACCCACTGGCTCCATGTCATCTACAAGACCCTGCTAGGTAAAGTCCCCCCTTATCTCAGCTCGCTGGTCACCATAGCATCTCCCACCTGTAGCACACCCCCCAGCAGGTATATCTCTCTAGTCACCCCCAAAACCAATTCTTTCTTTGGCTGCCTCTCCTTCCAGTTCTCTGCTGCCAATGACTGGAACGAACTACAAACATCTCTGAAACTGGAAACACTTATCTCCCTCACTAGTTTTAAGCACCAACTGTCAGAGCAGCTCACAGATTACTGCACCGGTATATAGCCCACCTATAATTTAGTTTTCCCTACTGTATTTAATTAATTAATTTATTTTGCTCCTTTGCACCCCATTATTTTTATTTCTACTTTGCACATTCTTCCATTGCAAATCTACCATTCCAGTGTTTTACTTGCTATATTGTATTTACTTTGCCACCATAGCCTTTTTTTGGCTTTACCTCCCTTATTATCACCTCATTTGCTCACATCGTATATAGACTTGTTTATACTGTATTGTTGACTGTATGTTTGTTTTACTCCATGTGTAACTCTGTGTCGAACTGCTTTGCTTTATCTTGGCCAGGTCACAATTGTAAATGAGAACTTGTTCTCAACTTGCCTACCTGGTTAAATAAAGGTGAAATAAATAAATAAAATAAAATACTGTGTCTGTAAAATATATATATAGTATGTATAAGCTGGAAGTAGAAGCCTAAGTGTTGTTGTCCATTAGTTACTCCAATTAGGGGAGTGTTGTTAGGGTTAGGGAAAATGATATGAATCGCTGAAGTTGGAGACTTTTATCTCCCTCACCAACTTCAAACATCTGCTATCTGAGCAGCTAACCGATCGCTGCAGCTGTACATAGTCTATCGGTAAATAGCCCACCCAATTTACCTACCTCATCCCCATACTGTTTATATTTATTTACTTTTCTGCTCTTTTGCACACCAGTATCTGCAAAAGTATCTACCAGTAATTATTCGCCTACCTCCTCATGCATTTTGCACACAATGTATATAGACTCTTTTTATAGACCCTTTTTTTTCTACTGTGTTATTGACTTGTTAATTGTTTACTCCATGTGTAACTCTGTGTTGTCTGTTCACACTGCTATGCTTTATCTTGGCCAGGTCGCAGTTGTAAATGAGAACTTGTTCTCAACTAGCCTACCTGGTTAAATAAAGGTGAAAAAATAATATATATATATAGACATATATACACATACATACATCCACACACAATAATAATACCAGTGGTAAATCTCTAACAGCATGCATCCTGGGTGAGAATGGCATGATACTTTTTGAAGAGATAAGGAAAGGATAACACAGACATGTAAGAGATGAGTGTGCAGATCAGGTGTGGTATCAACGGCGACTTGGGGGCCATCTTACCAGCAAGGCAGACCTTGAGTGACAGAAGGATTAACAGTTCCCATGGCAACAACATCTTCAATTTCCAAGGTCAAAGATTTTCTTTTCTCCCATCCAATTGCCAGTGAGTAGAATATTTCCTGTGTAAACTCTGCTCCTTTTAGCTGTGGAAGGAGAAAAGATGAAATGGGCAATGCGGCAACAATCCTTTTGCAATATACACTGAGCCTGTTGAAAAACGCAACTGGAACTTGAGGAAAATCAGTGAGCCATTAACAATTCATTCATCTAATAAGCAGAGCCAAGACCCTGTGCCTGAGGGGCAGCTAGCAGCTTATCCATGGGAGATGATATTTGGTGTATACATTCTGCTGCTACAATATCTCCCCGGAGCACAAGTCAAGGGAGCGAGAAAAAAGATTCAAGGCTTACAGCAGCAACCGATGAGCAGCACAGCCCCCCTGCCAAAGGCAATGTTTAGATTTCTCTCAAACTATTGTTGGTTCAACACATTTACACTGAAAATAATGTGAAGCATATACAGATCTGCATGCATTTCTCTCCCCATATATCAGTGAAAAGGATGTGCTGGGGAGGTTCGATGTGAGGCTTTTAAAGGGCAGGGAATAAGACAGCGTGGTGAGACATATTAAATTAAACAGCCCTCTATTGAGAGAACTAGAGAGAGCAATCCACATAGTGGAAAGGCATTCAATCCACTTCAAAACAGAGCGGACACAGACAGAGACGATATCCTCTATGAATCATGAGGGAACTGTTACTGCTGTGAATTCTAAAAGCAAATTCTTGCTGCTCTACACATTACATTTACAGGCTCTGATCAGCAGTTCCAGACAGAGGGTCAGGTATCAATAACAATAGGCATTATATTGTGCCGGTATCAGGTATTTATTTACCAGAGTATTAATAGGCCTAATGGGAGATGTATGAATGGGAGACGTTTGAATGAATATTGTTATTGTAATATTGAGATTGAGTTTATTTTTATAAGAACAGTGCACATTAATCAACATTTCAGTAAAATTGCCGGTTTTAGCCAGCCGGCTAATTTTCAATCGCAGTCCCTGGGCAGGTTATTAAAAACAATTACAATAACAATAACAATGCAGAGAAACAATGAGCAGTGAGCACAAGAAGAGCAACATAGGACAAGCAACACGTAGCACGCAGACAGAGCAACATAGGACAAGCAACACGTAGCACGCAGACAGAGCAACATAGGACAAGCAACACGTAGCACGCAGACAGAGCAACATAGGACAAGCAACACGTAGCACGCAGACAGAGCAACATAACACATAAAGCAACAAAACAAAATACAGAAAAGAAACACTTTGTTTCCACACCTCACAAGCTACAGACAACAGACAACATGGAGAGCTGCAATACACAGCTAGGTTCACAAATCTGATTGGCCTTTGGCCATGTATTTATGTTTTTTGTGAATATGTGATAGGTGGTGCAGTTGTGTGTGTCTGATGGCAGTGTGACATGGGAAGCTCTAACAGAGAAAGAAGATTGCCTGCTTTTCCTTAAGGAAACTATACACTCACCTCTCACGGCGGACCTTGTCGATCTGCTACCATGGGTTTGGGTTAACAAAAGTAGTAAGTGGAGGGGATGGCAGGCCATTTAGGATCTTGAATACAAGACATTCGTCAGTGTATTGCACAAGATTTTCCCAACTCAGAAGCTCGTGGCTCTGAAGATTTAACAGTGATGATGGCTATTGGGCTTTCTATCAAGCACTTTGAGAGCCTGTTTGTAGACAGACTGAATGGGTTTTCATTTTGTACAGCAAGCTTAGGCCCAACTAGGCAAGCAATATGTTAAGTGGGGGAGTATCATAGCATTGAACTACAGTTTTGCTATCTGTAGTCAAACAATTTCCAATGAATCGTAAATTAGTTATTTTAGTTAGATATTACTGGACTGTTGGAGCTCGGAGCATATTTGCTAAATATGTTTATGCGACCAATAAAATGTGATTTGGTGCAATACATTTCAGAAATAATATATAATATAATCAAATCACATTTTATTTGTGACGTGCGCTGAATACAACAGGTATACCTTACCGTTAAATGCTTACTACAAGACCATTGTTACAAGTACAGAAATCATACAGAAATCATCACCATATGATGCAAAACGCAGCATCATACAGGTAGGATTTCTGTATTTTGAAAGTTACATATTTGAGGTAATATGGACATGTAGGTAGGGGTAAAGAGACTAGACTAGTAGATTATAAACAAAAAGTAGCAGCAGCATATGTGAAGAGTGTGAAGGAATGTGACTGTACACTATATATTTAAAAATATGTGGGCACCCCTTCAAATTAGTGGATTTTGCTATTTCAGCCACGCCCATTGCTGACAGGTGTATAAAATCAAGCACACAGCCATGCAATCTCCATAGACAAACATTGGCAGTAGAATGGCCTTACTGAAGAGCTCAGTGACATTGAACGTGGCACCGTAATATGATGACACCTTTCCAACAAGTCAGTTTGTAAAAATTCTGCCCTGCTAGAGCTGCCCCGGTCAACTGTAAGTGCTGTTATTGTGAAGTGGAAACGTCAAGGAGCAACCATGCAAAGTGGTAGGCCACACAAGCTCACAGAACGGGACCGCCGAGTGCTGAAGCGCATTACTCATAACAATCATCTGTCCTAGGCTGCAACACTCACTATTGAGTTCCAAACTGCCTCCGGAAGAAACGTCAGCACAATAAATGTTAAATCTGGAGCTTCAAGAAATGGGTTTCCATGGCCGAGAAGGCGCACACAAGCCTAAGATCACCATGCGCAATGCCAAGCGCCGGCTGGAGTGGTGTAGAGCTCACCGCTCTGGGGCAGTGGAAACGTGTCCTCTGGAGTGATGAATCACACTTTACCATCTGGCAGTCTGACAGACAAATATTGGTTTGGCGGATGCCAGGAGAACGCTACCTGCCCCAATGTATAGTGCCAACTGTAAAGTTTGGTGGATGAGGAATAATGGTCTGTGGCTGGTTTTCATGGTTCGGGCTAGGCCCCTTAGTTCCAGTGAAGGGAAATCTTAACGCTACAGCATACAATGACATTGATGATTTTGTGCTTCCAACTTTGTGGCAACAGTTTGGGGAAGGCCCCTTCCTTTTTCATCATAACAATGCCCCTGTGAAAAAAGCAAGGGCCATACAGAAATCTTTGTGGCAACAGTTTGTCAAGCTCGGTGTGGAAGAAGCAGGTGTATACATACTTTTGGTCATGTAGTGTATGTGTGTGTGTGTGTGGAGTCAATATGCATGTGTGTTTTGTGTGTGTGTGTCCATGCGTGTTTGTTTGTATATGTGTGTGTGTGTGTGTTGGAGTGTCAGTGTAGTATGTGTGAGTGTGCGGTTAGATTCCAGTGCGTGTACATCGTGCCTGTGCAAAAAAATTATATAAATAGTAATAAAATAAGGTGGTCAATGCAAATAGTCCGGATGGCCATTTGACTAACTGTTCAGCAATCTTTTGGCTTGGGGGTAGAAGCTGTTAAGGAGCCTTTTGCTCCCAGACTTGATACTGCTTGCCATGCGGTAGCAGAGAGAAAAGTCTATGACTAGGGTAGCTGGAGTCTTTGACAATTTTTAGGGTCATCCTCTGACACCACCTGGTATAGAGGTGATGGATGGAAGGAAGCTCGGCCCCAGTGATGTACTGGGCTGTACGCACTACCCTCTGTAGTGCCTTGCGGTCGGATGCCTAGCAGTTGCCATACCAGGCAGTGATGCAATCCGTCAGGATGCTCTCGATGGTACAGCTGTAAAACCTTTTGAGGATCTGAGGTCCCATGCCAAATCATTTCAGCCTCCCGAGGGGGAATAGGCATTGTCGAGCCCTCTTCACAACTTTGGTGGTGTGTTTGGACAATGATGGGTCCTTAGTGATGTGGACACCAAGGAACTTGTAGCACTCAACCCGCTCAACTACAGCCCCGTTGATATGAATGGGGGCGTGCTCCGCAGTCCTTTTCCTGTAATTCACTATCAACTTCTTTGTCTTGCTCACGTTGAGCAGATCTCAGAAGGGATGAGAAGAGAGATTAAATTAGATGAGATTTATTAGGTTCTTTATCTTCTATTCAGGGAGACTTTTCAGCCATCTCCATTGATTTGGTTTCCATTGTTTAACCTCCTGCTTTGTTGTTTGTCATTCTGCCCACAGTCTTGCCGTTGGTCTCAATCAACTATGGAGGAATACTTTAAGTCAATAACAGGACATTTGGTTGATGATGACTTCCCTTCGAGTTACAGGGATCATGTATCTGTCTCATGTAGAAAAACTGACTCTGAAACAGTATACATCTAACAATAGAAGGAACTCACATTTGATTCATTTGAACTAAATGTACTGACTTTCCCCCCTATCCATTGCAATACCATCAGTGTGCAATACCATCAATCTCCAGTCTTTGGTGGGAGTATATGTACAATTTTATGTTATATTATGTTTGTGTGAAATGTTTAACTCTGAACCTGCCAGGAATATTTGCCAGCCAACTACCCAAAACGCCTATTTGTAATCAATAAATTATGCATGCCAGTTACTGTGGTGAGTCATTCACAATCAATGTGATCTAAATTCAGACAAGCTTGCCAAAAACCGTCTGAGTGAGATAAGGTGCAACAAATTCACTGACAGTAGTGATGTACATTGGCCAAGAGGGGTCACTCTTCCTTTTGTTCCAAGTACAGTATATCCTACTGTAATGATGTAGAGTCAGGGCCTTAAATACTGTATCATGACTAAATCCATGATCATAATATTTTGGCCATCCAATCATCCCTCAGTTTAGAACGGGCTGGAATGACTCCTCACATTTTCCAACTCCAAGGACTGCTGCATCAAGTAGTGATTATTCTGGTGCTCTTTTCTCTGCATCACCCAGACAGGTGGTGCACATGTTAATGGATGAGTTGATTTAAACCCAAACACACAGTAAAGCACTTTAGGATCCAGCCAAACGTGTTACTGTACATGGATATGAATTGTGTAGTAGAGGAGTAGTGGCATTAAATCTAGCCATTCCTATTGTGACTAGGCTCACTGAGGAATTATAGCGATTTGTGGGATTGTGAGGGAAGGTGAACCATTGCAGCCCATTGCTGAGGTTGTCTAACAAGGCCCTGAAGCCTAAAGTCATTAGTGTCCCTGCTCTGCCAGATGATCGATGCTAATTTATGTTCGCTTTAGTCAGCTGTCCAGTTTCATTTTCAAGCTGATCAACTTTCTTTTGTCTCCTCACTGTAGCACGTCCTCTCCCCCTGGCGCTCAAAGTCAAACTCATGGAACTGTATGCATTTGCCTCATGGATCGCTGCTAAGATTTTGCTCAGTGTCAAGATGCAGAGTCCCGTAAGCATAATGTACGACAGAGAGCTGGCACTGTTCCCCTGTCAGATAACACAGCTCTGTTTTAATGATGCTTAGGTCCTGGGAATATTTGGGGAGGATGTGTTTCTTGGCCACAGTCCCAAAAAAAAATATTGCTCATGAACCCCATGATTAATTTATATACAACTGTAATAATTATTGTGCCCAGCGGAAGGTGGTCGCAGGTGTTGGAAATACCAAGTGGGATGAATCCGAGTTAATGGTGCCTGCAAGGGAAACTATCTGTCAGGGATAATCCCTAATAACACTATGGCATAGATAATGAGCCTCTTCTCCCTCAATGGCCTCCGAGATTAAGATAGCTAGCTGGAAAGAAATGATTCAATGAGGTATGGGTATCGACACGGCTGGATTCTAGTCTGATGCATTGGCTGGTTTAATGTTCATTACTGATGAGCAGCATCCCCTAGTGGGATATGTAAACTAGGTGGAACTGAGAGGAGGATGCAGTTGAACTCTGGTGAGCAGTGTTCCACTTCATTAGTTCCTGAGTACTGAGATAAACACGTGACCACTGAAAATGTACATCAGCAGCCTAGCCAGAGGTAATTAAGTCATGTTTTTCGAGCGTACCCCTTTTAATAAGACCAGTATACAGAATCACACAGCCTGGGTTTCAAAAGCCTAATTTTGTTAGGGTTAATCATGGCATAGAGCATCTAGACCAGGCTGGACTACACCATTTCTCTGTGAAACTGCAACGTCAAGGAGGGGAGAGGAAGGGGGAAAGGGAACCTAAGAATCTACAGTGTTGCAATGGACAGACCTTAATTATTGCTATGAAATATTATACCGGTGGTAGAGACTGATTTAAATCTTGTCCATCCACTTCCATTTATATCCTAATCATATCATAGCTCACCTTTCCAAAACATTCCTGTAATCTCCTTGATCTCAGGTTACTGTCGACCCATATCCAGGCATGGGGGAGGGGAAGCTAGGCAGCACTATGGTGGCTAGATGTCAATCAACATCCACCAACTAATGGGTGAACATGTTGCTAGCTAGAGGAGAGGAGAAAATGGACGAGTAAAACCTACATACATCCCATCTTGATTTTAGTATTCAAAGGAACACTACAGTGAGTTCACAGAGTCAACAGGCAACGAAGAGTGAAGGACAGAGTGAAGATAGCTCTAAAGAGAAATCGTTCATATAAATAGATGGATCTCAAATTAACCCACAGATTAATCTTTACACTCTGAACTTACAGTCACCCAGTAATTCACTCATATGCTTAAATCACTATCCAATAAATACAAATAAAACAAGACTTTTATGGGTTATGAAAAGCCGCGGCGCAAAATGGTAAGTAAAGTAAATAATGATCCTGTTATCTGAAAAATTGGTTGTTGTCATGGAGGTGAAGAGAGCTTCTCCCGACAGTGTGGTATAAGAGGAAGAACATAGTAAGATTCTGATTAGGCAGACACAGTGATAAGACGATAAGTGCCATCACCAATAATGTAACTAACACAGATCAGCACCATGGACAGCGCCAGTTGCTGTATGTTGAAAATTCACAGCCCAATATCTCTAAATGTAAAGTGTGTATAAACGCGCAAACATGCATGCCCACACACTGTACAGTAGACACATCACATAGAACAATGGGATTACAGTAGCCACAGCTCCTGTACCTGAAAAAAAAACACCCAAAGTCGCACTCATTTACACTAAGCAATAAATCACCAGCTCCACTGACAACCATGTTTCCCACTGATTGAATACTCGTAGAGTAACTGGAGAGAGCTCTATACTTCCCCAGGAGCTGAGACACAATCAGCCTCTTCCTTTGGTGAGAGAGAGAGAGAGAGAGAGAGAGAGAGAGAGAGAGAGAGAGAGAGAGAGAGAGAGAGAGAGAGAGGGAGTGCCTTGCTGCTGTCTGTAACACAGTGTACAGCCCTGATCACAGAGAACATTCCTTCTTCAAGGCTCTGCACAATTATGGCACCAGTGACGGCAACAGTCCACCACGGCAGGATTCAAGGATTGTCCTTGAATTCCTGAAGAAAAAGGATGACTGGATGTCATACAGAATTTCTGTATTTTGCCTGGAAATATGCATTATTGACTCAAGACTTGATAAGAATAAAATAATAATAAACTTGGTAAGAATATACAGTGCTAAATATTAAAAAGTTAAATACTGGCCAATAAATTCACTGCTTTTAACTTTTCTACAATGTTGTGTCGTCGTATAACGCTATAAAACTGTTTTTTTAAAGTGTTAGCTACTTCATAGGGTCACCATTTCTAAGAGGCATTGTTGTGATACACACACAAACACACACACACACACCAATCACAATGACCTGAATTCCTGTGTTTGCAATACAGAGGCCATTTACTCATTGTAATTTGGTTTCCAGCATGACAGACACCAGCAAAGCTAACACAAAAAGACAGATCGTTTCTGCAGGTGGATAGAGCCCCGCTTGCAGCAGCCTTAATAAAAAGCACTCTGCATACTCTACAGCGCAACATCAGAAAATAGGCAGAGGAGCAAACTACTAGCAATTTCACAACAAGTGTCTTAGAAAGGATCACTGAGCAAGTTGCTGTTGAAATGGCTAAATGTAATCCAACTCGTGAGAATTCATATTATTTAAGAACTGTATTTCATACAAAACTAGTGTCCGTGTTTGTTTGCTAGGCAATTTCATATTCAGTGAAAAGAACCAAGACTCAATAATAATAAGAAAAGATAAGTTAAGACAACTTTTACTACTTCATCATTATGATGAACGGTTGTTCTCCAGAGAGAGAATTATATTTCTAACAGGAAAAAGCCCAATAAATATAAGCAACAGCAGTGATATTGAACATCTCATTCTATCTGAATGGCTGTGTCCAATAGAGAGTAATGAGGGGAACAATATAAGGCAATTCTTTATTACTGATTACTATGCATAATCCTGCCACTCTTGTTCCAATAGTGAATGGATATGGTATGCTGTTCCCTGTTGGGTGCAATATAACACCACCCTTAACCAATCATATATTTTGCTCCCCGTTGAGCTAAGAGGAGTGTTGGAGTGTGGTGTTATGCTTCTCTAGACTAATGGCGTTCTATTTTAAGGGTTGACAGCGCAAGTCAAATGCAGGTAATCGGGTTCATGCCATTGTTTCCAGTGAGTTGCTTACGACACACGCCATTTTTCACAGCATGTTTTCTTGCACATGTTGTAGCCTACTGCATCTTACTCAATGACTCAAATTAGGTGATAATGAGCACACATAGGCATATCTTTAGCACAATGGAAAGTTTCAAGGAGAGTATGATTTCCTAGATTGAACTTTTAGTCTTGACACTTTCTCATCGACAGCTACGTTTGACATTTTAGTCAGTTAGCAGACGCTCTTATCCAGAGTGGCTTACAGGAGCAATTAGAGTTAAGTGCTTTGCTCAAAGGCATATCAACAGATTTTTCACCTATTTGGTTAAGGATTTTGAAGCAGCGACCTTTCGGTTACCGGCCCGGCGCTCTTAACCGCTAGGCTACCTGCCACCCATATCAAATTAAAATAATTACCTGGTGAATTGTTGCTAGTCTTTGTGATCTGTGCTGGTTTTACAGTATGTTAACGATGTGAAATGGAACACAGCCTTGTCTCAGTAGCAGATTGTATAATAGCAAACCAGCCAGATAAACTCAGATATCCATCTATTCAGACATGCCCTTATCATATCCAACATCTTATTCTATTCTTTATCAAAAATCCTCACCCTGAGCACAGGGTTTTTCCTATATTTTCTATAATCCTCAGTCATTGTATATAAGGTGTTAACATTTGAAGCCTCTCTTTCAGCATTCCAAAAAATGTCTCTAGTTCCACCCCTTCCTTACATACTCAGGTATCCAGCAGCAGGCCTTTGGAAACGACACTAAGTGCCCAAAGCAAGGGAGTCACATTACTGCAGCCCCGGAGATTATGAATGATAGGGAAACTCTTTTTACATTCATTACAGGGCCACCCATGAATAATTCATTGAATCAAATTACAGGCCCCGAAATATTCAACGGTGTTGTATCAGCCCTTTCCTCTCCAATTGATCACTTCTTATACAAGTGATGTATTTGCCGGCAAGGGAGCTGCAGCCCCATTCACCAGCTAACCAGATAGGAAATAGCTCTTACAGGAGGGCGAAGGGACATTAGGAGCAATTCCAAACTGATATGAATAGGTGAAGTCAAGATCAAGAAAAATCTAACAGCAATGCTCATCTATGTCAGTGGAACCATTTTATTGGTTTTGTCAGGTGAAATATATGTTTCTGTAAATAATACTTTGCCCTGAGTCAAATAATACACCCCTTTGAGAATATCTGCTGAGGAAAAAAAAAATTCAAATCACAAACTGCTGATACGCATCATCACCCTATCATCAGAGCTGCAACAGAGTTCTGTCAACACAGCCTGGTTGTGGGTCCCACCGGGGCATGGCAGCTGTCATTCACCTGTACAATGTGGGAGACAGCAGTGGTATTTCAGAGAAAGGAAAGGGAGTCCATCATCTCTGCTAGGTCACAGAGTGATTAATTCTGCTAAAGATTAGGCATGAACTGTGACCGCTCTCCTTGACACGGGCTCTGACAGAGTATACAGACCCAACAAAACAGGTCAATGCCGCTCTGATTATTCCCCCTAAATCCATAAGAATAGAAAAGATGGTAAAGTAGAAGGTGGAATCTGAGGTTGGCAGTGAAGGACATCAAACAGAAAAGCAGCTTGAGATGAAGAGACCACACAACAGAGTTATAATATAAAAAACGTATTGCATTTTGTTGCATCTGCCGGATTCCAAAGGGTGCGATCTATCTGTTAGAGCTCCTCAGAACAGCCTTGCTGTGTCCGTCATTTCACAGTCTTTGCAGACCCTGCAAAAACTTGAAGATACGATTTCATTGGAATTAAAAAAGGCATCTGAAACCAGTGGCGATTTTAGCATGTAAATCTTGGTTGTGCATACTCCACCCCCCAACAATGTTGACCCCTGCCAGCAAAGCCACACCACAACACTAAACAATACATTAATTGCACTATAACGGTGACAAACAGTGCCCACAAACTGTTAAGGCCTATATAAAGCTGTCCCAATAGCAGAGCTTTCTTTACAGCACCATGAAGCCTTGTCTGGCAGCGAAACAGTTACCACAGCATCATTTACTGCCTTTTCAAAAAACAGAGCTGATATATGGTTTCTACTGACAATTAAGACGTACAAACTATGGCATAAGGGAACGATGGGCGGATAAGAGGCAATCCGTAATTTCGATTAAGACATTAATGAGCTAGCTAAGACAGACATAATCAATAGAACTATTTGTTCCGCACTTTTGAAATGTACAGCAACAGAATTCAGAACAGTGGCCATTCGTACAGTATTCACCCTGTACACTAAGTCAGAACCATAGGATAAATTACCATAGAAGCAGACAATGAAAGCTCTTAAAATATTCGATGATGACATCGGCACCACCAAATCAGAACAGTTGACTAAGTTATGAGGGGGAAAGGGACCAAATTATTTGGGTGAGGCACATGTGGTACTAACAGCTTACTACACAGCATACACCTAGTATTACTTTCTTAGCTACAGTATACATATCTCCCTTGCATATATCATTTACGCAGCAGGATACAAGACATTATTTGGACTCACCATTGTGCTGTGGCGTGGCGGTCCTTTTTGTGGGAAAATTTTGTCATAAAACTTTGTCATCAAAGTCTGGCATTCTCTGGATGTATGGTGCTTCAAGACAACTGGGAACTCTGAAAACAACATGGTCGAATCATGACGTCAGTGATCTTCAGTTTGGAGCTCTAAAAATAGGACCGATGTCCCGATTTGGAATTCCGAGTTGGAAGAAAGTTCAAAATGTATTTTCCCAGTGGAGCTCTTTATTACGAGTTTGAGATTTCCCAGGTATTTTGAACGCGGCAGAAGTCATGCTGCCAATGTATTCAACTTTTTCTGGCTCATGACATTGCGTGTGAATGTTTATCCTTTTAAGGAAAAGAGACTCTTAAACTCAGACTTGGATGACACACCCTCTCCACCGAATAGCAGGCTTTGCAACGCTTGCTGTTAGCCACTGATTCCTTTCAAACCACTCATTGTTGAATTTGCGATTTCCAACTTGTTGTCCAATGGCCGATGAGAACCGATACGTTTTATAATTTCTCTTCATATGACGAGGATTGAAAAGGATTTGCCAGTAGATTGTCAACTTGATTCATGATGATTTTGAAAGTATGATGTTCAGTCCAATCAATGCTACAATAGATATAATGTGATGTAATGTAATTTTATCTGTGGCCAATTACCTTGAGCCTTGGATGGGCACTTCTAATGTAAATCTATGGCAGCATCCAGGGGGCTTGAACTTTCTAGCTCTCCCTGTAGATTTTGTGGTGACAGAACACTGAGCCAATCATGGCGCAACAAGAGAACATTACCAACAACTATGCTCTGTATTTTCTGCTGGCTGCCCCTTCACCACAGAAAGCACTGAGCTAGGCAGAAACACCTGTATTTTGGAGCTGCCTTACTCAAGATAGCTAAAAAGAGACCATGTTTGTATGTGGCTGTATTAACTCATTTTTTATGTAATTTAAACAAAAAATTGTTTTGCAAACTGATATGTGACACTTATTAATGCCAAGATAATATGAGAAACAGCCCCCCAAATTGTATTTTAGCTAAACAGGTGGGGCTCAAAACACGGGTCGCCACTGGCTGAAACACCTGCAGACTTACAGCATCTACTCACATCACCATAGAAACGATCTATGGTAATGTGGAGAGATTTGTTTTAATGCATATTTTATTATAATGTCCAGGACCCCCACATCTAAAAGGAAAGTGCAGTTTTTCATTTATTTTAATTTAGTTTATTTCACCTTTATTTAACCAGGTAGGCCAGGAACTCTCACAACTTCTCATTGACAACTGCGACCTTGCCAAAATAAAGCTAGCAGTGCAACACAAACAACAGAGTTACACATAGAATAAACAAACGTACAGTCACTAACACAATAGAAAAAGTCTATATACAGCGTGTGCAAATGGCGTGAGGTGGTAAGGCAATAAATCGGCCATATTAGCGAAGTAATTACAATTTAGCAAATTAACACTGGAGTGATAGATGTGCAAGTAGAAATACTGGTGTGCAAAAGAGCAAAAAAGTAAATAAAAACAATATGGGGATGAGGTAGGCAGTTGGATGGGCTATTTACAGATGGGCTGCATACAGTGACCTGTTAGCTGCTCAGATAGCTGATGCTTAAAGTTAGTGAGGGAGATCTATGTCTCCAACTTCAACGATTTCTGCAATTCGTTACCGTAATTGGCAGCAGAGAACTGGAAGGAAAGGTGGCCAAATGAGGTATTGGCTTTGGGAATGACCCGTGAGAAATACCTGCTGGATCGCGTGCTACGGGTGGGTGTTGTTATGGTGAACAGTGATCTGAGATAACGCGGAGCTTTTCCTAGCAAAGACTTATAGATGACCTGGAGCCAGTGGGTCTGGCGACGAATATGTAGCGAGGGCCAGCCAACGAGAGCATACAGGTTGCAGTGGTGGGTAGTATTTTGAGCTTTGGTGACAAAATGGATGGCACTGTGATAGACTGCATCCAGATGTCCAGACAACAGGCCCTCCGATTTGACACACTGAACTCTATCTGAGAAGTAGTTGGTGAACTAGGTGAGACAGTCATTTGAGAAACCAAGGCTGTTGAGTCTGCCGATGAGAATAGAGTGATTGACAGAGTTGAAAGCCTTGGCAAGTTCGAAGAGAAGACGGCTGCACAGAACTGTCTTTTATCGATGGCGGTTATGATATCGTTTAGGACCTTGAGCGTGGCTGAGGTGCACCCGTGACCAGCTCAGAAACCAGATTGCACAGTGGAGAAGGTACGTGGGATTCGAAATGGTCAGGGATCTGTTTGTTAGCCAGGAGGAAAGCATGGCCAGCCGTTGAGAAATGCTTATTGAAATTCTCATTATCGTGGATTTATCGGTGGTGACAGTGTTACCTAGCCTCAGTGCATTGGGCAGCTGGGAGGAGGTGCTCTTATTCTCCATAGACTTTACAGTGTCCAAAACCTTTTGGAGTTGGAGCTACAGGATGTACATTTTTGTTTGATAAAGCTAGCCTTTGCTTTCCTAACTGACTGTGTGTATTGAATCCTGACTTCCCTGAAAAGTTGCATATCGCAGGGACTGTTCGATGCTTGTGCAGTCCGCCATAGAATGTTTTTGTGCTGGTCAAGGGCAGTCAGGTCTGGAGTGAACCAAGGGCTATATCTGTTGTTAGTTATACATTTTTTGAAAGGGGCATGCTTATTCATGGTGAGGAAATTACTTTTAAAGAACGACCAGGCATCCTCTACTGACGGGATGAGGTCAATATCCTTCTAGGATTCCCGGGCCAGGTCGATCAGAAAAGCCTGCTCGCAGAAGTGTTTTAGGGAGTGTTTGACAGTGATGAGGCAGTGATCACTGAGATCCTGATTGAAAACAGCAGAGGTGTATTTGGAGGGCAAGTTGGTCAGGATAATATTTACGAAGGTGGCCATGTTTATGGATTTAGGGTTGTACCTGGTGGGTTCCTTGATAATTTGTGTGAGATTGAGGGCATCTATCTTAGATTGTAGGACTGCCGGGGTGTTAAACATATCCCAGTTTAGGTCACCTAACAGAACAGACTCTGAAGATAGATGGGGGGCAATCAATTCACACATGGTGTCCAGGGCACAGCTGGGAGCTGAGGGGGGTCTATAACAGGCGGCAACAGTAAGAGACTTATTTCTGGAGAGATTTATTATTTATTTATTTTTATCAGAAGCTCAAACTGTTTGGGCATAGACCTGGAAAGTATGACAGAACTTTGCAGGCTATCTCTGCAGTAGATTGCAACTCATCCCACTTTGGCAGTTCTATCTTGATGGAAAATGTTGTAGTTGGGGATGGAAATCTCTGAATTTTTGGTGGTCTTCCTAAGCCAGGATTCAGACACAGCAAGGACATCAGGGTTGGAGGAGTGTGCTAAAGCAGTGAGTAAAACAAACTTAGGGAGGTGGCTTCTGATGTTAAAAATGCATGAAACCAAGGCTTTAACAGTTACAGCAGTCAACAAATGAGAGCGACTGGGGACACGCTGTGCCTGGGTTAACTTCCACATCATCTGAGGGACAGAGGAGGAGTAGGATGAGGGTGGGCGTGGTAGGATACATTCAGGGAATAATGTACAAACAGGGGTATGGTAGGGTGCGGGTACAGTGGAGGTGACATTTAGTGACAATGAGAGAGGTTGCATCTCTGGACACACTAGTTATGCTGGGTGAGGTCGCCGCATGTGTGGGAGGTGGGACAAAAGAGGTTCTGAGGCATGTTGAGAGGGTCAAGGGGCTCCGCGGTAAACTAAAACAATTATAACTACCCTAAACAACAGTATACAAGGCATATTGACATTAGAGAGAGACATAAAGCGAGGCATAAAGCAATCACAGGTGTTGATTGGGAGAGCTAGCTAAGACAACGTCGGGTAAGACAACATCAGCTAAGACAACAACAACAGGTAAAATGGCGATGAATGGGCAGAGGGTCAGTTAACTACACACAGGGCCTAAGTTCGAGGCTGGGGCCGACAGATGAACAAAATAAACAAAATGGAGTACCTTGATTAATGAACAGCCCAGCTGGCATCAGCTATGTAGCCAAGTGATAATAGGGTCCAGTGAACAGCAATAGATGAAACAGGGAAGCCGCTAGGTAGTCGTTATTACGCTGGCAAGCGGGAGACATGGCGTTCAAAAAAATGGCCGGGTTAGTAGAAGCATCTGCTCCAACGTCCGGCAAAGGCCGGTTGAGGGCACAACAGATGGAATTACGTCGGCAGACCAGTCGTGATGGAACGGCAGGGCTCCGTGTCGACAAAGGGTCCAGGCCAGTAGGCAAAAGAGGTATTGTAGCTGGAGTAATTTTGTTTGCTAGCCGGGAGATGCATCTGGCTCGCAGCTAACTGGTGCTAGCTTCGGGACAAGGGTGTTAGCCACTATAGCCACTCGGTAGCAGCTAGCTAGCAGTGATGAACCGATGCAAAGGCCCAGAGCTTACGGCAGGTATCCGGTGGTGTAGTGGATTCTAGTCGTGTTAGAGAAGAGTCTGGGAGGCATCAGCTGTTTAGCCGAGTGATCATAGGGTCAACTGAGCAGGCCGGGAGATGGGCCTTGCTCAAGGCTAGCTTCAGGGCTGGGCCACTCGGTGGCAGTTAGCTAGCTGCGATGATCAGGAATAATGGTCCAGGGCTTAAAGCAGGAATCTGGTGTTTTAGTGGAGAAAAACAGTCTGATATGCTCAGGGTTGATAAAGTGCTGTGCAGACTGGCAAGTATTGTCCAGGCTGGTGTCTGTGCTAAAGGTAAAGGCCGCTAGCAGTGGCTAACAATGACTAAATATCTAGTAGCTAATTAGCTGGTTAGCCTCTGATGGCTAACTTCTGATGGAGGTTCTGGCTATAAGGTCTAAAATAGCAGATCTGTATTACATTGGGTGAGGCGGGTTGCCGGAAGGTATATTGATTTTAAAAATGGAAAAAGAGATTGAAAATATATTGAAATATATACAAAAAAAGACGAAAAATACACAATTTAGATGAGAGAATGTAATCATACAAAACATGTATGTATTTGAAAAATCAAGCTATATCCGTATCTCAGTGTTAACCAGTGAATTAACCTACAAGATAATCTATAAAGGTAAGATCAAAAGGGCACAGCCATACAACAAAATGGAGTCAAACGACAATTTGTCAAGGTCATGAGTTGACTGATTGAAGCTACTGTATATTTGGAGAATTTCTTTTTTTTTTAAATCACAGATTGAAGGTCAAGAGTATTAATGGAAAATAAACTCCAGAACCTCCTCAAGCATGAAATAATAATGCAGATGATTTAAAAGTCATTGAAATCACTACCACATTTGAACATGTAATACAGCTGCTAAATACTGCATGTCCTTTTTCAATATTTTTTCCCCCCTCAAGGGTAGCCTACTGTTCCAGTGATACCATGGCTGCTGCGCCCTTGTCTGCTCATGCACCCTAAACTTTCTGGGACCCCAATCTCAGAGGTCTTAATTAGGCTGTCTCCCTCAGCTAGAGACATCTGGTACCACACAGCCCCAGAGACATAAAGCCCATTAAAACTAGTTCTCCAACTCCATTTGGAATCTAGCTCAGTAAAGAGAGGATTTTTTCTGGCATATCTACCCTTATCACCATTGACTTTTACCCCCTGCCTGACACAATTTTACACACATGAAATAAGGGAGACCGAGTGATAATTAGGAGTGTGTTTTTTAACCTATTGTGAGATGTCAAACTTGATAAATTTGACATTATTCACACCATTGTCATAAAGATTCAAAATACATGTTTGCAGGGTAGGAAGTGGAAGTGCTCTTTTTCAAGTCTGATTCATATTTCTTAATCCCCCAGTAATTACCACAAAGTTACCATTAAAATAGCTTCAGCTGTCGGTGGAAGATGTATTCAGTGTTCACGTGTTCTGTGAACAAGGTGGTCCATTGTGTTACTTTTAACAACCAAACGTATTCCAACCACAAAGTGTTTTCAAAAGGATTTCAGATTTAATGGCTGAAGTGCAGCTTCTTCACCATGACATGCAGTGGGCTTAAAAGCTATTTTAAAATTTTCTGTTAGGATAATGTTCGGGACAAGGGCATTTGCATTGCATGTATCACATGAGTGGTTGAATACAGCATTGCAGTATGGGGCATGGGGCGGCAGGGTAGCCTAGTGTTTAGAGCATTGGACTAGTAACCAGAAGGTTGCAAGTTCAAACCCCGAGCTGACAAGGTACAAATCTGTCATTCTGCCCCTGAACAGGCAGTTAACCCACTGTTCCTAGGCCGTCATTGAAAATAAGAATTTGTTCTTAACTGACTTGCCTAGTAAAATAAAGGCAAAAAAAAGCTACCTAAAAGCATGGAAAAAGTATAGAACATCATAAAAAATGCTGTTACTAAAGTGTTGTTACAGCATGTGCGGGGCAAAGCCATTACTACGTCACAGTGAGATAGATATGGGAAGGGACTACTGAATAAAAAATCTTTTTTTGTTGTAGTTTAGCTAACACTTATCCAGAGTGACTTACAGTAGTGACAGAGTGCATACATTTTCACTTATTTTATTTTCATACTGGAAATGCAGTTGTCACGTACACAAGTACAATGAATGCCTTTCTTGCAAGGTCTTTCCCAACAATGCAGAATTCAATATCAGCAGTACTACAAAATAAAGTAAAGTAGATCAAAAACACATGAGAAATAGAAATAAGAAGAACACAAGAAAGTAAACAATATACAGGGTCAGTTTTCCAATACCATGTTTACAATGTGCAGGGATACTGGAGTGGTAGGGTTAGATATGTATAGGGGTAAGGTGACTAGGCATCAGGATAAATGATAAACAGAGTAGCAGCATATGTCAGTAAAAGATCCTTTCATAAAAATATATTTTTTGCATTGCATGTATCACATGAGCGGTTGAATGCAGCATTGCTGTATGGGGCACACAACATGTCTTGTAGTTGAGTAGTCAGCCAAGGATCCTGCTCAAATGTTGCTGTAATAGGGCAATGCAGTTAAGTGTTAAGTAAAAAAAATAGCTAAGTAAAAAATAACAGTAACAAATATTTTACTGCTGCTCTTTAATTAACAATAGGGAGGCTATATACAGCACAGAGTCAATGTGTGGGGGCACTGATTAGCCGAGGTAATTGAGGTAATATGTACATGTAGGTAGAGTTAAAGTGACTATGCATAGACAATAAACAGAGAGTAGCATCAGCGTAAAACAGGGGTGGGCAATGTTTTATTTGTTTTATTTCACCTTTATTTAACCAGGTAGGCTAGTTAAGAACAAGTTCTCATTCACAACTGCGACCTGCCAAGATAAAGCACAGCAGTTCGATACATACAACAACACAGAGTTACACATGGAATAAACAAACATACAGTAGAAAAAGTTTTTTTGTGGATCTGAGGACCCATGCCAAATCTTTTCAGTCTCCTGAGGGGGAATAGGCTTTGTCGTGCCCTCTTCACGACTGTGTTGGTGTGTTTGGACCATGATAGTTTGTTGGTGATGAGGACACCAAGGAAGTTGAAGCTCTCAACCTGCTCCACTACAGCCCCATCGATGAGAATGGGTGAATGCTCTGTTCTCCTTTTCCTGTAGTCCACAATCATATCATTTAGCTTGATCACATTGAGGGAGAGGTTGTTGTCCTGGCACCACACGGCCAGGTCTCTGACCTCCTCCCTATAGGCTGTCTCATCGTTGTCAGTGATCAGACCTACGACTGTTGTGTCGTCTGCAAACTTGCTGTATTTCATTTTCAATACATTAGCCATGTTATGACTGACTTGTGATCACTGCCCTTGCTAGTTTTATTGTACTGACATTCCCAGCCTTAGTACAGTCGTCGGTTTTTGTTCAAAATATTGAGTCACTGAAACGGAAAAACCCTGAATGGGTGGAGGCAGCAAACAACGTACCAGGCCAGCTGTGATTTACAACAAGTATTGGATCATTATATTAATCATGCATTGAACTGCATCCATCTATTCTGGCAACAATGCCTTACTGTCCGTCATGGAGTTGTTTTTCAAATAGAACATATTTTTTAAAAATCTTATAAAGTTGGTTTTGAAGTATTAGCTGGGAATTGTATATTGTTTACTGATATTATGATTGTCTCTATGTTTCATATCTGCAAAGTAGTTCAAACGCGGATGTGTTCCACTTTAAAACAGTTACAGAGTTTAATGGCTGTGATAGGAGAAAACGGAGGACGGATAAAGAACATTGTAATTACTCCACAATACTAACCTAAATGACAGAGTGAAAATAATGAAGCCTGTACAGAATACAAATATTCCAAAACATGCATCTTGTTTCCAAAAAGGCACTAAACTACAACTGCAAAACTGTGGCAAAGAAATTAACTTCATGTCCCGAATACAAAGCGCTATGTTTGGTGAAAATCCAACACATCTTAATATCTTCAAGAATGATGGTGGCTGCATTATGTTATAGGCTGCATCATGTTCTATCCTCTACTAACCGGTGCCACTGCAAATTGACTCTGTACTGGTATGCCCTGTATATAGCTTCACTATTGTTATTTTACTGCTGCAGTTTAATTATTTGTTACTTTTATTTTCTATTTTTTACTTATCTTTCTTTCTTAAAACATTGTTGTTTAAGGGCTTGTAAAGAAAGCACTTCAATTTAAGGTCTACACCTGTTGTATTCAGTGAATGTGACAAATAACATTTGACTTGTCATCGATAAGGACTAAGGATTTTTTTTATTATAAAATGAAACTGAACAGAGCTAAGCACAGGGAAAATCCTAGAGGAAAACCTGGTCCAGTCTTCTTTCCAACAGACAGTGAGACATATTCACCTGTCAAGCAGGAAAAAATTCTAAAACACAAGGCCAAATATACACCAGAGTTAATTACCAAGACAACATTGAATGTTCCTGAGTGGCCTAGTTACAGTCTTTAGTTACAGACTTTATCAGCTTAAATCTATGGCAAGTCTAACAAAGGTCAACAACCAACTCAACAGCGTTTTAAGAAATGAAAAAATAATATTGTGCAATACTGTACAATCAAGATGTTCAAAGCTCTTGGAGACTTACCCAGAAAGACTCACAGCTGTAATCGCTGCCAAAGGTGAATTAGATATTTCTGTGTCTCATTTTCAATATATTTCCTGAAATAAAAAATGAAAACATGTTTTCACTTTGTCATTATGGGGTATTGTGTGTAGATGGGTGGGAAATACAATCTATAATCCATTTTGACTTCCGGCTGTAACACAACAAACTGTGGAATAAGTCAATGGGTATGAATACTTTCTGAAGGGCACTGTACGTGCATAATGATATGTATGTCAATGTGGCAGTAAGGGGAAAACACAGCATGAAACCTTCTTTACTCTTCAGTTAACACAGACACACACACACTCTCCCTCCCTTCCTCACACACTCTCTGTCTCCCTCTCTCTCATAAACACACAGACAAATAAAAATCTAATCAGATCATTAATTGTATTGGTCGCATACTCATATTAGCGGATACAGCGAAATGCTTATGTTCAGCTCCAACAGTACAGTAGTATCTAACAATACACAACAATAACTACAAATCTAAAAAGTAAAATAATGGAATTAAGAAATATTAGGATGAGCAATGTCGGTGTATACGGTTGAAGTCGGAAGTTTATATACACCTTAGCCAAATACATTTTAACTCAGTTTTTCACAATTCCTGATATTTAATCCTAGTAAAAATTCCCTGTCTTAGTGTAACAGTATAACTTTAGACCGTCCCCCGCCCATACCCGGGCGCGAACTAGGGACCCTCTGCACACATCAACAACAGTCACCCAGGAAGCATCATTACCCATCGCTCCACAAAAGCCACGGCCCTTGCAGAGCAAGGGGAAGTACTACTTCAAGGTCTCAGAGCAAGTGACATCACCGATTGAAACGCTATTTAGCGCGCACCGATAACTAAGCTAGCTGTTTCACATCCGTTACATTAGGTCAGTTATCATCACCACTTTATTTTAAGAATGTGAAATGTCAGGATAATAGTTGAGAGAATGATTTATTTCAGCTTTTATTTCTTTCATCACATTGCTAGTGGGTCAGAAATTTACATGCACTCAATTAGTATTTGGTAGCATTGCCTTTAAATTGTTTAACGTTTCAGGTAGGCTTCCACAAGCTTCCCACAATAAGTTGGGTGAATTTTGGCCCATCCCTCCTGACAGAGCTGGTGTAACTGAGTCAGGTTTGTAGGCCTCCTTGCTCGCATACGCTTTTTCAGTTCTGCCCACAAATGTTCAATAGGATTGAGGTCCTTAAGCCATTTTGCCACTTTGGAAGTATGCTTGGGGTCATTGTCCATTTGGAAGCCCCATTTGCGACCAAGCTTTAACTTCCTGATTGATGTCTTGAGATGTTGCTTCAATATATCCACATAATTGTGTTTCCTCATGATGCCATCTATTTTGTGAAGTGCACCAGTCCCTCCTGCAGCAAAGCACACCCACAACATGATGCTGCCACCCCCGTGCTTCACGGTTGGGATGGCATTCTTTGGCTTGCAAGCCTTCCCCTTTTTCCTCCAAACATAACGGTCATTTTGACCAAACAGCTCTATTTTAGTTTCATCAGACCAGAAGACATTTCTCCAAAAAGTACGATCTTTGTCCCCGTGTGCAGTTGCAAACCGTAGTCTGGCATTTTTATGGCAGTTTTGGAGCAGTGGATTCCTCTGTGCTGAGCGGCCTTTCAGGTTATGTCGATACAGGACTCGTTTTACTGTGGATATAGATACTTTTGTACCTGTTTCCCCCATTATCTTCACAAGGTCCTTTGCTGTTGTCCTGTGATTGATTTGCACTTTTCACACCAAAGTACGTTAATCTCTAGGAGACGAGACCTTCCTGAGCGGTATGACGGCTGCGTGGTCCCATGGTGTTTATACTTCCGTACTATTGTCTGTACAGATGGACGTGGGACCTTTAGGCATTTAGAAATCTAAAAAAATTCTGAGGTCTTGGCTGATTTCTTTTGATTTTCCCATGATTTTGAAGGTAAGCCTTCAAATACGTCCACAGTTACACCTCCAATTGACTCAAATTATGTATATTAGCCTATCATGCACTTCTAAGGCCTAAGGTTTTCTAAGGTTTTCAGGAATTTTCCAAGCTGTTTAAAGGCACAGTGTATGTATATAGTGTATGTAAACTTCTGACCCACTGGAATTGTGATACAGAGTTTTTGGAAAAAGTACTTGTGTCATGCACAAAGTAGATGTCCTAACCGACTTGCCAAAACTAGTTTTTTTAACAAGAAATTTGTGAGTGGTTGTAAAACTAGTTTTAATGACTCCAACCTAAGTGTATGTAAACTTCCAACTGCAACTGTATATACAGTATATGTGTGTGTGATGGGTTGTATCGACAATGTGGACAGTATATGGATGGAATATGTAGTATATCTGAAAAATAGCATTCTGTTTGTACAGCAATAGTTAAATTGGATAGGCCTTGGCTAGACTACAGTATATACACATTAAGTGGGTAAAACAGCATGCAAACATTATTGAAGTGACCAGTGTTCCATGACTTTGTACATAGGGCAGAAGCCTCTAAGGTGCATGGTAGAGTAACCGGGTGGTAGCCGGCTAGTGATTGACTAAAGTTCAGGGCAGGGTAATAGGCGGAGGGCGGCTAGTAGTTACTATTTAACAGTCTGACGAACTTGAGATAGAAGCTGTTTTTCAGTCTCTCGGTCCCAGCTTTGATGCACCTGTACTGACCTCGCCCTCTGAATGGTAGCAGGGTGAACAGGCTGTGGCTCGGGTAGCTGAGGTCCTTGATGATCTTCTTGGCCTTCTTGTGACACCGGGTGCTGTAGATGTCCTGGAGGGCAGGCAGTGAGCCCCTGGTGAAGCGTTGGGTAGACCACAACACCCTCTGGAGAGCCCTGTGGTTGCGGACATTGCAGTTGCCGTACCTGGCAGTGATACACCCTAACAGGATGCTCTCAATGGTGAATCTGTAAAATCTGTGAGGGTCTTAGGGGCCAAGCTGAATTCCTTCAGGCTCCTCTGGTTGAAGAGGTGCTGTTGCGCCTTCTTCACCACACTGTCTGTGTGGGTGGACCATTTCAGATTGTCAGTGATATTTACGCAGAGTAAACTTGAAGTTTTTAACCTTCTCCATTGCGGCCCCATCAAGGTGGATGGGGGTGTGCTCCCTCTGCTGTCTCCCAATCAGGTCAGGTCCTTCGTTTTGTTGACGTTGTCGACCAAAGTTATTTTCCCGCACCACTCCGGCTGTGGCGGACATGAAACTTTTAAAACGTTAGACACTAAATAGAATTTAAGGAACAGAAAGAAATATAATTTTCATATAGTTTAGGCTTACATTATGCCTACAAGAATCCTTCCTTTGAAGCACATCTCACGAGTAGCAGACCCTTTTCCTTTCTTCCTGTGACAATCAAATTTGCCTAGACCTACTGTCAAGTTACCAGGTTGTTATCTAGCTAGGTAACATGACTGAACATGGTTTGTTATCAAACAAATAATACGCAAGCCGGGATTAGTTTAAAACAGCCCGCGACATGGTTTGTCAAGATGCTCTCGATGGTGCAGCTGTATAACTTTTTGAGGATCTGAGGGCCCATGCCAAATCTTTTCAGCCTCCTGAGGAGGAAGAAGCATTGTTGTTCCTTCTTGACGACTGTGTTGGTGTGTGTGTGGACCATGATCATTCGTTAGTGATGTGGTAACCGAAAAACTTGAAGATCTTGACCTGCTATCTGTTGGGGCGGAATGCCAATTGCAGTGGGTCCAGGGTGTCTGGGATGATGGTGTTGATGTGAGCAATGACCAGCCTTTCATGGCTACAGATGTGAGTGCTATGGGGCGGTCATTTAGACAGGTTACCTTGGTATTCTTGGGCACAGGGTGGTCTGCTTGAAACATGTAGGTATTACAGACTGGGTCAGAGAGAGGTTGAAAATATCAGCGAAGCACTTATCTGCTGGTCAGCGCAGCACTTGTCTGCTGGTCAGCGCATGCTCTGAGGATGCGTTCTGGTAATCAGTCTGTGAATTTGAACTTGTTTAAAGGTCTTACTCACATCGGCTATGAAGAGCGTCATCACACATTCGTCTGAAACAGCTGGTGCTCTCATGCATGGTTCAGTGTTGCTAGCCTTGAAGCATGCATAGAAGGTATTTAGCTCGTCTGCCACATCCGAAGAGCATCATAGCTGGTGTGGTAGGATTCGATATTGGTCCTGTATTGACGCTTTGCCTGATTGGTTTGTCGGAGGTCATAGCGGGATTCATTTTTAGTGTCCGGATTTGTGTCCCGCTCCTTGAAAGCGGCAGCTCTAGCCTTTACCTCAGTGTAGATGTTTACTGTACTCCGTGGCTTCTGGTTGGGATATGTACGTACTGTCACAAAATCGTTGATGCACTTATTAATGAAGCCGGTGACCGATGTGGTGAACTCCAGGACCATATTCCAGTCTGTGCTAGCTAAACAGTCATCTAGCTTAGAATGCGGATAAATAACATAACACTGATCTTAATAAATTAATTTGCCTGGATCAGAGAAGCTTTCAGTCTCATCGAGTTCATACAGTATGTATGGCACAGTGGAGATCGCCCAAAAAATACTGCAACATGTTGCACAGGTTGGATAGGCACACAGTGAGGCTTATATTAACCCCCACTCTACCAAACCAAATCCTAAGCAAGAAGCATAGGGAAATAATGTCTAGATTTTTTTTCCCGTTTATGATACTTGAAATGTAATTATTAGCATTATGGCATTTTGTGTTAATTATTGTGAATAAATAGCGGCTATCAACCAATCAGCATCCAGGATCCAAACGTGCCATTATATAAAACCATATAACAAACAGAAAGATGTCAATGGCAAACGTGTCACTGGCCATACAAAGCTCAGAAGTTTGCAAAAATTCATTCTGAATAGTATTAGTTAACCCATTTAATCCCGATTTTTTTTCCCAGACATGAAAATATCCAAAATCAAGTGTCATTAGTAACCCTTTGAAGTAATCAATCATTATTTTTTCAAATTTTAATGGAAAAATGGTGAAAAGTGTGTTTTATGGTCGGTCACAATTGTGACCTGTGGGATAATGTTACGTATACTGAATTAACATATTACTCCTATGCAGTTATCAAAGTTCATATATATCCCAACCAAGTTATTAACACATTTAAAACTCTGTCATTCATTGTAACATTGTCATTGTGACATTTTAGTGCAACATTCACTAACAATTGTATAGCAGTCGTGTGATTCATTCCCACTGAACATAAAGGTAACATTTAGGATGGAGGTAGCCTGTAGAATATGCATTAGAGGTATATGCAAGTAGAGGCCTACACTGAAAAAAATACAATAATATATATATATTTAAAAAGCGCCAATGGACAATGAGTGCTTATATATATCATAGAGTTAGGCTTCAGAACCAAGTGCAAGATTAGTTTGTGCATCACTGTTTTGAACTATGATCAGTCAGACCTACTGTCATACAGGATGTCTTGAGTCAATTGACCTTCTTTTCCAAAAACATTTCAGTCATTTTGATTGTCTTTTTTGTCAACTTTTCTTTTCTTCCTAGAGTCTGTTGTACTGCTTCTCCTCACCCTTTTATCGACTTTTCTATTTTTTCTTTCATTGTCTTTTTTCAGCCCTTTTTCATTCGGTCTCATCTCCTTTTCTACTGTTCATGGTATATCTTGAAGCACTCAATGTGCAGTGGCGCTGTGCATTTCTCACATGCACAGTTAGTACGTTTGTCCCAATGACGACTTCTCTGGAACCGGTGCATCATGTTGATTGGCCAGTGAGAAGCTTTGTCATATCATGCCTGATCTTCAACAGTAGCAGCCAGTAAAGATCTCCTTCCATGGCTCAGTGGTTTCGTGCCAAACGTTTGCATATTTGGGCTGTATACTATGTGTTTTGGAATCACATCAGTGGCAGGCCTCTTCGATCGTTTGAACGCTCAATCTTTATTTTTGACCACCTGCAGCTTTTCCCTTGGCTCTTCTGACTGGAACCTCTGGCGGGTAGAGGCCCTTGGCTCATCATTATCTGTTTGCATAGGTTCAGCATATGCCTTCAACAGCCTGGCTGGCAAATGGCCTGTCCATAGTCCATATCTGACCCATCGCTATCACAATCACTCAGGACAGCATCTTTCTCATTTTGAGGGATAACTGCCATGTTGCATGCCCTGTCTGGGCAGTCACCTAGATCCAACATATCCAGAACTTGACTCAAAGTGAAACTAAAAGAAAGAACAGAGTAGAAAGTTAGGTTGAACAAGACCTATGTATCTGTATCAGTATGTGTATACCTAGATGCACTGTGTTATCCTGCCGGTCACTATTGTTGCCGTCAACATGTATACACATTCTATGACCACGCTGAATAAAGTTGAGTAATTGCAAATGCATATACGTGTATCAAAACTAGACACCTTAAAGATGATGTGTAATAAAAAATCTTTGTCCTAATTTTATTTTAACATACTTCACTAACCTGTTGTTTGGGAGCTTTGATGCAGCCATCCTCTTCTCATGGTGCAACCAGGAAGTAAACAGCTCTGGTCATGTTTTAAATTTTTTATTTTTTATTTAACCAGGTAGGCTAGTTGAGAACAAGTTTTCATTTGCAACTGCGACCTGGCCAAGATAAAGCATAGCAGTGTGAACAGACAACAACACAGAGTTACACATGGAGTAAACAATAAACAATAAACAAGTCAATAACATAGTAGGAAAAAAAAGAATCTATATACATTGTGTGCAAAAGGCATGAGGAGGTAGGCAATAAATAGGCCATAGGAGTGAATAATTTAGCAGATTAACACTGGAGTGATAAATGATCAGATGAACATGTGCAGGTAGAGATACTGGTGTGCAAAAGAGCAGAAAAGTAAATAAAATAAAAACAGTATGGGGATGAGGTAGGTAAATTGGGTGGGCTATATACCGATGGACTATGTACAGCTGCAGCGATCGGTTAGCTGCTCAGATAGCAGATGTTTAAAGTTGGTGAGGGAGATAAAAGTCTCCAACTTCAGAGATTTTTGCAATTCGTTCCAGTCGCAGGCAGCAGAGAACTGGAAGGGAAGGCGGCCAAATGAGGTTTTGGCTTTAGGGATGATCAGTGAGATACACCTGCTGGAGAGCGTGCTACGGATGGGTGTTGCCATCGTGACCAGTAAACTGAGATAAGGCGGAACTTTACCTAGCATAGACTTGTAGATGACCTGGAGCCAGTGGTGCCAGTCTGGCGGTCTAGCAACGAGCCAGTCTGGCGACGAACATGTAGCGAGGGCCAGCCGACTAGAGCATACTGGTCGCAGTGGTGGGTGGTATAAGGTGCTTTAGTAACAAAACGGATGGCACTGTGATAAATTGCATCCAGTTTGCTGAGTAGAGTATTGGAAGCTATTTTGTAGATGACATCGCCGATGTCGAGGATCGGTAGGATAGTCAGTTTTACCAGGGTAAGTTTTGCGGCATGAGTGAAGGAGGCATTGTTGCGAAATAGAAAGCCGACTCTAGATTTGATTTTGGATTGGAGATGTTTGATATGAGTCTGGAAGGAGAGTTTGCAGTCTAGCCAGACACCTAGGTACTTATAGATGTCCACATATTCTAGGTCGGAACCATCCAGGGTGGTGATGCTAGTCGGGCGTGCGGGTGCAGGCAGCGAACGGTTGAAAAGCATGCATTTGGTTTTACTAGCCTTTAAGAGCAGTTGGAGGCCACGGAAGGAGTGTTGTATAGCATTGAAGCTTGTTTGGATGTTAGATAGCACAGTGTCCAAGGAAGGGCCAGAAGTATACTGAATGGTGTAGTCTGCGTAGAGGTGGATCAGGGAATCGCCCGCAGCAAGAGCAACATCATTGATATATACAGAGAAAAGAGTCGGCCCGAGAATTGAACCCTGTGGTACCCCCATAGAGACTGCCAGAGGACCGGACAACATGCCCTCTGATTTGACACACTGAACTCTGTCTGCAAAGTAGTTGGTGAACCAGGCAAGGCAGTCATTCGAAAAACCAGGGCTACTGAGTCTGCTGATAAGAATATGGTGATTGACAGAGTCGAAAGCCTTGGTCAGGTCGATGAAGACGGCTGCACAGTACTGTCTTTTATCGATGGCGGTTATGATATCGTTTAGTACCTTGAGCATGGCTGAGGTGCACCCGTGACCGGATTGCACAGCGGAGAAGGTACGTGGGATTCTAGATGGTCAGTGATCTGTTTGTTGACTTGGCTTTCGAAGACCTTCGATAGGCAGGGCAGTATGGATATAGGTCTGTAACAGTTTGGGTCCAGGGTGTCTCCCCCTTTGAAGAGGGGAATCACAGCGGCAGCTTTCCAATCCTTGGAGATCTCAGATGATATGAAGGAGAGGTTGAACAGGCTGGTAATAGGGGTTGTGACAATGGCGGCGGACAGTTTCAGAAATAGGTCCAGATTGTCAAACCCAGCTGATTTGTATGGGTCCAGGTACTGGGGGGCTGTTAGCTGAGATTGGAGTAGCCAGGAGGAAGGCATGGCCAGCCGTTGTGACAATTTACACTAAACATGTGACACTGCACATCATTCATTGAGACCCTTTATTATTTAAATATTTATTGGAAATGCATTGATAGATCATTCAGTAACATTTTTAGAGCCTTATAACTGAAAACATTTTTACGGTCACTATTGTGAATGATGGGATTAAATAGGTTAATGCTAAATCATTATTCAAAAGCAAACACTGAAAACCCCTTTGAGGCAGACCAACTGCTGGTTTCGATGGCTAGAGTGAACCTGTGAAGTTGATGGTTCTACCATGTTGTTGTTGAGAGCATGCAGTTTGTGAGTGTGTGTGTGGCTGAGGGGACAGAATGGATTGTCTCAGTGGCTAAGAGAGCATGCCAGCCACTCAAAGCCTAATGTTTGCCGCTCCTCTGGACCTCTCCTCTGAACTCCACTGTGCCTAAATCATCACAGCTTCGCCCTTTATCCGCACTTAAGTTCTGTAACTTCGATCTCATTACCATCAATTAAGACACGGTTTAGTCTGACTAAGTCCATTTGAAGCCTGCGGCAGTGCACACCACAGGCCTTCCACAACTCAGAGTGCTGAGTCCTTCACACTGGTGGCCTCCACATATTCCTCACTATATCGCCCCAATAAAACAGGCCCATTCCTAATTTCAGTGGCACTATCTTGCATCTACAGGGGGAGAGATGGTGTTGCTGCAGTCAGCAGTCCACAAGGCCCATTTGCACTTCTCTCTGTGCTTTAGCACCGTGGAACATGTGTTTTCAGAGAAAGTCTATCTCCTTCTCATGTCACTTTAATAGATGGCAAACTTGCCATCGGTAATATAATTAACAACAATTAGCAACATGGCGGGCAGGTGTCTCTATTTTAAAGGGACTCGTCTAATTTATCATACAGCAAGCCTTTGCTACTGTATTGGACTAATCTAGTTTCCTTCAGTAAATCATGCCATGTACAAAGTAGACTTTCCATATGACATAACTAATCACAGCTCTAACATTGTTCACCCTTGGAGTCAACACATTTTCATTTCTGAGGATGGATCACAAATTGACCACCACAACCTCCACTACACCTTATTTCAAACCTGTCTTGTTTGATCAAGCCGAAAAATTACATGAAGAGCCTCGCTTCTGTGCAGTTCAGCGGGAGCATTTATGACAGCAGATAGATAACCTTATATGTCTGACATTCCCAAGGAAAAGGCTGCTTGGATGGGGTAGTAGGGGACTGACACAAAACCCTGGGTTGAGTCTGAAATGGCTCCCAATTCTCTGGGTAAAAGCAGTGCACTATGTAGGGAATAGGGTGCAATTTCAGACACAGTCCTGGTTAGGTGCTGTTGAACAATGAGGCTCAGTGCTCCTGGGTTTGACAGCATCAGGCTGGGCTGCTTTTGCTTGGGCCTCGATCACTAGGCCTGAGGATTAGTATGCAAAGCATTAAGGCATTGAACATGATGTCTGCTGCCAGTGACAAACTGTAATGAACCCAGCGGTACCTTATCAACCCTGCTGGAAGCAGCAATGATCACACCAGAACAGTTCCCTGCGACTCAAAGTGAATTGAAGTGAAATTGTAGTGAGAGAACAGGAATTGGATTAACTTCTGTGTTATTTAGACAAAACCTCTACTATTTGTAGATGTAATATATAATAGGATACTACAGTCGTGACCAAAAATTGAGAATGAAAGTTTGCTGCTTCAGTGTCCTTAGATATTTTTGTCAGATGTTACTATGGAATACTGAAGTATAATTACATGCATTTCATAAGTGTCAAAGGCTTTTATTCACAATTACATGAAGTTGATGCAAAGAGTCAATACTTGGCAGTGTTGACCCTTCTTTGTCAAGACCTCTGCACTCTGCCCTGGCATGCTGTCAATTAACTTCTGGGCCACATCCTGACTGATGGCAGCCCATTCTTGCATAATCAATGCTTGGAGTCTGTCAGAATTTGTGGGTTTTTGTTTGTCCACCCGCCTCTTGAGGGTTGACCACAAGTTCTCAATGGGATTAAGGTCTGGGGAGTTTCATGGCCATGGACCCAAAATATCGATGTTCTGTTCCCCAAGCCACTTAGTTATCACTTTTGACTTATGGCAAGGTGCTCCATCATGCTGGAAAAGGCATTGTTTGTCACCAAACTGTTCCTGGATGGTTGGGAGAAGTTGCTCTCGTAGGATGTGTTGGTACCATTCTTTATTCATGGATGTGTTCTTAGGAAAAATTGTGAGTGAGCCCACTCCCTTGGCTGAGAAGCAACCCCACACATGAATGGTCTCAGGACCCCCCACGTTGAAGTGGCAATAAGATTGACTCAATTAATTCTAACAGGCCTAGGGCTTTATAGAGGCCACACACAGACAGACAGACAGACAGACAGACAGACAGACAGACAGACAGACAGACAGACAGACAGACAGACAGACAGACAGACAGACAGACAGACAGACAGACAGACAGACAGACAGACAGACAGACAGACAGACAGACAGACAGACAGACAGACAGACAGACAGACAGACAGACATATGCTTTTAGGAGCCAAATAATCTTTCTCAATCAAAGTAAAGTATAGTTTCCCTCTCATAGTCAACTGAAATGTGTAGGCATTCATTAACCCAACCTCTGAATCAGAGAGGTGCGGGGGGCAGCCTTAATCGACATCCATGTCTTCGTCGCCCGGGAACATGTACACTCAGTATACATTATTCTTAAATTGGGGGAGGGGGAACCACAGCCTCACGGAGACTGCAGGGGTACACGCTACACCACTAATTATAACTACAAGTTCAGTATAACTATAAGAAATCTAAGATGTGTCAAATAAATTATATCCAGCTCAGGGCTCCAGCTATGCATTTGATATGCTAACTTGCTAGCTACAGTTGAAATCGGAAGTTTACATACACTTAGGTTGGAGTCATTAAAAGTCGTTTTCAACCACTGCACAAATGTATTGTTAACAAACTATAGTTTGGCAAGTCGGTTAGGACATCTACTTTGTGCATGACACAAGTACTTTTTCCAACAATTGTTAACAGACAGATTATTTAATGTATAATTCACTGTATCACAATGAACGTACTTTGGTGCGAAAAGTGCAAATCAATTACAGAACAACAGCAAAGGACCTTGTAAAGATGCTGGAGGAAATAGGCACAGAAGTATCTATATCCACAGTAAAGCGAGTCCAATCTCGACATAACCGGAAAGGCTGCTCAGCAAGGAAGAAGCCACTGCTCCAAAACTGCCATAAAAAAGCCAGACTACGGTTTGCAACTGCACATTGGGACAAAGATCATACTTGTTGGAGAAACGTCCTCTGGTCTGATGAAACAAAAATAGAACTGTATGGCCATAATGACCATTGTTATGTTTGGAGGTAAAAGGGGGAGGCTTGCAAGCCAAAGAACACCATCCCAACCGTGAAGCACGGGGGTGGTAGCATCATGTTGTGGGGGTGGCAGCATCATGTTGTGGGGGTGCTTTGCTGCAGGAGGGACTGTTGCACTTCACAAAATAGATGGCATCATGAGGACGGAAAATTACATGGATATTCTGAAGCAACATCTCAAGACATCAGTCAGGAAGTTAAGGCTTGGTCACAAATGGGTCTTCCAAATGGACAATGACCCCAAGCATACTTCCAAAGTTGTGGCAAAATGCCTAAGGACAGCAAAGTCTAGGTATTGGAGTGGCCATCACAAAGCCCTGACCTCAATCCCATAGAAAATTTGTGGGCAGAACTGAAAAAGTGTGTGCGAGCAAGGAGGCCTACAAACCTGACTCAGTTGCACCAGCTCTGTCAGGAGGAATGGGCCAAAATTCACCCAATTTTTTGTGGGAAGCTTGTGGAAGGCTACCTGACATGTTTGACCCAAGTTAAAACATTTAAAGGCAATGCTATCAAATACTAAGTGAGTGTGTGTAAACTTCTGACCCACTGGGAATGTGATGAAAGAAATGAAATCTGAAATAAATCACTCTACTATTATTCTGACATTTCACATTCTTAAAATAAAGTGGTGATCCTAACTGACCTAAGACAGGGAATTTTCACTAGGATTAAATGTCAGGAATTGTGAAAAAGGAGTTTAAATGTATTTGGTTAAGGTGTATGTAAACTTCCGATTTCAACTGTAAGTGGCTCGATGTCAAAATCAAGCTTCTTGGTTACATCTAGGGTTGCACATCTTTGGGAGTATTCAGAGGTGAAAACTTTCCGTGGGAATTAAAGGGAATATATGGGAATTAACTGGAATATATGCAAATTAATATTAATACCACTTAAATATAGATGTTTTTTGTATTGGATATATTTACCATATCATATGGAGACATAATTGCAAATGATTAAATCCTTACAATATAAATAAAAATAACAATTTAGTTACGAATTGAACTTTAATTGAGTTGACTCTTCACATGGGATGATTTCACTGAACAACAAAATGGAGTATTGAATGATCCCCAACGATCGCATCTCCCAAAAACATTTTCAACATACATCTTTAAAATGATAGTCTAGAAACAAAAGCTTCGGTTGTCTTCCTCTCAGGCTTCCATGTCTTCTCCCTGGACCTCCTCAATGTCCACCTCTTGAACATCAGACTCTGAGGCCTCATCTTCACTGTCACTTTCCAACCTTGTTGAGGATGGCTCGTTGTCACGCTCAAAAAGCCTCAAATTTTCCCGATTGCCGCCAATTTTTCAACCCTTGTATTGGTTAGCCTGTTGCGAGCTTTGTTGTGTGCGTGTTCCCAAACAAGGACCAGTTGCGCTCTGAGGCGGCTGATGTCGGTGGGATTTGGAGGATGATGGAGGCAACAGGGGAAAGAGCCTCAAATCCACAAAGTTCCTTCCACCAGGTGGCTGATGAGATATGTTGACACAAATCTCCATCCCAAAGCCCTTGCTTGGAAGTGTACTTCGCAAGACTGCCAAGAACCTTGCCCTCATCCAGGCCAAGGTGGCAAGACACGTTAGTGATGTCACCATAGGCCTTGTTGATCTCTGCACCAGACAAGATGCTCTTGCCAGCGTACTTGGGGTCCACATCTACGCTGCGGCTTGTATGGGCTTCAGGCAGAAGTCTTCATGCGTTTTGATGTATTTCAGAACTGCAGTTTCCTCTGCTTGGAGCAACAGTGAAGTGGGAAGGGCAGTACCGATTTCTTCTGATCATCAGACAGAATGGCATTGTCTCCCTCAATCCGTGCAATGGCTACTGCTATAGGTTTCAGGAGTTTCAGACTGCTTACCACTCTCTCCAAAAAAACATCATCCAGGATGATCCGCTTGATGGGGCTGTCCATATCGGCAGACTGTGATCTGGCCATTTCTTGGAGAGACGCCTTCCCCTCCAGGAGACTGTCAGACATGATGACAACACCACCTCAACAGGTGTTGCTGGGCAGCTTCAATCTGGTGCTCTTATTCTCACTTTGCTTGGTGAGGTAGATTGCTACTATAACTTGATGATCCTTCACATACCTAACCATTTTCTTGGCTCTCTTCTAGAATGTATCCATTGTTTCAGTGCCATGATGTCCTTGAGGAGTAGATTTGATGCATGAGCAGCACAGCCAATGGGTGTGATGTGAGGGTTTGACTCCTCCACTTTAGACCAAGCAGCCTTCATGTTTGCAGCATTATCTGTCACCAGTGCAAATACCTTCTGTGGTCCAAGGTCATTGATGACTACATTGCAGATGAGCTGAAGGCAGAGACCAGTGTGTCTGTTGTCCCTTGTGTCTGTGCTCTTGTAGAATATTGGTTGGGGGGTGGAGATGTAGTTAATATTCCTTGCCCACAAACTTTCAACCACCCATCAGAGATTATTGCAACATCGTCTGCTTTCTCTATGATTTGCTTGACCTTCACTTGAACTCTGTTGAACTCTGCATCCAGCAAATGAGTAGATCAAGCATGTCTGGTTGGAGGGGTGTATGCTGGATGAAGAACATTCAGAAATCTCTTCCAATACACATTGCCTGTGAGCATCAGAGGTGAACCAGTTGCATACACAGCTTGAGCAAGACATTCATCAGCATTTATCTGACTACGTTCCTCCATTGAGTAAAAAAATAATCTGATTCCAGAAGGACCATGAGCTGTTGCTATCAATAAGGCGTCTGATTCATAATTTTCACCTCGAATAGAAGTAGAGTTTGCTTGTGTTGAGCGCTAAGGGAACTTTATTCACTTGGCCAGATGATCCTGCATCTTTGTTGCATTCTTCACATATGATTTGGCACAGTATTTGCAAATGTACACAGCTTTTCCTTCTACAATAGCTGCAGTGAAATTGCCCGTGGCATTGTCCTGTAAAGATTAGGATTTTATTTGTAAAAAAACAAACACATATAATTCCATGTACAGATAAATAGTTAAGCAGGTACATTAAACAACTCCTTTGTAAGATACATGTTTTAAAATGGAACAAGTATGTAAACAGGTGAATTAACACTCCTCAGTTAGCAGGCTCAAGCAAGCTCAAACCCACATGGTAGCAAAAACTCACTATCAGAAATTGTTCATAAGTTATAAATGATTTAAAACACACTTTGCTGTAGGCTATTTTTACTAGTTAACAAAACAATTACGTATGTCATATCCAATATATTCATCCCACCCAGTATTGTAATCAAACTTACCAGAAAGCATGTAGTCCTTGGCTCAGACTGTGTAGTAGGGTAGGCTCAATAGCGTCTCATATGTGTAAGTTCTTGAGAATCAGCTGCACATGGGATGGAAGAATGCACTGTGCATGCAGAAGGTTGCAATTCAATTGAATTGGGGATAGTTTAACCAAAATATGCCACAAGACCTAGAATTGCCTTGTGTATCCCACAAAAAAAAGGTTCACTGTTATAAGCTAACTTTTTTGATGAATATAAGCAAAATTCCCACATTTCCAGGGCTTAAATTCCAGCAAATGTCCAGAAAATGACCCTTTGCAACCCTAGTTACATCAGAGACATTCAATTCCCTCCTGGATCAAGATCCCTGTCGCCTAAACTGTTTTGTGCAACAAACATTTTTTAAAGAAAAGGAATATTCTTATTAAACACATTTGTGGGAAATAGCACCCCTTGTGTGCACTTCTGGTAATACCGTATTCCCCAGTATGGTACAGAAACAGTATGAAATTCTGGATACCACCCAACCTTAATTTTTAAAACAGTAGGCATGCAGCTGTACCAGTCAGTCGTTTGCCTAGCCTGTCAGAGCCTGCTGAACAATTTGAGCTTTCACACCAAGGCCAATTAGTTTGGAGGCAGAGCTCATTGAAATGGAACAGCTGAAATGCAGAACAAGAGCTAAAATGTTCCTAGTAAAAGGGATGCCAATCAAAAGCATGTCCCACTATGTCTGACAGGAGGTGGAACAAGAACGCTCCACCGTTGAATAGTAATCCTGTTCACAATGTGCCTGAATATCAATTAGACAATTTCCCAAGCCTACAATCACAGGAAGATGCAATACTTATTCAGATAAAATAAAAATTCCCATGCTAACCACACATTTGAATCTTCCCTAGATACAACCTAACAAATAATTATTTTCAACATTAGGCTGCAAGTCAGCAAAACCGAAACACTATGGGTCTATTTCTGTATCAGGAGAAATTCTACAGAGCCCCTAAACTTCAGAGCGGTACCATGAAAAGCTGTAATAACTACAGATTATCTCACACTGTGAGTTCATTTCAATGTGGTTGCGGTGTTTAAAAAAAAGACATGAGTTCAGCTGATTCACTGCTAAACTGTCAACAGTTTGGTAATCTTGTCTGGGCCGTGTCTGACTTTTCTCACAACCTTCCTTTTCCATGAATCTCAATTTGACATATAGAATAGTGTGGTATTTCAAAGATGGAGCAATGTATTTTTTCGGCAAACTCTGCCTCTCCCGGCCAGATCAAGACCATGTACTACAGAGAAAGGAAAACCATTCACGACTCTCCACAGTGCTCCTTAAGTTAAGCAATGAGAAAAGCATTGAACAATTAAAGAAACATAAATCTGAAAGGCAGATTGAGTCAACAGTGATGGATATAATGCTTTAAATCACTGGATAATGCATAACCTTAGTTAGCACCAGCAAACAGACTAACATCTTAGTTCTCATTCTCCCACAGAGATAATTTTGGGTCTCTATTCTAATGTGTGTTTATCAATGAATTGTTCACAAGATGACACTTGAATACAAGCAAGGGTAGCTCGATTCTTTGAAACTCCTAAACTGCTAGAGCCAGACTGCGTAATTGGTTTTGATGGAGTCTACAGGTCTTGAATGTTTCCTGACCTTTGCTGTGAGAGCATGAGCAGCTTGTTTTAACTGGAGATCTTTTAACCCCTCAACATCTTTGAGCATCAAACTGTCAGATGACAGGTGTGTAGCCTGAAAGAAGAGGCAAATGCCAACTTACCTCTGAAGTGATTGCTGGACCAAAGTGAAAGAATGTTTTGTAGATAAACAGCTAGATTTTAAATCCATCCAACAAAGACACACCACAAACTACTGATAGATTTGGGATGGCTGCCCTTTTCCATTTGACCCAAGAGAAGATGAGGATACAGATGTTTTCAAATTCTAAAAATACTTGCATTGCCATAGATACAGTGCCTTCAGAAAGTATTTATACCCCTTGACTTTTTTGTGTTACACCCTGAATTCAAAATTGATTACATTTATTTTTTCTACACACAATACCCCATAATGACAAAGGGAAAACATGTTTGTAGAAATGTTTGCAAATTTATAGAAAATTAAATACAGAAATATTTAATTTACATAAGTATTCACAAACCGTTGCTATAACACTCCAAATTGAGCTCAGGTGCATCTAATTTCCTTTTATCATCCTTGAGATGTCACTACAACTTGGAGTCCAGCTGTGGCCAATTCAATTGTTTTGACATGATTTAATAAGAAACACGAATGTCTATATAAGTTCCCAAAGTTGACAGTGCATTGTGAGATTTTCTTGGCACGAGTACACAGTTAGTGAGAATGAGCGGACGATGGCGTGAGGAGTAAAAAGGGATAAAGCTGGATATGAACAGCAGTTTATGGTTGGAGTGCGATTCACGAGCAAGGATGTTTTTTGGGTGCCCCATTTGTGGTCTCAAAGATGGTGAAGGACAAATTGGGTAACGTGGAATCGGTCAGAGTGACCAGGAGCGGTATGATGTGTTGATTTCGTGTGTGTCAAAAGAGCAAAAGCGCAGGAGAAAGTTCTGTGGGTCTTCAAGATGTTGACATTTGATGTGGAAAGCTATGATTTTGAGAGTAGGGCACCGGTTAAAGGTGTCATCTCTGGTCTCTCATTGGACATAGAGTCTGTGTGGTTTAGGGATAACATTCCAGGAATGGTAGATTCATGTCACTTGAATCGAATGATGGATGGAAAGAAGGAGCAACACCTATCGGTTTTACTGTCTTTTGATGAAGTGGTTCTCCCGACTCATTTAAATCTTGGGTATGTGAGATATTCGGTGAGACCGTATGTACAGAAGCCACTGCAGTGTTACAATTATAAAGAAGTTTGTGGAAGGAATAAATATGTAGTAGTTGAAGAGTCAGATAAAGCATGTTGTTGTAATTGTGATGAGAATCATGTTCCCGGAGTGCACTGTAAGGAACAGTCCGGAGAGACCTATCTGGGGAAGGGCATAAAACAATTTCTAGAGTGTTGAAAGATTCCAAGAGCACTGCACTCTCCATATTTGGGAATGGAAAAATATGGAACTACCCAGACTGTGCCTAAAGTTGACCATCTGACCAAACAGACAAGAAGTACCTTGGTCAAGGAGGTGACCAAGAACCGAATGACCTGTCTGACAGAGCTACAGAGTTCATTGTCTGAGATGGGAGAACCTGCCAGAAGGAAAACAGTCTTTACAGCACTTCACCAATCTGGGCTTTATGGGAGAGTGGCCAGATGGAAGCCACTCCTGAGAAAAGGCACATGACAGAATGCCTGGAGTTTGCAAAAAGGCAAGTGAAAGACTCAGAGCACAAGGCAAAAGATTCAGTGTTCTGTCCAGACAAAAATGTTACTCTTTGGCCTGAATGCAAAGCGCTATGTCTGGAGAAAACCAGGCACAGCTCATCACCCATCTAACACTATCCCTATCGTGAAGCATGGTGGTGGTAGCATCATGCTATGGGAATGCCTTTCAGCAAGGACTGGAAGACTGGTAAGGATGGAGGGAACAATGAATAGAGCCAAATATTTGCAAATCCTTGACGAGAACCTGCTTCAGAGTGCCAATGGCAGACTGGGGCAAAAATGTACATTCCAACAGGACAATGACCCCAAGCATACAACCAACGCAATGCTGGAATGGCTTCAGAACAAGAATGTGAAAGTCCTTGAGCGGCCCAGCTAAATCCCAGACTTGAATCCCATTGAAAATCTGTAGAAAGAGTTGAAGATTGATTAATTTAACAGAAAATCTGCAAGAAAGAATGGGAGAAAATCCCCAGATCCAGAAGTGCAAAGCACCCAAGATGACTCAAAGCTGTTATAGACATACCCAATATGACTCAAAGCTGTTATAGACATACTCAAGATGACTCAAAGCTGTTATAGACATACCCAATATGACTCAAAGCTGTTATAGACATACTCAAGATGACTCAAAGCTGTTATAGACATACCCAAGATGACTCAAAGCTGTAATAGACATACCCAATATGACTCAAAGCTGTTATAGACATACCCAATATGACTCAAAGCTGTTATAGACATACCCAAGATGACTCAAAGCTGTTATAGACATACCCAAGATGACTCACAGCTGTAATCGCCACCTAAGGTCCTTCTACATATAATTGACTAAGGGATGTGAATACTTATGAAAATGAGATATCTGTATTTCATTTTCAAGAATTATTTACATAAAAACCTGTTTTCACTTTGTCTTGTATGTACGTATTTAATCTAACATATAAATCTATTTAATCCATTGTGGAATAAGTCAAGAGGTATGAATAACTTCTGAAGGCACTGCATAAAATAAGTTTTACAAAACATGTGACAATTATTCATGCATTTTTCAAATCTACCAGTATATAAACATCACATCAAAAAACACCACAAGGGAAAAGGTGGTTTCACTTGATGGACTTGCTTCCTACTTTGGGTTTACACTTTTCCTAAAACAATGTCAAAACAAAACAAAATAATATGCTATCATGACTAGATAAAATAACTCATCTAAACCCTAATCAACATCAAATATTAATCCCCAAGACATTTCCTGTCTCTTTAGAATTGTATTTTAGTATTCCCTTTTAACTGTGTACTCTGTCAAATAAAATACGTCTTTAATTCATTATACAAAGTTGGAAATTTGAGAAATGAAACATTCTGATGTTTATGTCTGGATATAAACTAGCTGAATATGTATAAAGGAACATTTGAATTACTATATGAAAATTAATTATTCATGTGTCTGCTCAATGGTACAACTCCGCCACTGAACACAAACCCCGGACATCCAGAGAATTGAACAGGCTCCTGAGTAAACACCCATCCCTGGTTTGACTTTTGAGAAGGTTGAACGCCCTGCGGGGGGTGAAAACGCCAGCTCTTAGTCTGGGTCCTACAGCAGCAGCAGCACCGCTCTAGTTTGTGTGCCTGGTTGCAATAAAAGCTTTATTATTTACCACTTCAGTATATTCAATCATCCTGCAGACTGCCACTGACTCTATAAATACCCCTGCCCTGGGTTGCCTGCTACTTTGAGCTTTCAGCACAGACCAGCAGTCACCTTCAGTCAGTTCAATGGTGGCTTGCGGGGGGGGGCAACCTAAGTGCTCTGAACTCAACTGTGTGGACACTAGCTCAGATCACAGATCACTTTTCTATTTGTTTCAATCAAACCACAAAGCATTTCACAAAGTAATGTAGAACCCTCGATGATATCCTCTCTCCGCAGGCAGGAGAAGCAAGAAGGCTGTAGGAACTTGCTTGTGTGCATGTCTCTAATTGGACCACTGGAATCATACCGCAAGAAGACCTAACCTTGGATACATAATGTGTTTGAATTTTACCTAATATTTAAAGCAATATGAGTTCAACCCTCACAGTACTAATGGTCAGCTGATCTCTTAGAGAACAGATATATATTTAATAAGACAACTTTTACTTGAGATGGAGTAGTAGTAATGATAACCATAGTGATAAAGATGACTGAAACCCTCTTAATTGCCTCAGTGAATAATGGAAATTAAAAAGACTTTCAAAACGGATGTACAAATGTTTACTTTATGAATAACAGGTTAATAAAATGGGGGTCCAGGGGCCTCCCGAGTGGCACAGTGGTCTAAGCCACTGCATCACATTGCTAGCTGTTCCACTAGAGATCCTGGTTTGAGTCCAGGCTCTGTCGCAGCCGGCCGCGACCGGGAGACTCACGGGGCGGCACACAATTAGCCCAGCGTCATCCTGGTTAGGGGAGGGTTTGTCCTTGTCCCATCGTGCTCGAGCGACTCCTGTAGTGGGCTGGCACATGCACGCTGACACAGTAGCCAGGTGTACAGTGTTTACTCTGACACATTGGTGTGGCTGGCTTCCGGGTTAAGTAGGCATTGTGTCAAGAAGCAGTGCAGCTTGGCTGGGTCATGTTTCGGAGGACACACAGCTCTCGACCTTCACCTCTCCCGAGTCCGTCACGGAGTTGCATCGATGGGACAAGACTGTAACTACCAATTGGATACCATGACATTGGGAAAAAAAATACAAAAAAGTGGGTCCATAAATTATTGTAGAAGTAGCCATAATTAATGCATCTCAAAATAAATAAAAAAGATTTGCTTTCAAAACCAAGTAACAAGAAAACGATACCCCACTTCATGTTCAGTGTTCCTTGGAACCAGTATCCTTCAAACAAACAGACTGAGTAGTAGCTGAGACAAATTCGCATGAGACATGCCAGGCTTTCTAAGCAGTGATAACATTTATATCTATATAAATACGTGAAACTTTCAGTTTTCCTTCTGCAAGAAGAAAAAGTGTTAGTTCTACTATCTGGACATTTGAGATAGTCCTATCTAAATATGTAGCATATTTCCCCCAGAAAATAAGCTATTTAGGAGCACCTGCCATTTGGAATGAGTTGAGCAGCGTGAAATCAGGGTACAAATTAACATAAAGCTGATAATCATACAGTTAAATCGGATGTTTACATACACCTTAGTCAAGTACATTTAAACTCAGTTTTTCCACAATCCTGACATTTAATCCTAGTAAACATTCCCTGTTTTAGGTCAGTTAGGATCAACACTTTATTTTAAGAATGTGAAATGTCAGAATAACAGGAGATAATTATTTATTTCAGCTTTAATTTCTTTCATCACATTCCCAGTGGGTCAGAAGTTTACAAACACTCAATTAGTATTTGATAGCATTGCCTTGAAATTGTTTAACTTGGGTCAAACGTTTCAGGTAGGCTTCCACAAGCATCCCACAATATGTTGGGTGAATTTTGGCCCATTCCTCCTGACAGAGCTGGTGTAACTGAGTCAGGTTTGTAGGCCTCCTTGCTCGCACATGCTTTTTAAGTTCTGCCCACAAATGTTCAATAGGATTGAGGTCAGGGCTTTGTGATGGCCAAGCGAATACCTTGACTTTGTTGTCCTTAAATCATTTGGCCACAACTTTGGAAGTATGCTTGGGGTCCTTGTCTATTTTGAAGATCCATTTGCGACCAAGCCTTAACTTCCTGATTGATGTCTTGAGATGTTGCTTCAGTATATCCACATCATTTTGCTTCCCCATGATCTATTTTGTGAAGTACACTAGTCCCTATGCAGCAAAGCACCCCCACAACATGATGCTGCCACCCCCGTGTTTCACGGTTGGGGTGGTGTTCTTTGGCTTGCAAGCCTCCCCCTTTTTCCTCCAAACATAACAATGGTCATTATGGCCAAACAGTTGTATTTTTTTTTCTTCAGACCAGAGGACATTTCTCCAAAAAGTACAAGTCTGGCTTTTTTATGGTGGTTTTGGAGCAGTGGCTTCTTCCTTGCTGAGCGGCCTTTCAGGTAAAGTCAAATCAAATCAAATCAAATTTTATTTGTCACATACACATGGTTAGCAGATGCTTGTGCTTCTAGTTCCGACAATGCAGTAATAATCCAACAAGTAATCTAACTAACAATTCCAAAAAAAACGACTGTCTTATACACAGTGTAAGGGGATAAAGAATATGTACATAAAGATATATGAATGAGTGATGGTACAGAGCAGCTTAGGCAAGATACAGTAGATGGTATCGAGTACAGTATATACATATGAGATGAGTATGTAAACAAAGTGGCATAGTTAAAGTGGCTAGTGATACATGTATTACATAAGAATGCAGTAGATGATATAGAGTACAGTATATACGTATACATATGAGATGAATAATGTAGGGTATGTAAACATTATATTAGGTAGCATTGTTTAAAGTGGCTAGTGATATATTTTACATCATTTCCCATCAATTCCCATTATTAAAGTGGCTGGAGTTGAGTCAGTGTGTTGGCAGCAGCCACTCAATGTTAGTGGTGGCTGTTTAACAGTCTGATGGCCTTGAGATAGAAGCTGTTTTTCAGTCTCTCGGTCCCAGCTTTGATGCACCTGTACTGACCTCGCCTTCTGGATGATAGCGGGGTGAACAGGCAGTGGCTCGGGTAGTTGTTGTCCTTGATGATCTTTATGGCCTTCCTGTAACATCGGGTGGTGTAGGTGTCCTGGAGGGCAGGTAGTTTGCCCCCGGTGATGCGTTGTGCAGACCTCACTACCCTCTGGAGAGCCTTACGGTTGTGGGCGGAGCAGTTGCCGTACCAGGCGGTGATAGAGCCCACCAGGATGCTCTCGATTGTGCAGCTGTAGAAGTTTGTGAGTGCTTTTGGTGACAAGCCGAATTTCTTCAGCCTCCTGAGGTTGAAGAGGCGCTGCTGCGCCTTCTTCACGATGCTGTCTGTGTGAGTGGACCAATTCAGTTTGTCTGTGATGTGTATGCCGAGGAACCTAAAACTTACTACCCTCTCCACTACTGTTCCATCAATGTGGATAGGGGGGTGTTCCCTCTGCTGTTTCCTGAAGTCCACAATCATCTCCTTAGTTTTGTTGACGTTGAGTGTGAGGTTATTTTTCTGACACCACACTCCGAGGGCCCTCACCTCCTCCCTGTAGGCCGTCTCGTCGTTGTTGGTAATCAAGCCTACCACTGTTGTGTCATCCGCAAACTTGATGATTGAGTTGGAGGCGTGCGTGGCCACGCAGTCGTGGGTGAACAGGGAGTACAGGAGAGGGCTCAGAACGCACCCTTGTGGGGCCCTAGTGTTGAGGATCAGCGGGGTGGAGATGTTGTTGCCTACCCTCACCACCTGGGGGCGGCCCGTCAGGAAGTCCAGTACCCAGTTGCACAGGGCGGGGTCGAGACCCAGGGTCTCGAGCTTGATGACGAGCTTGGAGGGTACTATGGTGTTGAATGCCGAGCTGTAGTCGATGAACAGCATTCTCACATAGGTATTCCTCTTGTCCAGATGGGTTAGGGCAGTGTGCAGTGTGGTTGAGATTGCATCGTCTGTGGACCTATTTGGGTGGTAAGCAAATTGGAGTGGGTCTAGGGTGTCAGGTAGGGTGGAGGTGATATGGTCCTTGACTAGTCTCTCAAAGCACTTCATGATGACGGAAGTGAGTGCTACGGGGCGGTAGTCGTTTAGCTCAGTTACCTTAGCTTTCTTGGGAACAGGAACAATGGTGGCCCTCTTGAAGCATGTGGGAAAAGCAGACTGGTATAGGGATTGATTGAATATGTCCGTGAACACACCGGCCAGTTGGTCTGTGCATGCTCTGAGGGCGCGGCTGGGGATGCTGTCTGGGCCTGCAGCCTTGCGAGGGTTAACACGTTTAAATGTTTTACTCACCTCGGCTGCAGTGAAGGAGAGTCCGCATGTTTTCGTTGCAGGCCGTGTCAGTGGCACTGTATTGTCCTCAAAGCGGGCAAGTCGATATTGGACTCGTTTTACTGTGGATATAGATACTTTTTTCCTCCAGCATCTTCACAAGGTCCTTTGCAGTTGTTCTGGGATTGATTTGCACTTTTCGCACCAAAGTACGTTCATCTCTAGGAGACAGAACGCATCTCCTTCCTTAGCGGTATGACGGCTGCGTGGTCCCATGGTGTTTATACTTGCGTACTATTGTTTGTACAGATGTACGTGGTACCTTCAGGCATTTGGAAATTGCTCCCAAGGATGAACCAGACTGGTGGAGGTTCTAAAGCCATGACATCATTTTCTGGAATTTTCCAAACTTTTTCAAGGCACAGTCAACTTAGTGTATGTAAACTTCTGATACAGTGAATTATACGTGAAATAATCTGTCTGTAAACAATTGTTGGGAAAATTACTTGTGTCATGCACAAAGTAGATGTCCTAACCGACTTGCCAAAACTATAGTTTGTTAATTAACAAGAAATTTGTGGAGTGGTTGAAAAACAAGTTTTAATGACTCCAACCTAAGTGGTTGTAAACCTCCGACTTCAACTGTATAATAAAACAATTCATGATCAGTGGTTTGCTTGAGCATATGTTAATATACAACATTATCTCCCAACGTGATATTACATACAGTATTCCAGCCTGTAGCAAAATAATCATTGTTCTTAGTTGAAATGTGATACATTGTTTGTCAACATACTGATTACACATCTAGTAGTGATGGAAAATAATGACGAGTGAATGATAGAACTATGATTTGAATGGTTTTGGAATATTCAAAAAGAACTGTGACTTCATCTGTCCATATTAAGATAGTGAGGAGCTTAGCGAAGGGGAGCCATTCAGTGGGATGCTGCTGATTTGAATATGATTAATGGAGGGCCAGCTCCCGGAGTTCCATCCAGCACACACAGCCAGTCAGACGCTGATAGGGTATAACCCAACGTTTTCTCTGCCATCACCAGATACACTGCTTCTATTTACACAACACTCAGGAGGTTATACTCCTGTGCTCAGTCTTAAACCCAGACTTGGGATCTGCCCACAATAAGACAGTGAGGAGTCTGTCCAGCTGGAAGAGGAGCTGAAGACCACTGGCACCAATGCCACAGCCCAGTTCATGGGAGACCATCTCTCCCACACGGAGGACAGGACAGTGTTGTGACAACAGCAGCAGTCCCTTCCCCTCTATGTCACTTCATAGAGCTGGAATCAAAAGCCATATCAGAGGAATGCATGTCATCACAATCAGAACAGGAAGCACTACAGGAATCAAGGTCAGCCCTGACAAAGTCACCATTCTTTAGGCACTTAAGTGAAGCACAACATGAACTGGTGATCTGGGTGGAACTGTGGAATGACTTGCTCTCACAAGAAAAATGCAAAGAGAGAAGATCACTTACAGACACTGAATTTTAAGCATTAAAAGCCTGTAGGCTGTATCTAAGACTGAACTACTAGCAACAGTAATTCACGAACAGACAGTGCTAAGGTTCGTTAAAACAAGTACTGTACAATAAAAGCCACAATCCTCATCTTATAATAACCATCATCCATCACATACTAGGACTTACTGTCATTCAATCCCTAATGTATGGTGACGCACTGACCAGAACCAGCACTCAAAGTTATATAAAAATCGAACATAGTAACTGTCCTTTTTATATCCTGCAAGCTGATGTCAAAACTTGAAGCAGGAATGGGTGGCAGGTAGCCTAGTGGTTTAGATTGTTCGGTTAGTAACCGAATGTTCTGTGGTTCAAATCCCCAAGCCAACTAGCTAAAAAAGCTGTCTGTGCCCTTAAAACCTCTAGTAACTCCCCATCCCGGGTCTGGGAGAGTAATCATCGACTGACACTAATTAGGATAACGCAACAGACATAAATATTCCTAGAAAATATTCCTATTCATGAAAATCACAAGTGAAATATATTGAGACACAGCTTAGCCTTTTGTTAATCACCCTGTCATCTCATATTTTCAAAATATGCTTTACAACCAAAGCTAAACAAGCATTTGTGTAAGTTTATCGATAGCCTAGCATAGCATTTTGTCCAGCTAGCAGCAGGTAACTTGGTCACGGAAATCAGAAAAGCAATCAAATTAAATCGTTTACCTTTGATGAGCTTCAGATTTTTTCATTCACAAGACTCCCAGTTAGATAGCCAATGTTCCTTTTTTCCAAAAATACTATTTTTGTAGGCGAAATAAGCATTTATTTCCGTTTGTTCTTCACTTTTGGCTGAGAAATAGCCCAGAAATTGCAGTCACGAAAACGCCGAAAAATATTCCAAATTAGCTCCATAATATCGACAGAAACATGGCAAAAGTTGTTTATAATCAATCCTCAAGGTGTTTTTCAAATATCTATTCAATAATATATCCACCGGGACAATTGGTTTTTCAGTAGGACCGATTGGAATAATGGCTACCTCTGTATTTTACGTGAGAATCACTCTGGGAGCCATCAGGTGACCAGTTGCGCAATGTAGCCGCTTACAGGTAATCTTCAACATAAATGCGTAAAACTACGTCACAATGTTGTAGACACCTTGGGGAAAACGGAGAAAAAGTAATCTGGTTGATAGCTGTCGTGGAAATATCCTGTATTTACCAAATCATGAGAGCAAACCACACACAAGTCAAAGTTATCATAAAGTCCATCTTTAATTATATGAGCTCCATCACAACCCTGTGACTCTCAGATCAAATTCAGTGTCTATAAATGAATTCTCTGAGAGTCCTTACACATTGCAACTGAGATCCTTTATAGCAAAGACACACATAGCCAGACAGCATTGGCCATAAATTATCGTTCAGCTTTGTCTCCTAAACTATGTTATTTTCTCGCTCTCAGGACCATAAAACAAAACCCATCAACAGGAATATATCAAATACACCCCTCCTTGACAAGATCACAGAGACACAGTGACTGGCACACAGACATTGTGGAGCCAAGAGATAATTGATTTAAAAGATATGTTTACATATGAAGACAAGCTTGACCCCTCCCCTCTCTGAGGCCCAAGTAACTGACCCCATGTCAGAGAACAAATAACTGCAACCGGCCACCACTATATTATCCAAAAATAGACATTCTGATGAGAAGTAAACTCACAAGCATATAATGAATATAAAACATCTTATCTATGTTACCCAACTAATTCTGATTATTCCCCAACATAGCCAATTCACTGCTCAATAGGGACGCAATTGGAACACAGAGTTCTCAAAAGATGAGTCACTTCCGGATTGGATTTTTCTCAGGCAGTCGCCTGCAATATCAGTTCTGTTATACTCACAGACAATATTTTTACAGTTTTGGAAACTTTAGAGTGTTTTCTATCCTAAGCTGTCAATTATATGCATATTCTAGCATCTTGTCCTGACAAAATATCCTGTTTACTACGGGAACGTTATTTTTCCAAAAATGAAAATACTGCCCCCTAGTCACAAAAGGTTAGCAAGGCACTTATTAACCTTAGTTGCTCTGGATAAGATAATATGTTAATGATTAAAATGTTTAAAAAATATATATATACATATATATATATATATATATATATATAATAAGAAGAAGAAGAATAATAAGAAGAATAATATAGGGGTGAAAATGTTATGGATACAAGAGCTTCTGGGTCCAGGACCTGGATGAGTAAAGAGGATTCAGATACAACGCTTAAGCACCCTCTCCCTTATGAAGCAATGCAAATGTGGAGATGTTGAGTGGGCTATTTAACACTAGAAAAGCCCGGCTTCTCTCTGGACCCCCTTCAGGCAAATAAGGAGTAATTTTGACTCAATTTAACAGTCTAATAAATACATTTCATGTATGCTATCAGAAAAATAATAATTTGGTTGTGTTTAAGAAGGCCTTGGGTAATATTAGAATACAAAAATATATATATTTTAAAGAACACAATATGGCTTGCCGGGGGCCAACGAAGTGCTCTGAACTTGACTGACTGTGTGGACACTCGATCAGATCACATAGATTTTAATACGTTTATGTTACTGTAGGCTGTTGCCGTTTGCTCAAGTGTGGAGCGTATGGAACAGTGATTATTCCTGGAAAAAGTGAAATTTTGAAATAGAGCTCATCTCTTTAATTCAAGTTTTACAATGGTAAGTGTTTTAGAAACCTCAGAATCTGCTCTTTCTGATACTATATAGAAATCAAAACTTCCTAGATGCATGCGACACTGTAGGATGATTTGAAAAGTCACTTTTTGGCGGTTTGTGAAAATACTGTAAATGACCTGTTAACTGCTTATAACACAACTTACGTTAGTGATAACGAAATTCTAACATCATAAGTGTGTTAATAAATAGACTTATTTAGGTAAAGTCAAGGGCAGAAGGGGGCACAACTTTTAATTGACATTGGGTCAAAATGATCCCCTTGGCCTTTATAGTGTTAAGGCTACTCAGAAATCAAGTACTATCTACTGTATGTTGCATTCGAGTAATTGGGGACTGACCAGTTTAAAGTAGTCTCAATGACTTTGAAGTTAATAGCTACAATCATGGTTAAGCTCACATTATTTTTATATGAGAAATGTATTGGAATGGGTCTGAGGACAGAGGAGTCCTCATAAAACACCATATAGGCCCACTTTAATTTGTCATGTTGCTTCCCACTCAAATAGCCTCCCTGGTTTAATATATTACATAATGCAGAATGACAAGCAGGCACAGGTTTATCAAATGTGATTGATATAAACTTCAATGATTGTCACGCCCTGACCATAGAGTGCTTTTTATTCTCTATGTTGGTTAGGTCGGGGTGTGACTAAGGGTGGATTATCTAGGTGAATATGTTGGCCTGGTATGGCCTGGTATGGTTCCTATGTTGGCCTGGTATGGTTCCCAATCAGAGGCAGCTGTTTATCGTTGTCTCTGATTGGGGATCATATTTAGGCAGCCATTTCCCCATTGTGCTTTGTGGGATCTTGACTATGCATAGTTGCCTGTGAGCGCTATAGCAGCTTCATGTTTTGTTTTGCATTTATTGTTTTCTTTGAGTTTCACTTCAAAATAGAGGATGGAACCATACCACGCTGCATCTTGGTCCACTCATTGTAACGATCGTGGCAATGATGTAAGCAACATTTCAAATCTCTTAGTTTACAAAATCCCAATTTATAATTAATCATACTATATGTGATTAACACCAAGGAATAGCATATGACAGCATACTGTATGAGTTATGAATCTGTTAATAATTCTTATTTTAATTCAACTTTGATTATTGGAGAGAGGGTCAGTATCATGACTGGTAGGCTAACAAACTATCATACTTTGACCATAAACACTAGTGCTGTACTTTTCTAGAAGAGAAATGTTAAATAAATGGCTTTAAAAGCACCAGTATTATAAAAGGTTGCAGTATTATGTAAATAATAGCAGGGAGAGAAGCATAGGTTTTTTATAGACAACTATTGATGCACAGTAAGAGCCAAACCTTTTTGCTCATAAGCATTATATGTGCATCATAAAACACATAATGAATGTTTAGACACAAATGTGGGGATATGAATTTTTTTTTAAAGAACATTGCCAATGGAAATAAATCGGTGTATTTGTGCTTATAAAAGTGACAGAGTATGGATTATTACTGAGATTCTTGAAGCCATGGTGTTCTAAGGTGATATATCTTTCAGTGGACAGGGGAGATGAGGGAGACATTGCGTCAAAGGCTGTTACAGACTCGGTCGGCATAAACGACCCTCATTCAACATCCACCCAGGAGGCATTTTCTAGTCATCCTGTAAACTGGCCATGTTAAGAAAATGTAGGACAAGAATGGGTGCTCTTGGAAAGCACTCTTTTCTACAGTATTTCTGCATACCACACATACTGCATGTCATGTGTTCCATGATTATCTGTTCACCGGGGGGGAAAATATGAACATCTGGGAAAGGTATCTACAGCTCACATCGAAGCAGTTAGTATATCCCATACCTGCATGTCATCAGCTGAGAGGAGATTGTGAGCATATATGCAATATATTTCCTATAAGACATCTAGGTACTATAGGTTGGGCATTGGACACATAAACATCAGTGTGTCATGTCTCTCATCATAGGACATGTCTCTCAGGGTAGTGGCAGGGAGCCAGAGAGTGCTCTCTCATCACTGGGACTGTCCACTAGCACAAAGTAATGAGATCATCCTGGGTGAAGTGATGCTGAAAATGAATCATCTCCTCTCTATCCCCCCATGGCACGGTGTCCACATTTCTCCAGGACCTTGTACTGATAGTCCATCCATCCTGTAACACAGGCCAGTGACACCAGAGCCATCACTGGAACAACACAGCCCCCACACAGCATCTAACTGACAATATCCCAAAATCTAGTCAAATCAGAGCAGAAAACATAGGACCATAAGATGTTTGGTAACACTTCCTTTTAAGGGATCCTTATTAGTGTAATTACACTAACAAGCATTGCAGTTAACTAACGATTCACAGTTAAAATGTAATAACATGTACCTGGTTGTAATTGCGGTCTGTAATTACAGAAGTATTACATTGAATGCTTGTAACAATACTTCTTATAAAATGGGCAGGTTTCCACTAAATTCACCAACTTGTTGTTTCACTTCTTCTAAGCTGCATCCAATCCATTCACAACTGTGACTAAGGTTGGGATCCCTTGTGGATGCGCTGGGTGTCTACGATATTATAGCCTATGCTCAATAGGCTCTAATTACTTAACCATGAATGTGTACTGTTCAAAATATAATGTTGTTGCTAACACTTGCCCCAAAATATAGTGTGCCACCTGGGTAAACTTGGTTGAGCTTAAAAATACAGATTTAATACGAGTGTCATCCCAGATGAGGAACAAGACACTATTTCAAAGTACATGTAAAATTCGCATAAGTGCAATATAAATACTAGTTTTTACACAGGGTTTAGCTAATTAAAATGAAGTGTATGTTGAGGAGTACTTACTTGTAATTAATGTGTACTTATACAGTACATTACCTATCCTAACAACCTGGCCCTTAATTTAAAGCTTGTGGAAGTGAGATCCAAGTGGTAGAATAAATACACAAGTACACCACAGAGTCCAAGTAATATCTGCATAAGTCAAATGTAATTACAAGGTGTTACACAGGATTTGGCTAAATACAAAGAAGTGTATCTTTAGGGGTACTTACTTGTAATTATTGTGTACCGATAGCCAGTAGTGGAAAAATAACCCAATTGTCATACTTGAGTAAAAGTAGAAAATGAATGAAGTCACACAGTAAAATACTCCTTAAGTAAAAGTCTAAAAGTGTTTGGTTTTAAATATACTTAAGTATCCAAAGTAGAAGTATAAATGTCACATTCCTTATATTAAGCAAACTAGATGGTACAATAAAAATAATATACAAAATATAATGGATAGCCAGGGGCACACTCCAACACTATTTACACATGTATTGAGAACTGTAGTGGAAGAAAAGTAAAACTAGTAAAGTACAGAAACCACAAAAAAAAAACATATTAAGTAGTACTGTATATAGATTTTTGTTTTCTTTTGTTCTACTGTATTATTGACTGTATGTTTTGTTTATTCCATGTGTAACTATGTTGTTGTATGTGTCGAATTGCTACTCTTTATCTTGGCCAGGTCGCAGTTGCAAATGAGAACTTGTTCTCAACTAGTCTACCTATAAAGGTTAATTTAAAAATTAAAAATTAAAAAATTAAAACTTTAAATTATTTTTACTTAAAGATGCACTCTCAAACGTTTGTATAATTTCAGCCAGCAGTTTAGAAAGTGGTGCTCATGAGCCAAAAGTGGTCCCCGTGTTTTGTGTACTAAATCATCCATTTCGTATGATGTTATGTCCTGCATTTATTTATTTTTTTAATTTGTGAAATTCATATGAAATGTTCCGAATCAAATTCGTACTATATGTTACAAATTTGTTGTGCTTAAGATCCTGGTGTGCATCTTTAACCTCTTGAGCTTATGGCTCAATACTGCCCCCGTTGGAGGAAGTGCGTGCCCATAGTAAACTGAAAATATTTTTTTCCAAAATTGCTAATATATGCATATAATAATAATTATTGAATAGAAAACACTCTAAAGTTTCTAAAACCGTTTAAATTATGTCTGTATGTAAAGCAGAACTCCAGGGCAGCCTTTCTCCCAAACTCTCTCTTGTCAAGAGAAAAGTTGGGTCAACTTTGACGTCATCGCCCCCACCCTTCCCAGGCAGCTACCGATCTGGGAACAGTATGTATTTGTTCAGCGCGATGTCTGCTTTCAATTGGCACGTTCATTGTTTGAATTTCGCGCTCCCTCATCCTTTGGCGGGCGAAAATGCCCGGTTCACTCTCACATACATGCACTCTATTGCGCGCGGCCGATTTGGGGAACGTTCTTTTCCAATAGACACCAGTTGAAGCCGGTTCGTTTGTTCGCGATGATCATTGTTTTACATGATAAAAACATCATTTTGCTCGATTCTGCACTTAGTTTGACCAGTTTAGTCAACATATAATATGTAATTTTGAAGTTTGATTGCGCAAGAGTGCGGGACCAGAAGGAGCAGAAGTTATTTTGGGTGCATTTCAGCTGAAGCTGTTAGCATATGCTAATACAAAGACGCACAACTTGAAACCAAACGATGTATTGGGTAAGTATGACTCCTTCTACGTCTTCTGATCGAAGAACATCAAAGGTAAGGGAATATTTATGTGGTTATTTTGGGTTTCTGTGGACTCCAAACGTAGAGGAGACACTGCTAATATCTGAGCGCCGACTCATAGCATAGACTAGTGAACGAATTCTGTAACGTTAAAAATAAATGTAACACAGCGGTTGTATTAAGAAGAAGTGTATCTTTGTAACTATATGTAGAACATGTATATTTAGTCATGTTTATTGCTTGTTATCTGACGTTATCTGTCCGAGCTATCATAATTTCTCCGGACATTTTGAGTAGCATTTTTGAAATGTCGTCATTGTAAACAGAGATTTATGGATATTAATGGCATATTATTGAAAAAAAAAAATGTACTGTCTAACATGTAATATTACTGTCATCTGATGAAGATTTTCAAAAGGTTAGTGAATTATTTATTTTTAATCCTACTTTTAAATTTTATATTTTCTGGGACAAAATGGCCGCCGCTTGCATTTTGTTTCGGTGGTGGTCTAATATAAATGTGTGCTATGTTTTCGCCGTAAAACATTTTAGAAATCTGACTTGCTGGGTAGATGAACAAGGTGTTTATCTTTCATTTGAGCTATTGGACTTGTGTAGGTGTGGAGGTTAAATATGTCTAAGAATATTTTTTCACATTTTGCGTTATGCTAATGAGCTTGAGCCGTAGTCACGATCCCGGATCCGGGATGGGTTCAAGAGGTTAAGTACTTGTACTTTAGTTCACACCACTGCTGAAAGCATACCAACAAGCCATATTTCAGCATAAACAAATCCCATAATATGTTGTGATTTTTTTTTACTAGTTTAGCGAGCTGGCTAACGCTGTCCCGTACTGATCCAGCCTAGCTTGCTAGCTAGTTGGCTAATAACGTTAAGTATACTTACCTTTGTAATTGGTTAAATAGGACGTAGAATTTAAACAGGTAGAATTTAAAGCCCTTCTCCAATTTGCTTTTCGGCACTGAAGTTGTGGAATTTACAAATCGCCTTCCTAATAAAAGTCCAGCAATGAAAGTGATGCAAACGGAGAACACCCAGCATGTTAACGTTAGCTAGCTACGTGTGCCAACACACACACTATGAGGAACATTCATTCCTTTTCAATGTAGCTAAACACTAGCTAGCTAACTTATTACTGTTCGCACAGATATAACATGTAATGCATCCGGTTGGAGATGCCTCTCCCTGACAAATATGGTGGGGAGAGGAAGCTCAGTGGCCGCCAATGGGAGCGTATGGAGTGAGATGGAAATGGGCTAACATTCTTATGATTTTCTCATCAATGAAACATTTGATCTCAATACAAAACTACAATATTTTGTAGAGAGTAGACTCCCTTTGCTAAATATATATATATATTTTTAATTGCGTTGTTTGGAGTGCAAAGGCGAATTGAGTTATTGTACATGTGCACTTCACAGACTAGGCGTTCCCTTTTGGAAAAATGAAAAACGTGCCAGAAGGATCTTGCGGATGCGGCCACAGTGTCTCCTGACCCCTCCTGTCTCAGCCTCCAGTATTTATGCTGCAGTAGTTTATGTGTCGGGGGGCAGGGTCAGTTTGTTTTATCTGGAGTACTTCTCCTGTCCTATCCAGTGTCCTGTGTGAATTTAAGTATGCTCTCCCTAATTCTCTCTTTCTCTCTTTCTTTCTCTCTCTCGGAGGACCTGAGCCCTAGGACCATGTCTCAGGACTACCTGACATGATGACTCCTTGCTGTCCCCAGTCCACCTGGCCGTGCTGCTGCTCCAGTTTCAACTGTTCTGCCTGTGATTTATGAACATTTGAACATCTTGGCCATGTTCTGTTATAATCTCCACCCGGCACAGCCAGAAGAGGACTGGCCACCCCACATAGCCTGGTTCTTCTCAAGGTTTCTTCCTAGGTTTTGGCCTTTCTAGGGAGTTTTTCCTAGCCACTGTGCTTCTACACCTGCATTGCTTCCTGTTTGGGGTTTTAGGCTGGGTTTCTGTACAGCACTTTGAGATATCAGCTGATGTACGAAGGGCTATATAAATAAATTTGATTTGATTTGCTAGCTCATGCTTGGCTCTGCCCACCCCCTTGCTTGTTCTGGCCACTCGACTCACTAGCTTCCCATTGTTCTTTCTTGGGTTATAAGAAAGCATGATGATGATAACTAGTATCGGGTAACATACTGTAGCTTCTAATACTAGCTAAATTGTCATACATTCTTCTTCTCTACCAGAGATTTTAACAAGGTCTTAGACACCAGGATGGAAAAATTCTTACAAGAAAGTAGCATATGAAGACAAAGACAGATTTCCAATGTTACTAATAACATTTGATTTGATTTTGATTTGACTTGTAACATTAAAAACAAGAAATACAGCTAATTTAGAAAACGGGATTGTCTACTCACCATTCCATTGGCAACAGATTTAAGTCACCACTAGAATAACAATTTTTATATCTTTGTTTATTCTAATTAATCAAATTATTAATGTAACAATAAAGTACTTATTTTGTACAAAATGTACATTTTTTGCACAAGTTATTTTTACATGTTGCAATAAAGTTGACTAAAGTAGATGCTCTATTGTTTTGTAGGTATTTTCACTTGGTGATGAGTGGTAAGCCGAAGTAATTATATACAGTATAAATTGTTCAACCTGTGTAACACCTAGTAACTTTGTATTTATGCAGATATTACATGTAATGTACACTGTTGTACTAGTGTGTTTATTTCTCACCTGGAAGGGCGCTTTCAGAAGCTGATGATTAGATTGTCAGAATGGAAAATATACTTTGTAGGTACACTCTAATTACAAGTAAGTACCCCTCAAGATGAACTTCATTTTAACTAGCTAAATTCTGTGTAACACCTAGCAATTACTTATGCAGATATTACATGTACTCTGTGGTGTACTAGTGTGTTTATTTGCCGCTTGGATGGCGCTTTCAGAAGCTGCCAATTAGATTGTCAGGATGTGTAACGTACTTTGTAGGTACAGTAATATCACAAGTAAGTACCCCTCAAGATGCACTTCATTTTAACTAACTAAATCCTGTGTAAGAAATAGTAATTACAGTGTACTTATGTGAACATTACATGTACATGTACACTATGGCACTTCCAGAAAAGTTTAAAATAATGGCCAGGTTGTCAAGATGGGTAATGTAATGTAATGTAAGTACCCTTCAAGATACTTCATTTTAACTAGCTAAATCTTTTATAATAACTTGTAATTAGATTGTACTTAGGCAAACATTGTATGTACTGTAGTATGCTTCAAAATAGTGTAATTCAAATAAAATTGTATTGGTCACATACACATATTAGGCAGATGTTACTGCGGGTGTAGCGAATTGCTTGTCCTCATCTGGGATGACACTTCTATTAGATCTGTTTTCGTAAGTTCAACAAAGTTAAACCAAATGGAAGTAGTTTCCAATGGGAGGAGTGGTGGTGGTGGTGGTGGTGGTGGTGGTGGTGGGGTGGGGGGGGGTAGCGTTGCAGACGGCTATATTGGTACGCTAATACAAGACTATTATTAAACACCCAGTGCACTACTCTTCAGAGAAAAAAAACACCTATGGCAGATGGTGTACTTTATTCTGGGGAAACTTCTAGCAACAACATTGACTGGAGATATATTTTTGAACAGTGCACATTCATGGTTAAGTAATTAGAGCCTATTATGCATAGGCTATAATCTCCCAGACATCCAGCTCATCTGCAAGGGATCCCAACCTTCATCACAGTTGGTAATGAATCAGATGCAGCTGAGAAGAATTACACTGTAATAAGGATTCCTTAAAAGGAGGTGTTACCAGAAGTCATAATGACAAAGTGAGACATCTGAATCCCCTCTACATGGAGACTGTCATGTAAGTGGTTTCCGGCGTCCCACCTGCGTAAGGTCAGGTAATGATCTATGCTGGCTGAGATAGGTATGGCAGGATTGTAGATCAACAGTGTGACCTCTATCTTCAGGAACTGTATTCTATTAGGAGGGCAAATAAAGAAAATGGCTATTTCAGATAAACAATGTAGTTTTTGGTAGAAAGTATGAGAGCCTTTCTGTGGGTAATGAAATCACAATGCAAGATCAGTGGTGTGGTTGTGGGATGGCATTGTTCTTAATCCGTTAGGCCTGTCATTCATTGACAGATTCATTAAAGCCTTCCTTATATTGCTCCCATATTTGGGGAGACATTGATGAATCCCTGCAAAGAGACTTTTCCAGACAGACACAAACAAACAATCCAGAGAAAGTAAAAAGGGCCAAGTTAAAGTTAAATCTATCACAGGCCAGTAAGTGTAATGGGAAAATACAGTTTAAAGGTTTAGAATAGTCACAGATGTCAGGAGTTAATTTTCACTGCGTGAGGGAGTATGTTGTCCTAGAAATATAGAGTTGACTAACGGTGAGGTCTTGTGATGTCTGGTGAATTCTGTTGATGGATGAGCAGGCGCAGCCTCACAAAGCCAGAGTGAAATGGCACAGGGCACAAGACAGAATGACAGACAGTGACACAAGCAGACAAAATCAGCAGAGCCAAGCTACAGGGTCAGACACACAGCCATAGACAAATAGGCCTTTGAGCCGCACAGCCTGCCCCAGATAGTTGTAGCTACACAGTGGACTGAGCCTGTCACAGACCCAAAGCCATCATCTCTCTTGATGACTTGTTAACATGCATGGGCCTAGTTGTTTGGTCTTCAAATTCCAAGATAAAAAGACTGGGAGGGAGGCACTAGACTGGAGGCAGGCATGTGCTTGTTTATTGCAAGTATAAGCAGCTCATCAGAAGATTGGTTCATTGCAAATCCATTAAGTGTGCAGTGCATGAATCATGCTGCAGCCTGCACTGCCTCTGTATTTATGTTGTGCTGTAGTTTCTTGTGAACAGGACTGGTGGAAATGCTGCCAAACAGCAAGGAAACTCTCATTATGTTTGTCACATCATTCATTGTCCTAATATATTTAAGTTTGTTACACACACTGCTCATGTTTGAAAGCGTATATTAATAGACTTCAAAATATATGAAATATGGGATGCAACTACGTTGCTGAGCAATCCAGTCTGTTACAGTAGAGGTTATTTTAGGGTGTCCAGAGTGGAAAATGCACTTTGGTGATGACATTTCACTTCCTTATGTTCTAAAATACATTTTACCATGACAAATATGATTCTTCATGTTCTGAATCGTTCAGTGGGGTCTTTCTCTAACATACAGTATCATTACCATTGTTGGATTTCGTAACGTAATACATCCGATAATATTAAACCACTGAGCTCTGTTGACAGAGTTGTGCAACTTTCTCATTGAAACTTTTGAGAATTTAACGTTTTGCAAAATGAACAAGACACGAGCTGAATGACATGTAAAAGGATTTGAAAATAAAAAGCTTGGGATACGCTCAGTGCTCTGTTGACATTTCACAGAGTTATGCTTGTTTTTGTGAGAAGTCTTCGAAAAAGAACAGGAACTTCATATTAATATGAACAGCATATACTAAAATGTGAAAATATAATATCTTTCTTCCCTTTATATCCTCCAGATTTGAAAAGAATGATGAGTTCAATGGTAAGCCTGTCCGGTAGCCTTAACTCTTTCACAGCATCCAGCCTAGCTGATGCAATGCTATTTTCTAGATTTTTGACCTGCTTTTTTTCTCTGACCTCCAATGATTTAGTCGCCCTAATTTTGACCATCCTAAAAAGGGATTATGTTCGAGAAATTAAGTTGGAACATTGGTTTTCTTAGAGAATCATCTACACAATATGTTATTTTAGGCATTGGTCGAAAGCTATGTTTTTGGTTGAACACCATAGTTATTCACATTTGAATTAATATCAGGTAGGTACAAATGGCAGTGGTGTGTATGGAATCAATACATATTCCACCCGACTGTCTAATGCAGTGGCAGAATATGCATCATCCACTCAGAGGTGCTACATTTTAAGGCTGTAATTCTAGACCATTTGGGGAGGTAGATGGAGATATTACTGCATTAATATGAGACTTGCAATTTCCCAACAAGGTCCTATGGGATCTCTCAATTACATCCTCGTGGAACTGCACTGACATTACATTCCCAGTTAATGTGATGTTAATACATCCACAGAATAAAATTGCATTACAAAAAGGTTATGCGAATTAACCCAGACATGAAAGAACGCACGCATACATTTCCGCCCCTCTCCATGACTTGCATTGTGGCCTGTCATAGTTAATAGGTTCCTCTTAAAAAAGCAGGTATATGAGCCTGAAGCATATTCAGGTAAACAGTATGTGATCATTGACAAAAGTATTAATCATCGTAAAGCTTGTTAGTACATTACTACCTGTTCATTGTAACACCACATGTTGTCATGACACTATGTAGCAAGCAACATAGCGTACACTGTTCTCTCTTACTGAGAGAATACTGAAAGCCTGCATATGAACATACAGTTCCATAAAGAATAAAGACTGAAAGAGACTCCTACTTTTGTCAACCATCACACTCACACCATATATTATTTTGAGATGTGGCATAATGGAAGTACTTCAGGTAAATTAACAACATGCCTGTTCTGAATGTGTATTGGTGAATGGGGAGAGTAGATCACTGAAAAGGCAGAAAAAGAAAACAAGTGGAATAGAGGTTTCTTGTAATGTGTGCGCTAGCAGTACAGTGTATGTATGCAGAGGTCAGGGCTTGTCAGATACTCTCTTCACAAGCACAGCCACACTAGAAATTCACATAACAGTACATTTCATGTTCTAGCAACTGGGGGCACACAGACAGAAATAGTGTATTGAAACATTTATGAGGCAATGGTGTGGTACTCGCATGTATTACAATGCAGCAATACAGAGAGCAACACAACCACACATTTTAACTGCTACTGGGATATTCTAGGGACAATGCAAGTGGCAAACCCTGAGACGATACAGAAAATAACGATTCTGCACATCCCACTGAAATAAGAGCATCCTTACTGTGCTCAAAGAAGCCTCTGAAATCCCTCTACTGCATGTGGATGTTGAAGTCACTGACAGGAGGTAAGATTTGAAAGATGAAGAAGAATATGCAAAACTGAAAAGGAGGTAGTGTGGGCTATGGAATTTTGAAGTTATTTCAGATTAAATGCTAATAAAAATGCTTATTCACCCAATTACATACAGTACCAGTCAAAAGTTAGGACACACCTACTCATTCAAGGGTTTCTTTATTTTGACTATTTTCTACACTGTAGAATAATAGTGAAGACATCAAAACTATCATATAACACATGGAATTATGTAGTAACTAAAGAAGTGTTAAACAATTCAAAATATATTTAATATTTTAGATTCTTCAAAGTAGCCACGCATTGCCTTGATGACAGCTTTAAACACTCTTGGCATTCTCTCAACCAGCTTCATGAGGAATACCTTTCCAACAGTCTTGAAGGAGTTCCCACATATGCTGAGCACTTGTTGGCTGCTTTTCCTTCACTCTGTGCTCCAATTCATCCCAAACCATCTTAATTGGGTTGAGGTCGGGTGACTGTGGAGGCCAGGTCATCTGATGCAGCACTCCATCACTCCACTTATTGGTCAAATAGCCCTTACACAGGCTGGAGGTGTGTTTTGGGTCATAGTCCCAATAAGCACAAACCAGATGGGATGGTGTATCGCTGCAGAATGCTGTGGTAGCCTGCTGATTAAGTGTGCCTTGAATTCTAAATAAATCACAGACAGTGTCACCAGCAAAGGACCCCCACACCATCATACCTCCTCCATGCTTCACAGTGGGAACTACACATGCAGAGATCATCCGTTCACCTACTCTGCTTCTCACAAAGACACAGTGGTCGGGAACCAAAAACCTCAAATTTGGACTCAGACCAAAGGACAGATTTCGACATGTCTAACGTACATTGCTCATGTTTCTTGGCCCAAGCAAGTCTCTTCTTATTATTCGTGTCCTTTAGTAGTGGTTTCTTTGCAGCAATTTGACCATGAAAGCCTGATTCATGCAGTCTCCTCTGAACAGTTGATGTTGAGACGTGCATTTATTTGGGCAGCAATATGAGGTGCAGTAAACTCTAATGAACTTATCCTCTGCAGCAGAAGAAACTCTGGGTCTACCTTTCCTGTGGCTGTCCTCATGAGATCCAGTTTCATCATAGCGCTTGAAAGTTTTTGCGACTGCACTTGAAGAAACTTTCAAAGTTCTTGATATTTTTCGTATTGACTTACCTTCATGTCTTAAAGTAATGATGGTCTGTCAATTCTCTTTGCTTATTTGAGCTGTTCTTGTCATTATATGGACTTGGTCTTTTACCAAATAGGGCTATCTTCTGTATACCACCGCTACCTTTTCACAACACAACTGATTGTCTCAAACGCATTAAGAAGGAAAGAAATTCCACAAATTAACTTAATGTACGCCTGTTAATTGAAACGCATTCCAGGTGACTACCTCATGAAGCTGGTTGAGAGAAAGCCAAGAGTCTGCAAAGCTGTTATCAAGGCAAAGGGTGGCTACTTTGAAGAATCTCAAATATATTTAGATTTGTTTATCAATTTTTTTGGTTACTACATGATTCCATATGTGTCATTTCATAGTTGATGTCTTCACTAGTATTCTAAATTGTAGAAAATACTAAAAAGAAAAGAAAAACCCTTGACTGAGTAGGTGTCAGCACTTTGTGACATCGGCTGAAGTAAAAAAAAAGTGCTTTAAATAAATTTGATTGAGTGTCCAAACTTTTGACTGGTACTGTATGTACAGTACGTATGCATTTGTAAACATTACCCATAACATAATGTGTCTGAATGCAGGTCTATGAAATAGATTAGTCATTAGAACAGAAAATAGAAACACAAAAATGTGCTATGTTTTTGCCATCCACACTATGCTACTGGAAGATGCTATCACAAAACACAATGGCTTCATGAACAAGCTCCAAATACCATCTGATTATTCAGTCCTGATCTGACTGTCTTGAGTGAACAAAACTCAATTTTCAGGTTAGGCCTAAGTATTGAATCCTCCGAGACGTTCCTCTGAACGGCAAAGTCTAAAAGACTGTACTTCATCCCAAGTCACTACCCCCGCATAACTCAAACTTATACTTCACACTTTTTGAAGACAAATTCTCTCTACGACATGTTTTGAATTTCCATTGTGATGATTACCTGGAAATTGTTACTGTTATAAATATAATTTGCGAGGGTTTGTGAAGTATCAGTATTGCAGGACAGGCCCACTTGACAGGCCCTCTATCAGGCTGGTGCAGGTGGCTATATACAGTAGCTAGCCTATCCTCACTGTGTTGACAACACAGTGTTGTGCACCACCTCCTCCTCTAACACCAACGTGTTACTGATGCCTGTGCGTCAGAGGATCTGTTCAAATGGAGCAGCTTAGCTCCCACCTTATTCCCAGGGAATTATCCTCAGGCATCTTTCCCCATAACCCCCGAGTCTGCTCAATATCTCCTTGTAAATTCTCCATCTTCTCCACTGCATACTACAGAATTGAGCAGATGTTGGATTTATACTGTGTATCTGTACTTTGACTTTAAAACAGGATGTCATTTACTTCAATGTATTATTGTGTCCTGTTTGAGGATGGTTTGAGTTAAACCTTGTTATGTATTCTAACACTGTTGTACTGATATTAGGGTTGATAACGTAAAACTTCCTAAGTGGTACTCGATAATGTAGACCTGGAAAATTCATACAAATATTAGTGTGGTGGCAGTGTCCTGCAACAACATACGTAACTGTAACCATTCCAAGCACAACAAACACCATTAATCAAAATAAATCTCATGAGAGCATAATCTATCGATCTTGTTGGAAATATATGACGACAAGGTAACCTGCAGCACGGCATGATGATAGTGTCTATTGCTAAGAAGCTTACAACCAGAAGTGACCACAGTGGTGGCAGCCAATATACATAAGGAATAAGTAATTGTGTAATGGTTTTGAACAAATATTTCTCAATGGCTTATGGGTTCACAGTCAGGTTCTGATAAATAGTTGATAGTGACAGTACTACTATAGAAAACAAAAAACATGCATTAATTATTCATGAATTCCACATAAACGAAATCCCAATTATACAATTTTTAGGCAGTACATTATAGGAGGTTTTCCAAATTTGGTCCTGGGATATCCGCTGGGTGCACATTTAGTTTTTTGCCCTAACACTACACAGCTGATTCAAATAACCAACTTATCATCAATCCTTGATTATTTGAAAACATGCACCCAGAGGGGGGCCCAGGACCGAGCTTGGGATACCCTGCTTTATAGGGTCTGGGGGTGTTTGAAGGGAAGAAGGAAAAGGAAAAATATGGAACTACTTCCCAGTTCAGAATGGTACAGTATGTAATAATTCCATTCCCTCAACGCACTGAAAGTGAGGGCTCTGATTTATTTATGCCCCTCTGCTGCCAAGGAGTATTAAATGGAGGAAGACTGAAAGGTAAATATTCTGCTGAGAATAGCAAATAAAAAATCTAATTTAGGTGTGGACAATGCATGTCTCAGACCCACCTATTGACTTTACAGAAATAGCTGTTTGCCTCGACATCAACAATTAAAACGTCGCTGCCCCAGCCTCTGCATCACCCCGGGTGTCAGGGACAACGTCAACCGTTCTTCCGTTTCAGATAAAGGACGATTCACTGAAATGGAGACCACATTCTTTCATCACTCCGAAAGGTTATTGAGTAAGTTCTAATAACTTGGTGTGAAATGTTAAGGGCAGATTTTAAAAGATTGTCATTTATTTCTGGTGCTGCTACAGAGGGTCCTGTCATATAGATCAGCCTCCATCAAGAGGTGAAGGTCACCAGTCTGTGCTGTTTACTGTGCCTGGTCTCAAGCAGACCTAACACATGTCTTCTCCCTGCTCCTTCAAGCTTCCTCACACAAGATATTAGATACTAGATACAAGATACTAATCCTTCTCCATTGGAGAAGGATTAGTCAAGTGAAAATATACAGTGCATTCGGAAAGTATTCAGACCGCTTGACTTTTTTCCACATTGATACGATACAGCCTTATTCTAAAATAGATGAAAGAAAAAAATCATTAATCTACGCACAATTCCCTATAATGACAAAGACAAAAAAAGGTTGCAAGAAATGTTTTTGAATGTATTAGAAATAAAACACAGAAATACATTATATACTTTAGTATTCAGACCCTTTGCTATGAGACTTGAAATTTATCTCAGGTGCATCCTGTTTCCATTGATCATCCTTGAGATGCTTCTACAACTTGATTGGAAAGGCAAACATCTGTCTATATAAGGTCCCACAGTTGACAGTGCATGTCAGAGCAAAAACCAAGCCATGAGGTGGAAGGAATTGTCCATAGAGCTCTGAGACAGGATTTTTGTTGAGGCACAGATCTGGGGAAGAGAACCAAAAAAATGTCTACGGCATTGAAGGTCCCCAAGAACACAGTGGCCTCAATCATTCTTAAATGGTAGCAGTTTGGAACCACCAAGACTCTTCCTAAAGCTGGCTGCTGGCCAAACTGAGCAATCGGGGGAGAAGAGCCTTGGTCAGGGAGGTGACCAAGAACCTGATGGTCAGTCTAACAGAGCTCTAGAGTTTCTCTGTGGAGAACCTTCCAGAAGGACAACCATCTCCGCAGCACTCCATCAAATCAGGCCTTTATGGTAGAATGGCCAGACGGAAGCGACTCCTTTGTAAAAGGCACATGACAGCTTGCTTGAATTTTGCCAGAAGGCACCGAAGGACTCTGAGACCATGAGAAACTAGATTATCTGGTCTGATGAAACCAAGATTGAACTCCTTGGCCTGAATGCCAAGCATCATGTCTGGAGAAAACCTGGCACCATCCCTACAATGAAGCATGGTGGTGACTGCATCATACTGTGGGGATGTTTTTCAGTGGCAGGGACTGAGAGGCTAATCAGGATCGAGGGAAAGATGAACGGAGCAAAGTACAGAGAGATGGAAACCTGCTCCAGAACACTCAGGATCTCAGACTGGGGTGAAGGTTCACCCTCCAACAGGACAACGCCCCTAGCACAACGACCCTAAGAACACAGCCAAGACCACTCAAGAGTGGCTTCGGGACAAGTCTCTGAATGTCCTTGAGGGGCCCAGCCAAAGCTTGGACTTGAACCTAATTGAACATCTCTGGAGAGGTCTGAAAAATCGCTGTGCAGCAACGCTCTCCATCCAACCTGACAGAGCTTGAGAGGATCTGCAAAGAATAAATGGGAGAAACTCCCCAAGTACAGGTGTGCCAAGCTTGTAGCGTCATACCCAAGAAGACTCGAGGCTGTAATCGCTGCCAAAGGTGCTTCAACAAAGTACTGAGTAAAGGGTCTGAATACATATGTAAATGTGATATATTTCAGTTTTTAATAAATTTGCAATAAATTTGCATAATTTTTTAAAAGTGTTTTGGATTGGTCATTATGGGGTATTGTGTGTAGATTGAGGGAAAAAAATATTAAATCAATTTTAGGATAAGGCTGTAACGTAACAAAATGTTGAAAAAGTCAAGGAGTCTGAATACTTTCCGAAGGCACTGAACAAAAATAAACCAACAATTTCAAAGATTTTACTAAGTTACAGTTCATAAGGAAATCAGTCAATTTAAATCAATTCATTAGGCCCCGATCTATGGATTTCACATGACTGGGAATACAGTATCTGTTCGTCACAGATACGTTAGAAAAATAAGGTAGGGGCGTGGATCATAATACCAGTCAGTATCTGGTGTGACCATCATTTACCTCATGCAGGGCCACACATCTCCTTTGCATAGAGTTGATCAGGCTGTTGATTGATTTGGAATTGTAAGACCCCTTAATAAGGGGGAAAAAATTAAATAATAATAATCATAATAATGGATTGGATTCAACATTGAATTTGGCATTACTGCTATTAGCCAATAGAAACACATTGAATAAAATTCACTACATGGAACAGATAGTCAAATATAATCTAAAGGGAGAGTGTTCTTTAAAAGAGATGAGATCAGTAAACATTTTTTTTTTTGTTACACTTATTTATCCCCTTACTTTAGACACTAAACTAACTCAATATATACACTTCCATTCAGTTTTAAAACTGGAAGCGTGGACCTTCAGATGAGTCTTGTGAGGCTTGTCGGCGTCCTAGAGCAAAACGGAGAACACCATCATATCCGTGACAGTCTCAGCTTTCCACAGACGGGACATTATTTTCCAGGCCAAACCACTCAGACGTTACCGACATAAGTTGGTAGAAGAGGCTGTACCGACTTCAGAAATCTTGTGAGGCTTGTGGACGTCCTATAGCAAATCAGAGAACACCGTTGTGTTGGTGACACAACAGACGTTTTGGTGACAAGACCGATTTCCGGGATGTCTCATGGTCTGCAAACACTGCTTTAGCTCTGCCACCTTTCACCGCAGATGCGGAAGGGACGGTAATTGAGACGCAGCCTGCAAAAAAACAGATATCGCTATCTTAAACTGTTCTACCTTGTTAGCAAGCAAATAAATTAAAGTTGGCTAGACTTCAAACATAAAGACTAACTGGCTACTCAATAGCACATTGTGCTTCAGAAATTGTTTAGGAGACGTGTTAATTTTCTATAATGCCTGCTGGAAGAAGTTGGTCAATATCAGTGGATGTGCATTGTGCATGGTTCTGGGTCATTTTTTTTAACAAAAAGAGCATTTTCATAGACAGACTTGAAAAATGTGTGCATAGTGCAAAAAAATCTGATTAAACAATTTCAATAAAAAAATGTTTCACTGGATCTTATGATTGTAGACAGCTTAAATTTAGCCTAGGTATGACTTTTACAAGCCATAAATTACTTAGATTAAATTCAAAGCTTATTTCAAGAAAATGTTTTCAAAACATGTACAGTACCAGTCAAAAGTTTGGACACACCTGCTGATTCAAGGGTTTTACTTTATTTTTTACTATTTTCTACATTGTAGAATAATAGTGGAGATATTACAACTATGAAATAACACATATGGAATCATGTAGTAACCAAAAAGGTGTTAAACAAATCAAAATATATTTTACATTTGAGATTCTTCAAAGTAGCCACCCTTTGCCTTGCAGACAGCTTTGCACAATCTTAGCATTCACTCAACCAGCTTGGAATACATTTCAATTAACAGGTGTGCCATGTTAAATGTTAATTTGTGGAATGCGTTTGAGCCAATCAGTTGTGTTGTGATAAGTTAAGGGTGGTATACAGAAGACAGCCCTATTTGGTAAAATACCAAGTCCATATTATGAAAAGAACAGCTCAAATAAGATAAGACAAACAGTCCATCATTACTTTAACGCATGAAGGTCAGTCAATCCGGAAAAGGTTGGGTGATTGTGGAGGCCAGGTCATCTGATGCAGCACTCCATCACTCTCCTTATTGGTCAAATAGCCCTTACAAAGCTTGGAGGTGTGTTTTGGGTCAATGTCCTGTTGAAAAACAAATTATCGTCCCACTAAGCACAAACCAGATGGGATGGCGTATCGCTGCAGAATGCTGTGGTATCCATGCTGGTTAAGTGTGGCTTGAAGTCTAAATAAATTACTGTCTCTAATTGGGAACCATATTTAGGCAGCCATATTCTTTGGGTATTTTGTGGGTGATTGTTTCCTGTCTTTGTGTTTTATGCACCAGTTGGGACTGTTTTCGGTTTTCACGTTTCTTGTTTTGTAGTTGTGTTCATGTTTGAGTTTTCCTATTAAAACCATGGACACTTACCACGCTGCGTATTGGTCCAATCCCTGTTTCACCTCTTCAGAGGAAGAGGAGGAAGAAAACCGTGACAGTGGTCCTCATGAGATCCAGTTTCATCATAGTGGTTTTTGCGACTGCACTTGAAACTTTCTAAGTTCTTGAAATATTCCGGATTGACTGACCTTCATGTATTAAAGTAATGATGGGCTGTCATTCCTCTTTGCCTATTTGAGCTGTTATTGCCATAATATGGACTTGGTCTTTTACCAAATAGGGCTTCCTTCTGTATACCACTCCTACCTTGTCACAACACAACTGATTGGCTCAAACACATTAAGAAGGAAATAAATTCCACAAATTAACTTAACAAGGCACATCTGTTAATTGAAATGGATTCCAGGTGACTACCTCATGAAGCTGGTTGAGAGAATGCCAAGATTGTGCAAGGCAAATGCCAAGCTGTCATCAAGGCAAAGGGTGGCTACTTTGAAGAATCTCAAATATTTAAAAAATGTATTTTGATTTGTTTTTACTACATGATTCCATATGTGTTTTTTCATAGTTTATCTTCACTATTATTATACAATGTAGAAAATAGTAAAAATAAAGAAAAACTCTGGAATACACCATTGCTCGCTTTCTCTGTATTTTCTAGTGTGGAACTTTCCAAAAATTGCACTACCTGAAGACATCACTGAGAATGTAGCCCCTTCACATCACAATAACATCCTGCTGCTGGCTGGCGGATGGCCAGGGAAGCATTTCACTTGAAGGGTGTGAAGGACTGACAGACGGCATCTGAGGCCGTGAATACAGAACCAGCCTGGCTCATACACACAATGGCAGCTATTAACATGACCAAGATGCCAGGCAGAGGGAGAATGTAGCTGGCTGAACTGGCACTATGATATCACAGGCCTGACCCCAGCAGACAACACTGAGCTCAGGATGTTAAACCCACCACCCGCTCCATCTATCACTGTTATCTCCCTCTATCACCTCAGTGAAGATTAGGCCTCAGCTAGCTACCTGCCCTGGCCTGCACTGAGTTCACGGACATGCAACTTCATATAACAACACGGGGAACATGTGTACAATGCATGATACCTCATAGAACTTCTATGTCTACTCAAGTCAGTGACAGTAGCATTGGTGAGATAGTTATACACCAACAATTACACCTCATAAGTATGCATGTATATTAAATACATTGAGGCTGTCTGTCGGTCAGTGCAGCAATTGAGGATGTCTATTGGTCAGTGTAACAATTGACGCTGTCTGTCAGTGCAGCACTTCATATTGCCATGCTGATCATTTGTCTATAATATGCATACATTTGTCAACGAGAAGCAGCCAGGCCAATATTCTCTTCTCCAGAACAATGACCAAATGGATCACTTATTTTAATGTTCTAATTCATTTCCTATGGATGGTGGGAGATGGAGTGATTTGACATCTGTTGCAATTCGGTGAGAGCAGGCTGAATAGTCAGGCTGTAGTGAGCCACTGCCAGTCTGTCAGGTGGGCATGAGAAACTGAGGGAGCCCAACGGCCCATATGTATTCTCTAGATGGCCCCCCTGAGGCTAATCGACAGAGCTGCAGAGACGTGGCAGTTTTATTAAGTCACTGCTTGAGAAATTAACCCACAAAGTGGTATATTAATCATCGTTTCGACAAACTAAGTGACAGAAGAAAGTGATCATGGAATAAATCTATTGAGGTACATTTGAAAGAAAACAGCTAATTATACATTATGCTTTACCTTCGTGTAAAGTTTGAACTTCAAGATAATGATTTCAGAAGGTAGGATTCCATAGCTTTCCTATAAATTATGACTGCAGACTTGGGTCTAGTTAATAAGAATTGTTCTGTTGTCCAAAGTCCAAGTTTAAGGCAATACATGTCCATAACAGGCATACACGAACACTGCCTGTCGCGTACACACACACACAAACACACACACAGAGAGAGAGAGAGAGAGAGAGAGAGAGAGAGAGAGAGAGAGAGAGAGAGAGAGAGAGAGAGAGAGAGAGAGAGAGAGAGGGAGAGAGACATGAGCTCAAATCAGCACCACAGACAGCGCAAGCACTGGTGTGCTTGTTTCAAACAGATGTTTTTTTATATCCTGCTTTTAGGACCGTGTAGCAGCAAATTCCTTTTTGAAAATCTGAAAATTATTGCAAAAATTATGTCTTCCAATTCCATTTAAAACAAACACATTGTGGGGGCAATACACTGGTTAGCATTCATTTGGCTCCCATCACGTATTATATTAGCCTACTGCAGGTGTGTATGCACGGTAACCTGGATACGTTGCCCAAACAGCCTGTATGCAAAGCCAGAATAGTATTTTTCTGCACACTATTCTAGTTTGGCTAGGCACAAATACAGAACTTCAGAGACAGGGACTTTAGTGGGAAAGAGTGCACTTCTATGGATATGTAAAAAAATACATACTTTTTCAGCAATTAGGCTACACCTAAACAACTAATGAGAGCCCAGAAAGAGAATACGAAATATGTTAAAAGGCTGGGTGAAATTCAGAACGTGATCCAACCTTTTTTTAAATGTTATTTTTTACATTTATTTAACTAGGCCAGGCAACTAGGCTACCTACCTGTTCTGTGATGTAAGTTAAAACAAAAACCTATGTCGTTTGCTGCGTCGTCCAACAAGAGCTTCGTAAAGCATTAGTGCACAAAATGTGAAGGTATGAGGGAGAAGATCCATTAGAAAGCGTTATTGCTTGCTATATAGTGCAATGACAAAACTACAAAGAATAGCCTTCCCTTTTGAATGTAGTCTAGCGAAAATGTGCTTTGAAATGCAATTCCAAATAATTTACTTAAGTGTAGATTAAAATGAATCGCACGAAATATCGCCACAGACTGAGTATGAACTTGATATTCATGTAACCGGGAGAGAAAGCATTGACTGGTGTTCAAAACACTGGAAATCTAAGGATTTTGTGAAAATGCGCAAATCAACCAGCTGTGGTTCAACTAGGTAGCCTACTAGTTATACCTGCTGCTATGCGTTTAGTCAAATTATAAGTGGACTGAACGTATTCGCCACCGAATAAACATTCCCCATTCATATATTTAACACACAGTAGACTACGTGGCACAATAACTTTCATGGAACCTTACCTTCAACAGAGAAGACAGGGCAGGTTGCTGCAGGCGGGTATGAACTTGATATTCGCAGGCAAACGGAGAGGTTCTTCAAAACCAAGAGGACTGTGAAGACGTCCGGAACACAGGAATCTCAAATCGCTTTTGATACAGAACCGCTTGATGTCCAAACTGTTTCTCCCAGTGTAGATTTTGGCAGCACAAAAACGCCACACCATAGACCCCTCCCCCGCACAAATCACCATATGTATTAAATATGGTTGTTCTCATGTATAGTAGGTTATGACTAGCCTATTTATCTCAAGACCAGACTATTGAACATGCAGGTGAATTAGACTATACCAATCTATTTGAGGTGTAATCCTTCAGGATTTGGGATAAATCAATTGTTGCCATTATTTATATACTGAATGACTAAACTACAGTAGGATATAGTAGGCCTACACCTATTTGCCTTCCAGCAAGATGTATCGATCAGCAATATTCTAATCTGCACCTTTTCTGTAACCATACAGTAGTTGTTTCTTATTTCCAAGTGAACAATTGTGCAACACATAGGAGAATATTGGACAGGCCACAAAGAGTCAAAACATAAAGCTACTTTACTTCAGGACTAATCAAGTGCAAAAACATCTGTCTGCTCAAAGTGTAAATCATTACTTTACAGTAACATAATAAGTAGGTAGGCTACTTTAAAGGTCTTCATTAGCATGAAAATTACGGTTGTCGGTGTTAGACATTACCAGGCAGGTACTGGTAACAATAGATTTGGCACTGGAGGAAGCAGGTTGGACTGTAGTGGGAGCAAAAGCATCAGCATCCAGTAGACAGGCGAAGAGCTAGTACGCTCAACTGAAAGCATATTGTTCGTTTATAGTATACTAAAACTAACCAATAGTATATAGTATGTAATAATTACATACCATACTCTAATGTTGTCTCTGTGTTCTCCTCTTTGGATTTGTGTGTATTAAGTAGTTGTTGGGAAATTGTTAGATTACTTGTTAGATATTACTGCACTGTCGGAACTAGAAGCACAAGCATTTTGCTACATTCGCATTAACATCTGCTAACCATGTGTATGTGACCAATACAATTTTATTTGATAAATTAAATATGCAGTATATAGTATGGGTATTCGAACACAGCTATGGAATCATGTAGTAACCAAAAAAAGTGTTAAACAAGTTCAAATATATTTTTGATTTTAGATTCTTCAAAGTAGCCACCCTTTGCCTTGATGACAGCTTTGCACACTCTTGGCATTCTCTCAACCAGCTTCATGAGGTAGTCACCTGGAATACATTTCAATTAACAGGTGTGCCTTGAAGGTTCATTTGTGGAATTTCTTTCGTTCATAATGCGTTTGAGCCAATCAGTTGTGTCGTGACAAGGTAGGGGTGGTATACAGAAGATAGCCCTATTTGGTAAAAGACCAAGTCCATATTATGGCAAGAACAGCTCACACAAGCAAAGAGAAATGACAGTCAATCATTACTTTGAAAGTTTCTTCAAGAGTAGTTGAGTCTGATGAGTCCAAATTTGAGATTTTTGGTTCCAGTCACTGTCTTTCTGAGACGCAGAGTAGGTGAATGTATGATCTCCGCATGTGTGGTTCCCATCGTGAAGCATGGAGGAGGAGGTGTGATGGTGCTTTGCTGGTGACACTGTCAGTGATTTATTTAGAATTCAAGGCACACTTAACCAGCATGTCTACCACAGCATTCTGCAGCGATACGCCATCCTATCTGGTTTGCGCTTAGTGGGACTATCATTTTTTTAAACAAGACATTGACCAAACACACCTCCAGGCTGTGTATGGGCTATTTGGATAAGGAGAGTGATTGAGTGCTACATCAAATGACCTGACCCAATCTTAACTCAATTGAGATGGTTTGGGATGAGTTGGACCACAGAGTGAATTAAAAGCAGCCAACAAGTGCTCAGCGTATGTGGGAACTCCTTCAACACTGTTGGAAAAGCATTCCTCATGAAGCTGGTTGAGAGAATGCCAAGAGTGTGCAAAGCTGTCAATGCAAAGTGTGGCTACTTTGAATAATCTAAAATATATTTTGATTTGTTTAACACTTTTCTGGTTACTACATGATTCCATATGTGTTATTTCATCGTTTGTCTTCACTCATTCTACAATGTAGAAAATAGTAAAAAATAAAGTAAAACCCTTAAATGAGTAGGTGTCCAAACTTTTGACTGGTAATTTATACAGTTGAAGTCAGAACTTAGGTTGGAGTCATTAAAACAAATTGTTCAACCACTCCACACATTTCTTGTTAACAAACTATAGTTTTGGCAAGTCGGTTAGGATATCAACTTTGTGCACGACACAAGTAATTTTTCCAACAACTGTTTGCACACAGATTATTTCACTTATAATTCACTGTATCACAATCCCAGTGGGTCAGAAGTTTACATACACTAAGTTGACTGTGCCTTTAAACATCTTGGGAAATTCCAGAAAAGGATGTCATGGCTTTAGAAACTCCTGATAGGCTAATTGACATAATTTGAGTCAATTGGAGGTGTACCTGTGAATGTATTTCAAGGCCTACCTTCAAACTCAGTGCCTCTTTGCTTGACATCATTGGAAAATCAAAAGAAACAACAGTGCATGATGTAGTGCTGTAGGTAAAATGGTGGTGCAGAGATTGGGGCACTCACAGGGGCCATAGCATGGGTGGGAGAACTCACAGAGGCTGTAGACAACTTGGTTGGGATACAGGCATCTTGAGTCTGTAAAAAATGTGTAGTTGCATTAACATTATTGAAGGTTATATTGTTATAAAAACAGATTATTACAAACCAAGCTTTTGACAGGTTAGCTAGTATTTTATTTACCTAAGCAGGCTTCCTTGCCAAGTTAAGGTCTGGTCTTGCTGCAGACACAAGAGCCCCTAAAACCTTTGTTTATTGAATTGCAAAAGAGAGAAAACCCTATTGGTCACAATGAACAGAGGAGGAAACCATGTCACCTATCAAAAATATTATCTGAATCAGTGTTCTATCATGGCAACAGAGCCATAGTAGTTGAGGAAAAATAGTTTGACAAAATTTCAATGCAAGTTCAATTGAGGAGTCGGAACATCAGCCACAGATGCAGGTGCTTGCAGAGCTGTCGGTGCTGGCCCAGCAGGTCCATTGGTAGAGAGCTGCTTCTAATTATAGAGGGGGGGTACAGAGACAACATTAGATTATGGTATCTAATTACAGTAAATTAGAAAATAGAATGCATGTTGTTTTAGTCTGTAAGTTTTATTTGACCTGGGGATGAAATCCACAGTCACATCCCTGAAGCCCCCCGAGTAGAGTTCTCCACAGACCCGCATTGGACAATTCTCTATCTGTAACAATACTGAAGCCTGTGTTAGGAAGTCCCTTGCTGGTGACTTCACCATCTCAAAGAACTCTCAAGCAGCTCACCCCACTACCCATCCCCCACACCATGAGTCAAGGGGTGAAGAACTCTGGCTCTCTCTGGAACAATCTACAAAATAATGTCAAAGTGAACAATTTGTAAAAAATAAATATATATATATATATATATATATATATATATATATGTGTATAAAAATAAAACACTAATACAGTATATCTTGTAAATATTCAATCCCCTGAGTCAATACATGTTAGAATAATCTTTGGCAGCGTTTACAACGGTGAGTCTTTCTGGATACTGTAAGTCTCTAAGAGCTTTTCACACCTGGATTGTGCCACATTTGCCTATTATTCTTTTCAGAATTCTTCACGCTCTGTCAAATTGGTTTTTGATCATTGCTATACAACCATTTTCTGGTCTTGCCATAGATTTTCAAGCAGATTTAAGTCAAAACTGTAACTCAGCCACTCAGGAACATTCCTTGCCTTCTTGGTATGCAACTCCAGTGTAGATTTAGTGTTTTCTGTTATTGTCCTGCTGAAAGGTGAATTCATCTCCCAGTGTTTGGTGAAAAGCAGACTGAAAATAGGCTTTCCTCTAGATTTTTGACTGTGCTTAGCTCCATTCAGTTTCTTTTCATCCCTAGTCATTACCGATTACAAGCATACCCTTAACATGATGCAGCCACCACAATGCTTATAATATGGAGAGTGGTACTCAGTAATGTGTTGCATTGGATTTGCCCCAAACATAACACTTTGTATTCTCAACAAAACGTTTTTCTTTTGCAGTATTACTTTAGTGCCTTGTTGCAAACAAGATTCATGTTTTGGATTATTTTTTATTCTGTACAGATGTCCTTTTTTTCACTCTGTAATTTAGGTTAGTATTGTGGAGTAACTTCAATGTTGTTGATCCATCCTCAGTTTTCTCCTATCACAGCCTCAAAACTTCTTTGAGATTGGTGTCCCTTCCACGGGACGGTTGAGCTAACGTCGGCTAATGGGAATAGCATGAGTTTGGAAGTAACAAGGAAATTTCCCAGGACATAGACATATCTGATATTGTCAGAAAGCTTAAACTCTTGTTAATCTAACTGCACTGTCCAATTTACAGTAGCTATTGAAAGAATACCATGCTATTGTTTGAGGAGAGTGCACAATTTTGAACATGAAAAGTTATTAAACTCTTTAACTGTCACCATTTGCTTCATGGTGAAATCTCTGAGCGGTTTCCTTTCTCTCTGGCAACTGAGTTACTGTAGGAATTTGCTAAGTGATTTGCCTTGTTAAATATAGGTTAAGGGATTGGATTTTCTTTCAATTTTCACCTAAAATGACATACCCAAATCTAGCTGCCTGTAGCTATGCAAGGATATGCATATTCTTGATACCATTTGAAAGGAAACACTTTGAAGTTTGTGGAAATGTGAAATTAATGTAGGAGAATAAGACATTAGATCTAGAAAAGATAATACAAAGAAAAAACATGCGTTTAAAAAAAATTGGCTTTGAAATGCAAGAGAAAGGCCATTATATCACTTTGGAGGCTAGGCACACTTTGGATTTTGGCCACTAGATGGCAGCAGTGTATGTGCAACGTTTTAGACTGATCCAATGAACCATTGCAGTACTGTTCAAAATGTTGTATGAAGTCTGCCCAAATGTGCTGAATTGGTCAATTTATACATGTTCAAGTACATAACTATACAGAACACATAAAAATGCTATGGAAATACTTTTGAAAGTTTACACACTCCTAGGAATGTCATAAATGATGGATAAGTAGCTTCTCTACAGAAAATACACTAACCTTCACACATCTAGATGTGGGTGTTGGCACCAGACAACATCTATTCTAACAGACACACAATGAGAGCCAGCTGTTCCATACTATCTTGCCAACTAGCCTATTAGTGACACTTCCTCAGTTCACATTTGAAAGTGTTTCACTTGTTAATGCAATTATCTTCTTATTGAGGTAGAGATAGAAACCCTTAACAAAATCCCAAGACATTTGACTCATACTAAATCATCCTCTTGCTCTTTCCTCCAATCTTACAATAACAAGCAATGGGTTACCATCTGATTTCTGCCCAAGGTCCTTTACAAATAAGGTAGTATGAAAATACAGTGAAGTCGTTAACATAATGGATAGTAACTCTGGGGCATTCAAGTAAAAAGAAGTCCCCTTGAAGGTATCTCTTGTGTCATCCTGTTAGCATATCAATACTCCCAGCTCCCTAGTGAAAACCCACTGACCAGAATAGAAAGGATGTGGCAAGGGTAGATCTCAGTTTCATCATTGGGAGAAAATGTGCAGGAATATAAACTACATGACCACAGTTATCAGAAGAGTTTACAGAAGTTAACAGAAGAGTTTAGATAATTAAGGTATTCATTTCATGTAATTATTGCAAAAATCCAGAGGGACACAAAGTATATTATGAACTTCCTGATATTGAACAACCTGGACAAGGGTTGAATAGCTCTGTAATATTAGATGGTTCCAATGGTCCCAAAAGTTCTATATATAACAACTGAAAAAGTGTCATTCTCCAATACTGATTGTTTTCTTCACCAGAGCCGAAAGATATGTTCATGTTTTTGCTGTAAACCACTTGAAGCTAGGGGGCACTATTTTTATTTTTGGAAAAATAACGTTCCCAAAGTAAACTGCCTATTTCTCAGGACCAGATGCTAGAATATGCATATAATTGACAGCTTAGGATAGAAAACACTCTAAAGTTTCCAAAACTGTAAAAATATTGTCTGTGAGTATAACAGAACTGATATTGCAGGCGAAATCCTGAGAAAAATCCAATCAGGAAGTGACCCTTATTTTGAAACCCGTCTTTCTATGCATCCCTATTGCCCATTGAAAGGGATATCAACCAGATTCCTTTTTCTACATCTTCCCTAGGGTGTCTACAGCCTTTAGACGTAGTTTCACGCCTTTATGTTGAAGAATGAGCGTAAATGAACACATTGCGTAAGTGGCCAGCTGATGGCTCTCAGAGTGATTCTTGCGTAAAAGAGGGCGGTAGCCATTTTTCCTCCCGGTCCTACTGAAAAGCCAACTGTCCCAGTTGATATATTATCGAATAGATATTTGAAAAACACCTTGAGGGTTGATTATTAAAAAGGTTTGCCATGTTTCTGTCGATATTATGGATAGAATTTGGATTTTTTTTCCCGGCGTTGTCGTGACCGCTATTTCCGGTGGATTTCTGAACATAATGTGACAAACAAAGGGAGGTATTTTGGGTATACAAATAATCTTTATGGAACAAAAGGAACATTTGCTGTCTAACTGGAAGTCTCGTCAGTGAAAACATCCGAAGATCATCAAAGGTAAACGGTTAATTTGATTGCTTTTCTGATTTTCGTGACCAAGCTTCCTGCTGCTAGCTGGACATAATGCTATGCTAGGCTATCGATAAACTTACACAAACGCTTGTCTTGCTATCGCTGTAAAGCATCATTTCAAAATCTGAGACGACAGGGTGATTAACAAAAGGGTAAGCTGTGTTTCGCTATATTTCACTTGTGATTTCATGAATATGAATATTTTCTAGTAAGATTATTTGACCGTTTTACGTTCTAACGTGCTATACATGCTAAAAGTCCAACCTCAAAACATAAATGGAAAAACCAAAACCTGTAACGTCAACACACAAACACACACACACACACACACATGCATACAGGCACACGCACACGCGCACACACACACATTTTCCCTGAGGATGCTTGGGATTTTTAAAAGCATGTCTTAGTCATCAATGATAAAAAGAGAAGAACTCACAGATTTTTGTGTGACTAATACATCATATCAAGAAGCTAGAAGGGTATTACAGATAATATGCATTTATTCTCCTCACTTTGACACATTTCCAATAATGTAAAGAAGGATTCTCAGAAATTGAGGGCAAGGCATCATTATTAATTCATAATTATTTAATACAATCAATTAGAGTCCTCATTGCGGTATTGTGTTGTCCTGTGGCAACTGGCTACCTTCCGGGCAAAAATTGGTTTCCTCTTTTTTTTTTTTTTTACTTCATCAATGTCATCCCATTACTTCAAAATGACCAGTAGGTTGAATTTGCAAGAGGTTTATAACATACCAAAGTTTGGTTATTTCATGTTGAATTCCATCTTCATAGACAACCTAAATGTCAACCAAAACTGGATGTTGACCTGACAACCTGCTGAGAGATTTAAAAATTGCTCTCAGTAATGATATTAATCTTGTGTACCTGAAAGGGCAATATCTTACAAACCTGCCAAAGAGAATGACCTTCATGTCTCCTGTGATCATTTCGGGCTTTCAACACATTCACAACACAGGAGGCTGCTGAGGGGAGGACTGCTTATAATAATGGCTGGAATGGAGTAAATGGAATGGCATCCAACACATGGTTGGACACCATTACATTTATTCCATTCCAGCCATTACTCTGAGCCTATCCTCCCCAATTAAGGTGCCACCAGCTGCATGTGATTCACAACTCATAAAAATTGCTGTCGTCACCTTGCATGTCCTCATCATGGCTGGTTCAGCTCATTGTCATCAACCTGCATGTCCTCATCATGGCTGGTTCAGTTCATTGTCATCAACTTGCATGTCCTCATCATGGCTGGTTCAGCTCATTGTCATCAACTTGCATGTCCTCATCATGGCTGGTTCAGCTCATTGTCATCAACTTGCATGTCCTCATCATGGCTGGTTCAGTTCATTGTCATCAACTTGCATGTCCTCATCATGGCTGGTTCAGTTCATTGTCATCAACTTGCATGTCCTCATCATGGCTGGTTCAGCTCATTGTCATCAACCTGCATGTCCTCATCATGGCTGGTTCAGCTCATTGTCATCAACCTGCATGTCCTCATCATGGCTGGTTCAGCTCATTGTCATCAACTTGCATGTCCTCATCAGGGCTGGTTCAGCTCATTGTTGTCACCTTGCATGTCCCCAACATGGCTGGCTCAGCTCATTGGCAACATGACCTTAATTAACCTATTTGGTGACATAGAGAACAGTAGATTGAAAACACAACTACAATATGAATAATTAAGCCTACCGAAAGAGGAAGTCGTTTTATGCAACTAAGCCACAAGCCCCATGACCACTATTAAGCTGATATTTATTTCCTCTTGAGTCAGATGAAACCACCAATATGCAATTTATAAGCTTACATTCCAATGTTCTACTTATAGAACATTGGAACATATTATAGAAAAATGGTCCTTTTAATTTCAAGCATAATATTCAATGTAAAAATGGCAAATTGTATCATCAGATAGAATCAACATAAATTCTAACTGATCTTAAGGTTGATCAGCTATTTTAAAAGGGACATTTGTTATGTCCCTTTTAATATGAATCTTCCCCTCGTAGTTTCTTATTTTTCCAAGTTATTTTGAAGATTATGCACTTTTACTGGACCGTATTCTCCCTTCTTAAGAGGTAAACCCTTTTCAAACGCCACTCAAAGTTGATCTGTTTTCGATGGCTGTGAATAATGATTAATGGCAAATCTACACTCCTGCGAATACAGTCACTGTTCAGTGGAAAAAGACAAATCAGAGAGATTCTTTTTATATTCAGACCTTTAAATCAGGACCTGAACTTGTTTCTAATAAATGACACCATGGACTAGCTGTGTAATTTATGAGCTGCCTCAACAAATTGCTTCACAAGGGACCAGAGAAGGACCAGTCTCAGGCAGATAAAACCCATGGAGACTGAGCCTCACTCACACAGATACACTGATCTGCCTCTCTTTCACACACAGCTGCTCTATCTCTGCCACCTCATCAGTCAAATTTTACAAACTATGTGAGATAATCTTAGTTATAACCAATACCTAAACAGCTATACGAACCCTGAAGTCTGCTTAACGAGGTTTGATTACTCCTACTCGTGTACATTTGCTTCAGTTTCTCTTACTGTAATGGCTGTTGATGATTTCACATGATTGAAAAAAGAAAGAGTGTAAATGTGGTTTGCCAGGGCTTCTTTTGTAACACCATTAGTGGTGTGTTATTATGTTTGGGAAACATTCTTTCTGCTCTGAAACCACTCTAGTTTTTTCCCTCTAATTGTCTCTTTAGGGAGCGAGGCATCATCTGAGAACTATTCAAATCTGGTTCTTGTCCCAGTTTTCCTCCTGACCTCCCAGAAAACCTTGTGACCGAGCATCACCCTTTCAGCTGGACTGGTCAGCTCTGGCATCAGTTACCCACATATAAAAACTCTGGGTTGAAGATGATAAATGGGTCGTTTTTGTTTATTGAAAACTGGCTTCTAAGAACAAAATAAGTCTATAGTTCATGCTGCCGTTATTGTTTCTATTTGGTTGTCTCTGCATGAGATCTCAGTTCAATGATGGCATGTGAGTAGGAAACGGTGTCTGTTCCTTACAGTAATTACACTCAAATCCAAATAGAAAAGTATTTTGTAAGTCAAGCGCCAAGACCTAATTTCCAAATACTCAGAGCTCCTAGAATATTGTGGCGGAACCGTGCCTCAGAGCTCTCTAAATATATTGTCTGAAATTACTGAAAGTATTTCAGAATAAAAAGAGCAATTGTTTTGCATGCACATAGTTGAGATGATGAATTGCTGTTTATACCCTGAGAAGTGCATCCAAGCTGTGGCTATCAAAGAACATATCTCTTAGGCGTACACAGCCACAGCTTCTCATCAACACAATGATGCGCTGGGCTTTCGACAGTGAGGAACTAAACACTTTACGCATCATTCCCATTGCCTCTGCTATGTAAAGTATATGCTGGAAACTACCATGCTGGAAACCAAAATAGCAGATGCCAACAAAGTTACCATAGTATCTGTGTTCCCAATATGTAATATCTGTGTTCCCATTATGCTGCATCTGTGTTCCCATTATGTAGTATCTGTGTTCCCATTATGCAGTATCTGTGTTCCCATTATGCTGCATCTGTGCTCCCATTATGTAGTATCTGTGTTCCCATTATGTAATATCTGTGTTCCCATTATGCTGCATCTGTGCTCCCATTATGTAGTATCTGTGTTCCCATTATGTAGTATCTGTGCTCCCATTATGTAGTATCTGTGTTCCCATTATGTAGTATCTGTGTTCCCATTATGCTGCATCTGTGCTCCCATTATGTAGTATCTGTGTTCCCATTATGCAGTATCTGTGTTCCCATTATGCTGCATCAGTGTTCCCATTATGAAGTATCTGTGTTCCCAATATGAACAGTAGTATCTGTGTTCCCATTATGTACAGTAGTATCCATGTTCCCATTATGTAGTATCTGTGTTCCCATTATGTAGTATCTGTGTTACTTATGTACAGTTGTATCCATGTTCCCATTATGCAGTACCTGTGTTCCCATTATGTACAGTAGTATCCATGTTCCCATTATGTAGTATCCGTGTTACCATTATGTGCAGTATCTATGTATGTTCCCGTTATGTACAGTAGTATCTGTGTTCCCATCATGTAGTATCTGTGTTCCCATAGTTACGATACATTTACTGCATTGTGCATTTTTTATATTGTGCTTAATTTGTCTAATTGAAGTCCTTTATTTTCTTTTAGAATGACAACAATAACTTAACAACACTGCATGGATATAACTCTGCAATGTTGGGTTGTACTGGAGAGTCTCAGTCTTAAATCCTTTTCCAAACACAGTCTGTGCCTTTATTTAGTTTCATGCTAGTGAGGGCCCAAGAATCCACTCTCACATAGGTACGCGGTTGCAAAGGGCATCAGTGTTTTAACAGCGCGATTTGCCAAGGCAGGATATTCTGAGTGCAGCCCAATCCAGAAATCTGGCAGTGCCTTCTGATTAAATTCAATTTTCACAGAACTGCTTGTTACAATTTCGATGAGGCTCTCTTGTTCAGGTATCGGGAAGAGGACTGGAGAAAGGGCATGAAAGGGATAACGAATCCAGTTGTTTGTGTCATCTGTTTCGGGAAAGTACCTGCATAGTTGCGCACCCATCTCCCTCAGGTGCATTGCTATATCACATTTGACATTGAGTTCATTTGCACACAAAAAAAATATGCAATGATGGAAAGACCTGTGTGTTTTCCTTGTTAATGCAGACAGAGAAGAGCTCCAACTTCTTAATCATAGCCTCAATTTTTTCTTAATACTCGAAAGTCATCTTAATTCTCGCTCAAAAAACTTCCATGGCTTGCTTATTTTTCAAATTGGCATGTTTTGGTTTCTAAATGTCCGTGCAAGAGTGAATGTTTCATTGAATTGTGACATAGTACTTTTACACACTGTGGCTGAGGAAAGGCACAACTCCAAATATAAGTGAACCCCAAATTAATGTAGTTCTCATCATATTTGCGCCTCTTCGATGGTCCAACGTCCCTGACTGTTGTTCGGTGCTTTCCCGGGTAAGGGGGCAGTAGCTCTTCGGCTGCATCAGATTCACAACTGTCAGTGTCCATGCTAGCTGAGCTAACAACAAATTTAGAATTACTGATGATAGCTTTGGATGTGCTCGTGGAAGCAGAACAACTTGTGTTGTCGACAGGTGCAGGTGTAGTACTGCTGGTAGGAGCTGATATGTGTCTCTATGGATACGGGCCTTACTTATTTTTAACCAATTATCCATTTTCGAGAAAATAGAATGAACAGCAGTTACGTTTGGCTACATACGTTAATGTGATTGGATGTTAATTATTTGACTAGGCTACCTGTATTTGACATTGTGTTGTTATTTCTCTGAACACTAGATGGTTTTATTTTATTTTAGGAAGTGAAACGAGGATACTCAGGCGAGAAAAAAAACTCACCCAAGTGTATAGCCCTGTTGGAAAATATAAATGGACTGTTTGAAAAGGTGAAGATTTAAAAAAAAAAATCTGTTTTTTTTAAACATTTAAAAAAAATGTGTATTACATTTTTATTTTGCGTACCCTCGACGGCATTGTGCATACCCCTGTGGGTACACATACCCCAGTTTTAGAATACATTGCTGTAGATCATAACCAAGTTCACATTTCTGAATAGTTTTTATGTAAAATGTTCTACATATACTGATTTTAATTGACATGGCTATTTCAGCATCATCTGAATACTGACCTGAGCGAGCCAATGTCAACTGAGACATAATTTCAGGTCCTCACCTTTTGGAGAATGTGCCGTGTGTGCTCTAGTTTTAAAAGTGATAAATGATGCATCATTTTTCATGAAATGCTATCCTGCTAAGAGTGTCTAGTGTTGTGCTCTCACCACCCCTGAGTCTCCAGGAGGCGTTGGTCCCTGGCCAGATAGGGATCACTGGACGAGGTTGATTTCATCAGAGTTTGCTTCGTGCCTGCCCCCCACTCTTTTACGGAGAGCCACACTCAAGCTTGAAATGAGAAGATAACAAAGTCCACCTTCAGCTCCATTAAAGTTATAATTCCTGTGTGGGTAATGATGCATGGATAACAGGTTCTGTCTGTAAGTCATTGACAGTGGTAAAGTTTCCTTGAAAGTGAGTAGTTAGGCTAATGGGTTAAAGCCATTCTGGTTTGACCATAGTGGTGGTTGATGGTCTCCTGTGTAGCAGGAATATACATCATCTTAGACATAGAAAACAACAACACAAATGAACACATTCATATATAACAATACATTGTAACTGTAACATGGTCAACCTACTATCCCACCGGATTCATTTGAAATGCTGATATGAGTTGTCGTGTAATGTTGACTTCATCAAGTAGCTAGTAGCTACCAACATTTGCATAAGAATTACTCACATTGGGGGTTGAGTTAAAGGACACCAGACACATCTAAAAAAGGAAGGGCATTTGGAAATAATGGATGTTGAATGAATTAAACATTGTTTCCACTCTACACACCAAAAAATGGTACACAGGCAGCAATAAGCAGACATGCTTTAAATGAACCATAATCATTCCCCATGGTGCACTTGATTTGTATCCTGGAGGCACAATTGGGTTTCCGTGTCAACAGATCTGTGGCATGCATTTGAGAGGCCGAGGCGGCTCACTTCCCTCGTCTGATCCTGTGATGAAACGTGGGTGGAGAAAGAGAAAAGAGGTAGACACATAGAAATAGAATAAATAGAAAGGGCGTCCCCATTCAAATTGCCAGGTTCCAATCCTGCTTTTTTCATTATCTTTCAACACAGCCAGAACTCCCAGCATGACAGAGGGGGAAGACCGATGCTCAGCCTGAAATTATCCCAACACTGAGTCAAGGGAATACGAGCTAACTCTCTTCATTATTGAGTAGAGGCAGACTCCTAAGGGGCATGGCCATCTGGAAAGATCCTCAGTTTGAGTGGCTGAAAAGAACTCTCAGTTTAAACGGTAGTGCCTGCTCATGTAGCACATTTGGTTTGGCAAAGGTTTGACCAATGTTCAATATCTGGTTTATCACATTGGTGCTAAGACACCGTATCACACAGTTCATGTCTATCAGCTGCTGGGGTTGAAGCGGAGAGAAAGAGGTCAATGTGGGGTCAAGTGTAGTGGAGGTGGTTTGGTGGTTTGGTTGATGTCTAAAGTCGGAAATGTACATACAATTAGGTTAGAGTCATTAAAACTAGTTTTTCAACCTTTACACAAATTTCTTGTTAACAAACTATAGTTTTGGCAAGTCGATTAGGACATCTACTTTGTGCATGACACAAGTAATTTTGTCTAACAATTGTTTACAGGAAGATTATTTCACTTATAATTCACTGTATCACAATTCCAGCGGGTCAGAAGTTTACATACACTAAGTTGACTGTGCCTTTAAACAGCTTGGAAAATTCCAGAAAATGATGTCATGGCTTTAGAAGCTTCTGATATGCTAATTGACATCATTTGAGTCAATTGGAGGTGTACCTGTGGATGTATTTCAAGGCCTACCTTTAAACTCAGTGCCTTTTTGTTTGACATCATGGGAAAATCAAAAGAAATCAGCCAAGACCTCAGAAAAAAAGTGTAGACCTCTATAAGTCTGGTTCATCCTTGGGAGCAATTTCCAAACGCCTGAAGGTACCACGTTCATCTGTATAACAATATTACTCAATTATAAACACCATGGGACCACGCAGCCGTCATACCGCTCAGGAAGGAGACGCATTCTGTCTTCTAGAGATGAACTTACTTAATTACGAAAAGTGCTTATCGTTCCCAGAACCACAGCAAAGGACCTTGTGAAGATGCTGGAGGAAACACGTGCAAAAGTATCTATATCCACAGTAAAACAAGTCCTATATCAAAGTAACCTGAAAGGCCGCTCAACAGGGAAGAAGCTGCTCCAAAACCGTCATAAAAAGGCCAGACTACGGTTTGAAACTGCACATGGGGACAAAGATTGTACTTGTTGGAGAAACGTCCTCTGGTCTGATGAAACAAAAATATAATTGTTCGGCCATAATGACCATCATTATGTTTGGAGGAAAAAGGGGGAGGCTTGCAAGCCAAAGAATACCCTCCCAACCGTGAAGCATGGGGGTGGCATTATCATGTTGTGTGGGTGCTTTGCTACATGAGGGACTGGTGCACTTCACAAAATAGATGGCATCATGAGGAAACAAAATTATGTGGATATATTGAAGCAACATCTCAAGACATCAGTCAGGAAGTTAAAGCTTGGTCGCAAATGGGTCTTCTAAATGGGCAATGACCTCAAGCATACTTCTAAAGTTGTGGCAAAATGGCTTAAGGACAACAGAGTTAAGGTATTGGAGTGGCCATCACAAAGCCCTGACCTCAATCCTATAGAAGAAATTAAATGAAAGAAAGAAATGAAAAACAGAGTGCACGCAAGGAGGCCTACAAACCTGACTCAGTTACACCAGCTGTCAGGAGGAATGGGCCAAAATTCACCCAACTTATTGTGGGAAGCTTGTGGAAGGCTACTCAAAACGTTTGACCCAAGTTAATCAATTTAAAGACAATGCTACCAAATACTGATTGAGTGTATGTAAACTTCTGACCCACTGGGAATGTGATGAAAGAAATAAAAGCTGAAATAAATCATTCTCTCTAGTATTATTCTGACATTTCACATTCTTAAAATAAAGTGGTGATCCTAACCGATCTAAGACATTTTTACTAGGATTAAATGTCAGGAATTGTGAAACTGAGTTTAAATGTATTTGGCTAAGGTGTATGTAAACTTCTGACTTCAACTGTGCTTAAGTGTAGTAAACGTTCATAAGATCATTACAAAGACAATTGATTACCTAGCAGCAGCATGCATGTGTCACTATGCAGTAAGTTAGAGAAGTTTAAAGTTTTTGTCTCAACGGTACAGTTTCCAGGAACTGTAAGGTGAAAGCTATGGGGACAGCTAGGTGAGAACTCTGATGGTCAAGGCAATGTGTATCCAGTCTTGAGATGACATTTGTTCCCCAAGGACAAATGGCTTCATATGAAAAATGTATATGGAGCAAAAAATAGACTTTCAGTCAGATATAGAAGGTCTGTGAGAGAGAGACCAGCAGGATTTTCAAGTTACAGCGGCCCAATTTACCTGAATCAATTATTCACTCGGCAGCCGCCTGATAACAGCACCTACAAGCATAATTAGAAAGACCAGAGGTTGAGCTTGTTTCAGGATATATCCAGAATAAACCTAATGAGGAGTGGCATATTGATTGATGGCAGCATATTTAAGCCATTTGTTTGCCTTCAGGTGAGCTCCACATTGGCTTTGACTATTGCTTAACTTTGGCAAAGAAAGTAGTGGTTGTCTTGATGTAACCTGCTTCCTATAGTTTAAGGCCTTTAATAGCACGTCATCAATGAAATAATGTCGATATCCTCTTTAGATATGCTAAAAGTATTTATTTTCAGAAAATAACTTGGCCTTTTCATCGTAGTGATTACATGTATTGAACCCTACAAGAAACATTCACTGCTAAGGCTAAATAAGCCACGATGTATGTCAAATCAAAGTTAATTATTCGCATTCACAGATTTGCAGGTGTTACAGCAGTGAAATACTTATGTTACTAGCTCCAAACAGTGCAGTAGAATGTCTTGTAAATACAATACGAATGCACAAATATTTTAAACAAGGAGTGAGCAAATTACAGAACGAGTACAATTAACTATCCAGAGTACAGTTGAAGTCGGAAGTTCACATACACTTACGTTGGAGTCATTAAAACTTGTTTTTCAACCACTTCACAAATTTCTTATTCTGGAGGTCAGGCAGCGTACCCCCAGTGATGCATTGGATTGACCACAGCACCTCCTGGAGAGCCATGCGTAGAGCAAAGTGTCAGTACATAGACAAAGTGAAGTCACAACTCAAGGGGTTTGGGACTCCAGACAACCACGGTGTATAAAGGGAAAACCAGCCATATCACGGACAAAGACATAAACACCTTCTTCGTCCACTTTGAGGATAACACAGTGCCGCCGACACAGGCCACACCCGAGGACTGTGAGCTCTCGTTCTCCGTGGCCAACATGAGTAAGACATTGAAGCGTGTTAACCCTCACAAGGCTGCCGGCCCAGACGACATCCCAAGCCACGCCCTCAGAGTAGGCGTAGACCAGCTGGCTGGTCAATCTCTCCATATAGCAGTCTGTTCCCACTTGCTTTAAGATGTCAACCATTGTTCCTGTACCCAAGAAAGCGAAGGTAATTGAACTAAATTACTATCGCCCCATAGCACTCACAGGCTAGTTAAGGATCATATCACCTCCACCTTACCTGACACCCTAGACCCAATGCAATTTGCATACTGCCCCAATAGATCCACGAATGACGCAATCACCATCCCTATCCTGTCTGTTCATTGACTACAGCTCAGCCTTCAACACCATAGTACCCTCTAAGCTCATCATTAAGCTCAGGCTCTGGGTCTGAACCCTGCACCCTGCCCTCTCTTTTGAAGAACATATCAAGACCATTTCAAGGACATCTTTTTTCCATCTACGTAACATTGCAAAAATCAGAAACTTTCTGTCCAAAAATGATGCAGAAAAATTAATCCATGCTTTTGTCACTTCTAGGTTAGACTACTGCAATGCTCTATTTTCCGGCTACCCGGATAAAGCACTAAATAAACTTCAGTTAGTGCTAAATACGGCTGCTAGAATCCTGACTAGAACCAAAAAATTTGATCATATTACTCCAGTGCTAGCCTCTCTACACTGGCTTCCTGTCAAAGCAAGGGCTGATTTCAAGGTTTTACTGCTAACCTACAAAGCATTACATGCTTGCTCCTACCTATCTCTCTGATTTGGTCCTGCCGTACATACCTACACGTACGCTACGGTCACAAGACGCAGGCCTCCTAATTGTCCCTAGAATTTCTAAGCAAACAGCTGGAGGCAGGGCTTTCTCCTATAGAGCTCCATTTTTATGGAACGGTCTGCCTACCCATGTCAGAGACGCAAACTCGGTCTCAACCTTCAAGTCTTTACTGAAGACTCATCTCTTCAGTGGGTCATATGATTGAGTGTAGTCTGGCCCAGGAGTGGGAAGGTGAACGGAAAGGCTCTGGAGCAACGAACCGCCCTTGCTGTCTCTGCCTGGCCGGTTCCCCTCTTTCCACTGGGATTCTCTGCCTCTAACCCTATTACAGGGGCTGGGTCACTGGCTTACTGGGGCTCTCTCATGCCGTCCCTGGAGGGGGTGCGTCACCTGAGTGGGTTGATTCACTGTTGTGGTCATCCTGTCTGGGTTGGCGCCCCTTGGGTTGTGCCGTGGCGGAGATCTTTGTGGGCTATACTCAGCCTTGTCTCAGGATGGTAAGTTGGTGGTTGAAGATATCCCTCTAGTGGTGTGGGGGCTGTGCTTTGGCAAAGTGGGTGGGGTTATATCCTTCCTGTTTGGCCCTGTCCGGGGTGACCTCGGATGGGGCCACAGTGTCTCCTGACCCCTCCTGTCTCAGCCTCCAGTATTTATGCTGCAGTAGTTTATGTGTTGGGGGCTGGGGTCAGTTTGTTATATCTGGAGTACTTCTCCTGTCCTATTCGGTGTCCTGTGTGAATCTAAGTGTGCGTTCTCTAATTCTCTCCTTCTCTCTTTCTTTCTCTCTCTCGGAGGACCTGAGCCCTAGGACCTGAGCTCCAGGACTACCTGACATGATGACTCCTTGCTGTCCCCAGTCCACCTGGCCATGCTGCTGTTCCAGTTTCAACTGACCTGAGCCCTAGGACCATGCCCCAGGACTACCTGACATGATGACTCCTTGCTGTCCCCAGTCCACCTGGCCATGCTGCTGCTCCAGTTTCAACTTCCACCTGACTGTGCTGCTGCTCCAGTTTCAACTGTTCTGCCTTATTATTATTCGACCATGCTGGTCATTTATGAACATTTGAACATCTTGGCCATGTTCTGTTATAATCTCCACCCGGCACAGCCAGAAGAGGACTGGCCACCCCACATAGCCTGGTTCCTCTCTAGGTTTCTTCCTAGGTTTTGGCCTTTCTAGGGAGTTTTTCCTAGCCACCGTGCTTCTACACCTGCATTGCTTGCTGTTTGGGGTTTTAGGCTGGGTTTCTGTACAGCACTTTGAGATATCAGCTGATGTACGAAGGGCTATATAAATAAATTTGATTTGATTTGATTTGATTTGCACTGTAACTGGGTCCTGGATTTCCTGACGGGCCGCCCACCAGGTGGTGAATTTAGGCAACAACACCTCCACTACGCTTATACTCAACACAGGGGCCCCACAAGGGTGCATGCTCAGCCCCCTCCACTGTTTACCCATAACTGCGTGGCCATGCATGTCTCCAACTCAATCATCAAGTTTGCAGATGACACAACAGTGGTAGGCCTGATTACCAACAAGGACGAGACAGACTACAGGTAGGAGGTGAGTGACCTGGCTGAGTGGTGGAGCTGATCGTGGACTTCAGGAGACAGCAGAGGGAGCTTCAAGTTCCTTGTCCTATACATCACTGACAATTTGAAATTGTCCACCCACACAGAGAGTGTTTTGAACAAGGCGCAACAGCGCCTCTTCAAACTCAGGAGGGTGAAGAAAATCATCTTGGCCCCTAAGACCCTCAAAAACTTTTACAGATGCACCGTTGAGAGCATCCTGTTGGGCTGTATCACTGCCTGGCACGGCAACTGCACCGTGTGCAACCTCAGGGCTCTCCAGAGGGTATTGCGGTCAGCCCAACGCATCACTGGGAGCACACTGCCTGCCCTTCTAGGACATCTACAGTACCCGGTGTCACAGGAAGGCCAAGAAGATCATCAACGAACTCAGCCACCTGAGCAACTGCCTGTTCACCTTGCTATGATTCAGAATGTGAGGTCCGTACAGGTGCATCAAAGCTGGTACCGAGAGACTGAAAAACAATGTTTATCTCAAGGCCATCAGACTGTTAAATAGCCGTCACTAGCCGGCCTCCACACAGTACTCTGCCCTGAACTTAGTCACTGTTACTAGCCGGCTACCACCTGGTTACTCATCCCTGCATCTTAGAGGCTGCTGCCCTATGTACATACACATGTAACAATGGCCACTTTAATAATGGAACACTGGTCACTGATAATGTTTTACCCATTTCACATGTATATACTGTATTCTAGTCTGCATATATATACTATTCTATCCACGTATTCTTCAGATATACTACATATTCTATCCACATACTGTCCATAATGTCTATACATCCCATCACACACACATATATAAACATCCCCATCAGAGTAGAGCATCTTGTTTCTCGTGGTCTGATAGTCCTTTAGGTGGCTTTTGGCAAAATACAAGCGGCTGTCATGTTCCTTTTGCTAAGGAATGGCTTCCATCTGGCCACTCTACCATAAAGGCCTGGGTGGTGGAGAGCTGCAGAGATGGTTGTCCTTCTGGAAAGGTCTCCCATCTCCGCAGAGGAACTCTGGAGCTCTGTCACAGTGACCATCGGGTTCTTGGTCACCTCCCTGGCCAAGGCCCTTCTCCCCTGATTGTTCTGTTTGGCCGGGCGGCCACCTCTAGGAAAAGTCTTGGTGGTTCCAAACTTCAAACCATTTAAGAATGATGTAGGCCAAAGTGTTCTTGGGGACCTTCAATGCTGCAGACATTTTTTGCTACCCTTCCCCAGATCTGTCCCTCGACACAATCCTGTCTCGGAGCTCTAAGGACAATTCCTTCCACCTCATGGCTTGGTTTTTGCTCTGACATGCACTCTCAACTGTGGGGCCTTATATAGACAGGTATGTGCCTTTCCAAAACATGTCCAATCAATCGAATTTACCAAAGGTGAACTCCAATCAATTTGTAGAAACATTTCTATGATGATCAATGGAAACAGGATGCCCCTGAGCTCAATTTCGAGTCTGATAGGGTCTGAAAGGGTCTGAATTACTTTGAATACTGTTTTTTTATATACATTTGCAAAAATGTCTAAAAACCTGTTTGTTCTTTGCCATGATGTGGTATTGTGTGTAGATTGATGAGGGGGGGGGGGAATTATTTAATCCATTTTAGAATAAGGCTGTAACGTAACAAAATGTAAGTTTCTGAATACTTTCCGAATGCACTGTATGTACAGTACCAGTCAAAAGTTTGGACACACCTACTCATTCAAGGGTTTTTACTTTATTTGTACTATTTTCTACATTGTAGAATAATAGTGAAGAAGTTACTATGAAATAACTCATATGGAATCATGTAGTAACCAAAAGGTGTTAAACAAATAAAAATGTATTTTCTATTTGAGATTCTTCAAAGTAGCCACCCTTTGCCTTCATGACAGCTTTGCACACTCTTGGCATTCTCTCAACCAGCTTCATGTGGTAGTCACTTGGAATGCATTTCAATTAACAGGTGTGCCTTGATAAAAGTTAATTTGTGGAATACATTTGAGCCAATCAGTTGTGTTGTGACAAGGTAAGGGTGGTATACAGAAGATAGTCCTATTTGGTAAAAAAAAACAAGTCCATGTCTTCCTTGGGCCAAATAACATGAGCAATGGACATTAGAACGGTGGAAATCTGTCCTTTGGTCTAATGAGTCCAAATTTGAGTTCCAACCGCTGTGTCTTTGTGAGATGCAGAGTAGGTGAACAGATGATCTCTGCATGTGTGGTTCCCACCGTGAAGAATGGAGGAGGAGGAGTGATGGTGTGGGGGTGCTTTGCTGGTGACACTGTCGTTGATTTACTTAGATTTCAAGGCACACTTAAACAGCATGGCTACCACAGCATTCTGCAGCAATATGTCATTCCATCTGGTTTGCGCTATGTAGGACCATCATTTGTTTTTCAACATGACACTGACCCAACACACCTCCAGCCTGTATAAGGGCTTTTTGACCAAGATGGAGCGTGATGGAGTGCTGCATCAGATGACCTGGCCTCCACAATCACCAGACCTCAATCCAATTGAGATGGTTTGAGATGATTTGGACCGCAGAGGGAAGGAAAAGCAGTCAACAAGTTCCCAACATATGTGGGAATTTCTTCAAGGCTTGTTGACAGAATGCCAAAAGTGTGCAAAGCTGTCATCAAGGCAAAGGGTGGCTACTTTGTATAATCTATTTGATTTGTTTGACACTTTTTTGGTTACTACATTATTCCCTGTGTGTTATTTCATAGTTTTCATGTCTTCGCTATTATTCTACAATGTAGAAAATAGTTTTAAAAAAAAATAAAAAAAACTTGATTTGGTGTGTCCAAACTTTTGACTGGTACTGCATATATATTAAATATCCTCCGGACTCCGACATTGCTTGTCCTAATATTTCTTAATTCCCTTCTTTTACTTAAAGATTTGTTTGTAATGTTATATTTCCTGTACTGTTGGAGATTGATTGCGATGCAGTTGCCATACCAGGCCGTTTCTGGTCCTCAGTTATGTGCACGCCAAGGAACTTCAAGCTTCTGACCCTCTCCACTGCGGCCCTGTCGATGTCACAGTCATGGGTGAACAGGGTTTACAGGAGGGAGCTGAGCACACACACCTGGGGGGCCCCCGTGTCAAGGGTCAACATGGCAGAGGTGTTGTTGCCTATCATCACCGCCTGGGGTAGGCCCTTCAGGAACTTTATGACCTAGTTGCACAGAGAGAAGTTCAGAACCAGGGCCCCGAGCTTATGGACAAGCTTGGAGGGCACTATGGTGTTGAAGACGGAACAACATGGTTGTGGATGGAATTGCAGAATCCACACATGAGACCTGGAATGAGTCTGAGGACAAAGTGAGGGAATTGATCTCTGAGAAATTGAAGATGGATCACCGGAATATTGAGTTGGAGTGGGCCACAGGACTAGAAAACCCACCACTGGCCTAGGTGACAGGCCCAGGCCGATAGTGGTCAAGTTCCTGAGGTTCAAGGACAAGGTAGCTGTTCTGGAGAACTTGAGAGGAACGTATATCTTCCTCACGGAGGACTATCCTGAAGCTGTGCACCAGAAAAGGGAAGAAATTATCCCAGCCATGAAAGCTGCCAGAGAGCGTGGGGAAATTGCTTACATCTGCTATGACAGGTTCATTGTCCACCCTCCCTCCCAGAAGCCTGGAAGGGATGAGAGAGCCAAGCCTATGGGTTTGTAACTGCAACCCTGCAGCACACACACACACACACACACACACACACACACACACACACACACACACACACACACGCACATTGACTAATGGAGTGCTGAATGTATATTTGTTTTCTCTTGCTTTGTTTGCTCTTTTCCATACTTTTAAACTACCCAGGAAAGGGCTGAAAATAGCCCAAATTAATATATGTAGCTTTAGAAATGTAAAATGGCGCCAGAGAAAAAGGCTGACATTCTCCATGTCCCCAATGGCCCCGGAGAAGAAGGCTGGCGTTCTACGTGTCCCCAACCGATTGTGTTTTTTGTTTGTTTATTTGCATTGTTTGTAACTTATTTTTAAAACTTTTTCTGTACATAATGTTGCCGCTACCGTCTCTTACGACTGAAAATAACTTCTGGACGTCAGGTTTGCAACTACTCACTATGGTCTGGCAGAATCCTTTTTTCCCTTTAACGAGTCTGACGAGCCCAACACGAATGATATACTGCTTTCTCGGGAACAGGCCCAGATCCCTGTGATTTGCGTGAAGAGGAGGCAGAGAAAATGAGGCCAGAGGGCCGGCTGCCTTCTGAGAATTCATAGGCGGTCTAATAAACCCCCACTTCCTTCTATTCTGCTAGCAAACGTACAATCTTTGGAGAATAAAATCGATGATCTACGCGGAAGATGAAACTACCAATGGGACATCCAAACTGTAATATCTTGTGCTTCACGGAGTCGTTGCTGAATGACGACACTATCAACATACAGCTGGCTGGTTATACGCTATACAAGGGGTGGCGGACTATGTATTTTTAGTGCAGTTAGTGCACGATATCTAAGGAAGTCTCAAGCTATTGCTCGCCTGAGGTCATGTGGTCTACAGCTTATCATGAGATACTCTATCTACCTAGAGAGTTTTCATCTGTATTTTTCGTAGCTGTTTACATTTCACCACAGACTGAGGCTTGCATTAAGACATTATTGAATAAGCTGTATACCGCCATAAGCAAACAAGAAAACGCTCACCCAGAGGCAGTGCTACTAGTAGCCGGGGACTTTAATGCAGGGAAACTTAAATCCGTTTTACTAACAGCACATGCTATTTCTCTGTAAACAAATTAACAGACTTTCAGCATACTTATAGAGAAGGGCACTCAACATGTACTGCACTGACACAAATGACTGATGATTGATTAAAATAAATTGATAATAAGAAGGTTGAGGGATCTGTACTGTTAGATTTCAGTGCAGCGTTTGATATTATTGACCATAACCTGTTGTTGAAAGAATGTATGGGTTATGAATTTTCAACCTTTGCCCTATCATGAATTCAGAGCTATCTATCTAATATAACTCTAAGGGTTTTCTTTAATGGAAGCTTCTCTAATGTCAAACATGTAAAGTGTGGTGTACCGCAGGGCAGCTCTGTAGGCTCTCTACTCTTTTATATTTTTACCAATGACCTGCCACTGGCATTCAACAAAGCATGTGTCTCCATGTATGCTGATGATTCAACCATAATTTGCAAATAAATTCATTAAAAATCCTACAATGTGATTTTCTGGATTTTTTTTCTAATTTTGTCTGTCATAGTTGAAGTGTACCTGTGATGAAAATTACAGGGCTCTCTCATCTTTTTAAGTGGGAGAACTTAGACAATTGGTGGCTGACTAAATACTTTTTTTCCCCCACTGTACATAGATAATCAAAGCATGACAATAGGTTTGACATTTCAAATAACCCACAGTGAATTCCCAGCAGTTATTTACAGTGCAAGCACTGCTCATTCATTTTTTATCAGGCCCTTAAGGTCCAAGTGACAGACAAAGCTGACAAGCAAAGCAAGAGAATGTACAGTGTTTTTTCCCCCTCACAATAAAAAAAATAGTAATGTCTCTGAGAAAAGTGCAGGATAATAAATTATTGATAGGGGTCCGAGCTCATCGATGTAATATGCAAAAGTTACAAGTGCTGTCTCTCAATATGGTAATTCATAATTGGAAAGACATGCAGAATTTCTGGATATCTACACAAAAATATATAAACGCAACAAGTAAAGTGTTGGTCCCATGTTTCATGACCTGTAATAATTGAACCCCCAAATTTTCCAAAGGCACAAAAAGCTTATTTCTCTCACATTTTGTGCACACATTTGTTTACATCCTTGTTCGTGAGCATTTCTCCTTTGCCAAGATAATCCATCCACCTGACAGGTGTGGCAGATCAAGAAGCTGATTAAACAGCTTGATCATTACACAGGTGCACAATGTGCTGAGGACAATAAAAGTCTACTCTAACATGTGCAGTTTTGACACACAACACAATGCTACAGATGTATCTGATGGCGCCGGAGAGGATGACTGACGTTTTTTTGGCTCCTAACCAACTGTGCTATTTTGTTTGATTTTTCACATTGTTTGTAACTTATTTTGTACATAATGCTGCTGCTACCGTCTCTTATGACCGAAAGAGCTTCTGGACATCAGAACAGCGATTACTCACCTCGAATTGGATGAATACCCAAACAGGCCTAAGGGATATACTCCAATTATATAAGGGATACACTCCTAAGGATATACACCAAACACTCAAACAGGCCCTCATCCCCATTATTTGCAGGAGAAAGAAACTGAGATTTTGCGGAAGGAGATCGAGGAGCCTTGTGAGAATCAGGCGACGAGTGGCGAATCTGTGCTTGTCATCCGTACTGTTAGCCATGTTCAATCACTGGAAAATGAATGGGATGAACTAAGAGCATGTATATGTCCTACCAACGTGACATTAAAAACTGTAATATCTTATGTATCACCGAGTCGTGGCTGAACAATGACATTAATAACATACAGCTGGCGAGGTATACACTCTATCGGCAGGATAGAACAGCAGCCTCTGGTAAGACACCGGGTGGTGGCCTATGTATATTTGTAAACAGCTGCTGCACGATATCTAAGGAAGTCTCAAACTTTTACTCGCCTGAGGTAGAGTATCTCATGATAAGCTATAGACCACACTATCTACCTAGCGTTTTCATCTGCATTTTTAGTAGCTGTCTACATACCACCACAGACCGATGCTGGCACTAAGACCACACTCAATGAGCTGTGTACCGCCATAAGGTAACAGGAAAACGCTCATCCAGAGGCGGTGAACCTGGTGGCCGGGGATTTTAAAATAAATCTTCTTCAGGCTAGGGTATATTTTTCTCCACTTCCTGTCTGACTGACATGCTCAAAGTAAACTGCTTGTTACTCACGCCCAGAAGCCAGGATATTTTTTACATTTTTATTTTTATTTAACCTTTATTTAACCACGTAGGCAAGTTCTCATTTGCAACTGCCACCTGACCAAGATAAAGCAAAAAAGTTAGACACATACAACAACACATAGTTACACATGGAATAAACAAACATACAATCAATAATACAGTAGAAACATCTATATACAGCATGTGCAAATGAGGTAGGATAAGAGATGTAAGGCAATAAATAGGCCATGGTGGCGAAGTAATTACAATATAGCAGTTAAACACTGGAATGGTAGAATGTGCAGAAGATGAATGTGCAAGTATAAATACTGGGGTGCAAAGGAGCAATATAAATAAATAAATACAGTATGGGGATGAGGTAAAGTGGATAGGCTTTTTACTTATGAGCTATGTGCAGGTGCAGTGATCTGTGAGCTGCTTTGACAGCTGGTGCTTAAACCTAGTGAGGAGGTAAGAGTTCCAGTCATTGGCAGCAGAGAACTGGAAGGAGGAGGCCAAAGGAAGAATGGGCTTTGGGTCAGTGAGATATACGCATATCTGCATATAATTGGTACATTGGATAGAAAACACTTTGATATTTGTAGAAATGTTAAAATAATATTTGAGACTATAACACAATTTATATGGTAGGAGAAAATCCAAAGAAAAACCAACCAGCTATTTTTTTATTTTTTTTGAGAGCCCATGCTCTTCCAATGGAACGTATAGGGTCATATCCAAATCCATCTCCCAGATTGCAATTCCTATGGCCTCCTCTAGATGTCAACAGTCTTCGTTCAAGGTTTCAGGTTTGTTTTTTCCCAAACGAGGAAGAATTTTGAGTTTTAGTACTAGGAGTCAGAGTTGGAAATCAGTCTGTGTGTGTGCGACAAGGAGGGCTAGCGAACCTGATAATTTAGCTTTTTATTGAACATACTTCTTTCCGTGTGAAATATTATAGTTGAATTACATTTTAGGGTACCTGAGGAAACACATTTGGACTTTTTTTCACGAAGTTTAGCGATAGCTTTTTGGATTCCTTTCTCTGTATGTTGAACGAGGGGATTACTCAAATCGATGGCGCCAACTAAACTGACTTGGGATATAAAGAAGGATTTTATTTAACAAAACGACCATATATGTTGTAGCTGGGACCCTTTGGATGGCAAATCAGAGGGAGATTTTCAAAAAGTAAGTGAATATTTAATCACTATTTGTGATTTTATGAAGCCTGTGCTGGTTGAAAAATATTTTGATGTGGGGCGCCATCCTCAAACAATCGCATGGCATGCTTTCACTGTACATCCTATTGTAAATCGAACAATGCTGTTAGATGAATAAACCTTTAAGCTTTTATTAACCTCTTTAGGGGGCGCTATTTTAATTTTTGGATGAAAAACGTTCCCGTTTTATTAAACAAGATATTTTGTCACGAAAAGATGCTCGACTATGCATATAATTGACAGCTTTGGAAAGAAGACACTCTGACGTTTCCAAAACTGCAAAGATATTGTCTGTGAGTGCCACAGAACTGATGTTACAGGCGAAACCCAGATAAAAATCCAACCAGGAAGTGCCGCATTTTTTGAAACCGGCTCATGCCAATGACTCCTTATATGGCTGTGAATGAGCTAGGATTGAGCTTACGTTTTCCACGTATTCCCCAAGGTGTCTACAGCATTGTGACGTCTTTTTAGGCATTTCCATTGAAGAATGGCTGTAAGGGACCATATTTAGCATGTGGTCACATGGTGTCTCCCACAGAAAACCTTGCGTAAAATACTGAGGTAGCCATTTTTCCAATCGCTTCTTATGAGAAACCTCGACGGATATATTATCAAATATATACATTAAAAACACCTTGAGGATGGATCCTAAACAACGTTTGCCGTGTTTCTGTCGATATTATGGAGTTAATTTTGAAAAAAGTTCAGTGTTGTAATGGTAGCATTTTCCGGTCGTTTTCTCAGCCAAGCATGATGAACAAACGGGAGCTATTTCGCCCAAAAAAAAATATATTTTTGGAAAAAAGGAACATTTGCTATCTAACTGGGAGTCTCCTGAGTGAAAGCATCTGAAGTTCTACAAAGGTAAATGATTTAATTTGGTTGCTTTTCTTATTTTCGTTAAAATGTTGCCTGCTGCCAGCAGAGCCTAGCATAGCATTGTGCCATGATAAACTTACAAATGCTTGTCTAGCGTTGGCTGTAACGCATATTTTGAAAATCTGAGATGACAGTGTTGTTAACAAAAGGCTAAGCTTGTGTTTGAATATATTTATTTCATTTCATTTGCGATTTTCATGAATAGGAAAAGTTTCTAGGGGTATTTATGTCCGTTGCGTTATGCTAATGCGTTTGAGGCTATGATTCCGCTCCCGGATACGGATTTGCTCGTCGCAAGAGGTTAACCAATATAAGACACTTGTATGTACTTAAATGTTTAATATCCATAATTTTTATGAATATTTATTTAAATTGCTCGCCCTCCAATTTCACTGGAAGTTGTCGACAGGTGAAAAATTAAAGCAGGAAGCACCAGTGACTTGGTCAATAAAAAAGTGGTCAGATGAAGCAGATGCTAAACTACAGTACTGTTTTGCTTGCACAGACTGGAATATGTTCTGGGATTCTTCTGATGACATTGAGGAGTACAACACATCAGTCACTTTCTTCATCAACAATTGCATCGACGACGTCGTCCCCACTGTGACTGAACGTACATACCCCAACCAAAAGCCATGGATTACAGGCAACATTCGCACTGAGCTAAAGGGTAGAGCTGCTGCTTTCAAGGAGCAGGACTCTAACCCGGAAGCGTATAAGATATCCCGCTGTGCCCTCAGATGAACCATCAAACAGGCAAAGTGTCAATACAGGACTTAGATCGAATCGTACTACACCGGCTCTGACGCTCATTGGATGTGTCAGAGCTTACAAACCGTTACATACTACAAAGGGAAGCACAGCTGAGAGCTTCCCAGTGACACGAGCCTACCAGAAGAGCTAAATAACTTCTATGCTCTCTTCGAGGCAAGCAACACTGAAACATGCATGAGAGCATCAGCTGTGTGATCCTACTCTCCGCAGCCTATGTGAGTAAGACCTTTAAACATTCACAAGGCTGCAGAGCCAGACGGATTACCAGGACGTATACTCCAAGTATGCGCTGACCAACTGGCAAGTGTCTTCACTGACATTCTAATCTTCTCCCTGTCTGAGTCTGTAATACCAACATGTAACCAACAGGCAACCTGCCTAAGTGACTACCAACCCTAAGCACTCATGCCATGGCTCACATCAACACCATTATCCCATAAACCTGAGACCCACTCCAAATTGCATACTGCACCAACAAATCTACAGATGATGCAATTTCTATTGCACTCCACACTGCCCTTTCACATCTGGACGAAAGGAACACCTATGTGAAAATGGCTATTCATTGACTACAGCTCAGAGTTCAACACTATGGTGACGTCAAAGCTCATCACTAAGGTAAGGACCTTGGCACTAAACACCTCCCTCTGCAACTGGATCCTGGACTTCATGACGGGCCGCCTCCGCTGGTAAGGGTAGGTAACAACTCATCCTCCATGCTGATCCTCAACACCGTGCCCTCAGGTGTGCTCAGTCCCCTCTTGTACTCCCTGTTCACTCATGACTGTACAGTCAGGCACGACTCCAACACCATCATTAAGTTTGCCGATGACACAACAGTGCTAGGCCTGATCACTGACAACGACGAGACAGCCTATAGGAAGGAGGTCTGAGACCTGACCGTGTGGTGCAAGGACAACAACCTCTCCCTCAACCTGATCAAGACAAAGGAGTTGATTGTGTGAGACAGGAAAAGGAGGACCGAGCAAGCCCCATTCTCATCGATGGGGCTGTAGTGGAGCAGGTTGAGAGCTTCAAGTTCCTTGGTGTCCACATCACCAACAAACCAACATGGTCCACGCACACCAAGACAGTTGTGAAGAGGGCACAACAAAACCTATTCCCCCTCAGGAGACTGAAAAGATTTGGCATGGGTCCTCAGATCCTCAAAAGGTTTTACAGCTGCACCATCAAGAGCATCCTGACGGGTTGCATTACTGCCTGGTATGACAACTGCTCGGTCTCTGACCGCAAAGCACTACAGAGGGTAGTGCGTACGGCCCAGTACATCATCGGGGCCAAGCCTCTTGCCATCCAGGACCTCTATACCAGGCGGTTTTAGAGGAAGGCCCTAAAAATTGTCAGACTCCAGCCACCCTAGTCATCGACTGTTCTCACTGCTACCACATGGCAAGTGGTACTAGAGTGCCCAGTCTAGGTCCAAGAGGCTTCTAAACAGCTTCTACCCCCAAGCCATAAGACTCCTCAACATCTAATCAAATGGCTACCCAGACTATTTGCGTTGCCCCCCCACCCACCCTCTATGCTGCTGCGACCCTCTGTTATTATCTATGCATCATCACTTAAATAACTACCTACATGTACATATTACCTCGACAACCGGTGCCCCCATACATTGACTCTGTACCGGTGCCCCCTGTATATAGTTATTTTACTGCTGCCCTTTAATTATTTGTTACTTTTATCTCTTACTTTTTTAGGTATTTTCCTTCCAACTGCATTGTTGATTAAGGGCTTGTAAGTAAGCATTTCACTGTAAGGTCTGCACCTGCATACAATCTGATTTGATTGGAAGATTTGAGGGAGAGTGCAATTGACATGTTGACTGTTGGAATGTCCACCAAAGCTGTTGCCAGAGAGGTGAATTTCCATTTCTCTACCATAAGCCACTTTCAATGTCGTTTTAGAGAATTCGTCAGTATATCCATCACAAACGCAGACCACTTAAATGGCGTCCTATGGTTGAGTGGTTTGCTGATGCCCCATGGTGATAGTGGTGTTATGGTATGTGCAGGCATAAACTATGGACAAAGAACACAATTGCATTTTATCGATGGCTATTTGAATGCACAAAAATACATTGACAAGCTTGTGAGGCCCATTGTGAGGCCCATTTTTTTAAGGTAATTTTGACCAATTGATGCATATCTGTATTCCCAGTCCTGCGAAGTCCATAGATTAGGGCCAAAAGAATTTATTTCAATTGACTGATTTCCTCATATGAACTGTAATTTCGTAATATCAATGAAATTGTTGCATGTTGCGTTTATATTTTTGTTCAGTAATGTTCTAAAGTTGGAAAAAGTAAATAAAATTTAAAAAAAGATTGATAGATTTCTCCAATGAGATTGCAATTAGAGCATATATATTACACATGGGTGTGTCTTAACGTTAGTAGCAAATCACAATGTTGCACATAAGTGACAGGGAGCAGATTGGGAGAAGTGTCCTGGATGACAATTCCAATTCAGCAATAACAACCTGAGAACCTTTACATTGCAGAAAAGCTGCTATACGCCGGCCTACATATGTCCTCTTCTGTAAATACTATCAAATTACTTACTCATCTTACTTCATTTATAGTACATGAATATCTCAGATTTTGCAATTACAATGTACTGTACTAAATTCATACAATGTCACAAAAATGAATTTAAAAAAATGTATAATTGTATTACTAATATTTTAAATTCTTGTTCATTAAGTAAGATTGATTGTCATCCATTTCTCGATTTGCTTGTGCTTCCCATGACAAGCCCGTGGAGATATCAAAACAGCTGCAAAAAAATAAAATTCCCAGCCATAAACCTGATGCATCAGGAAGCACCACAGACCTGAGCGACACAAATGAGATCACACACCTGCCATGTCTCCACCATCCACGCTGGCACTGTGGTGAGTGTTAGCTGAGGTTCACAGGTGTGGAGGTAAGGCTGTGACAGCATGTACCTGGTAATCTTCCTTTCTGGCTTCTCTGCTACAGCCTTGTAATCTCATTATCGATGCATGTCTCATTCATTTCCATCATTGCCGAATGGCCCACCACTCCTGCTGTCACTGCCTGAGACCAGTCTCCTGCCGATGCTAGGAATTCAAGCACCAGCAACCAAAACAGATGAAGGGGGAAATGATAGCCTGTTTAAAGGGTCCTCTATGCTGAATTATCAATGAGCATCTGTCCAAGTGGAATTTTAAAGGTTAGCAGGCGTTCACGAAGATGACATAAATGTAGTTGCCAAATTAGTCAAACAAAACATTTTTGCTTGGGGGCTGACTTTTGAGGAAAAAGAAGGTTCAAATGTGATTTAAACACACAACCAAGTCAAAGGAGAAAGACGTGGCAGTATGACTACATTTATTTGTACAGCTTTGGTTTTGGTCTTGATGCTGTGTTAAATTAATGTTTGTTGAAGTGTAAAATAAAGTGAATGACACATTGAACAGATTTCATACACCACCTTATGACTAATGCGTGTAGAGCTGATGTGGACATGTAGTCCATTGTAAAACCCAAGGGACTATGGATTGCAGTATTTTGATATAAGTTGTGCAGGTCTACAATAATGAGGATGCTAATGATGCTTTAAATGTGTTTATTGCGATGTTAACTGCTTAGTGTTTCTGTTCAGTTATTTTCTTGCATGGAATGATGACCAAATCCACTTTAAGTGGACCTATTTGTTCCACTGTGTTGGACATAGAAGTCAATTATGGAACTGTGTTTGTGAGGTAAAGTAAATATATTCTGTATATATGGGAGTCTTTCTATTTCAAGCTAAAAATACTCTTTCTCAGAAAACTTGGTTATTGAATTTCACTGTTTTCTGTAAGGGCCGACGCTGGAGACGAGAAGCAAGGGAGTGAACATTTAATGTAAAACAGACATCAAACAAAACAAGAACAGTGTCTGGATGGGGGGAACAAAACGACATGACGACAATAATGCTGACACGGAGAAACAAACTGAGGAACAAACAGATATAGAGGGACAATCAACAAGGTGAAGGAGACCAGGTGAGTCCAATGAGTGCTGATGTGCATAATGATGGTGACCGGTGTGCGTAATGATGGGCAGCCAGAAAGGGAGCAAGGGAGCAGGCGTGACATTACTCCCCCCTCCTCCCCATTTAGAGGTGCCACCTGGCATCCCACCTGGGCGAAGCATGGGCGCTGGACAAGATGGCCGAGGCGTAGAAGCCTGATGATCCAGCTGAGGCGTGGGAGCCTGACGAGCCGGCTGAGGCATGATGTGGGATGGGAGCCTGCCGATCCAACTGAGGAAAGGAAACCTCTCAAGCCAGCTAAGATGTGGAATCCCAATGAGCCAGCTGAGGCACCCCCAGTTCCATTGGCGGTGGCACCCAGACCCGACGTCACTACCAAAAATTAAAAACACAAACTCCCTGATGCTTCGCATTATGGTCAGCATTCTGTAAGGACCAAAGCTGGAGACGAGAAGCAAGTACAGGGAGTGAACATTTAATGGAAAATGGACCTCAAACAAAACACAAACAGCGTCTGGATGTGGGGAACAAAACAACATGACGACAATAATGCTGACACGGGGAACAAAACTGAGGAACAAACAGATATAGAGGGACAATCAACAAGGTGAAGGAGACCAGGTGAATCCAATGAGCGCTGATGCACATAATGATGGTGACAGGTGTACGTAATGATGGGCAGCCTGGCGCCCTCGAGTGCCCGAGAGGGGGAGCGGGAGCAGACGTGACAGTTTTCAGTGATGAATACAAAAGATTAAAAGTGAATTCTCTCTCACCCAATTCAACAATTCTAGCATATTTCATCCCTTCCATACCATGTATGAATTTAAAACCTGGTAGAATAGGTTATTAATGTAAAAGTGCCAATGTGATTAGTCACCTTTAACTTTGTCATTGTTCTGATTGTTAACATAATCAAGCCTCCCCTATTGTACTTCTCTGTGCTGTTATAAGATGAGTTTCTGATGCTTAATCAAGGTTGACATTAAATGAAACATGTTCAGATTGTCTTTGCCTGAGGCCTTTTCACATAATTTGAAATGCAATGTTAAAATTTCCCTTTGTCAGTTAGTGGTCTTGTTTGTTTGTTCTTCAAAATGTTGTCCCTTTGATGTTTTCACTTTGCCATTTGCACTGAGATATTGCTGTCAGGTAATGGTTAGCCATAGCCACATTGATTTTACTATGTGACAAAATTATACCAGAACGCTTTGTCCGTAAACTGTCATAACTTTCTATTCAAAGACAGAACTTGTGTGTCACATACTGGCAATTTTAGAAGAAAACAGCAAACATTGAGTTGGACCATTCCCCTAGCTTAGGTTTAGGTAAGGGTTAGGGTAAGGTTTGAAAACGAAAAATGCCTGGGGTCCTTCATGATACACTGTTCAGAATTGTGCTACTAACTTGGTGAATGTGGTCAAGACATTAATCCCTGTAGATTGAAAATAATCATCCTACAAATAAAATGATCTATTTCCCTGTCAAGATTGTACTTGAGACAGTCAAATCAAAACCTATCAAATGCAGACAAATGCATCGCTGTGGGAAATCATTGCGGGTCACAGGAATCCTTACCATTACCATCCAACCCATTTACCATTATGAAAGTCTCGGTGAAGAAGTTCTTAAAACTCAAATACATTTCCAGATAAAGTAGTAGCTCCTGTAGATTGATGCCAAAGTGTGACCCTGTTATTCTCACACACCAGATAGGTGCAGTGAAATTAGTTTGTATTTTTCAGGGTCAGCCATAGTAGTACAACACACCTGGAGCAAGTTAGGATTAAGTTGTTCAAGGGCACATCAACAGATTTCACCATGTCAACTCAGGTATTCAAACCAGCGACCTTTCGGGTACTGGCCCAACGCTCTGACCAGTACCTGAAGCCCTAGTCTTCGGCTAGTATGTTGGTAAAATTCCACAGACTCTCTCCCTCACTGCTCCTGGGGTGATCGAACCAAATGACAAAAGCTTTGTGACACCTCATGTAAGTACCTTTTTTTCTTACGGAAATCAGCCATTTACAGAGGGACCTTAGGTAAAGTTTTTGTTGATCGGGGGGTTCTTTGTTGTTGTTAGTTGATGATAGAAAACTATTATAAAAATAGTTACCTGAATGCTACTTTTCCACTTTGCTGATGACATTAACAGCAATCCAGGCCATGACATGTACTTAATGTGACATTGCACAAAATGTGCAATTTATGAAGGCTGAGGGAAATTGGCAGCAAGCCTAAATGCATGTGATAGTAAACATATTTATTTTATTTATTTTTATTTATTTCACCTTTATTTAACCAGGTAGGCTAGTTGAGAACAAGTTCTCATTTGCAACTGCGACCTGGCCAAGATAAAGCATAGCAGTGTGAACAGACAACACAGAGTTACACATGGAGTAAACAATTAACAAGTCAATAACACAGTAGAAAAAAAAGAGAGTCTATATACATTGTGTGCAAAAGGCATGAGGAGGTAGGTGAATAATTACAATTTAGCAGATTAACACTGGATGGTCATGTACAGGTAGAGATATTGGTGTGCAAAAGAGCAGAAAAGTAAATAAATAAATATAGATAGACTATGTATAGCTGCAGCGATCGGTTAGCTGCTCAGATAGCAGATGTTTGAAGTTGGTGAGGGAGATAAAAGTCTCAAACTTCAGCGATTTTTGCAATTCGTTCCAGTCACAGGCAGCAGAGAACTGGAATGAAAGGCGGCCAAATGAGGTGTTGGCTTTAGGGATGATCAGTGAGATACACCTGCTGGAGCGCGTGCTACGGGTGGGTGTTGCCATCGTGACCAGTGAACTGAGATAAGGCGGAGCTTTACCTAGCATGGACTTGTAGATGACCTGGAGCCAGTGGGTCTGGTGACGAATATGTAGCGAGGGCCAGCCGACTAGAGCATACAGGTCGCAGTGGTGGGTGGTATAAGGTGCTTTAGTGACAAAACGGATGGCACTGTGATAAACTGCATCCAGTTTGCTGAGTAGAGTGTTGGAAGCAATTTTGTAGATGACATCGCCGAAGTCGAGGATCGGTAGGATAGTCAGTTTTACTAGGGTAAGTTTGGCGGCGTGAGTGAAGGAGGCTTTGTTGCGGAATAGAAACTCTAGATCTGATTTTCGATTGGAGATGTTTGATATGAGTCTGGAAGGAGAGTTTACAGTCTAGCCAGACACCTAGGTACTTATAGATGTCCACATATTCAAGGTCGGAACCATCCAGGGTGGTGATGCTAGTCAGGCGTGCGGGTGCAGGCAGCGAACGGTTGAAAAGCATGCATTTGGTTTTACTAGCGTTTAAGAGCAGTTGGAGGCCACAGAAGGAGTGTTGTATGGCATTGAAGCTCGTTTGGAGGTTAGATAGCACAGTGTTCAAGGACGGGCCGGAAGTATATAGAATGGTGTCATCTGCATAGAGCTGGATCAGGGAATCGCCCGCAGCAAGAGCAACATCATTGATATATACAGAGAAAAGAGTCGGCCCGAGAATTGAACCCTGTGGCACCCCCATAGAGACTGCCAGAGGACCGGACAGCATGCCCTCTGATTTGACACACTGAACTCTGTCTGCAAAGTAGTTGGTGAACCAGGCATGGCAGTCATCAGAAAAACCGAGGCTACTGAGTCTGCTGATTGACAGAGTCGAAAGCCTTGGCAAGGTCGATGAAGACGGCTGCACAGTACTGTCTTTTATTGATGGCGGTTATTATATCGTTTAGTACCTTGAGCGTGCCTGAGGTGCACCCGTGACCGGCTCGGAAACCTGATTGCACAGCGGAGAAGGTACGGTGGGATTCTAGATGGTCAGTGACCTGTTTGTTGACTTGGCTTTCGAAGACCTTAGATAGGCAGGGCAGGATGGATATAGGTCTGTAACAGTTTTGGTCCAGGGTGTCTCCCCCTTTGAAGAGGGGGATAACTGCGGCAGCTTTCCAATCCTTGGGGATCTCAGACGATATGAAAGAGAGGTTGAACAGGCTGGTAATAGGGGTTGCGACAATGGCGGCGGATAGTTTCAGAAATAGAGGGTCCAGATTGTCAAGCCCAGCTGATTTGTACGGGTCCAGGTTTTGCAGCTCTTTCAGAACATCTGCTATCTGGATTTGGGTAAAGGAGAAGCTGGAGAGGCTTGGGCGAGTAGCTGCGGGGGGGGGCGGAGCTGTTGGCCGAGGTTGGAGTAGCCAGGCGGAAGGCATGGCCAGCCGTTGAAAAATGCTTGTTGAAGTTTTCGATAATCATGGATTTATCGGTGGTGACCGTGTTACCTAGCCTCAGTGCAGTGGGCAGCTGGGAGGAGGTGCTCTTGTTCTCCATGGACTTCACAGTGTCCCAGAACTTTTTGGAGTTGGAGCTACAGGATGCAAATTTCTGCCTGAAGAAGCTGGCCTTAGCTTTCCTGACTGACTGCGTGTATTGGTTCCTGACTTCCCTGAACAGTTGCATATCGCGGGGACTATTCGATGCTATTGCAGTCCGCCACAGGATGTTTTTGTGCTGGTCGAGGGCATTCAGGTCTGGAGTGAACCAAGGGCTATATCTGTTCTTAGTTCTGCATTTTTTGAACGGAGCATGCTTATCTAAAATGGTGAGGAAGTTACTTTTAAAGAATGACCAGGCATCCTCAACTGACGGGATGAGGTCAAAGTCCTTCCAGGATACCCGGGCCAGGTCGATTAGAAAGGCCTGCTCACAGAAATGATTTAGGGAGCGTTTGACAGTGATGAGGGGTGGTGGTTTGACTGCGGCTCCGTAGCGGATACAGGCAATGAGGCAGTGATCGCTGAGATCCTGGTTGAAGACAGCGGAGGTGTATTTGGAGGGCCAGTTGGTCAGGATGGCGTCTATGAGGGTGCCCTTGTTTACAGATTTAGGGTTGTACCTGGTGGGTTCCTTGATGATTTGTGTGAGATTGAGGGCATCTAGCTTAGATTGTAGGACTGCCGGGGTGTTAAGCATATCCCAGTTTAGGTCACCTAACAGAACAAACTCTGAAGCTAGATGGGGGGGGCGATCAATTCACAAATGGTGTCCAGGGCACAGCTGGGAGCTGAGGGGGGTCGGTAGCAGGCGGCAACAGTGAGAGACTTATTTCTGGAGAGAGTAATTTTTAAAATTAGTAGTTTGAACTGTTTGGGTATGGACCTGGAAAGTATGACCTTACTTTGCAGGCTATCTCTGCAGTAGACTGCAACTCCTCCCCCTTTGGCAGTTCTATCTTGACGGAAAATGTTATAGTTGGGTATGGAAATCTCAGAATTTTTGGTGGCCTTCCTGAGCCAGGATTCAGACACGGCAAGGACATCAGGGTTAGCAGAGTGTGCTAAAGCAGTGAGTAAAACAAACTTAGGGAGGAGGCTTCTGATGTTGACATGCATGAAACCAAGGCTTTTTCGATCACAGAAGTCAACAAATGAGGGTGCCTGGGGACATGCAGGGCCTGGGTTTACCTCCACATCACTCGCGGAACAGAGGAGGAGTAGTATGAGGGTACGGCTAAAGGCTATCAAAACTGGTCGCCTAGAGCGTTGGGGACAGAGAATAAAAGGAGCAGATTTCTGGGCATGGTAGAATATATTCAGGGCATAATGCGCAGACAGTGGTATGGTGGGGTGCGGGTACAGCGGAGGTAAGCCCAGGCACTGGGTGATGATGAGAGAGGTTGTATCTCTGGACATGCTGGTTGTAATGGGTGAGATCACTGCATGTGTGGGAGGTGGGACAAAGGAGGTATCAGGGGTATGAAGAGTGGAACTAGGGGCTCCATTGTAAACTAAAACAATGATAACTAACCTGAACAACAGTATACAAGGCATATTGACATTTGAGAGAGACATACAGCGAGGCATACAGTAATCACAGGTGTTGAATTGGGAGAGCTAGCTAAAACAGTAGGTGAGACAACAACAGCTAATCAGCTAGCACAACAACAGCAGGTAAAAATGGCGTTGACTAGGCAGGGAGGGTCGGATTAACTACACACAGAGCCTGAGTGCGGCTGGGGCCGACAGATAAAACATAAACAAGCAGAATGGAGTACCAAATCAAATCAAATTTTATTTGTCACATACACATGGTTAGCAGATGTTAATGCAAGTGTAGCGAAATGCTTGTGCTTCTAGTTCCGACAATGCAGTAATAACCAACGAGTAAACTAACTAACAATTCCAAAATAATTCCAAAACTGCATAGAAAAATGGTTTATAGTTTCCCTTCTCTCCTCTTTCAGTTGCATGAAAGCATGAAATAACCAGGTCTTTGACTTCCCTTTTCTGTGTAAAAAAAACGCTGTCAAAGGATCCCAGTATGCTTCTGACATCTTTGGTAAAGCCATGCTTGTACATCACAAAGAACAGACACTTACTGTTAAGAGAGGGGTGCATTGATATCCATGGAGATGCTAGGGGGAATCTGCTATATCTTATAACGTGAAACCTTACAATAGAAAGCATTTGAGATGAGAGGATGGCCTCAAACACAACTCAAAGTCATGGTTACTGGACTGTTCAATACCAAGTAAGAACTTTACCTCAGGAGACCATTGAATCCCGAATACATCCTTGAGTGCAGTATTGCACTATTCTCCTCAGTAACAGCCTTCAATGTGCTGAGATAAGAAACATGAAATATACCACCCTTGGGAACAATAACATTTTTTTAAATAGTAGCTGGGCTTTTTACAAGGCATTGTTTGTTTCGTTCACTTTTTATGTGGCTTTGTTCAATAGTTGTCTCAGTCAAGGTCACGATGCTATCATCGAACTTTGTACACTTGATTCAAGTCTCTTTTCTTACTCTCGCTGTAAACTGCCAGTGAAGTTCACTGTAAAGATCCACTAGGCTGTAGCCATGACTACACTAAGAAATAATGAGCTCTTCATAAAGTAATAGTTTTTTGGTGAACCTGAAACTGCATGACGAAAACTATCTTGTTTTATTAAGTTTCATGTACCTAAAATGTACGTATTTCAATAAAACAACATTTCCAAGCTCTGTTTCATTTCCTAGCTCGATATTGATAATAATTTACACTTAAGAGTCACACCACTTAATTTAGTATTGTACTGCATGTCAAACAGTATACATAAATGAGAGGTTTCTCAGTTAAATAATATCTTGTGACTCTGAGACTGCTGAAACTATTCTGTAAAAGAAGCCTCTAGTTGCTATGTACAGTACAGTATAGAACATTATGAAATGTAGCCTACATATTTAGTTTATCAAAACACATCCATTAATTAATGCAGCATGATATTGGGGATATACTTCACAGTACCCCACTGGATCCATACTGTAAGTGTAACCAGCAGGAGAGAAACAAGGCATAGCCAGAAGGCTACCAGCCCATGAAGTTTAATCCTCTCTCATCATGCAAAAGCATTGTATAGGATACTTGCTACTTAAAGATGCAGTCTGGGATCTAAAGCACTTCCAAATTCATAACACATTGTACATTTTTTTATTGCAGATTTGAACGTATCATATGAAATGGATGGTGTAGTACACAATTGTGCGTTTGCCTATCTAGTGTATAGACGTTCGCAAATAGACGTTTGCCTATCTAGTGTATCGTGTGAGTCAGTAGCTTTGTTCCATGGCGTTGGTGTACTAAGCACATACCAGTCGTTGAACTAGCTCTGTTCCAGGGCGTTATGTTAACCACTGTTGCATGTGCAGCTAGTTGCATGTGCAACATAGTACACACTAGCTAACTAGTACACACTAGCTAGCTAGTACTTAGCTTCTAATTCTAAATGTAATTTCACCACCCGTGCTGTTGGTGGCAATAACACACTATCCTATCTGGCATCCTGTCCCATCTCATATGTCTCACAGCGTCTGTGGTGTGAGAAGGTAGCTGCTGAAGCCAGACCCTATTGCAATTTTAGCGGACCCGTTTTGGCTTGTGAGCCCTTTCAAAACTACTGACTGAAATGATAAAAATCTCTGGAGCATCACTTTAAGGGGATTGTAACAAACTTTGTCAAACGTTGTCATACATTGGGAGTGTCCTAATGTTGAGCTGTCCATGTCCCACTGCATGTATTCCATTTATCCATAACAACCCCTGCAGTCTTGATATCCAGAATAAATTAATTCAGTATGCAAAAGATAGGTTGAAAGGTTAAGTCCTAAAACTAGCTGTGCATGTCTGTTCTCACTCCTTGAATCTATCAAACGAAATGGATCTATTTGGTTGCTAAACCACAGTCCTTTATTTGTTTCCTGTTTCAGCCTGTGTGTTTTGACTGTGTTCACGTCAAGATCTCGGGTAACGGGGCCAAAACCCTTTTTTGGAACAATTGCGCTTGAGCAATTGTGCTAGGAAAGCTTACTGTGAAAGTTTACATGTGAATCAAACCTAGGTCCCTTCTGACAGTATTTGAATTGTAACCAAACATTGTTTATACATTTTTACAAAAAAAAAGGTGGAAATGATTGCTGGTAGAAACGAGTCATTTTTTTTGTATTGAGAATAACACATGGATATGTTCTTTCCAATGCAGATGTAATTTATTGTTATATTTCATTCTGAAGGAGGATTCTAATTAACCTCATTGCACACAACCTGCAGGCAATGATTATCTGGTGAATGCGCTCTTTGTTAACATTCATTTTAATAGAGGCTTTTTAAAAACAATGTTTTAGTCTTATCTTGAGGCAATGATGCAATTATCTTCACAATGTGTTCTTCTTGGTGATAGTTAGTGTATTATTGTAGTTTGGCTCATTATTATATCCAGTGTGCCATGAACACTCCACATAGTACTCTTTTCTGTAGCTGACCCCATTCAGGATGATCATTTCTGCTACAGTATCGATAATTATAGTAAACTAGAATTTTGAGTTAATTAATTAAGTATTATATTGTTGCCTTTGCTTGGCATTATGTAGTAGTGTTACAATGTCAGTTTGTGGCAGACTGAACAGCTGTATCGAAAGTGTATAACCCCTTTGTGACAAATGAGGACCTAGCAGGCTGCAATGAGCTACAGTAAGACGCCTACCTACAGTATACCACCTTGTCTTCCTTGCTGTATGCTTCCAAAAGTTTCATCAGCTCATGAATAAGATGAATGATGTGGAAGTGAGTAGTACTGTATATACAGTAGGAAGATGTCTGTTTGATGCAGTGGCAGGCAGCGCCAGCTTTGTTGACTATGTTTTGTAATCACTAGGCCCAGAGCCATTTGTCACTGTTTCGATGCTGCAACATCTACAAGCCAACCTGCTCTCCTATTCATCAAGCCTAAAGCTGCTAACCGACTGTTTGCTAAAATTTGAAGAGAACAAGAATAGACTTATTGAGATGTCCCAATAACATAAAGAGTAGGTATATTTCTTAGTCATTAAAATCCTGCCTTAACAATGACCCATATTCCCATTCTTCCATCTGTCCACAGACAAAAAACATGATTTGCATTCAGATGCAGGGCTATGTATCGTTTATTATTGCCTCAATCAGAGATACTCAAAATTAACAAGGAAACATTTGCAAATTCCGGAACAAATTTCAAGAAAATAAATGCATGACACACGTGTCTAGTTGGTCTGAATTTGTGAACAATCAGCAGCACAGTAATAGAGTATTATATTGGGGCCATTATGCACATTTGTAAAGAGAAGCGTACCATTAGCAAACTCGTGAAGCAAATAAAAATAAATGGAGACTGGTCAGGGAAATTAAAGACTAAGGAGCAAATCTTACGATTGGTTACCATGTCAACATGATATCAGATGTATTTTGTTGATGACACAGTGGCTGGCTAGACCAGAAATACCTTATATATATATATATATATATATATATGTATGTTTTAGTTTAGTTTTTGTTTTCCATCCACGCAGTAAAAAGCAGGTATCTGGGGTGTCTGGCTCTTAAAACCATACCCAAACAACTCCAATAATGTCACGTTCATCGTAATGAGGAGACCAAGGCGCAGCGGGATTGGAATACATTGTTTTATTAAAACGAAGAACAATAAATAAACAAACAACAAAACGAATGTGAAGCTAGAAACAACTAGTGCTGACATGCAACTACACATAGACAAATACCCACAAAACCAAAATGGAAAATGGCAACCTAAATAGGATCCCCAATCAGAGACAACGATAAACAGCTGTCTCTGATTGGGAACCAATTCAGGCCACCATAGACCTACATTTACCTAAACAATACCAAAACCCTATAGATATACAAAAAATCCTAGACAAGTCAAAAACACACATACCCCCCTCGTCACACCCTGACCAAATCAAAATAATAAAGAAAACAAAGATAACTAAGGTCAGGGCGTGACAGTAACCCCCCAAAGGTGCGGACTCACGGCCGCAAACCTAAACCTATATGGAAGGGCCTGGGTGGGCATCTAACCTCGATGGCGGCTCTGGTTCTTGACGCCGCCCCCCTTCTTTACTCTGAGTCTGCTCTTGTAGCACAGACCCGTGGATCATTGCCGGAGGCTCTGGACTGCGGATCCTCGCCGTAGGCCCCGGGCTGGGGACCCTCGCTGCGTGGATCATCGACGGATGTTCTGGACTGGGGACCGTCGCTGGAGACCCCGGACTGGGGACAGTCGCTGGAGACCCCAGACTGGAGACCGGCGCTGGAGACCCCGGGCTGTGGACCGGCGCTGGAGACCCCGGGCTGTGGACCGTCGTTGGAGACCCAGGACTGTGGCCCGTCGTTGGCGGTTCCGGACTGTGGCCAGTCGTTGGAGGTTCCAGACTGTGGCTGTTGTTGGAAGTTCTGGACTGTGGACCGTCGTTGGAGGTTCCGGTCTGTGAACTGTCGCCGGACATCTGGACTGGGTAATGTCGCCGGACGCTCTGGACTGCCGAGGCGCACTGTAGGCCTGGTGCGTGGTGCCGGCACTGGTGGTACTGGGTTGGTGACACGCACCTCAGGGCGAGTGCGAGGAGCAGGAACATTGCGTACTGGACCCTGGAGGCGCACTGGAGGCCTGGTGCGTGGTGCCGGAACTGGTGGTACCGGGCTGGTGACATGCACCTCAGGGCGAGTGCAGTGAAGAGGAACAGGGCATACTGGACCCTGGAGGCGCACTGGAGGCCTGGTGCGTGGTGCCGGAACTGGTGGTACCGGGCTGTTGACGCACCTTAGGGCGAGTGCGGGAAGGAGGCACAGGATACACTGGACCTGTGGACGTCGGGCCCTCATACCACCCTCATGGAGTCTGTTTCTGACTGTTTGAGCAGACACATGCACATTTCTGGCCTGATGGAGGTCATTTTGCAGGGCTCTGGCAGTGCTCCTCCTGCTCCTCCTTGCACAAAGGCGGAGGTAGCGTTCCTGCTGCTGGGTTGTTGCCCTCCTACGGCCTCCTCCACGTCTCCTGATGTACTGGCCTGTCTCCTGGTGCTCTGGACACTACGCTGACAGACACAGCAAACTTTCTTGCCACAGCTCGCATTGATGGCCCATCCTGGATGAGCTGCACAACCTGAGCCACTTGTGTGGGTTGTAGACTCCGTCTCATGCTACCACTAGAGTGAAAGCACCGCCAGCATTCAAAAGTGACCAAAACATCAGCCAGGAAGCATAGGAACTGAGAAGTGGTCTGTAGTCACCACCTGCAGAACCACTCCTTTATTGGGGGTGTCTTGCTAATTGCCTATAATTTCCACCTGTTGTCTATTCCATTTGCAGAACAGCATCTGAAATTTATTGCCAATCAGTGTTACTTCCGAAGTGGATAGTTTGATTTCACAGAAGTGTGATTGACTTGGAGTTACATTGTGTTGTTTAAGTGTTCCCTTTCTTTTTTTGAGCAGTGTATAAAGTGTCATTGTTTAAAGTGACTATTGATAAATCAGATTTAATACATGTTAAATGGCTAGAGATTTGAGTCAGTATGTTTGCAGTGTGACTGTGACTATAATCGAAGAGAATTCTCTTGGAAGATAATGCGGTCAGCATTTGATTGTACGGAATTCTAAGTCAGGTGCACAAAATTACTTGAGTTACTGTATGTTGTTATGATTACACCACGACTCGTCAATCATAAGGCATACACCCCCGCCCTTCTTCTTACCAGAGAGATATTTGTTTCTGTCAGAGCAATGCGTGATGAAACCAGGTGGCTGTACCGACTGATAACGTGATCCAGAGCATCTCAAACATGCTCAATGGGGGACATTTCTGGTGAGTATGCATGCCATGGAAGAAGTGGGACATTTTTAGCTTTAGGAATTTGTTCCATCCCTTGTGACATGGGGTTGTGCATTATTATGCTGAAACATTAGGTGATGGCGGTGGATGAATGGCATATCAATGGGTCTCAGGATCTCATTATGGTATCTGTGCATTCAAATTGCCATTGATAAAATACAATTGTGGTTGTTGTCTGTAGCTTATGCCTACCCTTACCATAAACCCACCAATACCATGGGGCACTCTGTTCACAACGTCGACATCAGCAAACTGCTCGCCCCCACATGACGCCATACTCATGGTCTGCGGTTGTGAGGCCGGTTAGAAGTACTGCCAAATTCTCTAAAAATCACGTTGGAGGCGGCTTATGGTAGAGAAATTAACATTAAATGATCTGGCAACAGCTCTAGTGGACATTCTGCAGTCAGCATGCCAATTGCATGCTCCCTCAAAACTTGAGACATCTGTGGCATTGTGTTGTCTGACCAAACTGCACATTTTAGATTGGCCTTTTGTTGTCCCCAATTGTCATGCTGTTTAATCAGCTTCTTAATATGCCACACCTGTCAGGTGGATGGATTATCATAGCAAATGAGAAATGTCTACTAACAGGGATGTAAATGAATTTGTGCTCAGAATTTGAGAGAAATAAGGTTTTTGTGCGTATGGAAACTTTCCAGAATATTTTATTTCAGCTCATGAAACATAGGACCAACACTTTACATGTTGCATTTATGTTTTTGTTCAGTGAAACTAATGTAATTTCTTACACCTGTAACTATCTTACAGAAAGGAAGAAGGCAGAAAACACCTGGAATGTACCCACTGGGCACACACTGGTTGAATCAATGTTGCTTCCACGTGGATTTGACTATGAATCGAAGTCTGTGCCCAGTGGATTGTCCAGAAAATCCCCCATAACAGAGTTAGTTGGAGTTGCACTGTTGAGTCCATTTCCTCCACTAGGAGCTGAAAGGAATACGTCAAGGCATTCAAGTAGGCCTAAATGTAGAACATAATTATTGTTTTAATAGCATTGAGCTTTATTAATTGAAGAGCTGTTTTTAGGATGCCAAAAAGACACAATGCCAAATGGCTTTTTAATGTTTTGCGTTCATTGCCAGGATAGTGACCTGTCACTTCTGTTTAAACTTCACACTAATCACAGATTCAGGAAGTGAAACACAGCACTGATCCAGTGTTAATCAATCAATCAATCACTTAACTTGACAACCCCTCAAAATATAACCAAGCAAGCTGTCTTACATGAACCATTATCCACCATAAGTGACTGCAACAAATTCTATAATATAATGAGATTAGATAATCTCATCATAGGCGTCCACAGACATGGAGGCCCTTAGTTCATAAGTAGTTGCTGTTTGTGCATTGACTCTATACTGAACAAAACTATAACTGCAACATTTAAAATGTTTCATGAGGTGATATAAAAGATCACGGAAATGTTCCATCTGCACAAAAATCTTATTTCTCTCAAATTTTGTGCCCAAATTTGTTTACATCCATGTTTATGAGCATTTCTCCTTTGCCAAGATAATCAGGTGTGGCATATAAAGAAGCTGATTAACAGCATGATCATTACACAGGTGCACATTGTGCTGCGGATGATAAAAGGCCAATCTAAAATGTGCAGTTTGGTCACACAACATAGTGCCAGAGATGTCTCAAGTGTCAAGAGCATGCAATTGGCATGCTGACTTCAGGAATGTCCAAGAGCTGTTGCCAGATAATTGAATGTTAATTTCTCTACCACAAACTGACCCAAACGTCGTTTTAGAGAATTTGGCCGTACGTCCCACTGGTCTCACAACCGCAGACAATATGTAACCACGCCAGTGCAAATCAAATCAAATCGTATTTGTCACATGTGCCAAATACAACAAGTGTAGACCTTACCATGAAATGCTTACTTACAAGCCCTTAACCAACAATGCAGTTCAAGATTTATTTACTAAATAAACTAAAGAGATTTTTTTTAAATAAAATAAAACATTTCAAAAAGCAACACAAGACAATTACAGAACAATAACGAGGTTATATACAGGGGGTACCGGTACCTAGTCAATGTGCAGGGGGTAGAGGTTAGTCGAGGTAATTTGTAAAGTAACTATGCATAGATAATAAACAGTGAGAAGCAGCAGTGCAAAAACAAAGGGGGGTAAATGTAAATAGACTGGGTGGCCATTTGATTAATACTTCAGCATGTTTATGCTTGGGGGTAGAAGCTGTTAAGGAACCATTTGGTCCTAGACTGAAGTACTGCTTGACATGCGGTAGTAGAGAGAACAGTCTATGACTTGGGTGACTTGGACCTTCCTCTGACACCGCCTAGTATGAGGTTCTGGATGTCAGGAAGCTTGTCCCCAGTGATATATTGGGCCGTACGCACTACCCTCTGTAGCTCCTTACGGTCAGATGCAGAGCAGTTGCCATAACAGGCTGTGATGCAACCGGTCAGGATGCTCTCGATGGTGCAGCTGTAGAACATTTTGAGGATCTGGGGACCCATGCCAAATCTTTTCAGTCTCCTAAGGGGGAAAAGGTGTTGTCGTGCCCTCTTCACAACTGTCTTGGTGTGTTTAGACCATGATAGTTCATTGGTGATGTGGAACTTGAAACTCTGGACCCGCTCCACTTCAGCCACGTCGATGTTAATGGGGGCCTGTTTGGTCCTCCTTTTCCTATAGTCCATGACCATCACCTTTGTCTTGCTCGCATTGAGGGAGAGGTTGTTGTCCTGGCACCACACTGCCAGGTCTCTGATCTCCTCCCTATAGGCTGTCTCATCTTTGTCGGTGACCAGGCCTACCACTGTTGTGTTTTCAGAAACTTAATGATGGTGTTGGAGTTGTGCTTGGCCACGCTGTCGTGGGTGAATGGGGAGTACAGGAGGGGACTAAGCACACACCCTATGAGGAGCCCCAGTGTTGAGGATGAGCGTGGCAGATGTGTTGTTGCCTAGTCTTACCACCTGGGGGCGGCCAGTCAGGAAGTCCAGGAGCCAGTTGCAGAGGGAGCAGTTTGCTGATGTCAACGTTGTAAACAGAGTGCCCCATGGTGACGGTGACATTATGCTATGGGCAGGCATAAGCCACAATTGACATTTTATCGATGGCAATTTTAATGCACAGAAATACCCGGACGAGATCCTGAGGCCCATTTTTTTAAGGTACCTGTGACCAACAGATGCATATCTGTATTCCCAGTCATGGAAATCCATAGATTAGGGCCTAATTAAGTTATTTCATTTGACTGATTTCCTCATATGAACGGTAACTCAGTAAAATCGTACAAATTGTTGCATGTTGCATTTATATTTTTGTTCATTATAATTTTGCATAGTGGTCCTTTACATAAATCAGTTATCACTGTGGCCCTTGCTCAATGGTTGGGTCAGGAAGGTAAATATTGTGTCAGAGATGGTATCATATTGAGCTGGTTACTGTCAGTCACTGGAGAGTTACTGAATGATTTATTTTTCTTTGGGTATTGGAAAATGCAGTGAAAACTGTAGGAAAACATCTTTTAAACAAAGTTAATTCATGTTCTGTGTGCACGTTTCCCAGAATTACCTGTTCAGAGGTTGCCTATAAATAATGGAATATGACTTTAATTTGGCTTTTTTTCTTGAACGTATGCGCTCACTAAAGATCATGTTGTGGTCTATTCCAAATTGTCTGAAGCCACTAAATTAAGTTGTAGGTAGTGCAAAGTGTTGTTATAACTAATAGCCAACAAGCCTCAAAGTTATTAAAGTATGAAAAAGAAATATAATTAAATCAGGGACTGAGGTAAAGCAGTGAGATACAATACTCCACCTCTGGGGTAGAATAACATTCACAGCAGGATCCAAGTCAATACTCCACCTCTGGGGTAGAATAACATTCACAGCAGGATCCAAGTCAATACTCAACCTCTGGGGTAGAATAACATTCACAGCAGGATCCAAGTCAATACTCCACCTCTGGGGTAGAATAACATTCACAGCAGGATCCAAGTCAATACTCCACCTCTGGGGTAGAATAACATTCACAGCAGGATCCAAGTCAATACTCCACCTCTGGGGTAGAATAACATTCACAGCAGGATCCAAGTCAATACTCCACCTCTGGGGTAGAATAACATTCACAGCAGGATCCAAGTCAATACTCCACCTCTGGGGTAGAATAACATTCACAGCAGGATCCAAGTCAATACTCCACCTCTGGGGTAGAATAACATTCACAGCAGGATCCAAGTCAATACTCCACCTCTGGGGTAGAATAACATTCACAGCAGGATCCAAGTCAATACTCCACCTCTGGGGTAGAATAACATTCACAGCAGGATCCAAGTCAATACTCCACCTCTGGGGTAGAATAACATTCACAGCAGGATCCAAGTCAATACTCCACCTCTGGGGTAGAATAACATTCACAGCAGGATCCAAGTCAATACTCCACCTCTGGGGTAGAATAACATTCACAGCAGGATCCAAGTCAATTATATATAAAAAATGATAATCCGGTCTGAGATCAGATAAGCATCAACAGCCAGCTAGTTTCATCTCCTCTCATGAAGAGAAGATCAATGTCAATGAGGGGGTGATTGTGGTAAACAACTTTCTCACATGTCGGTGTATTCCAGTCTGGTTCTGCTTGTAGTTGAATGTACAGATAACTGCCAAAATAAAGGAAACATTTGAGTATGTACTGTTCTGACATTTTCCTGGCATGGTTTAGGACCAACTGTCTAAAAACAAGTATCATGTGCTTTCACCCATGGAATTAGCTGTTAGGGGTTCAAAGGTTAGGGGGTGGGATGACCTGAAATATTCTGCTTTTACAAACTGTTATGCTGTTTTCAAATGAAACTCAATACCTTGCTGTTGTTAAAGTTAGGACCAACACCTTAGAGGGCAAGGTAAACGCCAACAAATACACAGCCATTCTGAGTGAACACCTTCAACTTAGGGTGAATGATTTCTGTCCTGACGGGAGTGGTCACTTCCAGGATGACAATGCCACCATCCACAATGGTCCGAGAATCGTTTGATGAGCATGAAAACAATGTAAACCATATGCCATGGCTGTCTCAGTCACCAGATCTCAACCCAATTGAACACTTTTGGGAGATTCTGGAGCGGCGCCTGAGACAGCGTTTTCCACCACAATCGACAAAACAACATGGCTGAATGAGGTCACATCCCTCCAATAGAGTTACAGACACTTGTAGAATGTATGCCAAGGCACATTGAAGCTGTTCTGGCAACACGTGTTGGTCCTATTAAGACACTTTATGTTGGTGTATCCATTATTTTGGCAGTTACCTGTACCTTGCCAGGGCAGAGCTGATCTCTGCATAATGCTACAGTTTAACTTACAGTTATGAATATAACTACTGTTCCCTGAAAGAGGGAACGAGGTATAACATATTATGGGGGAGTCAACGAACAATCCTATTCACCTGAAGCAACCTGAAATCACACCCAACGGACCACTGGATGCTGAGACGACCTGGTGAAGACCCGCCTTCCTGGCTATAATACTGGGGCTCGCATCCTTTTTCTCAAATCAATGTTGTACCTTGTTCCCTCCTTCAGGGAACAGTAGTTATATTCATAACTGTACGTTCCCTTTCAGTTGGTCACTCGGTATAACATGCTATGGAGACATACAATCACACCCCAAACCGGCTCAGATGGTACCAAACTAGGAGGCCCACCGCAGCCCAAGCACACAGAGCTTCCACCGGCTCCAAAAGGGGTTACAGAAGCCACCCTTTCTCCTAATACTTACACTAGAAGCCTGAACTGTCAGAGCCCCATATAGGGAACCAGAACTTGCTCCAACTTGACTATGTGCACTGACCCCACGGTTCCAAGAACAATACTTACCTTGCGAGCATGAAAATTCAGAACTCACACAAGGAACCGCAAGTCCAAAACAACAGAATACCTGTCATGACAAACCGTGGACCCAGCTTCCGGAAGGGCAGGCAGACGGGCAGGTTACGGGTCGAGAGCCAGGTCGCGGTTCCGCGGTTTGTGGGGCCATTTAAAGTCCTGAGGAGGGTGAACGAGGTATGTTATAGATTACAGTTTCCCTCTGATTATCTTATTATCGTGGTGGCTGGTCCGCTCCAGGAATCTGAGGTGCGGGAGGTCCCTCCGCCCCCTTTGGACATTGTCCCTCCACCCCCTTTGGCTCATCACTGTGGTGATGGTCTCACTGCAGTGATAGTGTCCTGATAGTGGGAAGAGCTGTCAATCTCTACATGACTAACCGAGATGGCTTCAATATAAACCTTCAATGTGGAAAAAGAAAGGCCCTGCTCAAAAAGGTCTTGCATGAACTTCAAAATGTCCACCAAAGAGCGCTGAACAAGGAGACAGTCCTTTAACCCTCAAATGCACGGCACTTATATGTATGAAACCCTCCCGTAGAGGGTGCACAAGCTGACTGTACAATCGTAATCACGTTCGAGGGTAAACCCCTAGCCTTCAAATTCAACCTTTCAGGGGGAAAACCCACTAATCTGCAGTCGTTGGTGCCAAATTCTCCTGTGAGCCTGGGACAATAGATCACAATGACACGAAATGCCCCACGGGTCCAGGCCCGTGATCTATGGGAACCACCAAAATCAACAACAGACCCTCCTGGCAGACCCTCTCTATAGTGTCCTGAATCAGGTCCACCGGAGGAATGCATTGAGCAGGGTTCGAGGCCAATGATACGCCAAAGCAACCGATCCCAATTGAGTGCCCAGATTCCTTATTGAGTAGATCAGAAGACAATGCAAGTTTTCTCGCAACGCTTAAGATCTATGATGGCCTTTTCAAACCGGTCCTATATCTGGGCCAAACCAGAGGGATAAAGTCTCCATTCTGTAGAGATAGGACTCCCCCTGGAAATATATTGGCTCCCACGTTAAGAGATCCAGGAACATACGCTGCCCTGAGCGACACTGCTCCATACGAGCAAATCACGTGCCAGGTTTAGGAGAGAGAGAGACGGCTATCGCCCAACGCTGAAACAGACGCATCAACAGAAGTACCAGAGGCACCACAGCTATCAGAGGCCATCAGACTGCAAGAAGAAGCAATACGTGCCCCATCTGAAACTGTACTAGACAGAGCAGGAATGCGACACTCCTCTGTTAGGACAAAAACGCATGATTCAGAACCGAGTCCAAACGAGACCCAGAAACTGAATGTGCTGAGCCAAACAACTTGTCTTGTGATTCACTATGAACCCCAGAGACTGAATATGGGAAACCAGCATCGCAGAGTGGAGCTCCACCTGTGCTCTCAACTCCGCTACGACCAGCCAATCGGAGCACACTGCTAGTTTCCCAAACATTGTCTCCTAAAGGGGTTGAACACCAACCTGAGGACTGGAATAAGTATTTTTAAAGTATTTTTTAATAAGTATTTTTTTGGCTTCCGTCTGGCCACTCTATGATAAAGACCTGATTGGCGGAGTGCGGCAGAGATGGTTGTCTTGTCTGTCCCATCTCCACAGAGGAACTCTAGAGTTCTGTCAGAGTGACCATCAGGTTCTTGGTCACCTCCCTGACCAAGGCCCTTCTCCCCTGATCTCTCAGTTTGGCCGGGCAGCCAGCTCTAGGAAGAGTCTTCGTGGTTCCAAACTTCTTCCTTTTTAGAATGATGGACGCCACTGTGTTCTTGGGGACCTTCAACACTGCAGACATTTTTTGGTACCCTTCCCCAGATCTGTGCCTCGACCCAATCCTGTCTCGGAGCTCTACGGACAATTCTTTCCACCTCATGGCTTGGTTTTTGCTCTGACAAGCACTGTCAGCTGTGGGACCTTATGTAGACAGGTGTGTGTCTTTCCAAATCATGTCCAATCAATTGAATTTATCACAGGTGGACTCCAAGTTGTAGAAACATCTCAATAATGATCAATGGAAACAGGATGCACCTGAGCTCAATTTCGAGTATCATAGCAAAGTGTCTGAATACTTTTCTAAATAAGGTATTATCTGGTTTTATTTTTAACACATTTGCTAAAATGTCTAAAATCCTGTTGTTGATGATTCATTATGGGGTATTGTGTGTAGATTGCTGAGGATTTAAAAAAATATATATACGACAATATGAATACGACAAGTCTCCTCTCTAACCCAGTTTGCTACAATAGATTTTCCCTCAAGACGGCTCTGCAAGTGTTATAATGTCAAAAAAGTTTGTTACTCACTAAATTGAGAGCTTGGGATGGTGAGGTTAAATCTCCAAAAAGATGATTCTTATATAATTGGCTTTAAAGTTCCAAACCATCATTGATTTGAATGATTTCGGCACCTCCAATGAAAATCACTCATTACTGCCATGTACAGTATCCTGTACAGTATCCCAAAAGATCATTGATTTCATCACATACATCATATCAACCTATCAACCTATTGTTTCACACGCGCTACACGGAATGCAATAATATTTCATGTAAAAGGTGGATTTGGCGCATGCGCACTTGGTCAAAAACAGTACATAGATTATTTCCAGACAATCTTTTGGGGTTGCTTGTAAATGTATTTTATACCTTTTTTGGAAGTGCATACTGGGCATGACAGCAGTAAACGACTATACTTTCTCAGTGAAGCTACATATTTTGTGAGTAACAAACGCATTTTGATAATCTTTTTTTATTTGTATTTTTTTTAATTTATTTTTTTACCCCTTTTTCTCCCCAATTTCGTTATTTAATTATTTAATGATGCATTGTACTAGATACAGTACATACAACTAATACAACTTGAAACTTGATTATTACATTATCTATTAATTGGCATGTACATGACGTCACGACTTCCGCCGAAGTTGGTCCCTCTCCTTGTTCGGGCGGTGTTCGGCGGTTGACGTCACCGATCTTCTAGCCATCACTGATCCATTTTTCATTTTCCATTGGTTTTGTCTTGTCTTCCTTCACACCTGGTTCCAATCCCATCAATTACATGTGTGTTTTTAAGCCTCTGTTTCCCATCATGTTCTGGTCGGAGATTGTTTGTTTGTATGTTCGTGTATATGTATTGGTGCGCGACAGGTTCTTGTACCCACTTTTATTTATGTTGTATTTTGGTTTTGGAGTTTTTGTGAAGTGTACTAAACAACTCCATTTATACCAAGTTCGATTCTCCTGAGCCTGAATTCCCTGCCACCTACACACACGTTGTTACACATGACCACAGTTATTGTCATAATTATCATTGTTGCAGTGAACCTGCAATGTATTTTAATCTTTAAAAATGAGCTATGAAATACTATATTAATGAATGCAACACAGCTTTGGAGACACCCCCATCTAAAAAACAAATGGTTATGACCACTTAGAACTTTAGGAAATGAAGCTTCTCCTCTCAACTGTGCCGCACAGCTTGCAAAATGATTGCTGTCCTTAATGAGAAATTACCAACTTTACCCTCTTTATGTAAAAAATAAAAACTGCCATTATTATTCAAAGACAGACAACCAAGCTCAGAAGGTTACATAGTTATACAATTATCTCAAAAGGCTTCTCACTCACACTTGATTCAGGAGAGGATTGATTTTCTCTGCTTTAACCAAGAAGTTTGATATTGCAGGCCAGCCACTTATAGCCAGAAAGTTAGCAAACCAAATGCATAGCTGGAGCCCTGAGCTGGAGAAAATGTATTTGGCACATTTTAGATAGAATAGTTATCTTATAGTTATAAGATATTTAGCTTGCAAACATTTTTTTGTGAATTTCAAGTGTAACTTGATCACCTCTCTTGTGCTGCTCAAAAGTGATCATCACATCACAAAACTTCTGTTTGCTCCATGTGCTCTTTGTTAACAAACACACCATGTGACTGCCTCATGATAAAAAAAATCTGGGGGAGGGGGGACGATATTGAAAATCATAACATTGATATTTCAAAATACCCGGTATATGGTATATACTGCCAATGCCTATTGTCCATAATTGTTGATTATACGATAATACAATTATTGTGCCAGGCAATTTCTTCCCCACAGTTTACTCACCTTCTTTTACCCCTGAAGGTCAAAGCAATTGAGCGCAGAATTGCCTTGATTGTAGTGCTCTGAAGCTGATCCTCTTAAGTGTGAGGGCTTTTGAAATTGGTATGGTAGGACTTTGGCTTACAGCTTATCCTGGAGTAACTGGTGTGAAAAATGTGTTCAGAATGTGTGAGAGCCTCTGCTCCTCCGGCGTTGTCTACAGCCCCTGGTGGGGAGCCCTGTGCAGGTGGCTGGCTAAACAGCCCAGCACACAGCAGATAACGGCTTCCTCATCTGATTGGATGACAGAGAACCACTCCTCTTGCGGTCTCCTCGCCAGCTGTGAGCAAGAAGGTAGAAGCCAGAAGCCAGGGTGAGGTGGAGGCTCTGTCCACTCAAGTCATTAAGTCATTATATAGGTCTTCTGAAAAGCCAAGGGCAGAGCTACGTCTCCTCACACAAGATATAGCAGTAAACATCTTAGTATAGGCTCCTTGCAAATAAAATTATTCTGAACTGTGTAATACAATTGAGACATATTGTACACAACGTGTTGGTAAAAGTGAAAGTCTCATTCAATCGATGAGTTTAGGTTTTTTTCAGAAATGTAAAATGTGTTTTAGTTTGTTTCTCTATATACTGTATTATATTAACATTTGTCAACATCATCATACTTGGAAGCATTTGTAAGACCAGTCAATGCTTTTCAACATTTAGAATATTTGATTAACATCCCTAAAATCTTGAAAAAATAGCACTTGGTCCTCTGAGAGCAGACACAATAGATTTTTTGTTCAATAAACCAGGAATCATTTTTGCTGAATTAGCTATATTTATCTCAATAATAGTATTTCAACTTTACTTGGCCAGCTCCCTTTGTTGATTCTTGAAGTTGTAATACATGTTTCATTGAAGCTTGACTTCTCATTCCATTCCATTTCTGTTGTAAATCAAAAAGAATCCATCAAAATCCTGGACAGGTGAAATATTAGGCCATATATTATCACCAATGTAATTAAATATTTTGGAGTCATGGTTGGTACCACATTTGTCACACACATTCATTGGTGTTGCATTACACTGTGCAGTTGAAATGTTGTGGCAATAATTCAGCACAAAAAAACACAAACATTGTTTTTGCTCATAAAGTCAGGCGTACATGATGTAGATTTTACTTGAATGTCGAGAATATTTCTGCATTTAAAAACCAGTGGGAATTTCCCCATCTGTAAGGCACTCTGGCACAAGTAATATTCCTATTTCTAAAGACCCAGGGCAAGGATTTACAGAGCACCATTAGGGCAATAACGAGAAGCTGTTTAATGCCCTCATCAGCATATCAATAAATAATACAGTAGCACCTTAAATTTCATTTCTTTGATTTCATTTATGACTTGGCCAGTTCTTAGATTCCCCCTTTCCTGCATATACTTTCCAGTATGTTCATGTACAGTAGTATCTGTCATTCGTATTCCTGATTGGGTGTGTATCTGAATTTTTGACCTTTGTAAATCAGTAATTCTTCCAGGTGATATTCTCCATAAGCCTTTCATAGCGACAGAAAGGCATGAGTTGTAAATGGGTTTGGAAATTATTTTCCCCATTGCATTGTGTATTAATAACAAAGAGAGTAAAATATGCAAATCCACTTCGAAGCACGCATCCAGTTGCACATTTGTGGTAAGGGGAGGTCTGTGTAGAATGGTAATATTTCTGTTTATTTATTTCACGTTTCATGAAACCCATGAATTATACAAACTAAGGCAACCTGCCCCCTAGTAGAGAAGGCCATACTGTAGCACTGCCTAGAGGGCAGACACTGTGATGCCCATGAGACCACATGCACAAACACAAGCACACACACACACACACTGACAGACAGACAGACAGAAACTGAGGCACGTATAGTAGAGGATATGTGGAGACTTGGAACCGAGAAGAACAGAGATTCCGGGTCGAACATTGAGTCGCCCCAGTCTGAACTGCAGAAACCTCTGCTACAGTGCTCTGACCTGACAGTGTTGGGCCGTTTCCAGAGCAGGCCCAGAGCCATCTCAGATGTGTCATATACCCCCATCTGTCTGCCCCCCAGAGGGCCCTGCTTACCTTTGCCCTGCCATGTGTTCCTCCATAGCCTAAATTCCCAAGTCCGTGCTACTAGAGTCACAGTACAGCATCTGTCTGTGCCAAATACGTCAGTCTGGGGTTGGCCTTTTCACGCCTTCTCCAGAAATACTGGGAAGATGTCCTAGTCCCAGCACTTAAAGCTTTGAGGAAAATACTCTTGACATTACAACTTCAAATAACTATTTCACTGAAAAAGCCACTAGTTCTACAACAGTTTGGATTTCTCCAGGGGTGGACTGTGATCAGAAATCGTCCCTGGCATTTCTAACACACCGGACCATTTAATTCCTTGAGGCCCCCACACCAGACAATTGTTTTACTTGACCCCTCCACACTGGCCCATTTTGTTTCCTTGAAACCCCCAGTATTAGACAGATAATTATAATTTTGCACAAAACCCCCGTGATAGACAGGCCCACTGTGGTAAAAATGGACCAGCCCATCTGGTATTTGCCTGAAATGCCAGATGGCCAATCCGCCCCTAAATTTCACACCATCAAGAGCCAGAACCAGACACATGAGATGTCTCTGTAATCATCATTAACCTCAGCATCACTGCATCACACATGCTTCTGCAAAGTCTGTCAGTAAGAGTACATCCATCTGGTCTGTAGATAATTAGTCAGAAATGCAGATACCTCAAATCAAATTGTATTTGTCAATTCCTGCTTACAAGCAAAATATTAAATAATTACTTACAAGCACTTAACCAACAATGCAGTTCAAGAAATACAGAAAATCAAATATTTACTCGTCTTCCAAGATGGCGTAGCAGTCAGACGTCTTTGTCTTGTCGTGTCCCTTGTATATATCTTTTTACGTATTTTTCTTCGCATATCTTTTTAAAACATTTAAATTAAATAAACCTCAACTTCTAAATACTCTCCTGTATCACGCCTCACCCAATGTGGCGTGGATCTGTTTTTTCTAAAGTACTTCTATTTACTTCGGATCTGGAATCCCTCAACTGAAGCTAGCCAGCTAACTACTGCCATGACTGTCCTGATCAGGTCAGGTTACAGGAGACCACAACCCTACAGATTATCTCACAACCCCAAAAGAGTAGGAGAGATCTAGGGGTCTGAAGATGTGGGGGTTTTATGACCCCTCATGCCCCTAGTAAATCTTAGGCCACAGACAAATTCCTTTTGTCCTGTTACTATGGAGAACCAGCCTCAGAACATTAAACATGAAATAAAGGGACTTTGGAACAATGTTTACCATCAGCCACAATGGTGGTCATGACGATAGATGGAATATGAAAATGTATGTCATTTTTGTTTTGTTATTAAAGGTTAATAGGTGACGTTATTACGAAAACATTGTAACGTCAACAGTTTACCTAGTATATGTTTGACGTTTATACATTGTACGTTGTATGGAAAATGTCCAAATCAAAGAGAATGTTTTGGTAAAGATGAAATGTGAAGTTAGTTGTCTAAAATTGGATTTGAGTAAATTCTAGACGTTGCCTCCTCTCTGCGCACCGAACCCGTTAGCGGGATTACATTCGACAACATACGGTGATCGCTACATAAATAGTCATATTAAACATTCATGAAAATACAGGTGTCTCACATGGTTCGAAGGCATAGAATCTTGCTAATCCAACTGTGTTGTCAAATTTAAAAAAGGAACTGTGAAAGAATACGATGCGATCATCTGAGGACAGAGCCCCATAAAAAAAAAATATTTCAACCAGGACAGGCGTAACAAAATCACAAATTGTAATAAAATAAATTGTTTACCTTTGACGATCTTCCTCTGTTTGCAATCCCAATGCTCATTGTTACACAATGAATGGTCTTTTGTTTGATAAAATCCATTTTTATAGCCTAACACGAAACATTTTGTGAACCGCTTGTGTCGTGAATTCCGTCTCATTCAATTTTCGACGACACATTCGATGTAAATACACACACTAAAACGTGACTTTCAGTCATGTTTGGTTTCATTGCAATCAACTGGTTTGTTTGTAACACAACCAAACTTGACGGGTAATTTCGCGGGACGTATTGACTGAAAGAAACCGTTTTGAAGACAACATGTAATGACATCATTGTGCACCAATGATATGACCGCTGTTTCGTTGATTGATGGTATTTTAACCCAATGTCCACTGATCGTCTTGAAATCTAGCTGGGTAGATAGCCAATGAGCTGAGGTAAACGGCAATATGTAATGTTTATGTGTTGGAAGACCAACCCATGTAGTAAACTCCTGCGTAAATACGGTCATTCGCCATTGAAGATTCATACTGGAAGGAGCCAAGCTTGTTACGCACAGCACTATTTCGGTAACGCGCATCTTCAGCTGTTTATATATCGAACATCATGGCGAATAAGTCAGGGAAAGCTAAATCTAAGACTAGATATACGAATGTAGACAAAATTATAGAGGAAATTGATCGTGACAGTGAAACAGATCTTCTTTTGGAAGACGATTCAGTTAGCAACCATAGCTATGACTCCAAAATGGAAGCATATTTTTTGAACGGAGAGGACATTGTTTTGGACTGGTAAGTTCTTCTCATGCTAATGCCGTTGTTTGAAATTAATAATATAAAATATTATTTGTGATTTGTTTTAAACATTTTATTTCGAATATATAAAAATGTAATGAAATGTGTAAAGTACACATTGGCTCTGCGTTGTGGGTGGTGGTATCTTTGTATGTATGTGAATGACCCATAGCCTGTTTGTGTGTGTATATATATATATAACAAAATGGAATGGAGTAGAATGTAACAGCAAACCCACACATCGCAACACAGCGACTATGCTTCCTCCAATCATTCTACATATTATGGATTAGAGGGAGCATGGTCGACATGCGTGTGTCTGCCGCTCCACCCCGGCTCAGGACAGATGGGAGACTCTGGCGGCGCTGGACAGGCGGGAGCACCTGTAGGGATGAGACGGAGAGACAGCCTGGTGCGGGGGGCTGCCACTGGAGGGCTGGTGCGTGGAGGACCGTGAAGGCGCACTGGAGAGCTTGAGCACCGAGCCTGCCCAACCTTACCTGGTTGAATGCTACCCGTAGCCAGGCCAGTGCGGCGAGGTGGAATAGCCCGCACTGGGCTGTGCTGGTGAACCGGGACACCATGCGTAAGGCTGGTGCCATGTATGCGGACCCGAGGAGACGCACTGGAGACCAGATGCGTAGAGATGGCTTCATGGCACCTGGCTCGATGCCCACTCTAGCCCGGCCGATACGAGGAGCTGGAATGTACCGAACCAGGCTATGCACACGCACCGGGGACACAGTGCGCTCCACCGCATAACACGGTGCCTGCCCAGTTCCTCTCTCCAGTATGCACAGGAAGTTGCCGCAGGTTTCCTACCTGGCTTCGCCACACTCCCTGTGTGCCCCCCCAAGACATTTTTGGGGCTGCCTCTCGAGCTTCCAGCCACGCTGCCGTGCTGCCTCCTCATACCGGCACCTCTCTGCTTTCTCTGCCTCCAGCTCTGCTTTGGGGCGGCGATATTCCCCTGGCTGTGCCCAGGGTCCTTCGCCGTCCAGAATCTCCTCACAAGTCCATGAGTCCTGCGTTTGCCGCTGCTGCTGGCCGTTACCACGCTGCTTGGTCCATTGTTGGTGGGTTATTCTGTCACCATCGCGTATTGAGGAGACCAAAGCGCAGCGTGATGTGAATACATCTTCTTAATGAAAGACGAAAAACACGAAGTACACTAACCAAACAAACAAAATAACAAGATGAACGTGACCGCTATCAAAACTGAGTGCTAACATGCAACATCATAGACAATGTTAGACAATAACCCACGAACCACAATACAAAACAGGCTACCTAAATATGGTTCCCAATCAGAGACAACGACAAACACTTGCCACTGATTGAGAAACATATCAGGCCAAAACACATAGAAACATACTAACTAGGTATGCAACATAGAATGCCCACTCATATCACACCCTGACCAAACAAAACATAGAAACAAACAACGCAAATAATGGTCAGAGTGTGACAGCTATATTGTAATTACTTCGCCACCATGTCCTATTTATTGCCTTAACTCCCTTATTTTACCCCATTTGCACTCACTGTATCTAGACTTTTTTGTTTTCTTATGTTCTACTGTATTATTGACTGTATGTTTTGTTTATTCCATGTGTAACTCTGTGTTGTTGTATGTGTCGAATTGCTATGCTTTATCTTGGCCAGGTCGCAGTTGCAACTTGTTCTCAACTAGCCTACCTGGTTAAATAAAGGTGAAATAAAAATAAATAAATAAAATAAAATAGTAAATAAACTAAAGTTAAAAAAAATGGAATCAATGAAAAAGTAACACAAGAAATGTACATAACAATGACGAGGTTATATACAGGGGGTACCAGTACTGAGTCAATGTGCGGGGGTACAGGTTAGTCGAGGTAATTTGTAAAGTGACTATACATAGATAATAAACAGTGAGTAGCAGCAGTGTCAGGTCTCTGACCTCTTCCCCATAGGCCATCTCATCGTTGTCAGTGATCAGGCCTACCATTGTTGTGTCATAGGCAAACTTAATGATGGTGTTAGAGTCGTGTACAGGAGGGAACTAAGCATGCACCCCCGTGGGGCCCCTGTTTTGAGGATCAGTGTGGCGGATGTGTTGTTACCTACCCTTACCACCTGGGGGCAGCCCATCAGGAAGTCCAGGATCCAATTGCAGAGGGAGGTGTTAAGACCCAGGGTGATGAGCTTTGAGGGCACTGTTGAATGCTGAACTGTAGTCAATGAATAGCATTCTTACATAGGTGTTCCTTTTGTCCAAATCAAAAGAAATATAATTTTATTGGTCACATACACATGGTTAGCAGATGTTAGTGCGAGTGTAGCGAAGTGCTTGTGCTTCTATTTCCGACCATGAGGTAATATCTAACAAGTAATCTAACAATTTCACAACAACTACCTTTTACACACAAGTGCAAAGGAATGAATAAGAATATGTACATATATAGATATATGGATGAGCAATGGTCGAATGTCATAGGCAAGATGCAGTAGATGGTATAGAGTACAGTATATACATATGAGATGAGTAATGTAGGGTATGGTGGGAATAGGCAATGTGGAATAGGCAGTCCAGGTGGGAATAGGCAGTGTGGAGTACAATAGATATTGCATCATCTGTGTATCTGTTGGGATGGTAATTGATGTGTGTCTAAGGTTCCTGGGATAATGGTGTTGATGTGATCCATGACCAGCCTTTCAAAGCACTTTATGGCTACAGCCATGAGTGCTATGGGTCGGAGGTCATTTAGGCAGGTTACCTTAGTGTTCTTGGGCACAGGGACTATGGTGGTCTGCTTGAAACATGTTGGTATCATGCATGCTTCAAAGCGAGCATAAAAGGCATTTAGCTCATCTGGTAGGATCGTGTCACTGGGCAGCTCGTGGCTGGGTTTCCCTTTGTAGTCGATAATAGTTTTCAAGCCCTTCTAACTCTGACGAGCGTCAGAGCCGGTGTAGTAGGATTCAATATTAGTCCTGTATTGACGCTTTGCCTGTTTGAGGGTTTGTCTCTGGGCATAGCAGGATTTCTTATAAGTGTCCGGATTAGTGTCCCGCTCCTTGGAAGTGGCAGCTGTAGCCTTTAGCTCGGTGTGCCTGTAATCCATGGCTTCTTGTTTGGAAATGTATGTACTGTCACTGTGGGGATGACGTTGTCGATGCACTTATTGATGAAGCTGGTGACTGAGGTGGTATAATCCTTAATGCCATTGGATGAATCCTCTGGAACAAATTCCAGTCTGTACTGTCCAGTCTGCAAAACAGTCCTGTACCGTAGCATCTGACCACTTCCGTATTCATCGAGCAACTGGTACTTCCTGCTTTAGTTTTTGATTGTAAGCAGGAATCAGGGGGATATAATTATGATCAGATTTGACAAATGGAGGGCGAGGGAGAACTTTGTATGCGTCTCTGTGTGTGGAGGGTTGCACATATGACATGCTGGTAAAAATGAGGTAAAACGGATTTAAGTTTGCCTGCATTAAAGTCCCCAGCCACTAGGAGGGCCGCTTCTGGATGAGCATTTTCTTGTTTGCTTATGGCCTTATACAGCTGGTTGAGTGCGATCTTAGTGCCAGCATCGGTTTATGGTGGTAAATAGATGGCTACGAATAATATAGATGTGAATTATTTTGGTAGATAGCGTGGTCTACAGCTTATCATGAGGTTCTCTACCTCAAGCGAGCAATACCTCGAGACTTCTTTAATATTAGACATTGCGCACCAGCAGTTATTGACAAATAGATAGACACACACACCCGCCCCTCGTCTTACCAGACGTAGCTGTTGTGTCCTGCTGAAACATGGAGAAGCAAGCCAGCTTGATATTATCTTTGTCATCATTCAGCCATGACTCTGTGAAACATAAGATATTCCAGTTTTGATGACCTGTTTGTAGGATAGTCTTAATCGTAGATCGTCCAGTTTATTTTCCAATGATTGCACATTGGCCAATAATACCTAGAGTAGTGGTGGTTTACTCACTCACAAACAAATTCTCACAAGGCACCCAGACCTCCACCCCTCTATTTCCGTCTTTTCTTCACGCGAATGACGGGGATTTGGGCCTGGTCTCCGGGAAGCAGTATGTCCTTCGCGTCAGACTCATTAAAGAAAAAATCTTTGTCCAGTTTGAGGTGAGAAAACGCTGTTCTGATGTCCAGAGCTCTTTTCGGTCATAAGAGAAGATAGCAGCGCAACATTATGTACAAAATGTAGCAAAAAAGCACAGTTGGTTAGGAGCCCGTAAAACGGCAGCCAACCACTCCGGTGCCATTATAAAACAACTTGATCCTCAATGACCTGAGTAATTACATATATAGTTTCTGTTTCTTCTCATAACAAAGAAACAGTGCTTATAGAAAGTACATACACCCTTGAATGTTAACATTTTGATGCATTGCAAAGTGGGATTAAAATATATGTACAGTTGAAGTCGGAAGTTTACATACACTTAGGTTGGAGTCATTAAAACTCGTTTTTCAACCACTCCACACATTTCTTGTTAAAACTTCTTATGGCTGGGGGCAGTATTGAGTAGCTTGGAAGAATAAGGTGCCCAAAGGTGCCCATAGAAAACTGCCTGCTCCTCAGTTCCAGTTGGTAATATATGCATATTATTAGTATATTTGGATAGAAAACACTCTGAAGTTTCTAAAACTGTTTGAATGATGTCTGTGAGTATAACAGAACTCATATGGCAGGCAAAAACCTGAGAAAAAATCCAACCAGGAAGTGGGAAATCTGAGGTTGGTCGATTTTCAACTCAGCCCCTATTGAAAATACAGTGGGAAATTGGTCATGTTGCACTACCTAAGGATTCCACTAGATGTCAACCGTCTTTAGAAACTTGTTTGAGGCTTCTACTGTGATGGGGGGCTGAATGAGAGGGGGATGAGTCAGAGGTCTGCCAGCAGCCACGAGCTGGTCACGCGCATTCACATGAGAGGTAGCTCCCGCTCCATTGCTTTTCTGAAGACAAAGGAATTCTCCGGATGGAATATTATTGAAGATTTATGTTAAAAACATCCTAAAGATTGATTCCATACATCGTTTGACATGTTTCTACGGACTGTAACTAGTGAACGCGCTTCGTGAGTTTTGATTTGTTTACCAAATGCGCTAACAAAAGTAGCTATTTGGACATAAATTATGGACATTATCGAACAAATCAAACATTTATTGCGGAACTGGGATTCCTGGGAGTGCATTCTGATGAAGATCATCAAAGGTATGTGAATATTAATAATGTTATTTCTGACATCTGTTGACTGTACAATATGGCGGATATCTTTTTGGCTTGTTGGGTCTCTGAGCTCCGTACTCAGATTATTGCATGGTTTGCTTTTTCCGTAAAGCTTTTTTGAAATATGACAGAGCGGTTGCATTAAGGAGAAGTTTATCTATATTTCCTTGTATAACACTTGTATTTTCATCAACATTTATAATGAGTATTTCTGTAAATTGATGTGGCTATGAGTGTCATCTGATGAAGATCATCAAAGTTTAGTGATTCATTCTATCTCCATTTCTGATTTTTGTATCTTTTGCTGGAAAAAATGGCTGTGATTTTCTGTGAGTTGGCTCTGACCTAACGTAATCATTTGTGGTGCTTTCACTGTAAAGCCTATTTGAAATCGGACACTATGGTGGGATTAACAACAAAATTACCTTTAAAATGGTATGGTACTTGTATGTTTGAGGAATTATAATTATGAGATTTCTGTTGTTTTGAATTTGGCGCCCTGCACTTTCACTGGCTGTTGTCATATCGATCCCGTTAATGGGATCTCAGCCCTAAGAAGTTTTAACAAACTATAGTTTTGGCAAGTCGGTTAGGACATCTACTTTGTGCATGACACAAGTCATTTATCCAACAATTGTATACAGACAGATAATTTCACTTATAATTCACTGTATCACAATTCCAGTGGGTCAGAGGTTTACATACACTAAGTGACTGTGCCTTTAAACAGCTTGGAAAATTCCAGAAAATGATGTCATGGCTTTAAAAGCTTCTGATAGGCTAATTGACATTGTTTGAGTCAATTGGAGGTGCACCTGTGGATGTATTTCAAGGCCTACCTTCAAACTCATTGCCTCTTTGCTTGACATCATTGGAAAATCACAAGAAATCAGCCAAGGCCTCGGAAAAAGAAATGGTAGACCTCCACAAGTCTGGTTCATCCTTGGGAGCAATTTCCAAACGCCTGAAAGTACCACATTTTTCTGTACAAACAATAGTACGCAAGTATAAACAGCATGGGACCACGCAGCCGTCATACCGCTCAGGAAGGAGATTCTGTCTCCTAAAGATGAACGTACTTCGGTGCGAAAAGTGCAAATCAATCCTAGAACAACAGCAAAGGGCCTTGTGAAGATGCTGGAGGAAACAGGTACAAAAGTATCTATATCCACAGTAAAACGAGTCCTATATCGACATAACCTGAAAGGCCGCTCAGCAAGGAAGAAGCCACTGCTCCAAAACCGCCACAAAAAAAGCCAGACTACGGTTTGAAACTGCACATGGGGACAAAGATCGTACATTTTGGAGAAATGTTCTCTGCTCTGATGAAACAAAAATAGAACTGTTTGGCCATTATGACCATTGTTATGTTTGGAGGAAAAAGGGGGAGGCTTGCAAGCCGAAGAACACAATCATAACAGTGAAGCATGGGAGGTGGCAGCATCATGTTGTGGGGGTGCTTTGCTGCAGGATGGACTGGTGCACTTCACAAAATAGATGGCTTCATGAGGATGGAAAATTATGTGGATAAATTGAAGCAACATCTCAAGAAATCAGTCAGGAAGTTTAAGCATGGTCGCAAATGGGTCTTCCAAATGGACAATGACCCCAAGCATACTTCCAAAATGGCTTAAGGACAACGAAAGTCAAGGTATTGGAGTGGTCATCACAAAGCCCTGATCTCAATCCTATAGAACATTGTGGGCACAACTGAATAAGCATGTGCGAGCAAGGAGTCCTACAAACCTGACTCAGTCATACCAGCTCTGTCAGGAGGAATGGGCCAAAATTCGCCCAACTTATTGTGGGAAGCTTGTGGAAGGCTACCCGACATGTTTGACCCAAGTTAAACAATTTAGAGGCAATGCTACCAAATACTAATTGAGTGTATGTCAACTATAATTGTATAGTTGATTTTCTTCGCAGTGGCAGACCACGTGTAACAACACCTGCACAGGATCGGTACATCAGAAAATCACACCTGCGGGACAGGTACAGGATGGCAACAACAACTGCCCGAGTTACACCAGGAACGCACAATCCCTCCATCAGTGCTCAGACTGTCCGCAATAGGCTGAGAGAGGCTGGAATGAGGGCTTGTAGGCCTGTTGTAAAAAAGGTCCTCACCAGACATCACCAGCAACAACGTCGCCTAAGGGCACGAACCCACCGCTGCTCTACCAGACTGTACTGGCAAAAAGTGCTCTTCAATTTTGTTTCAACAGGGGTGATGGTCGGAGGAATGAGCGTTACACCGAGGCCTGTAGTCTGGAGCGGGATCAATTTGGAGGTGGAGGGTCCGTCATGGTCTGGGGTGGTGTGTCACAACATCATCGGACTGATCTTGTTGTCATTGCAGGCAATCTCAACGCTGTGCGTTACAGGGAAGACATCACCCAGCCTCATGTGGTACCCTTCCTGCAGTCTCATCCTGACATGACCCTCCAGCATGACAATGCCACCAGCCATACTGCTCGTTCCTGCAAGACAGGAATGTCAGTGTTCTGCCATGGCCAGCAAAGAGCCCGGATCTCAATCCCATTGAGCACGTCTGGGACCTGTTAGAACGGAGGGTGCGGGTTAGGGCAATTCCCCACAGAAATGTCCGGGAACTTGCAGTTGCCTTGGTGGAAGAGTGGGGTAACATCTCACAGCAAGAACTGGGAAATCTGGTGCAGTCCATGAGGAGGAGGTGCACTGCAGTACTTAATGCAGCTGGAGGCCACACCAGATACTGACATTTACTTTTGATTTTGACCCCCCCTTTGTTTAGGGACACATTATTCAATTTCTGTTAGTCACATGTCTGTGGAACGTATTCAGTTTATGTCTCAGTTGTTGAATCTTGTTATGTTCATACAAATATTTACACATGTTAATTTTGCTGAAAATAAACACAGTTGACAGTGAGAGGACGTTTCTTTTTTTTGTTGAGTTTATATACATATATATATATATATATACATATATATATATATATATATATATATATATATATATAATAAAGTCTGCTTGAAAATACATGGCAATACTTCAATATTGCAATCTAGTCATGATCCGCAACACCTTGACCTTTGAAAAGAATAATGGCTAAATATTGCACAATACAGGTGTGCAAAGTTCTTTATGAGTCTTACCCAAGACGACTCACTGCTGTAATCACTGCCAATGGTGGTGGGGCGGGATTTTGATTAGATTGTTGACCAAAAAAATAATTTAAATTAAATCAGTGGCAGGGTAGCCTAGTGGTTAGAGCGTTGGGCGAGTAACCGAAAGGTTGAAAGTTTAAATCCCCGAGCTGACAAGGTACAAATCTGTCGTTCCGCCCCTGAACAAGGCAGTTAACCCACTGTTCCTAGGCCGTCATTGAAAATAAGAATTTGTTCTTAACTGACTTGCCTAGTTAAATAAAGGTAAAATAAAAAATCTATTTTAATCCCACTTTGTAACACAATAAAATGTGAAGAAATCCAAGGGGGTGTCAACTTTCTATAGACACTGTAAATCCCGCCATAGGCCAAAAAGGTTGATTTATGATATTGCAGTACATACTGTAAGTGTGATGACAGTATACAGTATATCAGGCAGTTTTATCCAATGCAACTTATAGTAGTAGTATGTCCATACATTTTCATAATGGTGGGAAACAAACCCACACCCCTGACATTGCAAGCAACATTCTTCACCAACTAAGCCACATAGGGTCATAATCATATATTTCTACATATCATTCAGAAGAGCAGAGTAACAGAAGACCAGGCCAAATGAATTTTAGATCGACTGGGGCAAGCTCTAACCGCCTCCTGTTCATAATGTGTTTCCTGAAATGTCCAGCAGTGCCTGCAGCAGGATTTATGCAAGAAATAGGCCGGGGAATAAAAGTTTTGCTCTATATTTTGTGTTGTTGTTGCTGCTCACAGGGAAAATGTTGTTGATGAATGAAGGAGTCATACAAAGTGAGTTGCTAACAGCTCCATGAGACCTGAGGACCAATTCCTTTGCAGCATGAGTGCGATATGTTGAGATCATTCCCTTAGATGCCCCAGCTGCATCAGAGCTTTGAGTGAGTCACAGGCCTGCCTAGGCATTACCATTTTTGGTAATGAATCACCTCTTTACAGCTCACAGCACTTGTAATGCAGGATTTCCTTACTTTATATGAATATGGGCTGTAACTAACTCTTGCTAAGACAGAGTGAGAGAGTAGTCATTTTACTTGCAGAAAATACTGAAATGATAGGCTGCATCACATCTGGCCGTGATTGGGAGTCCCATAGGGCAGCGCACAATTGGCCCAGCGCCGTCCTGGTTTGGCCGGGGTGGGCCGTCATTGTAAATAATAATTTGTTCTTAACTGACTTGCCTAGTTAAATTAAGGTTAAATTAAAATACAAAAAAAATAATATATAGGTACTCACTTTGGAAATCAACCTGTTAGGCACATATTATGTTTCTGTCTTCAATTCTAACAACACATTACATTTAAGTAAATGGAAATAATGAAGCAACAAAATATGTGTAATTTCATTTAACAATGACTTTCAGTCCTTTCAAGTCCCAAAGACAATTTAAACCATGACCGTGCAAAATGGATGAAAAAGTTTACTCCTTCCCTGGCAGACATTGATAGTTTCTACTGTTTCCAAATTGTTCCAATGTGCTTGAAGAGATATAATGAAACTGAAACAAAGCATAAAAAGTTACATAATGTTCTCAATTATTTCCACAAATTGGCCTCATAATGACAATGCCAGTATATCAGCAAAAACATTGGTCAGTTCCAACATTAAGGATTTAACGTGCTCTCAGAAGAGGTGATAATCACATCTATAGTACAGTTCCTCTGGAGGCTGCAACCTGAATATCTGAAACAACCTAGAACTGGTGACACAGGAAAGGATTTATATTGTGGGAGAGACCATTTTTCCTCTCTACTTAATCCAGCCATTTGTTCCTGTGCTGGGCCTTCTAGGCAAATGTTGACATTGACCCGAGTTTTATTTATTACTTTCCTGGTGAATTAGATGAAACGATGTGGGAGGGCTTTGTTAGAAAATGCTCTCTGGGGCTCTTAAAGGTCCAGCTTGTGCTCCGAGTCATTGACCTCTCCTCTCCTGCATTCATTCCTCAGTAGCTTCAGCAATACTAGCACAGGGGCTCAGTCCTATTCCTGACAGTCAATTACATTACACTAGAGGTAAGGGAGCACAATGGAGTGGGTTATTCACAGCCCAAAACTTGCTGTTTCATCAACATTTGCCTGCTGAGTCCTAAAGAACACACGTGGTCATTCACACAGGAGGGAATGTGACTTGTAAAGCTCAGTCAAACAGAAACAGGCCAGTTCATTATGACCTGAGTAACTAGGGCCCTCTCTCTGGTATCTGCTTATCTCATGTGATTATAGCCTTGTTCCTTTATCCACTGGCTTAGACCACCCCTTTGATTTCCCATGTTTATCTCCTGAGGCACAAGTTGTTTTAAAAAACCTGTTAAAACCTTTTTGGGATAGGGGGCAGCATTTTCACTTTTGGATGAATAGCGTGCCCAGAGTGAACTGCCTCCTACTCTGTCCCAGATGCAATTTATGCATATTATTATTAGTATTGGATAGAAAACACTCTGAAGTTTCTAAAACTGTTTGAATGATGTCTGTGAGTATAACAGCACTCATATGGCAGGCGAAAACCTGAGAAAAAATCCAACCAGGAAGTGGGACATCTGAGGTTTGTAGTTTTTCAAAGCTTGGCCTACCGAATACACATTGAGATATGGATGAGGTAGCACTTCCTAGATGGCTTCCACTAGATGTCAACAGTATTTTGAAACTTGAATGAGGATTACACTATAAAGGAGGGGCTCATGAGACCTCTTTAAGTCAGTGGTCTGGCAGAGAGCCTTGGTCTCATGACACGCACTCCTGACAGAGTTACCTCGCGTTCCAGTGCATTTTCTGAAGACAAGGGAATTCTCCGGTTGGAACATTATTCATGTTTTATGTTAGAAACATCCTAACGATTGATTCCATACATCTTTTGACATGTTTCTAAAGGACTGTAACGGAACTTTTCGAGTTTTTGTCTGGATGAAGTGCCTGCGCCTCATGAATATGGATTACTGGGCTGAACACGCTAACAACAAGTGTCTATTTGGACATAAATTATGTAACTAAATTTGTTGATTCCAAAATGGCGGATATTCCTCTGGCTGTTTTGGGCTCTGAGTGCCGTTCTCAGATTATGCTTTTTCCATAAAGTTTTTAAAAAATCTGACACAGCGGTCGCAATAATTAAGGAGAAGTCTATCTTAAATTCTGTGAATAACACTAGTATATTTTATAAATGTTTATTATGAGTATTTCTGCAAAATCACTGGATGTTTTGGAATCAAAACATTACTGCAAGTAAGGCGCCAATGTAAACTGAGATTTTTGGATATAAATATGCACATTATCGAACAAAACATACATGTATTGTGTCCTATGAGTGTCATCTGATGAAGATCATCAAAGGTTAGTGATTCATTTTATCTATATTTCTGCTTTTTGTGACTCCTATCTTTGGCTGGAAAAATGGCGGTGTGTTTTTTCGACTTGGAGGTGATCTAACATAATCATATGTTGTGCTTGAAATCGGACACGATGGGTAGATTAACAAGATGTTTATCTTTCACTCGCTGTATTGGACTTGTTAATGTGTGAAAGTTACATATTTTAAAAAAATAATTTGAATTTCCGCTGCGCTTGAAAGGTTAACAACCTTGGAGACAGAACTTAAAGTGACACCTTTTCAGATACAAATGTCCCCCCCCACCATTCTACAGTTATTAGACAGCTAGATGCTTTTATTGTTTTGGGCAGCCCTCCTAACCCTCTGTTAGCCCCCTAAGATTGATGTCCACGCTCGCACGGAAATGTAATTAGCATAATACACAATTCTGTCAGATCATTTTTTTTACATTGGATGTTTCTCAATTCACCGCACCCACCTATGTCGCCTTTTGCTCTATGACCTCCACAAGTGTCAGGAGACTCGTCTGAAGACACTGGAGCCGATCTACCAATTTTAGTCTGTAGCATCTGAACTGTTTCGATGGGCTAATAACAGTAACACCAAAACTCTTTTTTTCATCCAAACATTTTTTTAATATATATTTTTGATACTTCAAGAGGTCTTAAAATTCTAAATCAAATAGCTAAATGATCCTTGGTATGACCTTCCATATAGCTTAGTATATGGTTCGCAACTTGAACTACCGTCTCCTTGTTCTTCTAGTTAGATAGCTAGCTAAGGAGTGGATTTACTAATTTCACTATATGGCATGTTGTAATGACATTCAAAAGCTTTCTGCAGAAGCAGAGTTCATTACAAACCCCAAAGCACAATGTATATTTACGTTGAATTATTCTTTCTGTATGCAGTTTAAAGATGGACAGTCAGTCTATAGCCAATGGTAATGAAAAGTTAAACAATTTAATAACATCAAAACATCCACAAACATTCTTTAACATACAATAGCTATATTTGATGTATTTGTACAAAGATGCAATCAAAGGCGATCATCATGGTAACATTTAGGTTGACTTTCAAACAGGTTTACTATGATTACTTTTTTGGAGTTGAATGGCATTGTCTACAATGACATGCAAGTTGTAATGAGCAAGGCTGTTCTAAGAACATGGGAACAACATTAATGCTTTAATTGGTATTTTGATGAGCTAGAATAGATCAAGTGGTAACTCGGTTGATAATTGTCTGTATGTTATAGCGAGCTGGCACATAAAACCACTGAATCATAACCTCACTGTGGAAACAACAGAAGTACTTTCCTGTTATCAACTGAGAGTTCTCAGAGCCCTTGCCTTAGATCTTTTGGCATTTCATGTGATATAACTGAGGCATCTGTTTTGTATTGTTATTTTGTCATGTATAAAACCAGGAAATAAGTTGATGAACAGCCTTTGTACACATATTAAAATCATATTTAATGAATGCCTTTCAAATATAAAATGCCAATATTTGCTTCAACTGAAACAGGCTGACATCATCTGCTCACATACATGTGTAGTTTGCTAAATGATGACTGGGCATGAGAGGTCTGGTAGTATAAGACAAGGATCAATGTGGACTGGAGATTTCTTTTTCTTCCTTTTTACATTTGAATTGATTTCAAACAGTTGCTGCATTTGACAAAAAAATGCAAAAAGCCTCAAAGGTTTTCACTGATTTGCAGTAATATAAAACACTCCCACATACAATAATATATACACATTTGGAAATTATGCATTCTGTTACAGCTTGATAAAACAAACAGCTTTATAAAATGAAGATGGCAGTGCAGCTGACAATGACACATTACATTTGACATTGGATTGTGATTGGTACGGATTATGTCATCTACTTACTTTATGTCCCCTCCCCTCCACCAGTCTAATGAAAGTATTGTCCTAAGGATGGATGATGGACCGTTTTCCTTGCTCTCACGCTGTGCTCTGATTCGTGGTTCCTTTGACTTCCATGGACCCCTTCTTTTCTTTGCGACCTGCGTACTCGCCGATGAAGGAGCCATCTTCGTTGAACTGGATGTCCTCATCCCCATAGTCCACCAGGCTGTCCCCACTGCCCTCTGCTTTGATCTGTCCGCTCAGAGAGTGCTGGCTGCCCTTCAGTGGCTTCTCATCATTGTCACTGTGTCACAACATGACGGCACAAAGACAGGGGATTTCAAAACCACCTAATTTCACTCATGGCTTAACTCTATGGGCTTTATTGTTAAGGACAGGGACACAGGCAGGTTTGAACCCAAAGAGCTTAAATGAAGAGCTTCGGTGATTGGCAGCAATGTTTACCTCTGACTGACAGACGGATGAAAAATGATCAGATATGTGCACTAGTAAAGGGGACTCCTGTCAAGTGTACTTAAACCCTACATGTACAGTATATCAATGTATGTGACAATGAATGGGATAATTAAAAGAAGATGGGGTATTGATTTGGCTGTCAGGCTGATGCAGATGTCGACCGTGCACATGCTGCAGTCACAAGGTGCATTTTAACCCTGTCTGTATGGGGAGAGATGCTCAAGCTGTAGTTTTCATTGAATTATTCAACACGAGAGTGATCACATAAAGGGTTGATTGTATAGACTAATGGTTTGGATTGGCATCATGCTGCTCCTACATGGTTAATGATGGTGAAGTCAGGTGCTTCAGGGATCTGAGCATTTATTTATTTTGGAGTAAAAATACAATAAATGTGCTTTCCCGTGGTCTGACATTGGGGGCCATATATTTTAGGGACCAGACGCAACATTCTACTTCACAACTTTACTGTGACCACATGATGAAGATGTCTAGGCTACTTCTGATTCATAACTTCAAGTTAGAGTGTGAGACTACTGATTGAAGTGAAGTGTGGGTCTCTGAGTTGCACTCTGTGAGTGTGATCTGAATCGGACCAGTGAAAGATTAATGAATTGAGCACAGATTTTACTGCCCCGGAGATGAGCTGCATTCAATTACACAGATTGGTTTTAGCCTCCTGCTGGGTTGTGTTGTGGCCAGGCAGCCTTCCTTCATTGAGTTCCATTCAGAAACAAATAGTAACATCTGAACAATGAGGCTGTTATTGCTAATGACCTGAGCTCTACCAGGACACATCTACCTAATAACAATGCACAATATAGGGTGATACCACATCAACATCACTGATGTGTAAACAACAACGGGGGTATTTGTTGCTGTTTATCACATCATGTTTAGAGTACATGTTACTCAGCCCATCACATGTCTTGAACAGGGATGTCTGTGAAGGTCTGTGTTAAGCTCATGCATGTAGGGTTTTCTTTTTAAATCAGGAGAAATGCAGAGATATAATTATACAATGTGATACAATTCAAAACAAAGTTAATATATGAGCTGATTTCTGAATTATTGATACAATGGTGGTTGGTGGTATGATTACCTGTATTCACAGAAGGTGTCATCATGGATACCCTGGGACTCTAGGTCTGGATGAAGATCCTCTTTCTCCTTTACTGGTCGGAGAGAAAGATAAATGTTTAGGGTACCTTGAGTACAGTACAACATTCAATAAACAACTTTATACCATGTTAAAGACAAAGTAATGTTCTGCTAAAACACCTTACAAGTTCTCACACATTCATGAGTACAACATACTCAGTGCTTGATGTCAGCAACATTTACAATATGAGTAACAACTGAATCCTAATTTCAAAAGGGAAAGCTAACTATCAGTGAAAGTGCAGGAGGTAGTGTTTAATGAATGCATCACAGAACAAAGCCCTGGGATTTAGACTGTCTTTCTGATATGATAGGCGATTAGCTGAGCTGAACCTGGCGCTCAATAAGTGAATAAAGATGAAAGGTACTGTAAATGACCCCCTATCCCCCACAGACAGGACTGGCATTAAGATCCCCACCGCTGGCATGTGACCATAACATTTACATATCTTCTGTGTATTCTGTGCATTCTATGTTTTGTTATTCAAATGCTGCATATTTCAAATATGCTGTATTTATTTAAATGTTATAAATATAAATGCATATGCTCCCATTAATTTAAGTTCTCATTATACTGTAAATATCAGCATTGAAATGTTGAACATGATGATGTATATTTCTACTACTAATAATATATCAGCTTAAATATGTCTATAATGGTGTCCAGAGTGATCATTTCTCTTTGGTAATAAAGACTCTAAATGGAAATATAATTATGCCTAGTGCAGTGATTAGTTAGCATTCATAAGGTGCAATGTGTGTGCGTGTGTGTGTTTGAGTACCTACCGGAATATTTCCCTCCTTTATTTCTGTTGACAAAGCAGGCGATTAACACCATGAGTGTGAGGAGAGCCGCGACACACATCAGTCCGATGAACCAGCCCTGGGTAGAGATTCCTCCATGGATGCTTGCCAGACCTGAGGAGAGGAGAAGAAACAACAACACTTTGACTTTGACTCTGCCTTTCATGAGGACACTTGACTGAATGTTTACATCGACAAAGTCTATTGGATGCAGAGGCAGCAGGTGATGTTGAAATGGAAATGTACCAGTATTAATATTAAACAGCTAATCCGCTTGTCTAATTAATCAACTGAGGAGGCTGTTCAAATGGAATTCCTTTCACCAAGTCACAAAAAAAATATTAAAAATCCTATTGACACAGAGAACCATGCATGATACCTTGAGACATGTTCAAGGACATTGGTGCACCTGCATACTTAATAAAACTTCAATTGGTTATGGTGATTGTGTGTGTAGGGATTTGATTGGGGGGTGGGAGAGCTTTTTCTTCTTTTCCAATAGCATCCCTGCTCACTTTAGCCCTGGTCCTGATTACATATTCAAAAATACTAGTATTATCAACCCAGTTGTTAGTCATAAGGCGCACAGTGTACACAGTCCCAAGCTCCAGCCCCTCAATCACGTGGAAAGTCTTAGAGGAGTTAACTGCCTCAGAGATATTCTAGTTACCTTTACCTAGGTGCACAATCAGGGAGGGTTAGTACTCATGAGTGGGGAAGGGTTAAAGGGTTATTTACAGAGCGTTCGATGAAACAACACAGGACACAATTTCTAGCATGTAACGGTAGAACTGTATGGAGATGTCTCAGATGTTACCAATACATTCAAAATCACCTTAAAAGTATATCGCTATAAAATATATTACAAATGGACATAGAAGTAATGTGCTTACGGTTGTTCATATATGCAACATAAGACTCCGTTTGTTAGTTTCCTGGAATTCAACTGATGTTTGCAAAGTTGTCACAAACTGAGGATCTAATATTCAACAGGGCTGTGACTGACAGACAGATGAAGGAGGAAGAGGGGATCCATGGCAGAACAGTAAAGGATTAAGGACAGTACACACAAAAAACATGGATCTAAAGCTGGCCAGGGACTTGTTGATGAAGTCAATCCATTTGCTTATGCACATACAGTGCAGTATATAAAGTCTAACATATGTGTCTCATGTTTAATACTACTGGAGGATATAGAATGAAGGCTTATCAATAACTGGCACATTTCCTGAATCACTTGTAATGAAATTGACAAAGGAAAAGGAAAGCCAAGGAAAGCCAGCAAAGCTGAAGAGAGTATGTGTCCATTGAAACATGCAGACTAAATGAACAATTCAAAACCCTGCTTATTCATTGTGTTCATTTTCTTAATACAACTGATTGCTATCGCTTTCAAATCGCATAGATTGTGCTTCTCTCTACAACAGTATACATTTCGACGGAAATGTTAAATATCAGGGGTGAGCAGAAGTCCCTGTGCCTCACTGCAGCTTAACTCATGTACACAGCGGTGCTGCATACATTAGACAATAACAGACTAATAAAGTCTCTGAAGACTGACACTCCAGGAAATCAAAGAACCACTGCAGCTGGAGGGAGGGTGAGAATAATGCACCACTTCAAATTGCAAGTTTGAAAAGAAAGGTTGCACAGCTTTGGTACGACAGGTCAACGGCAAACAATCCCCTTCATCTCCATCAGGCAAACATGCAAATCTTCGACTGTGTCTCCTGCTCAGGTGTTTGCTCAGGTGATAATTCAGAACACAAGGACACCTGTGTCTGGGCTGCCCATCCCTGTGAGCACAAATGACACACCATGGGTAAAGCTGGTGTATGACTCTGTAACTATGGTAATTCCCATCATTTGCTTAGTATGATTATTCTAAGTGACGAAAAATATCCCAGGGCTTGGCGTGTCTGTCATTGCACTGCTCTGCCTGGTATTAAAGGCTGCAGAAAGCATCTGTTGCCACAGCAGGGAGCGCAGCCCTGGCCCTGCCACAACGCCTGCAAAATGGCTCTTCAAAGTCAGGGAGATCTTTTAAAGCTGAGCCCAGTACACTTAAATATTCTGATCTACAGCTATCAACAGTTTCCACTTATCCACTTATCTCAGTTTCCCCTAAATATCACCCTCTCTGTAAGAGCTCACACCTCCTGCTCCTCCTCCTCACTCGGCCTGACTAGGCCTACATTTCCTCCAGCTCAAATATTGCTACTGTATGGACATTTGCTTGTCCAACAGCACTATTGTTGTTTCCTCAGTTGAAGGTTAAATGAAAGTGGCAAGTGATGGTTTGGTCAATATCTTGCTGTGTAAAGGAGGACTTTGGCCTAACAAATCAATTAGACATATGACAAATATGTCTAATTGATTTGTTGGGCCAAAGTCCTCCTTTACACAGCAAGATATTGACCAAGCCATCACCAGACATTTCCATTGAACCTTTTTGAACTACACTCACACCTTCAGGTATGGAATATATTATTTATTTAACTAGGCAAATCAGTTAAGAACAAATTATTATTTACAATGACTGTTCCTAAACAGTGGATTAACTGCCTGGTTCAGGGGCAGAACAACAGATTTTTACCTTGTTAGCTCAGGGATTAAATCTAGCAACCTTTCAGTTACTGGCCCAACGCTCTAACCACTAGGCTACCTGCCGCCCCTTAAAAAACAGGACTGTCTCTTAATGAGTTTGTTGAGATGTTTGCGGGACTTTAACTCAACATCAATTCTTAAGCTAGTTTTTATTGATTGAAGTTAAGCTCAAAATAGAGAAGAGTATTTTTATCATATGGTATCACTAGAGTTTAGTGTTTTCACTACAGGTGGCTGGTGGCACCTTAATTGGGGAGGACAGGCTCATAGTAATGGTAGGTACGGAATAATTGAATGGTATCAAACACATCAAACACATGGTTTCCATGTGCTTGATGCCATTCCATTCTCATTTATTATGAGCCTTCATCCCCTCACCAGCCTCCTGTGGTTTTCACCTATGGCTATCATTGCCATATTAAACACAATTGGTTATATGAATACCTATGTTGGAGCGGGTGAACTTGGCCATATGGGAGACTGTAGTGCTTGGATGTGAGGGGGAGGCAGACTGGCCTGAAAAGGAAGACACCTGAAGATTATTGGCTATTTTTTGAGTCAGGGAGCGGGAGCTACTGTTTACTGACTAATAAAACTTTTAGTACGCTACAACTACGGGTATAGTGGACTAATGTGAATTTTTAGTCTACAGATATGTCTCATATAAAAACTAGTCTGGGTGGTTACTACTACAGAGCAAATGAAATCAAATCAAGCTTTATTCATACCACACATTTCAGACAAGGAATGCAATGCAATGTGTTTCACAGGAAAAAACTAATACAAAACAATAAAAACAAGGCTGAAATATTTACTACACAACAAACAAAATAATGAAAAAACTGAATGACTAAAAATCACTCTAAGGGAAAAAAAACATACGTGTTTTGAGATGAGCTTGGGGGTTTGAACTAGAAACCTTCCGGTTACTAGTCCAACGCTCTAACCACTAGGCTACCCTGCCGCCCCGACTCTAAGAACTAAAGGTATCCTCTCCATGCATCTTGGTCCTAGTCTTTGGGAAAGTTAAACGGCCAGTGCCAGAGGACCTGAGAGACCTACTGGGTACATAACTTAAAAGAATGTCTGACTTTTAATTGGGGTGCACAATCGTGGCTTGAGCAATGAATACCATCAAACAACAAGCAAATAAGGTCTAATGTGTGGTTAGAGGTGATCATTGGTAATGATTTATACTACAGGAAGGGACTTTTCCTCTGTTGAAACAAAGACGTCATCATTTGAACTTTTATTGACACTACAATATACAGCATATGCACGTCTGATAGCCCTCCTGTATGCTGTACCTAAAGCTTAATTTGATCCCTCTGTTTGTAATACGTGTGACATTGAGCCTAATGTTGTTGGAACAAAAGTCAATATTAATTTACAGATTCACTAATGAGACTGGATTCATGTGAATTTATAAACGAGATCCTCATTACCATTGTTACTGCAGAGAAACCCACAAACTTTGTCTGAAAACAGCGGAGTCTGTATTGGTCTACTAATGAACAGAGGCATCAGAGTGCTCAGCGCTGATGGCAAGGGCACGCAACAGAGAAGGGCAATTATTCACAGATGAGGGGAGTATCTGCATCATCTTAGTTCCTTATTTGCGTGAAATATTATGTGTCTTAATGGTTGCTGACATCAGACTTGTTTTCTAAATGCCTGCTTGACCTAGTCAACCATGCAGGAAACTGGGCCAGGAGCTGCTGTCTCCAAGATTCACCTCCCACCTGTATTTCAGCCCTTTATCCATATTCATGCACTCACAACTAGTTTATGTTAAAGAAACTGCATACAGTATAGCTTATAGAAATCATACTAACAAATATCAGAAGAATAGTCTTTGTCAGAAATGGAATGTGAGAGCTACAGTACTACTCAAGTATCCACCAAGGATTTGATACAAATAATTCATGGATGACTCATGCAGAAATAAATCAATGTAGTTATTTTGCAGAGAATATACCTGTAGGGATGATTTACATCAGTGTTAGACTACAGAAGTTGCTTTGTGCTGCACATAAACAGAAATCTACATACTGACAGTTGATACCACTGTGGAAACTAGTGAGGAGACGGAAAATAAGAAAGGAAAGCATTACCAAGCAGATACATGTATGGAAAGTGGTTTTAGCTTCCACACCACACAGTGAACGTATCATCAAGAAGATGGATACCCACCTGACGGGCACACATTATTATCAATTGCATAAGTTAAAAGCCTTACGTACTTCAGCATGGCACAGCAAGAACATGTGCTTACACCAACTGCAATATAAGCATGAAAAATATGCATAATGTTTCCCTACATAAATGTGATGGGAGATCCAAACATGTATATTAAGTAGATTACAACTCAGGGCCATCTCCGTCTTTCCTGAGTTTACAGGGTACATATTCAAAACAATATTACATTAGTCACTTTACCCCTATCTATACTGTATGTACAGAATATATTCACAGCCCTTGACATTTTACACATTTTGTTGTGTTACATCCTGAATTTAAAATGCATAAAAAAAACAAGAAATAAATGTGTTACTGGCCTAAACACAATACCCCATGACGTAAAAGTGGAAATACGTTTTTCTAAATGTTTTACATTCATAAAACATGAAAAGCTGAAATGTCTTGAGTAAATAAGTATTCAAGAACCCCTCTATTATGCAAGCCTAAATAAGTTCAGGATTAAAAATTTGCTTAACAAGTCAAATAATAAGTAGCATGCTTGAAAAAAGCAGACATTGAATATCCCTTTGAGCATGGTGAAGTTATTCATTACAATTTGGATGGTTTATCAATACACCCAGTCACTACAAAGACACAGACGTCCTTCCTAACTTAGTAGCTGGAGAGGAAGGAAACCGCTCAGGGATTTCACTATGAGGCCAATCGTTACTTTGGAGCAGTTACAGAGTTTACTGTCTGTAATAGGAGAAAACTGAGGATGGATCAACAACATTGTAGTTACTCCACAATAACAACCTAATTGACAGAGTGAAAAGAAGGATGCCTGAATACAAAGTGTTAATTTTGGGGCAAATACAATACATTACTGAGTGCTATGGTTGAATGGCGGGAACGGCGACAGACAGACAGCCCATCTCAGTATGGAGTGCAATTCACAATGCATGTAGACCTATCATCTCATCATGGTAACTTTTTTTCTTGTGACAGGTAGGCCTACATTTGTTCCAGCATTGCCTATACTACAGTAATATAAAGACCGAATGCACTTACTGACCGAATGTAATTTACTGTACCCATAATCATCTGGCTTTCGGGGGTCACCTTGTTTTTTAATTGTGAATGTCACATCTGCTCCTGCCACACCCCCTAGTGGACATCCGGTGTCACCTTGACCTGCAGCCACTTCTCCAGTACACTCTCTCTCTCTCCCTCCCTTTCTGTTTGTTTGTGATTGTGTGGTTGGAGTCAGGTGTGCTGGAGCCAGAGCGGATCCTCACCAGCTGCAACCCCTTCCATAATCAAGATCTCTACAAATACTCAGTCCTGCATCTTCCACTCTGCCAGATCGTAATCTCTGCTCAGTCAGTTTATGATTCTACCTATTTATGATTATTCAAGACCCTGTTACCCTGCTGTGTCTGTTTCCCTGCCTGACGCTGTTTATCCTCTCACTGCATTGGATTCTCTCCGGACCTGTTTACCCTGTTCCAACCCAGCTCACTCCAACCTCAGCCTCCACATTAGTTTCCTACCACTCATCTGAGCTTCCCCAGATCTGCACTCCATATCTCCCTGTGTTACAATAAATACCTTGGTTTATTCATCCCTGTTTCTTGGTCTGAGTCTGCTCTTGTGTTCCCCTGTGCTGCTCTGCCTAACAGTAAAGTTTTGTACTTTTTTAATTTGCAGCTGCAGACTTTTATAATAGCCTATCACTTGAATATCATTGCTTTAAATCAGTGCACATATGAGCACTCTCTCACAGTCTTCCTCTCTCTCCATTAACACCATTCAAATGGCATCCAAAATAGACAATCCTGTTCTAGATATATACATAGATGTCCTAGCCTAACTCTTTCAGGTAATACATTCAATGCAGTATTAGCCTTATATTTAGCTCATTTATGATGGGTTGTGCATTATAAGCTTCTAATGTATAGCCTCTGTCTCTTGCACAATACCCAAGCACCTGTGCTCCGCTGGCCTCTCTCCTTAACAAACCCTCCTTAGCTCTTGGAGTCCCATGCAGGAAAAGCTAGACTAGAATAGCCATTTTTGTTTAGTTTTTGCATTTCTTATACCAATAGACTATTCGAAGAGGGACGCAAGCTCTTTTTACTGAATGTTAAATACAGCAGCCAATAGAACTCACGGATAGTTTGAAATAGTGAATACGCTATGGCGGTAGGCTATAGCAATTATGTATTCAGACCCCTACCCATTCAATCTTTGTGACGAGAAATTAAAGCCTTCTGCATCTAATTCTAGTTCTATATTACTCAAGGATTTCATTAGAATGATGAAGATAAGGACAACAAAACATATTTCTATTAACTGTTGAAAGTGAGGAAGGAACAAAGCAACAATAGAGAAAGAGGGGGTAAGCTAATAACATGAGGGGAAATATTATGAAAGGTATATATACTACTTATACAAATAGGCTCTATTATATTTCAACGATATAATCAAATTTGCTAGCCTATACTTGTAACTATGTATACTGCATGTGCTGCACCAGAATCACATGTTCTCTTCTGCTTTATCATGGTTTGAAAGATGTGCGTAATTCCAGTCAATATAATACAATAAAAGTTCACACTCAAAAATGTTAGCCTACTTGGAGCTAGATTAATTTATTTACCCAAGATAGCATACAGCTAGCTACATCCATGGGCTTTTATGTTTTTCTGTTGAGCATAATGTGCAGTAGCCTACACATATATGTATTGGATAAAGAAACAATTATTTGGTATTTTTTGGGCTTGGGCTCATTAAATGTTGTTAATGTATTTAATATATGGTTCATCGGGGTCAGGTAGCATCAGGTTTGGATTTTCATGCTGAACAAAGCTCCAATCAAATCCAGACATATTTATATGCTTTATAATGCTTTTGAATGACACTTTCGTTTTGGCGGGCACATTTGTAAAATACCGGGAAAATATTCAACCCTACTGAGTACTACTCTCCATAATTTCAAGCATAGTGGTGGCTGCATCATGTTATGAGTATGCCTCTAATGGTTAACTTCTTGGATATAGGGTGCGCTCTTTTAATTTATGGATAAAAAAACGTGCCCGTTTTAAGCGCAATATTTTGTCACGAAAAGATGCTCGACTATGCATATAATTGACAGCTTTGGAAAGAAAACACTCTGACGTGTGAGTGCCACAGAACTCATGCTCAGGAAATGAGCAGAATTTTTGAGGCTCTGTTTTCCATTGTCTCCTTATATGGCTGTGAATGTGCCATGAACGAGCCTAAGCTTTCTGCCGTTTGCCCAACGTGTCTGCAGCATTGTGACGTATTTCTAGGCATATCATTGGAAGATTGGCCATAAGAGACTACATTTACCAGGGGTCCGCCCGGTGTCCTTTGTCTAAATTGGTGCGTAATCTTCAGCTGCAGGCATTTTCCCATGGGATTCAGAGGAGAAAGCACACTTCCACGAACGATATATCATCGAAGAGATATGTGAAAAACACCTTGAGGATTGATTCTAAACAACGTTTACCATGTTTCAGTCGATATTATGGAGCTAATTTGGAAAAAAGTTTGGCGTTTTGATGACTGAATTTTCATTTTTTTTTTGGTAGCCAAACGTGATGTACAAAACGGAGCGATTTCTCCTACACAAAGAATCTTTTTGTACAAACTGAACATTTGCTATCTAACTGAGAGTCTACTCATTGAAAACATTCGAAGTTCTTTAAAGGTAAATGATTTTATTTGAATGCTTTTCTTGTTTTTGTGAAAATGTTGCCCGCTCAATGCTAACGCTAAATGCTATGCTAGCTATCAATTCTGTTACACAAATGCTTGTTTTGCTATGGTTGAAAAGCATATTTTGAAAATCTGAGATGACAGTGTTGTTAACAAAAGGCTAAGCTTGAGAGCTAGCATATTTATTTCATTTCATTTGTGATTTTCATGAATAGTTAACGTTGTGTTATGCTAATGAGCTGCGGGGATAATTACACTCCTGGATACAGGTTTTTTTCCGTAGCTAAACGTGATGAACAAAACGGAGCGATTTGTCCTAAACAAATAATCTTTTTGGAAAAACTGAACATTTGCTATCTAACTGAGTCTCCTCATTGAAAACACCTGAAGTTCTTCAAAGGTAAATTATTTTATTTGAATGCTTTTCTTGTTTTTGTGAAAATGTTGCATGCTGAATGCTATGCTAAATGCTACACTAGCTATCAATATTCTTACACAAATGCTTGTTTTGCTATGGTTGAAAAGCATATTTTGAAAATCTGAGATGTGTCACGCCTTGGTCTTAGTATTTTGTGTTTTCTTTAATTATTTGTTCAGGCCAGGGTGTGACATGGGTTTATTGTGTTGTCGTATTGGGGTTTTTGTAGGCATTGGGATTGTGGCTGATTAGGGGTGTGTCTAGCATAGGCTTGGCTGCCTGAGGCGGTTCTCAATCAGAGTCAGGTGATTCTCGTTGTCTCTGATTGGGAACCATATTTATGTAGCCTGGGGTTTACTGTGTATTTTGTGGGTGATTGTTCATGTCTTTGTGTTTGCACCAGATAGGGCTGTTTCGGTTTTCACATTACGTTTATTGTTTTTTTGTAAGTTCGTGTTTCTTTATTATTTAAATAACATGGATTGTAATAGCCACGCTGCATTTTGGTCCGACTCTCCTTCAACAGACGAACGCCGTTACAGAATCACCCACCACCCCCTGACCGAGCGGCGTGGTAACAGGCAGCGACAGCAGGAGCAGCGAAAGGAGGAATGGACATGGGAGGACGTTATGGACAGCAGGAGTATGGAGTATACGACTTGGGAGGAAATAGACAGGTGGGCGGTCGACCCAGAGAGAGTGCCGGAGCCCGCCTTGGATTCGCTGGAGCAGTGCGAAGAGGGCTATAGGAGAATGGAGTCGAAGAGAAAGACACGGCGGCGCAGAAAGAAACCCGAAAGTCAGCCCCAAAAATCTATTGGGGGGGGGCTCAGGGAGAGAGTGGCAGAGTCAGGAGTCAGACCTGAGCCAACTCTCCCTGTTAATCGTGAGGAGCAGCGATCAAAGGACTTCTGGACTTGGGAAGAGATATTGGACGGAAAAGGACCATGGGCACAGCCTGGTGAATATCGACGCCCCAAAGAAGAACTGGAGGCGGCGAGAGCGGAGAGGCGCTGGTATGAAGAGGCAGCACGGCGACGCGGATGGAAGCCTGAGAGTCACCTCCAAAAATGTATTGGGGGGAGCTCACAGGGAGTATGGCGATGCCAGGTAGGAGACCTGCGCAAACTCCCTGTGCTTACCGGGGGGCTAGAGAGACCGGGCAGGCACCGTGTTATGCTATGGAGCGCACGGTGTCTCCAGTGCGGGTGCATAGTCCGGTGCGGTACATACCAGCTCTTCGTATTGGCCGGGCTAGAGTGGGCATCGAGCCAGGTAAAGTTGGGCAGGCTTGGTGCTCAAGAGCTCCAGTGCGCCTGCACGGTCCGGTCTATCCAGAGCCACCTCCACACACCAGTCCTCCGGTGGCAGCTCCCCGCACCAGGCTTCCTGTGCGTGTTCTCGATCCAGTGCCACCAGTTCCAGCACCACGCACCAGGTCTTCAGTGCGTCCCACCTGTTCAGCACAGCCAGAGCCATCCTTCTCTCTAGCGCTGTCGGAGCCTCCCGCCTGTTCAGCGCAGCCAGCGGTTTCCTCCTCTCCTGCGCTGTCGGAGTCTCCCGCCTGTTCAGCGCTTCCAGAGCCTTCCTCCTCTACAGCGCTGCCGGAGCCTCCTACCTGTTCAACGCAGCCAGAGCTGCCAGTCTGCATGGAGCTGCCAGTCTGTATAGAGCAGCCAGAGCTGCCAGTCTGCATGGAGCAGCCAGAGCTGCCAGTCTACATGGAGCAGCCAGAGCTGTCAGCCTGCATGGAGCTGCCAGTCTTCATGGAGCTGCCAGTCTGCATAGAGCAGCCAGAGCTGCCAGTCTGCATGGAGGAGCCAGAGCTGCCAGTCTACATGGAGCAGCCAGAGCTGCCAGTCTACATGGAGCAGCCAGAGCTGTCAGCCTGCATGGAGCAGCCTGAGCTGTCAGTCTGCATGGAGCAGCCAGAGCTACCTGTCTGCATGGAGCAGCCTGAGCTGTCAGTCTGCACAAAGCTACCAGTCTGCATGGAGCAGCCAGAGCTGTCAGTCTGCATGGAGCAGCCAGAGCTGCCAGTCTGCATGGAGAAGCCAGAGCTGTCAATCTGCATGGAGCAGCCAGAGTTGCCAATCTACATGGAGCAGCCAGAGCTGTCAGTCTGCATGGAGCAGCCAGAGCAGCTAGATCCGCCAGTCAGCCATGATCTTCCAGATCTGCCAGTCAACCAGACTCTTCCAGATCTGCCAGTCAACCAGACTCTTCCAGATCCGCCAGCCAGCCAGGATCTGCCGGAGCCAACTACCTGCCTGAGCTTCATCTCAGTACTGGGCTTCCTCTCAGTACTGGGCTTCCTCTCAGTACTGGGCTTCCCCTCAGTACTGGGCTTCCCCTCAGTCCCGGGCTTCCCCTCAGTCCCGGGCTTCCCCTCAGTCCCGGGCTTCCCCTCAGTCCCGGGCTTCCCCTCAGTCCCGAGCTGCCCCTCAGTCCCGAGCTGCCCCTCAGTCCCGAGCTTCCCCTCAGTCCCGAGCTTCCCCTCAGTCCCGAGCTGCCTCAGTCACGAGCTGCCCCTCAGTCCAGTGGGGTTCTGGGTGAGGACTACGAGGTCATGGTCGGCGGCGAGGGTGGACTATCCCAGGACGCAAGGGGGAGGAACTAAGACATTTATGGAGTGGGGTCCACGTCCCGACCCGGAGCCGCCACCATGGACAGACGCCCACCCGGACCCTCCCTATGGTTTTGAGGTGCGTCCGGGAGTCCGCACCTTGGAGGGGGGTGTTCTGTCACGCCTTGGTCTTAGTATTTTGTGTTTTCTTTAATTATTTGTTCAGGCCAGGGTGTGACATGGGTTTATTGTGTTGTCGTATTGGGGTTTTTGTAGGCATTGGGATTGTGGCTGATTAGGGGTGTGTCTAGCATAGGCTTGGCTGCCTGAGGCGGTTCTCAATCAGAGTCAGGTGATTCTCGTTGTCTCTGATTGGGAACCATATTTAGGTAGCCTGGGTTTTACTGTGTATTTTGTGGGTGATTGTTCCTGTCTTTGTGTTTGCACCAGATAGGGCTGTTTCGGTTTTCACATTACGTTTATTGTTTTTGTAAGTTCGTGTTTCTTTATTATTTAAATAACATGGATTGCAATAGCCACGCTGCATTTTGGTCCGATCCTTGCTACACCTCCTCGTCCGAGGAGGAGATAGAAGAAAGCCGTTACAAGATGACAGTGTTGTTAACAAAAGGCTAAGCTTGAGAGCTAGCATATTTATTTCATTTCATTTGCGATTTTCATGAATAGTTAACGTTGTGTTATGGTAATGAGCTTGAGGCTGTATTCACGATCCCGGATCCGGGATGGCTAGAATCAAGAGGTTAGGACTTGGGAATTTTTCAGGATTAAAATAAATAAATAAATAGAATAGAGATAATCACATGCAAGATCCTAGAGGAAAACCTGGTTCAGTCTGCTTTTCAGCAGACACTGGGAGATGAATTCATCTTTCTGCAGGACATTAAACTAAAACACAAGGCCAAATCTACACTGGAGTTCCTCAGCAAGCAGACAATTAATGTTCCTGACTGGCAGAGTTATAGTTTTAACATAAATCTACTAAAAATCTATGGCAAGACCTGAAAATTGTCATGGTCGTCCTCCTCTTCATCTGAAGAGGAGAGGCGAGAAGGATCGGAGGACCAAAATGCGGCGTGGTATGTGTTCATGATGAGTATTTAATAAAAGAAAGCACTGAACACTGAATACAAACTATACAAAAACAATAAACAAATAACGACCGTGAAGCTATAATGACAACTGTGCTGACACAAGCAACTAACATAGATAATCACCCACAAACAAACAGTGCACCCAGGCTACCTAAGTATGATTCTCAATCAGAGACAACTAATGACATCTGCCTCTGATTGAGAACCATACTAGGCCGAAACATACAAATCCCCAAATCATAGAAAAACAAACATAGACTGCACACCCCAACTCACGCCCTGACCATACTAAATAAATACAAAGGAAATAAAGGTCAGAACGTGACAAAAATGGTTGCCTAGCAATGATGTCTAGCAACAAAATGTAGAATAAGTCAATGAAAATAAATACTTTCTGAAGGCAGTGCATCTACCTCAATTACCTCATACCCCTGCACATTGACTCAGTACTGGGACCCCGTGTATGTAGCCAAGTAATCGTTACTTCATTGTGTATTTACTCCTTGTGTTATTATTCTCTCTGCAATGTTGGGAAGGGCCCGTAAGTTAGCATTTCACTATTAGTCTGCTCCTGTTATTTACAAAGCATGTGACAAATAAAACATGATTTGATTTGACATTACTCCCACACACGGAGAAAGTATATTTATTTGGATTTCATACCATGAAGGTGTTTTTTTTGTAAATCAATCTAAACATGCATTATTGCATTTAATTAATCCCAGAAACCTGCTTACTGTGTTTGATTGAAAAGGATGCTATGTTTTGTTAACCATTTATATGAATTTACAAGCCCTTACTATTAGAGAGTACCCAAATCAATTATTACTATTGTTAGACAGAAGCTATGTGTGATGTGGCACCACAGTGCAGACCCTCCATTACACATTCAAGTGCACTTGCTTATTTTCATTAGATTCTAATCATCTTTGACTGGTGTCACCCCCTTATCTCCACTCCCAAAGACTCAGTTGAATTGAGCTTGGCTTGGTTCCGACAGAGTACATCTACCACTCCACTGAAGTAGAACTGACATATAATTCATAAGATGAAAATGTTGTGTCATATGCATGAGCCAAACATTGCAATGGCAATCTACTTACTTTACCAATTCCTATATAATTATACAATACGATACAGAAAATGTGCATTTTCCCTTGCTGAAGGCAATTCTCTTTTCCAGCCGTTTGTTTCATATCTCGCTTTCTCCTTCAAATCAATAAGCATTTGCTCTTTTATGACAATGATGAATGAAACCCCTTCTCACACCCTTATGATATTGTTTACCCACAAACATTACTTAGATGGAGATATGAAAAGCCTGGCAGTTGGAGCCAATATCACATTCCCTGAAATTCAATGAGCTAATACATTACTGAAATGGCTTGGTCATCTACAGTGTACAGGCTTGGTCATTTACGGTGTACAGGCTTGGTCATTTACAGAATACATCATCCCTCTAATAAAGTCCTGCTACCACGTCTCGCTATTTCCCCCAACAATAAACCCATACCCCCCTTCCATTCTCAAAGATTTTCCACCAGGATCCCCCTGCCACACCTCAGCCTGTGTGACTTACGTGCTTCAGGCGTGGTGGTGCTCTCCTTGCTGACCCGGGGCCCACAGCCCACCCTGGTGCAGGGGCGCAGGTAGAACTTGTATCTGCTGATAGCCTCCAGGTTCTGCAGGACCCACATGGTGGTGTCAGGGTTGCTGATATCCACAGTCTGCAGGACACCCACCTCCTCTGTGTTGTTGACTAAACACACACAGAGACTCGATTAAACGTGTCTTCATGTATTAATGGACACAAAGGATATCTCTGATACAGAAGGACAAAATGTTGTTTTGAACGTTTGTTTTGGACTGATGGCCAACTGAGCATTCTACTCAATGTATTGTCAATGAGCGCTGATAAAGATTGAATCAAAGGTGCATTAGAGTGGCTTAGAAATACAATGCCATTCAAAAGGAGGCAAATAATTACAAGGAAAATCTTTTTAATCATTTTGATGTTGCCAGGTTGGCTTTAGATGCAGTATAAAGTTAGCTAGTTAGCTAAGATTGAGGGGAGGACACCGGATTTTAGCAAGCTACTGTTAGCATTGCTAGCTATTTTTGACAAACTTTGCTAGCTAATGACAACATTTCCATCTGTCTAAAGTAAATTTGATGCATGATAATGCTGGCAAAGTTGTTTCCTACTGAACATTTGACTACTTTAGCAATGTCGTCGTATTTCCAGGCACTATAGTGTAATTTAGACTAAACAGTCGTTAGCCTCCATCCAGAATGACTGGGCTTATCACGACTTTAGGACACCACCATTCACAACAATGGCATGACACGACCGAGTGATGGAGATGCAACCTATGAACAACATCTGATTTGCATTGGTAGTTGGTTCTTCCTTCCCTAGAGATGGAACTGGCCATCAATCTAACAGTGTAGGTCCTGTGAAACCTGTGAAATATTAAGTTAACCTCGAAGAAGCTGGGCTCAGCCCTGGAACAGCTTTGCAGCAGCCTTTCAATTCCTGTGCTGCTTCCTCTGGTGCATTATCTTTACCATTAACATCACTTCCTTCAAAGCCCCTCACTTCAAAAGAGTCCATCAGCTTTATCATGATTGCACAATGAAAACGTCCCTTCTTCTGAAATACAACATGACACTTTTGACCCTCTTGTGCAGCGGAAAAATCAAAAACCATTAGGGAGAGTTACTTTGCAAAGCTGTCTTTGAAATGTTGTAATCAGCCTCATCATCGTTATTGTTTCAGGCCAGGGAGGGACACACACATGCACATTATTGTTGTCCTATGACTGTTTAATCTGGGTCGTTGGTTGTGACGAAGTCCCCGGTGGACAGGATGGGGTCAGTAACCAAGACCTTAAAAGGCTGTGACACGCTGGCCTTGGTCAGCGCTGCTGGTGCCGGATCACAACACACCATACAGGCCACACCCTGACCAGATACTGACCCCTCTCTCACCAAGGGGGTCATTCTACATTCATACTATCAATGAGTCACACTGGATATCTACTTCCATGCTTTCTGATGCCATCCAATAACAGACGTTTAACATTTAGCTGTATTCAACCCTCATTCTTTTCTCCTTGAGGGTATTTTTCATCTGAGTATTTGTTCTCCATTTGATCACATTCTCATGCAACAACTTGTGAGATTTAAACCTGTGGATCTTCACTATCAAAGCTCTGCATGTATTTTCTCACATTTCTATATTAAAACAAACATTTCATTTCACACCAGGAGCTAAACTAGAGACTATCATTAACAAGCATTAAAAAATGCACTGTAGCACCACTCATAAGCACAGCAATATATCATAGTGGTAAGATCAAGGAGTTGCTAGACATATTGAATGAAGGGAGCCTGGTGCATGTCAGACTGCAGGTTAACAGGGAAGTGGAAAGATTTGTACATACTCAGCTGATACTCTAGCAGGTATCCTGTAAGGACTCCGTTGGCTTCCAGAGGAGGTGCCCAGGTGAGAGTGACGGTGTGCTTCTGAACATCTGTGACCCTGAAAACTGGGGTTCTCTCTGGAACTGGGAAACAAACAAATATACAAGTAGTAAAAAAGTGTTAACACAATAACACAATAAGCTTGTGTCCAGATAGTTTATTTTCTTCTTCAGTTGCACAGTAGTGAATTAATATGTTCCATGGCACGCTCCTCTCCCCTCCTGTCTTACCTCCCTCTGGGGTTTTGAAGTTGACGGCGTGGCTACCTGGCCCATTGCCTCGCCTGTTGAAGGTCATGATGATGAGGCTGTACTCAGAGAAGGGCGTGAGCCCTGGTACCATGGCATGGTTCCGGTCCCCCGGGAAAGTCAGAGTGTGTTTGTCCCCGTGAGTCTTCTTTGAGTCCAGCAGACTACGCAGCCGCCACCAGCTTATCTGACACCGCCATGACAGAAGGACACACAGTGTTATGAATCTAACAGATCGTATGTGAGAAAAGGACAATACATCCTGAATGGGGAAGGCTATAGTCTGGGTTATAGTATTTTGCGCCTCTGTAAGGTAACAGTGCGCTGCCAGCGTTAGGGAGACAAAGTGGGGTGAGAGGTCCAGGAGATCCAGCGTAAACTGTGTCTGAAAGTTTCAGGGCTGTTTTAAAGAATTACCCTGTAGCCTCCCAGATGTCCATGCAGCTTGTCCTTGTGAACACGCATCCAGCTGACCTTGACCAGCGAGTTGTTCATCACCTCCACCGCTACATCATCAGGAGCCGCAGAGGGGACTGCAGGGCCAAATACACTCACGTCACAGTCCATTCAGCCCATATGTCACACTAAGTACTGTAAAGATCAACCCAACATGTGAAATATAAGCTCAGCTTTATGGTGAATGATCCACCAGATCATAATATATGTTTAGTATTGGCTGGGTTGAGTATTTAGATGCTTCAAATATATGCTTCTGTAAAATATGAAACTATAGATCAGTGACTGCATCTAAATAATGTGATATACCACTTTCACAAGGTAGGAACTAGTGTGGGGCTCACTGCTATTGCCTAAGCGATGATACCAGACAGTATGACAACAAAGTATTACGAAACTTCTAAAGGAAGACAAAACATTCTTAACAAGGTTGAGGTGCTTTTTAAAAATCTACAACATTGTATTTGACCACCTGAGGTAACTTCCTGAGGGCAAGTCCAAAAGAAAGCTAAAGATGAAGATGGAAATATAAATAAATACAAACCAGCATGGAATGAAGTGGTTTATGACTTCTAGAAGAGAGTTTTAGCTCAATAAAGCTACTACATGCATATCACACATTTCATCAGCTACTTCGGCCTTTTCAGAGAAAATAGTCTATATTTTAAGGACTATAGCCTACCATACACACAGCTGAATGGTACATACTGTACCGTATTATCCTTGTGCATTTCAATAGTATAATTATTGTGAAATACACATAGAAACTCTCTGTGTTTAAGTCACTCACAGTCTTCTCCAGAGTAGCCCGTCACCACTTTGGGTTCAGGTCCCCATCCGTGGTGGTTCCTTGCCTGGATCCTGATCTCATATGGCACAAATGTGGGAGTGTCCTTCACTACAAACGAGTGTCTCTTCACCAGATGCTCCTGCCAGTCCTCCTCCACATGCTGTCTCTTATAACTCACCTTATATTCAAGGCCTGGCCCATTGTGTTCAATGGGGGACAATGGCTGCAAGAGTGGGGAAGGTAAGAATAAAAGTAACACACAGATTATTACCATTTTATAGGAACTTGAACAATTAAGCAAGGATTTCTTTATATGTCTTTCTTCATCTAGGCTATTGCAGGATTATAATGACAAGCCCATACACTTGGATCCTAATGAGGCTTTGATAATATAAAATCAGTAAAACAATTAGACATTTGGCTGGGTGCTGGGTCCAGGCAGCTCTGAGCCACACCTCTGATATAAAGAGCAGGCTTCACAGATTGTAGAGAGATCTAGTGCTTTCCTCACAATTGCCTGACCATGATGGGAAATAGAATAAGACACTATTATCCACAAAAGCAAATCATTAACAATGAGAGAGCTCATCAATTCAGAAGCTACATTACTCTGCAGGAGCAGGAAGATAATAAGTGGGGGTGAGATTAATCTTTTTACAATAAAGCTGAATTTATTACTGTACATGTAAGAAATCTTCTCTCCTCTCTTTTCACTTTCTAATAAAAGCACCACAATGAGCAGCTTTGATAGCAATCCAATTCACCATCAAAATAGCTCTTCTAAAGTTATAAATCAACAATATGACATATCAACAGCATGGATATTTGATTCCTGAGGGATTCTTATTTATAATTGCATGTACACTCTTAGAAAAAAGGGTTCCAAAAGGGTTCTTCAGCTGTCCCTATAAGAATAGGAGAACCCTGTGTGGTTCTAGGTAGAACTCTTTTGGGTTCCATGTAGTGTGTCTAACATGGAACTCAAAAGGGTTCTACTTGGAACAAAAAAATGGTTCTTCAAAGGGTTCTTCTATGGGGACAGCTGAAGAACCCTTTTAGGTTCTAGATAGCACCTTTTTTTTCTAAGAGTGTACACTGTTCTATCTTATTTTCTCTTTGAATGAAGAGAGTTTTTGATTTCCACAAAAATGTAACTCCTGTGAAATATTCAGTATTCAGAGAGGTGCATACGTATTCAGGGACGGTACAGTATATTGAAGGAACCACATTCCGTTTCTTACCTCCCAGTTGATATCCATTTCATGTGGCAAATGACCTTCAATTTTGATATTTTCAGGGTTCTTGTCAGGGGCTGGTGAGAGAGAAGAAATATGGATTTTGGCAGAAATCTCCTGTGAAATGTGCACATAAGAGACCTTGGTATCAACAAGAGTGGAATCAATTATCTCAGATGATGAGTGTTTTAAAGTTCAACGAGCAGTGCAGGCAGCTCTGGTGGCCTGTACGGTGATATGAAGGAGGAGGACAAGGCAACATGAGTGGAGGAATTCCTACCTGCGGGAGGGGTCTTGTATCTCTCTGTGGGCTCACTGGGGCGCCCTCTGCCCACTGTGTTGACTCCAGACACTCGGAAGCGATAGTTGACATGTCCGTAAAGTTTGAGGACTGCCGAGCCATGATTTCCAGGAACTCTCTGAAGCTCTCTCCAGGTCCCCGGCTCCCACTGGCTCTCCTCATACTCAATAATGAACTCTGTTGACAGGGTGAGACACACAGGCCAGTCCCCAATCTGCCCAAGCCCTTTGCCAAAGGGGCTGTTTACCTAACAGCCAGCAATGCAGCAAACTATTCAGACCCTGCACTGAGCAGGATGCTTGGTCCAAAAGATTAAACTACTAATTTGTATTGGGATGTTGACATGAGACTAACACAATAATAAAGTACTAATTCAAATTTTCTTAGTAAATATGTGCCATGTTATTGTCAGTGTATACTGTATACTACAGGCCTGATGCTCCAACATGCATGCAGAGCTGCGTATTGTGTTTGCTGTGTTTTGAAGAGCCAGGTGGATGACCAGACTATTACCAGTGGTTGAGCTGTTGTGGTCCTCCCCAGGGATCCATTTGAGCTTCACACTTCTGCCCTTGTGTTCAGATAGCAGCAAGTTCTCAGGTGCATGTGGGATGTCTGGAAAACACCACCACCACAACAACATTGCTTTGATAACACCCAAAGACAGGGAATCCTCTGGAGTGGAAAAGGACTGAGGAAAAACATTTGGAGCAGAAACTGACTAATTGAGAAGAAAGAAAGTGAAAACTATGATGCAGTAACGTAGTCATAGACATCTAATGCCTGCGTTTCAAACTCATAAAAGACACACCCTCGTCCACTTATCCTCGCCTTATGCCCTTGGGGGAATCCCCCTCACCATCCTGTACGTCAGTCCAAACGATTAGCCAAACAAGGGAAGTTTGCAACGTAAGCCCCTCAGCCCTCGTTTTTGATCGAGTTTGCAAGTGTACTATTATGTTCACTTCGAGGCCTGAAACACCCCATAATTCAATTCGCGATGATTGTACATCCACTAAGAAAAGTCAGCCGAAACTTAAAACCCCAACGTCAATATGGACAAGTTAACACACAAGTGTAAGTAAAAAGCAATGTAAAAAGGTTAGAAATTGTGCTACTAATGCACAAGACGGCACAAACACGTCTCGTAAAAGTAATGATGTTTTTGTTTGGTTAACTTTTGGAAATTGTATAAATATATTTTTTTCCTTCTTCATAAGTTCCAGCTAGGCAGGCAAATGTTAGTTAGCTAATTATTTTGGTAGCTATAATACGGTAGATGTATATTAATAATTCTATAGTTAATATAAGTAGACATGCAATCATAATTGACTGTAGCGAATGTATAGCACCCACAAGCTACCGGTGGCTGAAAACACAAACATCGCGGGATGAACGAGTGATGAATTTCTGGACAAGGGCGGTCCATTCTAAAAATCATTCCTTCCTCCCTCGCCCCTTGTCCTGCAAGTGTACAGTATACTCGTCAGACGTCATGATACGTCATCAGAAGTATCTACTCAATTTGAGGGCTGAGGGGATAGAGTGTGTCTTTTAAGTGTTTGGAAAGCAGCCATTGTTTTTTGAAAAGGAATCAAACAATGTAAATGCATTTTACTGTAAATGCAGAGCCAAGGTCTGAATCTGAAGACATGTGTAATCATGTTCTGCTCTGAGTACTATGCCATGGCATGCTTGGCTTCATCATACGGTATGGATCCATACTGTGACATGCATTTCTATTGTGCTGAGTGTCGTAGAGCCTTTAGGTCTGAGCAGGCTTTGATGTATTTGACATAATTTGCTCACCCAGCACCATGAGTAGTGCAGAGGCAGTGTCCTGATCCATTGGAGTACTGGCCACACACTTGTACATGCCCTGGTCTCTGTGGCTGACGTTGACAATCTGCAGTATACCATCCTCTATGAAATATCTATCGGCAGAGAAAAAGAGAGACAACCTATTGATCTGTGCCATCTAAAAAGCAAGTGAACTTTCCTGCTCGGCTTATATATGTAACACCGCAAGAAAGGCTTATCTTACCCAGAATTCTCTGTGTGGTTTAGTGCTATCTCCATATCGTCTTTTTCCCACACAATCTCAAAGTCGCCACTGAATGAGTTGTCGTACACCGCCAGACAGGAGAGCTGGGCTGTGGTTCCTATTAGGACCTGCAAGTCTTCCGGGGCCTGGAATATCTTTGTGGGATCTTGGATAGTTCAAACACACAACTGTATATTTAAAGGGTTATGTTTAGGGCCCAATGTTTTCTGACTACGTGACTGAAGCAGGGAAAACTAGGTAAGACAGTTTTCAGGTCACATAGTTAGAAAAAACACATGGTCCTAGACTAGGGTGTTTAAAAAAATGCTTTATTTTATTGAGTTGTATACCTTTAACATCCAGTAAGGCAGTGATAGCAGACGTCCCTTCAGTATTCTTGGTGTAACATGTGTATTGGCCCATGTCCTCTTTTTCCACATTATAGATCTCCAATGATCCATTCTGGTGAACTGTAAACCTTAGTCCCTCCAAAGATCCTGTGGAGTCCTCCTTGTTCCTGTAAAACATTCAAAGCAATCAATTATAGTCTCCACTTGAGATTTAATTAAATTACAGAAGAATGTTTTTGAGCACATCCCAAGATAAAAAATGTTTCATTCAAGTTTTTGTGTATGTGTAAGATGCTTTCTTTCTGTATATTTCCTCAATAAACAGCGGAGCACCAACCGATAAACAGATTCTGTACACAGGTGTTTCATAACTATCTCTTGACACGTTGATATCTACTGCTCTCTACTGGCCTCTGAGAGGACTGGTTGGAGCTGGACTAGCCTGGTAATTGCCTGGGTGCCAATGATGACATCACATGACAGCAATAGCAGAATGAGCTGGGTAAAGCCCATGCTGATCTGGTACCAGGGTTAGGGAGAGTCTACTCACCAGGTAACAGCAGAGGGTGGAGAACTGAACACCTTGCAGTGCATCACTATAACCTTCCCCTCCACCGCTGAATACTCCAGACCTTCCTCTGTCAGGATCATAGGAGGCAGATCTGTGGGGAGAGACATCCCAGTGAGTGATTCAGGGTTTGGGATATGAATGAGATATGAAGGGATTTAAGTGTGGTCCTCCACTTGAACAGACTACTTCTTCCAGTCTTTGGCTATAAAGAGTTAATACTAAAGTCAATTAAAATTTGAGAGCCAAAATGTTAAGGTGAAAATGTTGTCATCCTTCTTTGTTAATTACCATTTATTTTAAAAGAATGGCTGGACTGTCAATAAAAATAGAAAAAATGAAAACATAGAATAATGAGCGCTAAATTTTAAATAAATGCGTCTTATCATTTCTAGCCAAAACATCCTGTGTCTGTCTCACTCCATGGAAGCTGTGATTTTGCACCCAGAAACAGACCAGTGACAAACTCCAGACATTTCTGAAAAGCCAAAAAGAGCAATAATTTCTTATCGGCTCTTATAAAAGCAGCACATGTTAGTGTTATGGCATTGAATTCTGAATTGACTGGAGAAATGGGTTAGCATATAAATGCCTGGGAGCATGCGGAGTGAATCACAGGGGATGTGGGTGGGTAATCCTTATGGAGGACCGTGGTGCTCAGACAGCCATTCCTTCACCATGGCCCAGGGGCTGCAGGGTAGAGACCGTGCCAGAGCTGTCTCTCAAACCAGACACAACACCACTCACAGACCATCTTCCACTGCCTAACACCAATGTCTGGCAATTACAGAGAAACAGATGCTGCCCGTTCTATTGCCAAGCAACCAGTTGGATTCTTTACTGCACTTTCCTTGCCATACAATTTCATGCTTAATAATGGGTAACTATAAATAGATGGGCGCATCTGGTTAAACAGAGTGATTAAGACTGAGATTTAGCAACTATTTATTTGTAACCAATAAAACATAAAGCCTAAGATGAAAGTAAAGGCTATTTTCAGAGGTGGAGATTAAAACCAGTGAAGCCCCATAAACTTACTCATGATCATGATATTGGCATTGGCTAGCAGGGTTCCATGTCTGTTGGAGGCCTCACATTGGTAGACGGCACTGTCAGTAGAGTTGGCTTTGTGCAAGACAATTTTGTCATCAAACTCTTTTCTGTTAGATGCTGGAACCTCTGCAATAAACAATGAAATCCATTAACTGTGCACCAATAGGAAGTCCTGGTGAAGTCCTCAACAAGATGCATGTCTTGTTGAGGTACACTGAGAACATACCCTCAATAGGCTTTCCATTCACCATCCATTGGATGGTGGGCTGAGGAGTGCCCGTGGCGGAGCAATTGATGAGCACATCTGAGCCAATCATACTAAGCTGGCTCTCAGGCTCAGACACCCACTGAGGAGGCTCTGGAAAGACCAACATCAAAGACAGACATAAAACATCTCAAACCAGGGAGGGAACCAGGCCACAGTTTACACATCTCAAATGCCTCATTTTGTTTTACATGGAAATCACAAAATACTTGATTGTGTTATCTTACCACCCAGAGACAGTTCTGAAATGGTGACTTTTTGATGCCCTCTTGAAAAGCAGTTTGTTCAATGTACCATAGATGGCACTTTTTCTCATGAAAATGTGTTACTATTATGAGGTATCTTCCTACAGTAAAACCTAAATGCAGTTTAAGCTATACAGTATATTTTTCAGATACACACACATACCTTCCACTGATACGTCAAAGTAGTGGACGGCCATTCCGTGGATGTTCGTAGCCTTACACATGTACTTCCCCTTGTCATCTTCATCAACCTGGTCAATGCTCAGGAGTTTCCCATGGTTCTCTATTGTTACTCTGTCAGGCAGCCTGTGGTCTATCTTCAACCACTCAATCATGGGAGTTGGACTGAATGAAAGAAGAGGGGCAATGAAATGTTGTATGAGCAGGTTGTTGTAATTGCTTTACATTCAGTGGCATGTACAGCAGATATCATGTTGAAGCAGTCCTTGGTAAAATACAGAGGTAGGTTTACTTACAAGCCCTCTGCAATGCATTCCAGTAGTAGCTCATCACCTTTCACCAGCTGTGTCTCCGACTTGACACCAGAGGGCATCAGAAGACTTGGTTCTCTCTCCATGATTGAATTGGCTTTGAGAATGGAACAGAAACAATCAGTGTTTTATGCTTAGTTAGTGAAACTGGTAAATACTAAAGTGATTTTTCAAAGAAGGCAATGAATGGGTCGCTTGAACTGCTAACCTACAACGCAGTCTTTGGATCCTCAAATAACATTCTGGTATGGAAAAATGGGTGTTGTAGACAGATATACAGTGAGGGAAAAAAATATTTGATCCCCTGCTGATTTTGTACGTTTGCCCACTGACAAAGAAATGATCTGTCTATAATTTTAATGGTAGGTTTATTTGAACAGTGAGAGACAATAACAAATCCAGAAAAACACCCATTTTAATGAGGGAAATAAGTATTTGACAGCTCTGCAAAACATGACTTAGTACTTGGTGGAAAAACCCTTGTTGGCAATCAGAGGTCAGATGTTTCTTGTAGTTGGCCACCAGGTTTGCACACATCTCAGGAGGGATTTTGTCCCACTCCTCTTTGCAGATCTTCTCCAAGTCATTAAGGTTGAGGCAGACGTTTGGCAACGCGAACCTTCAGCTCCCTCCCGGGATTTTCTATGGGATTAAGGTCTGGAGACCGGATAGCTTCATCTTGAGCCACTCCTTTGTTGCCTTGGCTGTGTGTTTTGGGTCATTGTCATGCTGGAATACCCATTTTCAATGCCCTGGCTGAGGGAAGGAGGTTCTCACCCAAGATTTGACGATACATGGCCCCGTCCATCGTCCCTTTGATGCGGTGAAGTTGTCCTGTCCCCTTAGCAGAAAAACACCCCCAAAGCATGTTTCCACCTCCGTGTTTGACGGTGGGTATGGTGTTCTTAGGGTCATAGGCAGCATTCCTCCTCCTCCAAACACGGCGAGTTGAGTTGATGCCAAAGAGCTCCATTTTGGTCTCATCTGACCACAACACTTTCACCCAGTTGTCCTCTGTATCATTCAGATGTTCATTGGCAAACTTCAGACGGGCATGTATATGTGCTTTCTTGAGCAGGGGGACCTTGTGGGTGCTGCAGGATTTCAGTCCTGCATGGCGTATTGTGTTACCAATTGTTTTCTTGGTGACTATGGTCCCAGCTGCCTTAAGATCATTGACAAGATCCTCCCGTGTAGTTCTGGGCTGATTCCTCACCGTTCTCATGATCATTGCAACTCCACGAGGTGAGATCTTGCATGGAGTCCCAGGCCAAGGGAGATTGACAGTTATTTTGTGTTTCTTCCATTTGCGAATAATCGCACCAACTGTTGTCACCTTCTCACCAAGCTGCTTGGCGATGGTCTTGTAGCCCTTTCCAGCCTTGGGTAGGTCTACAATCTTGTCCCGGACATCCTTGGAGAGCTCTTTGGTCTTGGCCATGGTGGAGAGTTTGGAATCTGATTGATTGATTGCTTCTGTGAACAGGTGTCTTTTATACAGGTAACAAGCTGAGATTAGGAGCACTCCCTTTAAGAGTGTGCTCCTAATCTCAGCTCGTTACCTGTATAATAGACACCTGGGAGCCAGAAATCTTTCTGATTGAGAGGGAATGTAACTTACCATGACCTGGACCGCTACTTGAGTCATTGTTTGAATTTTCTGAAATGAAGGTGGGTAGTAACATATGAAAATGTACAAAGTATCCATAGAACAAAAGTGACACACAATGCTGTGGTTTAAATGAATTAAAACATCAGTGGCATCAAGAGCATGGCAAATACAACTTTGGAGATGCTGTTGGATATTGGGAATGTTCTTAATCATATACATGATCATAATTACAAATGCATTGGATCAGAGCATGAGACCATTATGGTGATCAAAACAAAGCCTTTTCCTAACCATAACAAGCTCCTTGCTGTAGCTGAGATCATAAATAAACTTAATCACAGTCTTTTAGATTGATACCTACTGCTCTTGACTATGACAGACATGGCATTCTTCTGTACGATGGTGCGTATCTTGGGAAAGGCAGCGAAGCAGCAGTAGTCTCTGTGGCTGTCCTTCTCCAGAGCATTAGAGAAGAACAGGTCGCCGTTCAGACCAATGGACACCCTGTCATCCTGCTCTATGTGCTGAAGGCCTGAGAAGGTGAAAACCACATTTGAGTACGTTTTTTTTTTTAGCTATTGTGCATCAATAAAACTGCAGGTGTCAACACAAAGGATTTGACATGACTCAGACAGGCCTCTCTCCAGGGCGTGTCAGGTCTGGGAAGCCATTAGTCACTTACCGATGGTCATCCAATAGATCTGTAAAGGAGGGATTCCTTTAGGAGGGTTACACTCCAGAATGACAGGCTGACCCTCCTCCACCTCAATGGGATCAATCTTCTCCTTAGGAAACTTCGGTACATCTAACCCCCAAAAATAAACAAAAGTTTACAATGATTTGTCAGTCATTTAGTGTAGTTGCCTTTCTCTCCAGCAGGTGGCAGTCCTATGACACTAGTGTTTTGTGTTGGTTGTGTGTGAAGGTACTTGTGTTGAGCCAGTGAATTGGATTTTACAGCATCTTCTTTATATATTAGCTCGCAGGAAAAAAATAGACGTCATTACTACTGTTGTGCTGCATGTCAGCCACCCTGAATGGTTGAAGCATGGACAAATTTAGTCACAGTTCCCCTCTGTCTGGATTTCTTTGAAGATGTATGTACTATGCTTTGGAACTAAATGAAAAATGTATCAAGTGAAATGATGGAGATGCTAGATCAGTCTCCCTTCTGCCACACAGTCCATATGGGTAGATGCAACTGGGTGTGGAATGTTTTGGAGGTTCAATGACTTTCTGCCATGGCCAATACAACAAACAGCTCACAATGGAGCGACACATTGGCTTCCAGGACCTGAATCACTTTGAAATAATTGTAATGGAGCACCACAGAGCTTAGGGATGCTACTCACGGGGCACAACAAACTCAACCTCCTCTGTTATGGCTGTCCCTAGTTTATTCGAGGCATAACAGCGGTAAGTTCCCTGGTACTCTGTGAGGTTCCCAGTGTTGGGGATCACAAACGTCCCTGAGTTTTTCTCCTTGATCAGCCTTGGGTCCTGGTAAGGGTCAAACTCTTCCCCATTTTTCGTCCACCAGAATCTACAAAATCAACAGTTCAATCAGCCACTGATAACATTCAAAATAAACCTTGAAAATGTCAAATGTGTTTCAGCCAAATGTACACAGTGTGTTCAGTGTCCAATGTTGGCACTCACAGTATGTGCAAGACTTCACACCATGAAATCAAACAGCCAAAAACAAGTTGACATGCCAAATCGATGGCCGGTGGTAGGCTGTCTGTTGGGCTGCTAACGAGCTCTCCTGGGTAGTCCCTCTCCCATCTGCTGGGTATGGAATGGTAGAGTAGGATACTCATTACTCACTCTGGCTTGGGGTTCCCTTTGGCTTCACACGTCATGGGGAAGCTCTCATCGAAGGGGAAGGCGATCAGAGAGCTGGGGGACGCCTCTGTGATGGTAGGCAGCTGCTCAACTGGACAACAGACAACAGGGACAACACCTTAATGAAGAAAACTCCATATACCTACTGCAGGTTTATTATAGCATCATCTCTCACTCTAGTATTAGGTGTTAGGGGATGATTAGTTTCCATTATGATGATATTTTATTTTCCAATAGTTCTATTTCACAGTGACATCCTGTTTGAACCTGTTCTGCTTTGTCCATGGTTTCTTGTTTAAGTGATATGTGTTAGAAATATACTACACAACTACAGATGTCATCAACAGTAAAACTAGCATCATGAGGTCAGGCCAGTAGGACCAGTGGTGCAGGTTAAAACTACATGCCACTAAGTGGGTGAGAGTTCAAGACAATCCAATTCTAAGATGTTGATTGTGTGAATAAATGGAGATACAGATTGTTCACGAGATGACCACATGGTACAGCTGCTGTGTTGCTGACCACTGAGCCAAGAGATTAAGTGAGGACAGACAGGCGGTCACTAATGCTGAATGGGACAGGGCACATCAGAGCAAACTTACTGTTTACATGACCTACAACTAGAATATCCATGGCAGCAGGAAGACAACAAACAAAATATAGACAGAAGTTTAAGCATAATCCAGTTTTTTGTTGGTTGTTGACATTTATAAATGAAACACTTCAGCCCACGTTTAAGGAGATTGCAGGAAATGAATCACCTTGCATCAACATAAGTATGGGTTGCTTTTCTGAAATGTTATTTATATGCGGGCCCTTAAGAGATGATTTATGAATAATTTAGATGGAGGAAAACCTGATACTTGTTTCCAAGGAAACCGTAAGATACACAGCCCAAATACAAGAGAATGAAGAAACCTGATTTAACTTGTTATGGCTGGGGGCAGTATTGAGTAGCTTGGATGAATAAGGTGCCCAGAGTAAAATGCCTGCTACTCAGGTCCAGTTGATAATATGTGCACATTATTGGTAGATGTGGATAGAAAACACTCTGAAATTTCTAAAACTGTTTGAATGACGTCTGTGAGTATAACACAACTCATATGGCAGGCATAAACCTGAGAAAAAATCCAAACAGGAAGTGGGAAATCTGAGGTTTGTAGTTTTTCAACTCTTTGCCTATCGAATATACAGTGTCTATGGGGTCAAATTGCACTTCCTAAGGCTTCCACTAGATGTCAACAATCTTTAGAACCTTGTTTGATAAAGGAGGGGGGAATGAGAGCTGAATGAGTCAGTGGTCTGGCAGAGTGGCATGAGCTGACCACGCGTGTTCACGTGGGAGTTAGCTTGAGTTCCATTGCATTTCTGAAGACAAAAGAATTCTCCGTTTGGAACATTATTGAAGATTTATGATAAAAACATCCTAAAAATTGATTCTATACATCGTTTGAAATGTTTCTACGAACTGTAATATAACTTTTTTGACTTTTCTTCTGAACTAAGCGATCGTGCATTGAGCATTTGGATTACTGGGATAAACACGCAAACAAAAGGAGGTATTTGGACATAAATGATGGACTTTATCGAACAAATGAAACAATTATTGTGGAACTGGGATTCCTGGGAGTGCATTCTGATGAAGATCATCAAATGTAAGTGAATATTTATAATGTTATTTCTGACTTCTGTTGACTCCACAACATGGAGGATATCTGTATGGCTTGATTTGTTGTCGCTGTACTCAGATTATTGCATGGTGTGCTTTGTCGGTAAAGCTTTTTTGAAATCTGACACAGCGGTTGCATTAAGGAGAAGTGTATCTATAATTCCATGCATAATAGTTGTATCTTTTATCAATGTTTGTTATGAGTATTTATGTGGCTCTCTGCAAAATCACCGGATGTTGTGGAACTACTAAACATAACGCGCCAATGTAAACTCATATTCTTGTATATAAATATGAACTATATCATACAAAACATACATGTATTGTGTAACATGAAGTCCTATGAGTGTCATCTGATGAAGATTATCAACGTTTAGTGATTAATTATATCTCTGTTTATGCTTTTTGTGACTCCTCTCTTTGCCCGGAAAAATGGCTGTGTTTTTCTGTGACTAGGTGCAGACCTAACATAATAGTTTGGCGTGCTTTCGTCGTAAAGCCTTTTTGAAATCGGACACTGTGGTGGGATTAACAACAAGTGTATCTTTAAAATGGTGTAAAGTACTTCTATGTTTGAGGAATTTTAATTTTGAGATTTCTGTTGTTTTGAATTTGGTGCCCTGCACTTTCACTGGCTGTTGTCATATCAATCCCGTTAGCAGGATTCAAGCCATAAGACGTTTTAAACAAGAAATCAAAACCCAGCCAAGGATGTGTTCCATCCATGAATATAATAGAACTGATTTTGGTACGATACAGAATTACAGAATACTCAATATTTCAAAGAATACATGAGGATGACCATTACAATACATACAGCTTTGACCATTAAATATATTGGAAAACAAAAATCAATATACTGTACTTTACAAAGCTGTATGGTATCCTGCCCAGGCACTTCAATGGAAAGTGAGCGCTTACCCTCCAGTGGTATGTCTATGGCAGTGGTGGGGTGAAAGGCACAGATACTGGCGACCACACCGACCAGGAGAGCCAATCCTGGGCTCCACCTAGACAACCTCATCCTCATCACGCCACAGCAGACAGCAATCTCAGAGTTAATCTTGGGGGAAGTGACACACGCTGCTCTCTTCCAGTTCTCAATTCATCTCTATGGCATGCAGAAGACGTCGGACCTGCAAGTGCAACACAGACAACAGAGTGAGAGCAGCCCATGAATCCAGATCCACCCACACGTCAGGCAGACAGACAGTCAGGCTATCCCACACAAGGCAGAGAGAGAACCCCCGGTGACCGAGAGAGATGCTCAGCCAGGCACAACACAAGTTTCCAGCACAGCAGTCACTCACATCAGCAGGGACCACATTCTGGGCTCCATGCTTAAAGCGGCAATCAGCCGTTTCGGTAAAAAGCTGAGGGATGGGGCTGGGGAAATGTAACCACTCTTATTAAATGAGTAACCAGAGCTATAGTTGCAATAACTGACCATCCAAGATATAAAAATTATAGTTTGAACCATGTTTTGAGGTTATCTAGTGCTTGTTTACATTTACTTTGTTTACAAACATTGGAGTAAAACAAGCTTATATTTTGTGTTCTCATGGAGTGTGACCGTTGCATTTAGCTCATGAGGCATTTCTAAGTTATATTCTTCAAGAATCAATAGGCTCATACAATTAATTTAAAAGTGAAAGAATTGATCTAGGAACTGCTGATTACCCCTTTAAAATGCTACTGTGACAAAAATCTAATTATTGCATCTCTACATCACTCTGTTCCCTGGAGACACACATTGTTTTCTTGTTTATTGTCTGTTGGAGTGTGTTGGCTAGGCAGCCAGAGCGACTCGTTTTTCATGCACCATAGAACAAGAGTTTAAATACAGAAATACATGAGGCAGTGGTTATATTAATACATGCTCCACATTTCAAAGTGAAAATTAGGAATTCATTCCACAACGGAGTGAATGATTTACATCATTAAGATACAACCCTGCTGCAGCATTTGTCATCAGGCTGTTCCTGTTCTGTGTCTGTGGGCTCCTCTCTGAATATTCAAAGAGAACACAACACAGCCATGATGATCACATATGGTTCTCAGACTTAGCAATAATCTTCTTCCAAAGAATAGCAATAGTATGTATATATACCTTTTTTACCCCTTTTCGTGGTATCCAATTGGTAGTTACAGTCTTGTCTCATTGCTGCAACTCCCGTACGGAGTGGGGAGAGGTTAATGTCAAGAGCCATGCGTCCTCCAAAACACAACCAAGTCACCTGCCCACTTAACCCGGAAGTATCAATGTGTCAGAGGAAAGACTGTACACCTGGCACCCAGCCCACCAGAAGCATCACTAGTGCACAATGACATCCCTGCCAGCAAAACCCTCCCCTAAAGCAATTGTACGCCGCCCCATGGGTCTCCGGGTCACAGCTGGCTACAACAGAGCCTGGACTTGAACCCAGAGTCTTTAGTGGCACAGCTTGCAATGCAGTGCCTTAGTCCACTGTGCCAGTCGGGAGGACACTAGCAATAGTATTTTTAATCTGTTTTATATCTGTTAACCAGTGGGCCTCAGGGTCAGAGGGCACGGGTCATTCTCCTCTTAACAGGCCAGTGGCTTGAATCCTAATGAGCTGTGTACAGTATGACAAGAGCACAGAATTGTGGGGATAGAGCTCTGTTCAGGAATGTTCACCTCGACTGCATTGTTGCCCACCAGCCTCTGTTCTATAATAGAATCTCTAGGGTATCTGGTCATTAGCCTGCCTCAAGTTGGCTGTGACCTACTGTAGGTCACTGGGTCATTCTAGTCAGGAATCTAGTTGGTTGAACGCAGGGTAGCAGATAGACCAGGCCACGTTGAATAATGTCACACTAGTAATACGAAAATTAGTGACAAAAAAATGTGCCTAATTATAATGCTCATGGGAATCCTCACAAATGTCCACTGACAAAAATTGAAATAGCTGAACACTTCTCATCACAAGCATACAAATCCAGTAATTACAGTGTTTGTCTCTTCTCATGTAGATGTAGAGCTTCCAATGTAGAGCTTCCAATTAATGGCAAAAAATGGATTTGTCTGGGAATTTGTGTGTGTTAAGCTCTTTATTTCAGCAGGATGGAGCGAAACCGAGAGATAGCCACGCTCCCACACGCCCAGTAGTTTTAACAAACAGCTAATGTTTTACTGGTGTGTTTTCAATCATACTGTCCAAAAACACTGCTCCTCTTTTTTGTATCTTCTCTCTCAGTTACCAAATTCAATAGGGAACACAGAGGTCAAATGGCAGTTCACGAGAAGTAATTGAATAATTGACCAAGGAGTGAAAGAGTCGATTTAATTCATTTCTTTAGGAGGCTCTGTTTTAAAATAGACACGAACCCTGAACTCTCTCCCCATGCTTCATGCTAATGGTATTAACTCTGTCTGGGGCCTTTGTGAGTCCATCCTGGCTAATCTGACCTAGTGGGTGACCTCCCTGATGTCACCGGCAGAGCCACAGACAACATAGTGTGCAATACACAACCCCTCTTAATCACAATACTACTGTAGGACATTGACTTTTCCTCCAACCTCAGACTCACATGGCTTTGTTATGATCCATGAGTCCGGACTGGAGAAATGCCCCAGGCTTAATAATGTTGCTCCCATTTCACTCTTTTCCCACACATTGTGATTTATGTTGCAAATTACAGATTAAAATCAAAAGATAGGACGCCGTGCTCTGCTAATTAGCAGTGCTTTGTTGGGAGGATTGGTGAGTTTAAGAGGGAGGTTTTTACAATCCCTCCAAGACAATGTGTTTCTCTTTGGGCCTTTATCAACCAACCTAACACCACTTAGATGGATTATGTTCTGTTCAAACTGTGCTTGATCACCTGCCATCTGATTTAATTAATTTTCCCACTCGTTGAGCATTTAGCCAGATCCAACTTGGCCATCTGGTTGAGGGAGGTTAATAAATCATATAGGGGCTAAACTTGTGGGAGACTGGGATGTCTATCTCTAACCCGGCATACAGTATAGGCTACAGGGGCTATATGAATCAGTTGAGTGGGGCCGGGGCGAGCCTGCTCTAGACCGCAGGCTGTTCTTAATCCTCTCCTTCAGCAGCAATAGCATGAGCCTGAGGCTGATGAAGCTGGCTAAGTTAAAAGCTGCTCACCATGAGAAGGCCAATATGAACTCTGACCTCCGTTAGCCGAGGCTCAGAGGGAACAGAAGCTGTCCTGGGGTTGAAGCAGAGGGACAGGGGACACGGGCCGAATCTGGGCCATGTGAAGTCTGGAGCCATGCTTTAAACTCAGCTAAGATTGACATACTGTAGTGTGCTGCTCTGCTCTCGCTCTCTCTCATTTACAGTGGGCTACCTGCCAAGATGTGCAAAAAACATTTCTCATTCAGAATGAGCCCCATGCACAAGACTGATAACAGAGGAAATGTAAGAGACAGGCAGAGAGGGAAGTCACGTCTGCTCCATGCTCACTCTACCTGCTGGTTCATTTGATTGAGAAGCCCCATCCTCATCATTCAGGCTCCAGGCTGAATCAGACACCCACGTCTCTCTTCATAAGGAGATGTTAACGGCACAGTGTTCTGGTTGGCATGCTTTCTATTCCTTCAGTCTCCTAGCTCAGCCATCTGGTCTGGCATGGAATCCTAACATTGACCTATGTACCAAAGTCAAGGGTCTGTTGATTAACTGTAGGATTCACTATTTCCTCACCTACAACATAATAAAACATAATAAAACACTTTCCACAACACTTCAACACTTTCTGATTGACATTCAAATTTGCTAAATGAAAATGGTGAAGCACTGTTGAAGGAGTCAGAAGTGTCCTTAACGGTTGCCATTGAAAGATGCTATGCTGTTCAACCTTTTGCCGTTATGTTGTCGGCAGTCTGCCTCTTTTACATGCAAAGCTCTGCTGTACGACAGATAGGAGAGTGTCTACAGGCTCTGCAGTATGAGGCCCTCTCAAGATATAGACAAAGCAGTCAAATTGGCTAAATGAAACTGGTGAAGCGCTGCTCAAGGACTGTTAAGTGTCCTTATCGGTTGCCATTGAAAGATGCTATGCTGTTCAACCTTTTGCCGTTATGTTGTCTGCAGTCTGTCTCTTTTATATGCATTCTGCTCTGCAGTATGACAGACAGACAGGCAGAAGTATCTGTGTCTCCACAGGCCTTCTATAGTTTGATGTGCTGCAAGCCTGTAATGGGATTAAGCAGATCCTCTTCGTGTCAAGCTGGATTAAAATATTCTCCTCACTAAAGAGCTGCGACACTGGGAAGACGCGCCACGCTCCCTACACACTCCTGGTAATGCTTCAGCACTGAATCCCAGTTAATCACTGAAGTACAATTAAAGCATTGGGAGAATTTGTTATAATTAAACAGCAATTAGCCTGTTGCCGGTAATTAGGCATTTTTAGTTTGGTTTCATTTCTGTTTTTGTCAAGTCAATTGCTCATTTATACAACTGATTTGAGACTGATTCTAGACAACAACAACAAACATACTGTAAGGGTGTAGCTCTGTACTGACTAATAGAGTAAGTAATGCCCTGCAAAGACACACCCACATCTTGTTTCTTTTAAAACTATTTTTAATAATGAACTGCTAAAGGGGAAGTAGATCCCTGGAATTTCGTTAAAAGTAGTTTTATTTGGATGCATTCCGTTAACTTAATATAATATAATAATAGTTCCTGTTTATTTGCAATGGGTTACATTCTGACCTCTGGCGAGACAAGATTCTTCTACATGCTTATGAGTGGGAGGAGTTCATTCATTATTAAAACTTCAGCAGAAGCAGCAGGAGCAAAACACAAACAAGGCCCTTAATGAGATTAGGAAGTCAGCACAATATTAAATAATAACCTTGTCTAATTGAGATGTGGCTCAATTTCATTCTGCTTTCGCATGCATGCAAGAGAGTGAACAGTTCAATTACCACACCATTAAAACTGCAGGAGTCTGCGCATAGAGCAGGTGGATGAGGCTGGGGCTGGGTCGGAGGGAGAGCGGAGGGCGGTAAGAGAAAAATGACAAGAGGGACTGGGACGTAAAGGAATGAGGGAATCAGGCTATAGGGATCTAGATGGATGTGGATTTGAAGTAAATTCTGAGATGAACTGCAGGGTCGCTGACCTCTGTCTCAAATGGAGATATGGCAAATGAACTTACTGGCCCTCTTGAACTTTTGTGACCAGGGACAGAGGGGGACACATTCCCTGGTGACACCATATGACGAAAAGGTCACAGTCATTGCTTTGAAAACAAGCATTAACCATTCTGGAATAAAATATTGTTCTACCGCATCTAATCTGTGTCTATAGTATTTCCTTTGTCAAAATATGGGCTATTTGATGATGTTAAATATTTAGAAAAGGATATCCAAATCACCAGCTTTTATGTGATATAATTTCAAGGTTCCAGTTTATCATATATATACTGTATATACAGAGCATTCAAAAAGTGTTCTGACCCCTTCACTTTTTCACATCTTTTACATTACAGCCTTATTCTAAAATGTATTAAATGTTTTTTTCCCTCATCAATCTACACACAATACCCCATAATGACAAAGCAAAAACAGGTTTTAATACACTTTTGCAAAATTATTAAAACTTAAAAATTGAAATATCACATTTACATAATTATTCAGACCCTTTACGCAGTACTTTGTTGAAGCAGTACTTTGTTCTTTGTTGAAGAGCGTGCCTGCACAGCTATTTTCAGGTCTCTCTAGAGATGTTAGATTGGGTTCAAGTCCGGGCTCTGGCCGGGCCACTCAAGGACATTGAGAGACTTATCCCGAAGCCACTCCTGCACTGTCTTGGCTGTGTGCTTAGGGTCGTTGTCCTGTAGGAAGGTGAGCCTTCGCCCCAGTCTGAGGTCCTGAGCACTCTGTAACAGCTTTTCATCAAGGACCTCTCTGTACTTGCTCCATTCATCTTTACCTCGATACAGACTAGTCTCCCAGTCCCTGCCGCTGAAAAACATTCCCACAGCATGATGCTGCCACCACCATGCTTCACCGTAGGGATGGTATTGGTCAGGTGATGAGCGGTACCTGGTTTCCTCCAGAAGTGACGCTTGGCAATCAGGCCAAAGAGTTCAATCTTGGTTTCATCAGAACAGGGCATCATGTTTCTCATGGTCTGAGAGTCCTTTAGGTGCTTTTTGTCAAACTCCAAGCGGGTTGTCATGTGTCCTTTTACTCAGGAGTGGCCTCCATCTGGCCACTCTACCATAAAAGCCTGATTGGTGCAGAGATGGTTGTAATTCTGGAAGGTTTCTCCCATCTCCACAGAGGAACTCTGGAGCTCTGCAGACATGTTTTGGTACCATTTCCCAAATCTGTGCCTCGACACAATCCTGTCTCGGAGCTCGGTTTTTTGCTCTGACATGTACTGTCAACTGTGGGACCTTATATAGACAGGTGAAGGTTTTTCCTAATTATGTCCAATCAATTGAATTTACCACAGGTGGACTCCAATCAAGTTGTAGAAACATCTCAATAATGATCATTGGAAACAGAATGCACCTGAACTCAATTTTGAGTCTCACAGCAAAGGGTCTGAATACTTGCATTTGCAAAAATGTCTACAACCCTGTTTTTCGCTTTGTCATTATGGGGTATTGTGTGTAGATTCATGAGGGAAAAAATACATGTTATCCAATTTAGAATAAAGCTATAACATAACAAAAATGTGAAAAGTGAAGGGGTTTGAATACTTTCTGAATGCATTGAATATACAGTGAACAAAAATATAAACGCAACATGTAAAGAATTTGTTCCATGTTTCATGATCTGAAAAATAATAGATTCCAGTAATGTTCCCTTACGCACAACAATATTATTTCTCTCAAATGTGTGCATACATTTCTTTACATCCCTTTTAGTGAGTATTTGTCCTTTGCCAAGATACAACTGACAGGTGTGGCATATAACGAAGATGATCATTACACAGCATGATCTTTACACAGGTGCACCTTGTGCTGGAGACAATAAAAGGCCAATTTAAAATGTGCCATTTTGTCACACAGCACAATGCCACAGATGTCTCAAGTATTGATAGAGCATGGAATTGGCATGCTGACTGCAGGAATTTCCTCCATAGCGGTTGCCAGAGAATTTCATGTTAATTTCTCTACCATATTGTAAGCAACCTCCAATGTAATTTCTTTTTTTTTAAATATGGCAGTATGTCCAACATGGCAGTACGGCAGTATGTCACAACCGCAGACCACGTGTAACCACTCCAGCCCAGGACCTCCTTATCCGGCTTTGTGTGTATTGTTGATTTGTGTGTATTGTTGTGTATTGTTAGATATTACTGCACTTTTGGAGCTAGGACAAGCTACACAAGCATTTGTAACGGTTTTCTTCCGTTGAAGGAGAGGAGGACCGAAATGCAGCATTGTTAGTGTTCAACATGTTTAATAAGGACAATAAACGTGAACACTACAAAAATACAAAACAACAAATGTGAAAAAACGAAACAGTCCTATCTGGTGCATAGACACAAAGACAGAAGACAACCACCCACAAAACCCAACACAAAACAGGCTACCTAAATATGGTTCACAATCAGAGACAACGACAAACACCTGCCTCAGATTGAGAACCATATCAGGCCAAACAACAAACCCAACATAGAAACACAAAACATAGAATGCCCACTCAGCTCACGTCCTGACCAACACTAAAACAAAGAAAACACAAAAGAACTATGGTCAGAACGTGACAGTACCCCCCAACCCCGCGGTGGCGGCTCTGGCGCAGACGTGGACCCCACTCCACCATAGTCTTTGTCCGCTTTAGTGTCCTCCTAGGAACGGCGACCCTCGCCACCGACCTTGGACTGGCAACCCTACTAAAGGGCCCCACTGGACTAAACAAACTCCTCCGGACTGAGGGGCAGCTCCGGACTGAAGGGTAGCTCAGGACTGAGGGGCAGCTCAGGACTGAGGGGTAGCTCAGGACTGAGGGGTAGCTCAGGACTGAGAGGTAGCTCAGGACTGAGAGGTATCTCAGGACTGAGAGGTAGCTCAGGACTGAGAGGTAGCTCAGGACTGAGAGATAGCTCAGGCTGGTTGACGGCTCTGGCAGTTTCTGGCTGACTGACGGCTCTGGCAGCTCCTGGCTGACTGACGGCTCTGGCAGATCCTGGCTGAATGGCGGCTCTGGCAGATCCTGGCTGAATGGCGGCTCTGGCAGATCCTGGCTGACTGGCTTCTCTGGCAGAACCTGGCTGACTGGCGGCTCTGGCGGATACTGGCTGACTGGCGGCTCTGGAGGATCCTGGCTGACTGGCGGCTCTGGAGGATCCTGGCTGACTGGCGGCTCTGGTGGATCCTGGCTGACTGGCGGCTCTTGGCTGACTGGCGGCTCCTGGCTGACTGGCGGCTCTGGCGGCTCCTTGCAGACTGGCGGCTCTAGCGGCTCTGGACAGGCGGGAGACTCTAGCAGCTCTGGACATGCAGGAGACTCTAGCAGCTCTGGACAGGTGGTAGACTCTAGCAGCTCTGGACAGGCGGGAGACTCTAGCAGCTCTGGACAGGCGGGAGACTCTAGCAGCTCTGGACAGGCGGGAGACTCTAGCAGCTCTGGACAGGCGGGAGACTCTAGCAGCTCTGGACAGGCGGGAGACTCTAGCAGCTCTGGACAGGCGGGAGACTCTAGCAGCTCTGGACAGGTGGGAGACTCTAGCAGCTCTGGACAGGCGGGAGACTCTAGCAGCTCTGGACAGACGGGAGACTCTAGCAGCTCTGGACAGGCGGAAGAATCTAGCAGCTCTGGACAGGCGGGAGACTCTAACAGCTCTGGACAGATGAGAGACTCTAGCAGCTCTGGACAGGCGAGGCGCACTGTAGGCCTGGTGCGTGGTGCCGGCACTGTTGGTACTGGGCCGAGGACACGCACCTCAGGGCGAGTGCGGGGAGGAGGAACAGGGAGTACTGGGCTCTGGAGGCGCACAGTAGGCCTGATGCGTGGTGCCGGACTGGGAACACGCACCTTTGGGCGAGTGCGGGGAGCAGGAACAGAACACTACGGGTTGTGAAGGTACTCTGTAGACCTGGTGTGTATAGCCGGCATCAATTGTTCCGGAGCTTTAATACCTGTTTCAGGATGAGTACTAGGAACTGACACATGTGGCATCAGACAGCTAACACGCTCCTCAGGGTGAATGCCGTACATACTACGCCAAACCAACAGCTCTCTCTCTTCACTCTCCTCCAATTTTATCAACAACTCCTCGATTGTCTCATAATCTCCCCTCCATTCACTCTCCTCCAATTTGTCCAATAACTCCTCCACATTCTCAGACGCACACCTCAACTTCGCCGACTGCTCTGGTTCCATCCTTGGCTCCTCACGGTAAACAGGGGGAGTTGGCTCAGGTCTGACTCCTGACTCTGCCACACTCTCCCTGTGCCACCCCCCAATAAATGTTTGGGGCTGCCTCTCGGGCTTCCAGCCGCTCTGCCGTGCTAGCTCCTCATAATGCCGCTTCTTTCGCTGCCTCCAGCTCTGCTTTGGGGCGGCGATATTCCCCTGGCTCTGCCCAGGGACCTTTTCCCTCTAGGATTTACTCCCACATCCAGGAGTCTTGTGTCCTCGGCTGCTGTTGCTGCTGCCCGTTACCACGCCGCTTGGTCCTTGGTTGGTGGGTGATTGTGTCACGACAGACTTCCTCCTCTTCCTCTGAAGAGGAGGTGTAGCAAGGATCGGACCAATATGCAGCTTGGTAGGTGTCCATGTTATTTAATAAGAAAACTCAAAATGAACACAAATACAAAATAACAAAGTGAACTGGCAACGAAACAGTCCCGTGTGGCACAAACACAGACACAGGAGACAATCACCCACAAAACCCAACACAAAACAGGCTACCTAAATATGGTTCCCAATCAGAGACAATGACTAACACCTGCCTCTGATTGAGAACCATATCAGGCCAAACATAGAAATAGACAAACTAGTCATACAACATAGAATGCCCACTCAGATCACGTCCTGACCAACACTAAAACGAAGAAAACATAAAAGAACTATGGTCAGAAAATGACAGCATTTCACTACTGTTACGTCCAGTGTTAGAATGAGACCAAGGTGCAGCGTGGTAAGCGTACATCTTTCTTTATTTTGATGAACACCAAAAGAAAAGGAAAAAAAGACAAACAAACGTAACGTTCTGCAGGTTACACAGTAACTGTACAAAAACAAGATCCCACAACTGAAGGTGGGAAAAAGGGCTGCCTAAGTATGATCCCCATTCAGAGACAATGAATGAATGCCTCTGATTGGAACCATACTAGGCCAACAAAGAAATAGAAACATAGATTTGCCCACCCAAGTCTCACCCTGACCTAACCAAATAGAGAATAAAAAAGGCTCTAAGGTCAGGGCGTGACAGCTACACCAGCAATAACGTCTGCTAAACACGTATATGCGACCAATAACATTTGATTCAATATTTGACTTGATTTGTTTCTGCATCTTCCTTCCTGTCTATTTAATCTTTGCTGAGTGATTAGTGTTTTTCATAAGTAAAGGTGAGGTGAAGGTTTTCCTCTTCCTCCGATGAGCTGTTCATTTGTGCAGCTCTGCTCTGCTCTGCTAGCTGCTGAATGCTCTATTTGTCTCAGTGAAATATGGAGGCCAGCTGAGCATATTAAGAAATAGCAGGGACATAAACTAATACTGCTGCAATCTCTTCCATCCACCTCACCAGTAGTCTTCATTTCAAGATAAGGTGAGATTCAGTGTTTTTTGTTTAAAGACACACATCACTGTAATTGGAAGCGAATGTGGCTGGGAAATGTGCAGCAGGACATATCACACAACAGCTTACTATAGCTGGTATATAACTGAAAAGTGTAAATCTTGAGAGCTCAAAGGCTGGGAGAAATTCCTGACAGAATATCTCAACTTGTCACGTTTCAAGTACTAGTGCCGCAAAAGGTATATCGCTCCTGTCCGTCTGTCTGTCTGCAGAATGGTGAGCCAAGAGCTTTCATTTTCTCTCTCTCAGCTCTTGTCTCTTTGAAGTCCTGAGTCACAGAGGAGCGCCCCAAGCCCAGGACAATCATCATATTAGTCTATGATCCTCACTGAGTAGCCAGGAGAGGTTTGTTATGGATTCACAGCCTGAACTGTGGGGACAGGGATATTATTTTGTGTGAACAAAAAAAGTGAGGTCCTCCCCACCTCCATTCACTCCATTTGACAGATGTTGTCAATTTCCCAGGTTGAAACTGTTGATGAAACTGTGCCACAGCCAGACATGATGGATGGGACTTATATCCCAAATCCCCTCCTCCATCAAACCCCAAAGCAATTTACTCACATCCAACACAAGTATATTCTAATGCCCCAACTCAGATACAGTACAGTCATATATTGAATTGCGACAGAGAAATATAAAAAAAACACCAGGCAGGTTGTTACCCTTTTTCCTATCCCCTGAGGTCCCTTTTCTACACATTGAAATTCCTTGCTCCGATCTGTGATTTACAGGGAACATGCTGTCTGCAATCCATTTTGTACTTCCTGTGCTCTACAGCAGGGCATCTGGACAGCGTTCGCAGGGTGAGCTGTTTGACACAGCTGTCGGAAATATGGTCCAGTCCTGTGGGACTGTGTGTGTGTGTGTGTATGTGTGTGTGTGTGTGTGTGTGTGTGTGTGTGTGTGTGTGTGTGTGTGTGTGTGTGTGTGTGTGTGTGTGTGTGTGTGTGTGTGTTTGCGTGTGTGCGTGCGTGTGTGTGTGTTTGTGGTGTATGGTGTTGCGGAGGGATGGGGTGAGCTCAGTATCAGAGATGAAAATACTTATACAATGCTACAGTTTCCTCCACTATTTGGAGAGATATTAGGGGCAGTATATCCTATTTTAAGTCCTTTCAAACATTGTATAATGTATAATGTTTGAACATTATGTTACAATGTTACCTCTAAGTGTGTAAACGTCACCCAGCCTTATGCACTGACGTATACAGTTCACTGACGTATACAGTTCCTAGGCCGTCATTGAAATAAGAATTTGTTCTTAACTGACTTGCCTGGTTAAATAAAGGTACAATGTAGCTAGGGGGAAAGTGAGTATGACAAACAGCGAGTAGCAGCAGTGTAAAATCACACAGCCTGGTATATAGGTTCTGGATGGCAGGATGCTTTGGGCTGTACGCACACCCTCTGTAGCGCCTTACGGTCAGAAACCGAGCTGTTGCTATACCAGGCGGTAATACAACCGGTCAGGATGCTCTCAATGGTACAGCTGTAGAACTTTGAGGATCTGGGGACCCATGCCAAATTGTTTCAGTCTCCTGAGGGGGAAAAGGGGTTGTCGTGCCCTCTTTACAACTGTCTTGGTGTGTTTGGACCATTATAGTTTGTTGGTGATCTGGACACCAAGGAACTCGTAACTCTCAACCCGCTCCACTTCAGCTCCGTCGATGTAAATGGAGGCCTGTTCAGCCCTCCTTTTCCTGTAGTCCATCGCATATAATCGGTTTGTGGCGCTATATAGACAGCTATGAATAATATAGATGAGAACTCTCTTGGTAGATAGTGTGGTCTACAGCTTATCATGAGGTACTCTGCCTCAGGCGAGCAATACCTTGAGACTTCTTTAACATTAGCCATCACGCACCAGCAGTTATTGACAAATAGACACACAGCCCCGCCCCTCGTCTTACCAGATGTAGCTACTCTGAGTAATCACTGTTCTGATGTCCAGAAGCTCTTTTCGGTCAAAACCTGGTTCAGTCTTCTTTTCACCAGACACTGGGAGATGAATTCACCATACTTATTGTATGGCAACAAGATATACAGTGCATTCAGAAAGTAGTCACACCCTTTTACTTTTTGTCTTGAATACAAAGTGGTATATTTAGGGCAAATTCAATACAACACACTCTCCATGTGTTCAAGCATAGTGTTGGCTGCATCATGTCATGGGTATGCTTGTTATCATTAAGAACTGGATAAAAAATCCTAGAGGAAAACCTGGATCAGTCTACTTTCCACCAGACACTGGGAGATTAATTCACCTTTCAGCAGGACAATAACATAAAACACAATGTCAAATCTACACAGGAGTTGCTTACCAGAAAAGACAGTGAATGTTCCTGAGTGGCCGAGTAACAGTTTTTATTTATATCTGCCTGGAAATTTATGGCAAGACCTTAAAATGGTTGTCTACAAATGATCAACAACCAATTTGACAGAGCTTTTAGAATTTACAAATGTTTCACAATCCATGTGTGAAACGGTCTTAGAAACTTACCAAGAAAGACTCACAGCTGTAACCGCTGCCAAAGGTGCTTCTACAAAGTATTGACTCAGGGGTGTGAATACTTATGTAAATTGGATATTTCTGTTTTTAATTTTCATAAAATTTGCTAAAATGTCTAAAAACATGTTTTGACTTCAACATTATGGTGTATTATGTGTATTTATTTAATCCATGTTGAAGTTAGGCGGTAACACAACAAGATGTGGAATAAGTGAAGGAGTATGAATACTTTCTGAAGGCACTGTAACCACATGAACACAGGCAATGTTCCTACTCTCCTCTCTGTGAGGGGGTGACCCTATTTAATACGCCTCACCACACATGCAAAGACCAAAACATCCAACAGCCAGCGTCTGTGTCGCATACACAGAAACATCCCAAGACAAGACAGAACTTGCAAGACTTAACTTCATTCTCCACCCTGGTCCCTCGCGAGATACATTATGAACAACCATTCCCTCTACAGGCAATCAATCCAATCCAAAGGGAAAATCAGAGCATAGAACAGTGAAGGGGTCTATCAAAATCCCAGGGACTGATCTGGATGTGTCCACTCGCACTGGATCATGTTACACAAGCTGGGGACGGAGTGAGAGAGGTGCTGTTGGAGACAAATATGTTGCCAAAGCCTCTAGCTTGGCAAAGAAGCTCATTAAGCCACTGACAATCATTCTCACAAAGCTCAATCTAAAGGCTATTCACTGGCTGTGTACAAAAGAGAGACGAGGAAAAGTGGAGGAATGCAAGTTCCATCTCATCCCCTCCCTGTCCTGCCCAGCAATATGTTTGCTGCACCTGAAGCTTTGTTTAAAGTGCTGTTTAATAGTGTTAAGCACACACGTGTTACAGAATACACACAAGAGCACAGATGGGAGCAGGATGGTAGAAATCAGCCTTTGAGTGTTGTCTGTTGAGTGAATGCTCCTACATTGTTATTTACAGTTCTCAGGGAGCAATCCTCTTTGCAGACAGGGACAATATCCTTATTTCCAATCATGTTTGTGGAGATTGTCTCTCAGCATTACAGAAGACGAGGCTACAGTATCCCTACAGGACATCTGTGACCAGGTCTGCTCTTGACCTCACCCACCCAGCCAAAGGAAGCATAATAATTTGGCTGGAGATGATATTTTGTTTGTTTGACCAGAAGAACCATTGAGCATGTAATGAAAACTGGGATTTTCTGAGCGACTGGTTTAGAGACGTTCATTGACACAGATTGGTGAGCACAGACAAGATTCCAAGAGTCCACAGATGGGGAGAGTAGAGCATGTGTGACCTGTGGGGAGGAAGCAGAGAGCAGAGCAGAGAGAGTGTGCTGAGACTGTCGATAAAATACCTCCACAGCCCGACAAAAGCACTGTCTCGCTCTCACGACACCGGGGGGAAGGGAAGGGAGCTGCACAGGCTGGATGATGTATAGTGTGGACCCAGGTCTGAGACTTGGGCTTTAACAAGGAGAAAGGGAGAAAATGGAAAGGGGGGGCGGAGGGTCATGCTTGAATTATGCTGATGCAGGTCGTAAATCCGCAGCAAAAAACCTACCAAAGGCATGACTGTTTGTGCAGGCCCACTGCAGGGCTCTTATCACTTGTGCTTCACATGTGCTGACAGTTGTAAAATGGTGGAAATTAAATTGTATACCTTTAATGTTTCAAATGGACATGTTAGATAATTGAACACTTTGCTAGTGGATAGATGCACATTAAGTACATTAAGGCTTATATGCTGTATATGGAGACTATATTATTTTCATTAGAAATTGTATTATGATTGATTCATATAAGTGCATTCCATTCTGAGGTAGTATAAAGTTCATCCTCTGTGACTTCAACTAGTTATATTAAAGGGTTAGTTCACCATAATTACGTATAATTTTACAGAAACAAAAAGATCCCACCTTTGCTGTTTCCATCAGGCCTGTCGTGACATTTTTTTCACAAACATGTACTTTGCTCACATAAAAAGGTTGGATGGAAACCTGGTTTGAGACACAATTTTCCACCACCATCAACAAAAGTCCAAATTATGGAATTTCTCATGGAAGAATGGTGTCGCATCCCTCCAATAGAGTTCCAGACACTTATAGAATCTATGCCAAGGCGCATTGAAGTTGTTCTAGGTTGTTGTGGGCCAACGCCCTAAGACACTTCATGTTGGCATTTTCTTTACTTTGGCAGTTACCTGTATCAATGCACAATTTTCGGTGTTATTTTATGATTTCCATGGGTGTGACCTTAAAAAGTCATAATTTAGAGCTGAAGCAATGGCTGGGATGTGTTCTGGACAGTCGAAGGAGGACATTGGCCTTTTCATAATGTGAGGAGCAGATTGCCAGCGCCAGACACTGAGAACACTCACATGCCTCTCCTCTGCAGAAACAGAGACAGATCCAGAGCCAGAGCCAGCGGTAAGCCAGGTCCTCCAAGACCCTCAGACCTCTCTTTGAGCAGCAGCAGGATGAAGCCATGATTATAGCCACACAAACAGAGGGAAGCCTTATGAACTTTAAACAAATGCTTAATGCTTGGAGCTGGACAGCTCTGAAGGCGAGGACGACGGGAGGGAAGGTACCAGGGTAAGCTGCCAGTTCCCAAAAGCTTAGTGTTCACACACTCAGGCCAGACAAACCTGACATTGTCCTGAGCACTGCCCCGGGGACTGCCTCTTCCCCTCTTCCCCCTCTGTTCTCAACCGCTCAAACCCATTCACACCTCTGCCCCCACAGATTACATGAATGGGACATGATTTATAGTGGCACAAAAGCAAACATTTATTCCACTTAAAGCCATTAGTTAAAATGCCATGGAGACGTCTGTGGGAGACACAGTATATGGAGATCGACCGGAGCTTGGATGCTGTAATAAGCTTTTTTTGTGTAATCTAACATATTTAAAGACAAGCTCCGGAAATTTGGTGACTAGTAAAGATTTGTTAAACCTCCTGCTTTGGGCTGGATGTGTCAATGTGTAGTTCATACATGCATAATCTATGAGCAGAATTACTGTCTTACCTCAATTAGCCACAAAATCCATAGTTTGAAAGCGACTGTTTTCTGGAAGCTGTGCGGAGTTATTTTCCAAAAATATTCCCCCACATGGGCCAACACCCTAGCAATTCTAGTTTCAACCAATGAGTTTCAGCCCCTCGCCATTTGAGTGACAGTTAGCAAGATGCACACACAGCAGAGAGAGAGAGCAATAATGTGGTGCATACTGTAAATCTGCACATACAGTACAAGTCAAAAGTTTGGACACACCTACTAATTCAAGGGGTTTTCTGCAGAATAATAGTGAATACATTGAAACTATGAAATAACACATATGGAATCACGTAGTAACCAAAGAAGTGTTAAACAAATCAAAATATATTTTCTTTTGGAGATTCTTCAAAGTAGCAAACCTTTGCCTTGATGACAGCTTTGCACATTCTTGGCCTTCTCTCAACCAGCTTCATGATATAGTCACCTGGAATGTATTTCAGTTAACAGGTGTGCCTTGTTAAAAGTTAATTTGTGGAATTTCTTTCCTTCTTAATGTTTGAGCCAATCAGTTGTGTTGTGACAAAGTAGGGGTGGTATACAGAAGATAGCCCTATTTGGTAAAAGACCAAGACCAAATTATGGAAAGAACAGCTCAAATAAACAAAGAGAAACGACAGTCCAGCATTACTTTAAGACATGAAGGTCAGTCGATGCGGAAAATATCTTAAAGTGCAGTCGCAAAAACCATGAAGAGCTATGATGAAACTGGCTCTCATGAGGACTGCCACAGGAAAGGAAGACCCAGAGTTATCTAATGGACATTAGACCGGTGGAAATCTGTCCTTTGGTCTGATGAGTCCAAATTTTAGACTTTTGGTTCCAACCGCTGTGTTTTTTTGAGACAGGGTGATAGTATGCTGCATCAGATGACTTGGCATCCACAATCACCAGATGGAGCGCAGAGTAAAGGAAAAGCAGCCAACAAGTGCTCATTATATGTAAGAACTGCTTCAAGACTGTTGGAAAAGCATTCCAGGTGAAGCTGGTTGAGAGAATGCCAAGAGTGTGCAAAGCTGTTATCAAGGCTAAGGGTGGCTACTTTGAAGAATCTTAAGTATAAAATATATTTTCATTTGTTTAACACTTTCTGGTTACTACATGATTCCATACGTGTTATTTCATAGTTTTGATGTCTTCACTATTATTCTACAATGTAGAAAAATAGTAAAAAATAAATAAAAACCCTTGAATGAGTAGGTGTGTCCAAACTTTTGACTGGTACTGTATGTGACATAGTAGGCAATTTCCAGGGACCCCTTTTGGCTCGTGAGCCCTACTTCAGAACTACTGGCTAAAAAGTATACAAAAGTACAAAAGAATCTCTTTAATAGTGTGCCATTGCTGGGATATTTGCTTGTGGGTCTAAATGTGATACAGTTAATTTATAATACACATGCACATGACCAAGAAATTGGAACATAGAAAATAAAATGCAGATATTCTCCACTGATTTTTCTATGAGAGAAAATGTTTTCAATTATGTTTAATTTACGACACATTCATTTTCTCCTCCAGGCAGCAATCAACAAATACTCTCTGGCCAGAGTGAGAAAAAGGCCTATCTATCCTATCAAGTCAATGTAATGGAATTAGAAACATGGTCCATACCAGAGTTCCCTCAGACAACTTGGAATATAGCAAAACAAAAGGACACGGGAAAGAGCACAGCCTGCATCAACAACTTTAACCCCACACCCCATAGTAGACATGTTGTTCTCATATTGCCCTGTACCCTGATAGCAGAGAAAAGACTGAGGGAGGGTAGACTGAGAGAGGGGAGAGGAGACTGAGGGAGGGGAGAAGAGACGGGGGGAGAGGATACAGAGGGAGGGATGGGAGAGGAGAAAGAGGGAGGGGAGAGGCGACTATGGGAGGGACAGAGGAGCCAGAGGGAGGGGGAGAGGAGACTGAGGGAGTGGAGACTGAGGGAGTGGATAGGAGAGGAGAATGAGGGAGGGTAGAGGAGAATGAGGGAGAGGATACAGGGGGAGGCAGGGGGACGAGACAGAGGGACGTGAGAGGAGACAGAAGGAGGGGAGAGGAAGCAGAGGGAGGGGAGAGAAGACTGGGGGAGGGAAAAGGAGACTGAGGGAGGGAAGAGAGGATTATGGGAGGGAGGGGAGAGGTGAGGAGTCTGAGGGAGGGAGACACAGGGGTCGCCAAACACATCACCGGGAGCACACTGTCTGCCCTCCAGGACACCTACAGCCCCTGATGTCACAGAAAGGCCAAAATGATTATCAAGGACATCAAACACCCGAGCTATGGCCTGTTCACCACACTATAATCCAGAAGGCGAGGTCAGTACAGGTGGGTCAAAGCTGGGACGGAGAGTCTGAAAAACAGCTTCTATCTCAAGGCCATCAGATTGTTAAATAGCCATCACTAGCCGGCTACCACCCGGTTACTAAATCCTGCATCTTAGAGGCTGCTGTCCTATATACAGTTGAAGTCAGAAGTTTACATACACCTTAGCCAAATACATTTCAACTCAGTTTTTCACAATTCCTGACATTTAATCCGAGTAAAAAATTCCCTGTCTTAGGTCAGTTAGGATCACCACTTTATTTTAATAAGAATGTGAAATGTCCAAATAATAGTAGAGAGAATGAATTATTTCAGCTTTAATTTCTTTCATCACATTCCCAGTTGGTCAGAAGTTTACATACACTCAATTAGTATTTGGTAGCATTGCCTTTAAATTGTTTAACTTGGGTCAAACGTTTTGGGCAGGCTTCCACAAGCTCCCCACAATAAGTTGGGTGAATTTTGGCCCATTCCTCCTGACAGAGCTGGTGTAACTGAATCAGGTTTGTAGGCCTCCTTGCTCGCACACGCTTTTTCAGTTCTGCCCACAAATTTTGCCACAACTTTGGAAGTATGCTTGGGGTCATTGTCCATTTGGAAGACACATTTGTGACCAAGCTTTAACTTCCTGACTGATATCTTGAGATGTTGCTTCAATATACACAATAAAATGTTCCAGCAATTGTTTACACACAGATAATTTTACTTATAATTCACTGTAACTCCAGTGGGTCAGAAGTTTACATACACTAAGTTGATGGTGCCTTTAAACAGCTTGGAAAATTCCAGAAAATGACGTCATGGCTTTAGAAGCTGCTGATAGGCTAATTGTCATAATTTGAGTCAATTGGAGGTGTACCTGTGGATGTATTTCAATGCCTACCTTCAAACTCAGTGCCTCTTTGCTTGACATCATGGGAAAATCAAAATAAATCAGCCAAGACCTCAGAAAAAAATTGTAACCTCCACAAGTCTGGTTCATCCTTGGAAGCAATTTCCAAACGCCTGAAGGTACCACGTTCATCTCTACAAACAACAGTACGCAAGTATAAACACCATGGGACCACGCAGCCGTCATACCACTCAGGAAGGAGACGCGTTCTGTCTCCTAGAGATGAATGTACTTTGGTGCGCAAAGTGCAAATCAATCCCAGAACAACAGCAAAGAACCTTGTGTAGATGCTGGAGGAAACAGGTACAAAAGTATCCATGTACACAGTAAAACGAGACCTATATCGACATAACCTGAAAGGCCGCTCAGCAAGGAAGAAGCCACTGCTCCAAAACCGCCATAAAAAGCCAGACTACGGTTTGCAACTGCACATGGGGGCAAAGATTGACATTTTGGAGAAATGTCCTCTGGTCTGATGAAACAAAAATATAACTGTTTGGCCATAATTACTATTGTTATGTTTGGAGGGAAAAAAAGGGAGGCTTGCTAGCCGAAGAACACCATCCCAACCGTGAAGCACGGAGGTGGCAGCATCATGTTGTGGGGGTGCTTTGCTGCAGGAGGGACTGGTGCACTTCACAAAATAGATGGCGTCATGAGGAAGGGAAATTATGTGGATATATTGAAGCAAATCTCAAGACATCAGTCAGGAAGTTAATGCTTGATCACAAATGGGTCTTCCAAATGGACAATGAGCCTAAGCATACTTCCAAAATGGCTTAAGGACAATGAAAGTCAAGGTATTGGAGTGGCCATCACAAAGCCCTGACCTCAATCCCATAAAAGCGTGTGCGAGCAAGGAGGCCTACAAACCTGACTCAGTTACACCAGCTCTGTCAGGAGGAATGGGCCAAAATTCACTCAACTTATTGTGGGAAGCTTGTGGAAGGCTACCCGAAACGTTTGACCCAAGTTAAACAATTTAAAGGCAATGCTACCAAATACTAATTGAGTGTATGTAAACTTCTGATCCACTGGGAATGTGATGAAAGAAATTAAAGCTGAAATAATTGCCTAAGGTGTAACTATCCAGTTCTGTATTATATATTTTTATGTTTATCTCACGTAATATCATTCAAAGGAATGCAATAAGGTGTCTGCAATAGAATAAATGAGGCAAAAACATATTTTTATTTTATTTATTTTACCTTTATTTAACCAGGTAGGCAAGTTGAGAACAAGTTCTCATTTACAATTGCGACCTGGCCAAGATAAAGCAAAGCAGTTCGACAGATACAACGACACAGAGTTACACATGGAGTAAAACAAACATACAGTCAATAATACAGTATAAACAAGTCTATATACAATGTGAGCAAATGAGGTGAGAAGGGAGGTAAAGGCAAAAAAAGGCCATGGTGGCAAAGTAAATACAATATAGCAAGTAAAACACTGGAATGGTAGTTTTGCAATGGAAGAATGTGCAAAGTAGAAATAAAAAATAATGGGGTGCAAAGGAGCAAAATAAATAAATAAATAAAAATTAAATACAGTTGGGAAAGAGGTAGTTGTTTGGGCTAAATTATAGGTGGGCTATGTACAGGTGCAGTAATCTGTGAGCTGCTCTGACAGTTGGTGCTTAAAGCTAGTGAGGGAGATAAGTGTTTCCAGTTTCAGAGATTTTTGTAGTTCGTTCCAGTCATTGGCAGCAGAGAACTGGAAGGAGAGGCGGCCAAAGAAAGAATTGGTTTTGGGGGGTGACTAGAGAGATATACCTGCTGGAGCGTGTGCTACAGGTGGGAGATGCTATGGTGACCAGCGAGCTGAGATAAGGGGGGGGGGACTTTACCTAGCAGGGTCTTGTAGATGACATGGAGCCAGTGGGTTTGGCGACGAGTATGAAGCGAGGGCCAGCCAACGAGAGCGTACAGGTCGCAATGGTGGGTAGTATATGGGGGCTTTGGTGACAAAACGGATTGCACTGTGATAGACTGCATCCAATTTGTTGAGTAGGGTATTGGAGGCTATTTTGTAAATGACATCGCCAAAGTCGAGGATTGGTAGGATGGTCAGTTTTACAAGGGTATGTTTGGCAGCATGAGTGAAGGATGCTTTGTTGCGAAATAGGAAGCCAATTCTAGATTTAACTTTGGATTGGAGATGTTTGATATGGGTCTGGAAGGAGAGTTTACAGTCTAACCAGACACCTAAGTATTTGTAGTTGTCCACGTATTCTAAGTCAGAGCCGTCCAGAGTAGTGATGTTGGACAGGCGGGTAGGTGCAGGTAGCGATCGGTTGAAGAGCATGCATTTAGTTTTACTTGTATTTAAGAGCAATTGAGGCCACGGAAGGAGAGTTGTATGGCATTGAAGCTTGCCTGGAGGGTTGTTAACACAGTGTCCAAAGAAGGGCCGGAAGTATACAGAATGGTGTCGTCTGCGTAGAGGTGGATCAGAGACTCACCAGCAGCAAGAGCGACCTCATTGATGTATACAGAGAAGAGAGTCGGTCCAAGAATTGAACCCTGTGGCACCCCCATAGAGACTGCCAGAGGTCCGGACAGCAGACCCTCCGATTTGACACACTGAACTCTATCAGAGAAGTAGTTGGTGAACCAGGCGAGGCAATCATTTGAGAAACCAAGGCTGTCGAGTCTGCCGATGAGGATGTGGTGATTGACAGAGTCGAAAGCCTTGGCCAGATCAATGAATACGGCTGCACAGTAATGTTTCTTATCGATGGCGGTTAAGATATCGTTTAGGACCTTGAGCGTGGCTGAGGTGCACCCATGACCAGCTCTGAAACCAGATTGCATAGCAGAGAAGGTATGGTGAGATTCGAAATGGTCGGTAATCTGTTTGTTGACTTGGCTTTCGAAGACCTTAGAAAGGCACGGTAGGATAGATATAGGTCTGTAGCAGTTTGGGTCAAGAGTGTCCCCCCCCTTTGAAGAGGGGGGGATGACCGCAGCTGCTTTCCAATCTTTGGGAATCTCAGACGACACGAAAGAGAGGTTGAACAGGCTAGTAATAGGGGTGGCAACAATTTCGGCAGATAAGTTTAGAAAGAAAGGGTCCAGATTGTCTAGCCCGGCTGATTTGTAGGGGTCCAGATTTTGCAGCTCTTTCAGAACATCAGCTGAATGGATTTGGGAGAAGGAGAAATGGGGAAGGCTTGGGCGAGTTGCTGTGGGGGGGTGCAGTGCTGTTGACCGGGGTAGGAGTAGCCAGGTGGAAAGCATGGCCAGCCGTAGAAAAATGCTTATTGAAATTCTCAATTATGGTGGATTTATCAGTGGTGACAGTGTTTCCTATCTTCAGTGCAGTGGGCAGCTGGGAGGAGGTGTTCTTATTCTCCATGGACTTTACAGTGTCCCAGAACTTTTTTGAGTTAGTGTTGCAGGAAGCAAATTTCTGCTTGAAAAAGCTAGCCTTGGCTTTTTCTAACTGCCTGTGTATAATGGTTTCTAGCTTCCTGAACAGCTGCATATCACGGGGGCTGTTCGATGCTAATGCAGAACGCCATAGGATGTTTTTTGTGTTGGTAATGTAATGTGTAAATGTAATGTTTACCTCATGGCCTAAAATTGAACCAATTTGTTTTTTCTGCTGCCCACGCTATTTAAATATTTAAATAACAAATCATTTAGATTTTTCCATTGTGTTAATGTTCGTTGACTCTATTGATTTCCAAGTTTTTAATATTACGCTTTCTTCAAGATGAGTGATGAGAAGACAATCATCCAGCCAATTGTGTATCTCACCACACCCGATATGCTATGACTTAAAATATGCAGAGACAGATGGATTAAAAGTAAATTAACATTGTAATACTTGACAGCCATCTTCTTCTAGCTCCGCCCATAACTTTTTGGACTTATAGCATTCCCAGAAAGTCATTGTATATACTAGTGGTACACATCTGACAAAAAGTTTAATGTCCATTTTTACTGTATTAAAATTCACTTTTTACTGTGTTTTACAGTGTTAAAAATTGACTAGATCCTCAAAGTTCACTGTAATATACAGTAAACTAGCATTTTTACAATTTTCTAGCCAGCAGGTAATATGGTTGGTGTTGTATACATTTTGTTTTTATAACAAATAGCATTTAGGAATTGCAAATATGTAATAGCACTGGAATTATCTAATAAGACATACGCCACTTTGGAGAGGTTTAGGGACACTTGGAAAAGTCCTGTGACCACACCTGACACCACTTACTACAACATCTGCACATTTGTTTTGTCTATCAATCCCATTTTTTTCTGATATTGTTCACATGTTGTGGAAGCCATCTGATGTGTTTCCAGCTCTGGGCATCAATAATTCACTTATGGCTTGCAAACAAAATGATGACTCTGAAAATAAAATATATTTTGTGTGTGCTTAATCTTGTGTATCCACAACTATGTAACTCCTATATAACTCCTACCGATCTTCTGATCATTTCCTCATAATCTTTCCAAATATACCAAGTTATATTCATGTCAGAATCATGTAATTACACATGAATAGCAGTTACTTTTGGGTATGTCTATTTAGGCGGAAATCTGAGAGGTTTTTAATTGATAAATACAATTGTATATGAAAATATACACATTTGGTGATAAGAGTTTATTCTATATTGAAATAGGCTTACATCATGATAGGCTACAACATAGAAAATAAACAATGTAGCCTAGTATGTTATATTTTACAGCACAGAACTTCCCCCAACCCCACAGTATTACTCTACTGTGTTGATATTAAAAATAAACGCACTTGGTGATACAGGGTTTATTTTATATTGGAATAAGCCTACATCATGATAGGCTACAGCACAGAAAATAAACATTGAATGTAGCCTAGTAGGACAATGCTACATTTCCCCTACCACTCTAACAAAACAATAGCATAGCGCACGCAGGCTATAACATTCTTACCTTTCAAAGCTCTATTTCCTATGGGGAATGGTAGATCATTTAGTTTAAAAAGTATGAATGTTTGTCTTGAAGGATTTTCTGCTTTTGAAATGTGGCAATTTTTACAATGTTGAACTAACTCCTAAATCTATTTTTCTTTTAGTCAAGATGATAAGATGAGCCAGACGAGTCAACCAACCCCACTGAGGTGGACAGAGATGGCAACCTCTTCCTTACCAGGTGGATGAACACTACAGTACTACTCTGCGCACCACAAGACTAAGAGATGGCACAGGACCCTGTTTTACCATCTCATTGACATTGCTGTGACCAACTGCTTCATCATGTACAAGAAACTCTGCCTATAAACAGTCATTAGTTTGAGCTTTCCCTTGGGTACAATATTCATGAAGGCCAGTAGATGGGGACCTAGTCCCACTAATGAGTGTGAAGGGATGGCTTTCACCTGTGGCAGAGCATGTGAGGGACAATTGTGTGATTGGGCTTTTTGTTTTGCTGAAAATTTGATGTGGACAGAAGTGCCAAAATTTTATATAGTCATTGACTTGATTGATATTTGTGACTTGTTTCAGGAAACTAGGCGTATGTCGTGCGTCACAACTTCACAGCAGCGCCATTTCAACATACATTTTAGTTGGTTTAGCCACGGGAAAAGCCAGCAACCATTCGGCTAGTCATGATTGGCCGAGATGAGTGGGAAAGACATGCCGAGAGATGAGTTTGGATTGGTCTGCCATGTCGCAAGCTTTTTTGAAAGATATCACGTAGTAGAACAGCATAACTGTTGCTCTCTACTTTCTGGAGGACCGAGTTTTGAAATCAGTGGAATTAGAGTATGATAGCTAAGGAGATGGGCTGTTGTATAAAACACCTGTCTCCGGATTACATCTTCAAACTAAGCGCAACTATGACATCCGTGACAGAGAAACGTCCATCCATTTATACAGGTAAGAGAGTCTAGCTAGCTACATTTTCAGATATTACACACTTCTAATTTTGTCAGAAAGATATTTTCAATAAGGCAAAAAAAAATAATAAGGCAAAATGTAACAAAATGTGGATAAAGAGAATATGGCTGAAAACTTTCCGAATGCACTGTATCTCATTGTTACCATACACCTGCAAAAAGATAGCTCAGATATGCGATTGACTTTTTAAATTTTGAACGTGGATATGATAAGTATGGTAGAAGCTCTGTACAACAATGTGGAAAAATAAAAGTATCCAAAACACGTAAAGACCTCTATGGCCTATTTATTGCCTTTACCTCCCTACTCTTCTGCATTTGCACACACAGTACATAGACATTTCTATTGTGTTATTGACTGTACGTTTGTTTATGTGTAACTCTGTGTTGTTGTTTATGTCGCATTGCTTTATCTTGGCCAAGGTCGCAGCTGTAAATGACAACTTGTTCTCAACTGGATAAACAAAGGTAAACATTTTTTTTTTTTAAGATTGAGAGACTAGTCAAGGATCATATCACCTCTACTTTACCTGACACCCTAGACCCACTTCAATTTGCTTACCGCCTTAATAAATCCACAGACAATGCAATCGCCATCACACTGCCCTATCCCATCTGGACAATAGCTCAGCATTCAACACCATAGTACCCTCCAAGTGCATCATTAAGCTAGAGGCCCTGGGTCTGAACCACGCCCTGTGCAACTGGGTCCTGAACTTCCTGACGGGCCGCCCCCAGGTGGTGAAGGTAGGAAAAAAACACCTCCACATTGCTGATACTAAACCCTGGGGCCCCACAAGGATGCATGCTCAGCCTCCTCCTTTACTCCCTGTTCACTCATGACTGCATGGTCATGCACGCCTACAACTCAATCATCAAGTTGCCAGACGACAACAGTAGTAGGCCTGATTACCAACAATTACGAGACGGCCTACAGGGAGGAGGTGAGGGCCCTGGGAGTATAGTGTCAGGAAAATAACCTCTCACCCAACGTCGACAAAACAAAGGAGCTGATCATGGACTTCAGGCACCCCCCTACCCACATCGAAGGGACCGCAGTGGAGAAGGTGGAAAGCTTCAAGTTCTTTGGCGAACACGTCAATGACAAACTGCGGCGAAGAAGGCACAACAGTGCCTCTTCAACCTCAGGAGGCTGAAGAAATTTGGCTCGGCACCTAAAACATTCAAACTTCTACAGATGTACAATTGAGAGAGTCCTGTCGGACTGTATCATCGTCTGGTACGGCAACTGCACCGCCCACAACCGCAGGGCACTCCAGAGGGTGGTGAGGTCTGCCCAACGCATCACCAGAGGCAAACTATCTTCCCCTCCAGGACACCTACAGCACCCGATGTCACAGGAAGGCCAAAAAGATCATCAAGGACAACAACCACCCAAGTCACTGACTGTTCACTCCGCTATCATCCAGAATGCGAGGTCAGTACAGGTGCATCAAAGCAGGGACCGAGAGACTGAAAAACAGCTTCTATCTCAAGGCCATCAGACTGTTAAATAGCTATCACTAGCACCTTAGAGGCTGCTGCCCTCTATACATGGACCTGGAATCACTGGCCACTTTAATAATGGAACAGTAGTCACTTTAATCACATTTACATATTTTGCATTTTACACACACACACACACACACACACAATTCTATACTATTCTACTGTGTCTATGACGCTCTGACATTGCTCGCCCAAATATTTAGATGTTCTTCATTTCAATTCCTTTACTTTAGATGTGTGTATTGTTGTGAAATTGATTGGTATTACTATTAGATATTACTCCACTGTTAGAGCTATAAACACAAGCATTTCGCTACAACCGCAATAACAACTGTTAAACACATGTATGTGACAAATACAATTTGATTTGATTAAAATCTTGAATTTGTTTTTAAATCTCCATTATACAAATAGTGCAAATTCATAATGCCCTTGAAAATCATAAACTAAGTCACACACAATCATACTGTATTTGGGCGTATAATAGTGTAGACTATTATTCTTCTGCCACTTCCATCATGTTTCTCTCTGTCTTTTAACTTTTGTTCTGATGCGATTAATATTCAGGCTTTGACCACAGCGATTCTGTGTCTGAAAATCACAGATTGAGCCAATGGTTTTTCAATGGGAGTCATCCGTTGATCATCAACGGAGATGATTGTCTATCAAAAAACACGATGTCTGCTTTTTTAGTTGTCCAAAAATAAACTTGAGTTGAACTTTTGACAGACAAAAATAGACAATTGAAGAACGCATGTAGGATTTCATCCACTTTCATTCTTTGTGGCTGTCGCCTTACTATTTAATAGTGTAAAAAATGCAGTTGGTCTTACCTTATGGGCCTCGGTTTCACTACTCAGCTTGTTCTGGGCCCATTTGACCTTGATGAGGTGAGAGTTGATCCCCTCCTTGACGTTCTCCAACTCCCGATTCAGCCTGCTCACCTCTCCCTCCTGAGGACAACAAGATATGGATCCCATTAGGATGTAACAGGCACGGTATGCCATTTAATTTGTAATTCATGTTAAAGGATCACTTTACTCAAAAAACATATTTCAGTATTTTGTTCATTAGTCCACTGTTATGGTCAGCAGTAAAGTTTCAGTAAAAAGCACAAGTTGTGATAATGCAAAAAGCAGCAGGTACAAAGAAAAACATTCCACCACTATCATGTTCATCATCATCAAAAGCCTTTGAGCAGACTCCTTCCAATTACCTACAATAAATATGAAAGACTCTTGCTAAAATAGATTTTCCAGTGCAAATAAAGCAGCGGTGTCAGAAAGTCCATCTAATATTGCACCAGCGCCACCTCAGCAGCTGAACATGTGGAACTTTGTTGCTTAAACATTAACCCTGCGTTACCTTGGCGTCGTGGAGCTGCTGCAGCCGGCCTTTCTCCTGGGCCAAACTGTTTCCCCTGAGGGCCTGGCGGTCCACCTCCTTGGTGGCCTCCCTCAGCCTCCTTTCCAGCCCCTCCTTGTCCCTGCGCAGGTCCAGAGCCTCCTTCTCCCCGCGAACATACTTCATCACCATGGCCTCCTTCTCCTGACGCGCCTCCTCACACTTCTTCCCAGCCTGGGAGGGACACATGAATTAGTAGCTGTTACATTGATTATATCATTATGTATTACATTGATTAAATCATCAGTATAGGCTGGTGAGAGGAGGACGGCTCATAGTAATGGTGGATGGAATGGAATCGATTGAATGGTATCAAACACATGTTCCATTAACTTCGTTCCAGCCATTAGTCCTACTATGAGCCTGTCCTCCGATGTAAAGTGCCACCAGCCACCACAGGTTAATATGCAGTTATGTGGACAGGTAGACACAGACATGGACAAACATGCAGACACACATTCACTGATCTACACAGAAACACAGGCGCATGCATTATGCAAGTTTACACACAGACATGCAGAAAAATAGACAGAAATTATGCATGCTCAAGTGCACACTCATTCATGCTTAATTAAAACTCTTGTATTATATCTGGGGGTGTAGTGACGGTCTCCCTGATTGCATGTTGTAAGTGGATAGTGCTGCAATTGAACGTGGCAGTTTGGTTGAGGTTTCAATATAAAAATCCACAATGAGTATGTGTGAGATCTAAACAAGAGCCATACAAATGGTAGGGCAGTGCATTGATAGGTCAGCTTGTAATCATTCTGTCGCCTGAATGTTTTTCGACGACTGGCGAAATTAGCCAGTTCAGCTACTCTAAACTGGGAGGGACTGTGTTTTCAATTCAATTCATGTTGATGCTTTATGCAAGGAACCACTTTACAAAATAAAATTCATCATCATCATCATCGTCATTATTATCATACAGAAAATCAGACAACGTAGGATAACCTCTTGGCTTCCTTGTAAATTCATACCCGTCTCAACATACCGCTCTGTAACAGTTCATGTAATAACACTGGTTATTGTAATAATAAAAAGTAATAGCGTAACTTTCACATTTTTTATGTAATAAAACCTGTTCATGTAATACCTTGCCGGATAACGTAATAGGTAAGGGATAAACGTTGTGTACATGATCTGGAAATAATGGACGACGTGGTAAGGACGACGCACAGCGGAGTCCCTCCGTGGAGTTTCTTTGTTCCAGAGAATGTACAGAGGAGGCGTTTATCCCGCTTATACCAAGGTTGCCAAAGAAAACAATACTAAATCACACATTCGACAAAAGAAATTGAATGTTTTCATGAATATTTTCATTTTGATAAGTCCTACTATTTCATCCTTTCACTAAACCTGGTCGTTAATTCTATCGGTTAGGTTGCTCGAGAAGCAGAATGGTCATTCATTCGATTTGAAATGTTGCTAGAGAAGCGGACTTTGATTTGTTCGATTGCTATGCAGACTGGCAACGTTCCTATCTCTTGCTATATTGCACTATTTTTATGTTTGGAAAAATAACGTTCCCAAAGTAAACGGCCTATTTCTCAGGACCAGATGCTAGAATATGCATATAATTGACAGATTAGGATAGAAAACACTCTAAAGTTTCCAAAACTGTCAAAATATTGTCTGTGAGTATAACAGAACTGATATAGCAGGCGAAACCCTGAGGAAAATCCAATCAGGAAGTGCCTCTTATTTTGAAACCCTTCTGTTCCTATGCATGCCTATCCTCCATTTAAAGGGATATCAACCAGATTCCTTTTTCTATGGCTTCCCTAAGGTGTCAGTCTTTAGACATAGTTTCAGGCTTTTATTTTGAAAAATGAGCGTGAAAGATCACATTGCGTAAGTGGATAGGTGGGGGCTTTCAGAGTGAATTTTTGCGCTACAGAGTAAAGCGCCCATTGTTCCACCCGGTGTTATTGAAAAACCTACACACTCGGTTGATATATTATCGAATATACATTTTAAAAACAACCTGAGGAATGATTATAAAAAACGTTTGACATGTTTATGTGGACATTACGGAGACTATTTGGAATTTCCGTCTGCGTTGTCGTGACCACTCTTTCCTGTGGATTTCTGAACATAACGCGACAAACAAACAGAGGTATTTTGGGTATAAAAATAATCTTAATGGAACAAAAGGAACATTTGTGTAACTGGGAGTCTCGTGAGTGAAAACATCCGAAGATCATCAAAGGTAAACGATTCATTTGATTGCTTTTCTGATGTTCGTGACATAGCTACTTAATGCTTAGTGTACATAATGTTTTGCAACGCTATCGATAAACTTACACAAACGCTTGGATTGCTTTCGTTGTAAGACCTAAAAAAAAAAAATCTGAACTGTTAGTCCTCAGTGTTTTGCCTGCTACATAAGTTATGTTATACTCAGACATGATTCAAACAGTTTTAGAGTCTCACCAGTTAGAAAGTGAAAACATCTGAAGATCAAAGGTAAACGGTTAATTTGATTGCTTTTCTGATTTTCGTGACCAAGCTTCCTGATGCTAAGTGTACATAATGCTATGCTAGGCTATCAATAAACTTACACAAACGCTTGGATTGCTTTCGCTGTAAAGCATAATTTCAAAATCTGAGACGACAGGTGGATTAACAAAAGGCTAAACTGTGTTTTGCAACTCGGGATTTCATGAATATGAATATTTTTTAGTAATATTATTTGACTGTGGCACTATGCTATTCAGCGGTTGCTGACGAAAATAATCCGGCCACAGGGATGGGTAGCGTCAAGAATTTAAGCTGTTTTCTAGTGACATTTATTTGGATACATGATACATCCAAGTTAAGTTTTAATGGTACATGCACAAGTACAGTGAAATGCCTTTCCTGAAAACGCAAAACCCAATAACAATGTACTACAAGACAAAAAACGTGAAAAAACAAGAAAGATTGAAGAACACAATAGGTAAGTAAGTAAGTAAGTAAGTAAGCCTACTATATACAGGGTCAGTTCCAATACCATATTTACAATGTGCAGGGATAATGGAGTGACGGAAGTATAGTTGTAGTTGGAAGTTTTCAGAAACTTAAGTTGGAGTCATTTAACCTCGTTTTTCAACCACTCCACACATTTGTTAACTTGTTCAAACTAATAGTTTGGCAATTGTTTTCAGACAGATTATTTCACTTATAATTCACTGTATCACAATTCCAGTGGTCAAAAGATTACATCCACTAAGTTGGATAATTCCAGAAAATTATGTCATGGCTTTAGAAGCTTCTGATAGGCTAATTGACATAATTTGAGTCAATTGGAGGTGTACCTGTGGATGTATGTCAAGGCATACCTTCAAACTCAGTGCCTCTTTGCTTGACATCATGGGAAAATTAAAAGAAATCCGCCAAGACCTCAGGAAAAAAAATTGTAGACCTCCACATGTCTGGTTCATCCTTGGGAGCAATTTCCAAATTCCTGAAGGTACCACGTTCATCTGTACAAAACAATAGTACGCAAGTATAAACACCATGGGACCACGCAGCCGTCATACTACTCAGGAAGGAGACGCATTCTGTCTCCTAGAGATGAACGTACTTTGGTGCGAAAAGTGCGAATCAATTCCAGAACAGCAGCAAAGAACCTTGTGAAGATGCTGGAGGAAACAGGTACAAAAGTATCTAAATCCACAGTAAAACGAGTCCTATATCAACATAACCTGAAAGGATGCTCAGCAAGGAAGAAGCCACTGCTCTAAAACCTCCACAAAAAAGCCAGACTACGGTTTGCAACTGCACATGGTGACAAAGATCGGACTTTTTGGAGAAATGTCCTCTGGTCTGATGAAACAAAAATAGAACTGTTTGGTCAAAATGACCATCGTTATGTTTGGAAGAAAAAGGGGGATGCTTGGAAACCAAAGGACACCATCCCAACAATGAACCATGGGGTGGCAGCATCATGTTGTGGGGGTGCTTTGCTGCAGGAGACACTGGTGCACTTCACAAAATAGATGGCGTCATGAGGGATGAAAATTATGTGGATATATTGAAGCAACATATCAAGACATCAGGAAGTTAAAGCTTGGTCGCAAATGGGTCTTCCAAATGGACAATAACCCCAAGCATACTTCCAAAGTTGTGGCAAAATGGCTTAAGGACAACAAATTCAAGGTATTGGAGTGGCCATCACAAAGCCCTGACCTCAATCCTATAGAAGATTTGTGGGCAGAACTCAAAAGGCGTGTGCGAGCAAGGAGGCATACAAATCTGACTCAGTTACACCAGCTCTGTCAGGAAGAATGGGCCGAAATTCACCCAATTTATTGTGGAAAGCTTGTGGAAGGCTACCCGAAACATTCGACCCAAATAAAACAATTTAAAGGCAAGGCTACCAAATACTAATTGAGGGCCCATGTCAACCTCCTGAGGGGGAAGAGGTGCGGTCACTCCTTCACAACTGTGTGAGTGTGTTAGGACCATTTTAAGTCTTTAGTGATTTGGACACCAAGGAACTTAAAGCTGCTCTCAACCTACTCGGCTACTCCGCTCCGCACAATTGGTCCAGTGCCGTCTGGGTTAGGGAGGGTTTAGCCGCAGTGCATACTGACCAGGTCGCTCGGTGTACGGTGTTTCCTCCGACACATTGGTGCGGCTGGCTTCCGGGTTGGATGTGCATTGTATCAAGAAGCAGTGCGGCTTGGTTGGGTTGTGTTTCGGAGGATGCATGACTCTCGACCTTTGCCTCTCCCGAGTCCGTACGGGAGTTGCAGCGATGAGACAAGACAGTAACTACTACCACGAAAATTGGGGAGAAAAAGGGGTGGTAAAAAAAAGAGAGATTTGGAGTTAGATGAACTTGGATTTTTCAGCAACGCTCGCGGTGTGGACAGCATGTTAAAGCCGTCCTGACACTGATTTTATCACAGTGGAGATTGCTGTGGTCTGCAGGGGCGAGGTCTTTTGTTTGTGTTTTCTGCGAATGTGATACAAGAGTGTGTGAGGGAAGAAATAAGTGTTCATCTTAAGTTCGGATAATAGGATATAGACATCTGCATAATAAGATGATTGAAATTTGGATAATAAGTTTTGATATAACGTTATCTTGGGGTTCCGTCCATCACTGCCCATCATAGAATATCTCGGGGTGGTATTGAGAGCGGGATGTTATTTTAGATAATAGCAGCAATTCTACAGTTTCTGGGAGGCTAGAGAACCATCTAGGATCCCATGACCGGGCAGGGCAGTGTCCAGGTAACTTCCGTTTTTTCCGCTGGGAGGTTTGCTGTGAGTACCTAATTTCTAAACGTTCTATATGGATTCTGTGAATATATGAAATTGATTAATTGTATGTGTGCATAATTGATTACTAGAGATTTGCTAAAATAATAATTGCACTAATATTCATATACTAACTTGCGCACCAAGACGTAGACATACGTCAGGGTGGGGGAAAGAGTTGGTCCCTTTTATGGATCATTTGATAAAGATGAGGTTTAAACATTATTAAACTGTCTACAAAGGCTGGGGAATTGTCTCAGAAACTGATTGGAGTGTGTCCACTTTTGGTTAACTTACCCTAACGATGTAACTATAAAACACTTATTGTTTGGGATTTTCTCCATTCGGGTACTACATTTAACATGAAACATAAAGATGTATGAGAAGAAGTATGAGAAGAGTTGATATGAATTAATATGGAAACTTGACGTAACTTATAACGTCGTACAATGCCTAGGGTTTCCATAAAAATAATTATCATTACGGAGCTAATGTAGTAAAATAATTTGAATATGTTGCATGAGAAAAGATAGTAAGATAGTAAGGAGAGAATAATCATGAATGGTTTCCTTTGTTTTCTAAACCATACGATGGGTGACAGTGGCAAAGACATTGATAAGGAGGATTGATGTAAACTTAATGAGTGTGGACTGTATGTAAATGGTAATATGTTAGTGTTTTCTTTTTGGATAGCACTCCAATGATGCAATATTTTAGTAAACTGAGGTTTCAATACAAGGTTTAATGATTGAGCCTTGAGGTTGTAAAATATATTTGCTGCGGTTGACCTCGAGCAGGCTGTAAGACCATTCATGTGTGGGGTTGCTTCTTAGCCAAGGGAGTGTGCTCACTCACAACTTCATGTAATTGTCATTAAAAGCCTTTGACACTTATGAAATGCTTGTAATTATACGTCATTATTCCATGGTAACATCTGACAAAAATATCTAAAGACACTGAAGCAGCGCAACTTTTGGCCACAACTGTACAGTGTTCCCTTAAGTGGAATCAACACCTAAAATAAACAAACCCATAACCCCTTTCCGGTAATCTAATCATTGCAACCTGTTGCATTAATTTAGTAAAAATATAAACCTGTTGAACAAATCTAGAACCTTCAAAAGTTGATGCTGTCTCATCAGCGTAATAGTCAAAACTAACTGCAATCCACTTTAATGACTGGACACCGTTCCACGTAACGGAAACTGATTATAATTTTAGAATATATTACCTTTCTGATTAAATTCACTGGTGTTACCTAAACTATAAAACCCAGGAACATTAATCAGAAACTATCAAAGAATGTTTCCAATTCAACTAATCTAAATTTGAGGTTGGTATATTTTCAAACAATTCCCCATTGAAATCCCATTGCGATATGAATGAAGATTCATTTCCTAGGGCTTCCACTAGATGTCAACTGTCTATAGAAATTTGAATGAGGCTTCTACTGTGTTGTGGGACTGAGTAAGAGCAGAATGAGCCATGTGTCTGGCAGTCAGCCATTTCCCGGTCAAGCGCATTCCACATGATATCCACTTACGTTCCGTTCCTCCTCAAGACACAAAGGAATTCTCCGGTTGGAACTGTTGAAAATTTATGATAAAAACATCCTAATGATTGATTCTGTACTTAGTTTGAAATGTTTCTTCGACCTGTAATATAACTTTTTGAAGATTTTGTCCGAAAAAATGGTCGACCAGCACCAGCGTTTGGATATGTTTTCCAAACGTGCTAACAAAAGTAGCTAATTGGACATAAATAACAGACATTTTCAAACAAATCAAGCATTTATTGTGGACCTGCGATTCCTGGGAGTGCATTCTGATGAAGATCAAAGGTAAGGGAATATTTAGCATGTCATTTATGGTTTATGTTGACTACAACATGGCGGATAATTTGACTATTATTCTGAGCACAGTCTCAGATTATTGCATGGTTTGCTTTGTCCGTAAAGTTTTTTTGAAATCTGACACAGCAGTTGCATTAAGGACAGGTATATCTATAATTCCATGTGTATAACTATATTAACATCTCCCTTTGTGATGAGTATTTCTGTTGAATCGATGTGGCTATGCAAAATCACAATGTTTTTGGAACAAGTGAATGTCACACGCCAATGTATACTGAGATTTTTTAAACTAAAAATATAAACTTTATCAAAAAAACACATATATTGTGTAACATGAAGTCCTATGAGTGTCATCTGATGAAGATCATCAAAGGTTAGTGATTCATTTTATCTCTATTTGTGCTTTTTGTGACTCTGTGACTCTATTTGTGCTGTGAAAATGGCTGTTTTTATTGTGGTTTGGTGGTCACCTAACAATCGTTTGTGGTGCTTTCGCTGGAAAGCATATTTGAAATCGGAAACTGTAGTGGGATTAACAACAAGACTACCTTTAAAACGGTATAAGATACATGTATGTTTGAGGAATTTTAATGAGATTTGTTGTTTTGAATTTGGCGCCCTGCACTTTCACTGGCTGTGGTCATATCATCCCATTAACGGGATTGCAGTGGGATACTTTTTAATAGATGCCTGGGATCAAATATCACGGATTCCTTATGCTAAGAAATGGACTACATTTTCGACAGAAGAAAGTAATACATTTAGGGGAGGTAACAGGAACAATTCTAAGGCAAAACAGCTATTACATACAGTGGGGCAAAAAAGTATTTAGTCAGCCACCAATTGTGTAAATTCTCCCACTTCGGTGTCCCCCTTTCCTTTCCTAGTAATAATACCAGGATAATTGTACATGGTTATGTAAGAGAGAGACCAGTCATATAATATGATATGGGAGTGAATTGTTATACTTGTTGGCAAGATATATGTTGCCGTGTCTAAGGGTAGGGCATGCTAAATTAAGTGCACATAAACATTGGGATATATTAAAACAAACTATTAATGATTTGGGGGAGTACCGTGCATAAAAACATTATGTTTTGTTTGAGGTTAAAACCTTATGATATATTTTGTCTCTCTTTGAAATGTTTCCTGAGGCTATGGTCTTGGGAGAGCAGTGAGTGAAATTCTGCAGTGTTGTTAGTATAAAGGTATCCGAACTGTTTGTTTTTGCCATATGGTTTACAACAGACACACACACACACCTTACTAGTTATGAATATGGGTTAGTGCCGAGGTATCTTAAAGGGGCACACACACACAATTTTCTGAAGTCTTTATTTTCTGAGTTTTAATTAAACAATTATTTTGATAAGAAATGTACTGGAAACTTAATGTCAACTGGGATATGAAATGTTTGACGGTTTTTCATGAATTAGTCTAATACAGTGAGAAACACTTCTTTGAAGGGTTTGTACGACCTCTGTCCTGACTTTCCAGTGTGGTTTGATCGCCTTCAATGGAAAGCCATTTGGATGATGAATTTAAGGTAATTTGTAATACTGATACTTATGATGAAGTTTATAGTTCATAGCCATATTCGGACCATCGAGAAGAAGGAGAAGGCGTTGCCTTTGATAAAGGGTAGGCTGTCTTACGTCTATTTTAATATGTCCATATGGGTATAAAAAACAATCTTTATGGAGTTATGGGTAGTGATCCTAATTCGATTTTGTTATTTGAAATGGTTTTGTTTTATTTTTAACCATCAGTGTTTGTTTTTTTACACATGACACAAGGAATTACCAGTCCTCTAGGGTTTGGATTGAAGTTTACACACCTCAAGTGATATGTAAGAGTGTATTGAGTGATATTTGAAGGAGTATATTGTTGTGTTGCTTGTTCTGTTCTGTTTCGATACAAATCTCCCAGATTGAGTCTGCTGGAATGTTGGGATTTCCCCTGGTGGGTTAGAGGTCTAACATCCTGATTCTGTGGCTCAGCGATGAGGGGAGTATAAGCCAACTTGAAAAAAAACTGTTCCAATAGAATGTGTTGTTATTCTCTTTCACATATGTTTAGAGATTTGTAATAGGAATAATTGGTCAAAGTAATAATTTGTCATATAGTGAATGTTTGTCTGGATTTCCAGAATCAGAAATGAACTGAACTAAACTGTTGTTCTGATCTGTCCTATCTCGAGGTTATCATGAAAGGTGACGTCAGATGGTGTCTTAATGTATAGCAGGGATAATTTGGCCGAGAACGGTGTGAACCTCAAAACCCCCTCTAACCGGCTGAAGAAGAGTGACAAAGGCGTTCAATAAGGCCCTGTCCGCACCACTTCTACCGAGAGACCTGAGTCTGAGCCGACAACCAGTGTACAGCCTTCAATCGAGACTGTCAACTGTTTTTTCTCTCATGCTTTTTATCTCAGGAGTATGACAGGAGTCCACGTGGAGTCAGCATTGAGAGAAATCCGTTCCAAAACTACGCTCATGTTGCTGGTATATTGGTTGGGAAATGGACAAGACATAATTGGTGGTAGAGGTGGTGGCAGCCCAGATGGGATATTGAAATTGGGACATTATCATGGGCCATCCACTTTGAACTGTAAAGCTATCTGAAGAAGATAATAAAGAAGACGCCAGAAGAATCAGTGCCTGACGGGGGGAGGGGGGGTTGTGACGATTCCATACACCTGTTGTTTGTTATGAACATTCAGGAGGGTGTGTCTTCACTATAAAAAGGTGTTGTATTCTTTGTGTCGGGGCTTTCAACGAATCACCTACGGGTGAGTCATCGACCAGCCATCGTTATCGCAGAGCACTCAATCAATTCACTTTGTATGTGTGTGTTGTATTGACCTGCTCCCTTATTAATAAGTGAATACAGATTTAGTATAATTGACTTGTGTGATAAGTTTGTCTCTCCTCATTTGATAATACAGAAAATAACCACCACAACACCTACTCCCGTTGCCTGCTGCACTGCTGCTTGGATTCCACCTGGTGATCTGTTCACCATCTACCCTGGCCTGTCTCCCCGTCTGGTACAGCTACCCCCACCACACTCACCCCTCTCTCCCAAGCTTTCACTCGCCTCCAGCACACACTGGAGCGAGTGACTCTGGGGCGAGTGACTCTGAACTTACAATGGCTAGCCCAAAGTTGTTAAATATTGTGCATTTTGCTATTTGACTCATGACTCCTGCATGCTTTGTTGACTATGAACTGTCTTGTTTACCCAACCATGGGCCAGATTGTGTTTGTTCCCATACTCAGGACTCTGACTGTCTATTGGTTACACAGCCCATCTACTGTTGCTAGCCCCAATTCTGACTTGTGCTCTGATATCTGCTTCACTGATTTCTGCTCTCATAAAAGCCTGGGTTTTCTGCACGTTAACACTAAAAGCTTATTACCTAAAATGGATCAATTGAAAGTGTGAGTTCACAGCTCCAATACAGATGTGTTGGTCATCACTGAGACGTGGTTAAGGAAGCGTGTTTTGAATACTGACAACCTTCCAGGTTATAACCTTTTTAGGCAAGACAGATCTTCCAAAGGTGAGGGTGTGGTAATCTTTACCAAGGATCACCTTCAGTGCACCTTCAAGCTCGCTCCTGGCCCCTTACACTGAGTCTGCATTTGTCCTGCTAGGTGACCTACACTGGGACATGCTTAAACCATCTGACCAAGTCCTAAAGCAATGGGACTCCCTAAATCTTTCTCAGATTAATACTAAACCCACAAGTTATGACTCCAAAACACCCAGACATTTTTAGTTTTTGGTTACCAGGTGCCGATTTTCAATCACCAGGTGCACAGTGGTATATCCTAATCCGTTTTTCAAAAAATGTCTTAAACCTTCCATAAATCACTCAGGCCGGCCCCCATTGATAGAGGGCCGTAGTAGGGTCCCATAGCAGGCATGAATATTAGGAAGCCAGGTAAATGCCACGCTCTTCTCCTCAATGTTATCCTCACAAATAATCCTGATAGGTATCAGTCTGGTGTTTTCTGTAATGACCTTAGTGGTGTTTAAAGCACAACTGTTTTACAGCCTGTGTTCGTAATAGCTTCTCAGTGAAGTGACCTGTCTTGATTAGTCACAAACTCGTACTAAAAACCTTTAATGAGCAAGCCTTCCTTCATTAACTGGTCTCTGTAAAACTGTATAGAATCAGCTTGATCCCCTCTGTAGAAGACGCTTGGACCTTCTTTTTATCAAACACGCCCCCCATAAAGAAAATGATAATTAAAAATAGGTTCAGCCCTTGGTTTGACCATGATCTTGCAGAGTTACTCCAACTCAATTGCATTTGGCAAATCGCTCGGCACAGGCATACTCAGGCTGACTGGCTCTCATTCAGGCAAATGAGAAATAAGTGCACTCAGGTTATCCAGAAAACCAACGTTAGTTACTTTAAGGAACAGTTCTGTCTCTCTAGGTCTAATCCCAAGAAATTCTGGAAAACAGTTAAATACATCAAGAATAAACCCTCCTCCTCACAGCTGCCCATGTCCCTTAATGTGGTTATTACTGACAAGAAGCACATGGCTGAGCTCTTTAACTTCTTGGATATAGGGGGCGCTATTTTAATTTTGGGATGAAAAACGTTCCCGTTTTAAACAATATATTTTGTCACGAAAAGACACTCGACTATGCATATAATTGACAGCTTTGGAAAGAAAACACTGACGTTTCCAAAACTGCAAAGATATTGTCTGTGAGTGCCACAGAACTGATGTTACAGGCGAAACCCAGATAAAAATCCAATCAGGAAGTGCCGCATTTTTTAAAACCGCCTCATGCCAATGACTCCTTATATGGCTGTGAATGGGCCACGAATGAGCTTAGGCTTTCTGTCGCTTCCCCAAGGTGTCGACAGCATTGTGACGTATTTGTAGGCATATCATTGGAAGATTGACCATAAGAGACTACATCTACCAGGTGGTCGCTTGGTGTCCTCCGTTGCAATTATTGCGTAATCTCCAGCTGCAGTATTTTTCCGTTCGCTTCTGATGAGAAACCAACTGTCACAACTGATATATTATCGAATAGATATGTGAAAAACATCTTGAGGATTGATTCTAAACGTTTGCCATTTTTCTGTCGATATTATGGAGCTAATTTGGAAAAAAGTTTGGCGTTGTAGTGACTGCATTTTCCGGTCTTTTTCTTAGCCAAACGTGATGAACAAAACAGAGCTATTTCGCCAACACAAATAATATTTTTGGAAAAAATGAACATTGACTATCTAACTGAGAGTCTCGTCATTGAAATCATCCGAAGTTCTTCAAAGGTAAATGATTTTATTTGAATGCTTTTCTTGTTTTTGTGAAAATGTTGCCTGCTGAATGCTAGGCTTAATGCTATGTAGGCTATCAATACTCTTACACTCTTACTCTTAACCAAGGTTGCCAGGTGCACGGTGTATCCTCCGACACATTGGTGCGGCTGGCTTCCGGGTTGGATGCGCGCTGTGTTAAGAAGCAGTGCGGCTGGTTGGGTTGTGTATCGGAGGACGCATGACTTTCAACCTTCGTCTCTCCCGAGCCCGTACCGGAGTTGTAGCGAAGAGACAAGATAGTAGCTACTACAACAATTGGATACCACGAAATTGGGGAGAAAAAGGGGTATAAAAAAAAATGTTTTTAAAGAAAAGCATATTTTGAAAATCTGAGATGGCAGTGTTGTTAACAAAAGGCTAAGCTTGTGTTTGAATATATTTATTTCATTTCATTTGCGATTTTCATGAATAGGAAACGTTGCGTTATGGTAATGCGCTTGAGGCTATGATTACGCTCCCGGATACGGGATTACTCGTCGCTAGAGGTTAATCACCACTTCATTAAATCAGGATTCCTATTTGACTCAGACATGCCTCCTTGCCCGTCCACCATTTCCTCATCTCCCACCCCATCCAATGTCACTAGCCTCAATGCTCCTCCCACTTTTTCCCCTTCCCCGCTACAAAGTTTTTCCCTGCATGGGGTCATCGAGTCAGAGGTGCTAAAGGAGCTCCTTAAACTTGACCCCAAAAAATCATCATCTGGATCAAGGTTGCTTTCCCTACCATTGCCAAGTCTATCTCTGACCTTTTTAACCTGTCTCTCCTCTCTGGGGAGGTTCACATCACTTGGAAGGCCTATTTCTATTTTGCCCTGTTTATCAAGTGCTGGAAAAACTTGTCAATACTCAACTGTGCCTTTCTTGATGTCTATCATATTCTCTCTTTTATGCAATCTGGTTTCTGCTCAGTTCATGGATGTGTCACTGCAACCTTAAAAGTTCCTCAATGATGTCACCATTGCCCTTCATTCTAAGCAATGAGGTGCTGCCAAAGCTTTTGATACGGTAGACCATCATTGTGGGGCGGCTAAGGAGTATTGGTGTGTCTGAGGGGTCTTTGGCCTGGTTTGCTAACTTCCGCTCTCAAAGAGTGCAGGGTATAAAGTCAGAACATCTGCTGTCTCAGCCACTGCCTGTCACCAAGGGAGTACCCCAAGGCTCGATCCTAGGTCCCATGCTGTTCTCAATTTACATCAACAACATAACTCAGGCAGTAGGAAGCTCTCTCATCCAATTATATGTGGATGATACAGTCTTACACTCAGCTGGCCTCTCCCCTGATTTTGTGTTAAATGCTCTACAACAAAGCTTTCTTAGTGTCCAACAAGCTTTCTCTGCCCTCAACTCCTCCAAAACAAAAGCTATTGTGGTTTGGTAAGAAGAATGCCCCTCTCCCCACAGGTGTGATTACTACCTCTGAGGGTTTAGTACTTGAGGTGGTCACCTCATACAAGTAATTGGGAGTATGGCTAGACAGTACACTGTCCTTCTCTCAGCACATATCAAAGCAGCAGGCTAAAGTTAAATCTAGACTTTGTTTCCTCTATCGTAATCATTCCTCTTTCACCTCAGCTGCCAAACTAACCCTGATTCAGATGACCACCCTACCCATGTTAGATTACGGAGAAATAACTTATAGATCGGCAGGTAAGGGTACTCTCGAGCGTTTAGATGTTCCTTATAGGACACGTCACTGCACTCTATTCTCCTCTGTAAACTGGTCGTCATCTCTGTATCCTCGTCTCAAGACCCACTGGTTGATGCTTATTTATAAAACCCTCTTAGGCCTCACTCCCCCAATCTTAGATATCTACTGCAGCCCTCATCCTCCACATACAATACCTGTTATGTTGTTGCCATCTTCTTGCCCTTTGTGCTGTTGCCTGTGCCCAATAATGTTTGTACCATGTTTTGTGTTGCTACCATGTTGTGTTGTCATCTGTTGCTGCCTTGCTATGTTGTTGTCTTAGGTCTCTCTTTATGTAGTGTTGTCTCTTGTCGTGATGTGTGTTTTGTCATATATATAATTATTTTTTAAATAATGTTTAATCCCGGCCCCCGTCCCCGCAGGAGGCCTTTTGGTAGGCCTTCATTGTAAATAAGAATTTGTTCTTAACTGACTTGCATATTCAAATAAAGGTTCAATAAAAATAAATTACACCTGATTAAAGAACTTTCTCACATTTCTCATGGAATTTGAAAGGCCTTAATATTCCTATCAAGCATTCCAGCTGTCTTGATATTCTAGCAAGAAACCATATTGATTTAGCAATGCTCCAAAAACACACCTGCTCCAAAAGGGCGCACTTAGAATAGAGTACTATTTGTACAAATTGACTGCTTTTTCGTCAGCCCCAAACAAAACTAAAGGTGTAACCATAATGATATATAATAAAATGAAAATCACCATCCTTGGTAAAGGCAACGTCCAAGACATGAATGCCATTCTGGACATGCGGGACAAATCTAATAAGACCAACTACAATAAAAAAGCTCTCCAACGTATGTGACCTATTCCAGGAAGATAGGTATATGTAGCACGTCACTACTTCACAGCAGAGAAATTTGAGAATTACTTTGGGGCAGTAATGCCATCTGGAACACGCAAACTTTCATGTGCCTTAATAACAAACGTGTATGCCATCTGTAAATATGAATACAATTGTTAAATTATTAGTCTAGTTGGTTTAGTCACAGAAAAAGACAGGAACTTTCCCGTTAGCCATGATTGGCTAAGATAATGGGTGGGCTGGACATGCCGAGAGTTGAGTTCGGATTGGTCTGCCATGGAGCAAACTTTCATTTTATTTGATATAGTGTGTGTTTACCAGAGATAGTCATTCAAATTTTGCTACATAGGACCGAATGAAGGTGGTGGGTCACATATACTCTCGGATTGATGCCTGGCGACCTCATAACTCTAAAAAAAAATGTTTTTTAAAGAGTACACTTTCTATTCAAACAGGCACTCCCGAATCGATTTCGTACGATTATCTACTCCTCATTTTTCATTCATCAAGAAAATAAATTTGACATATGATCATATCTGATCATCATGCTTATTAGGTTAAGATGGGGCAAGGTTTTAAAGATTGCACCAACAAATATGACCACTCTGTTTCTAGCTCCTTTACAAGCATTTCTCTACACCAGCAATAACATCTGCTAAACATGTGTATGTGACCAATAAAATGTGATTTGATTATTACTGACCATATACAAATGTCTGAATCTTGTAAAAGAGCCACAAGCTAGCATGAGGGACAAGAAGTAGCTAGCGACATTGAGGTTTGTATAGAGAAAAGTCAGCTAACTAGGTATAATTAGATAGCTAATAGCAAGTTCAATTTCTCTTAAGATTTAAAAGCCAACAATATTTTTATAAAACAGCATATTATTGACCTAAAAGTTTAGCTGTGTTAGCCCTGTCGCTAGCTTATCCAGGATCAGTCATACATAGAACAACCATGTACTGTATCTATGGGAACAACTGCAACCTTTTTGCAAGCAACGTTGCTAAAATTAATAAAATAAAATATGCAATGCTCATTTTCTGTAGTCTAACTGTCATCTCCATACTGTACCTAAATTACAAGGGTTTCACTAAACAATTTTATGTCAGCACTTAAAGGGCATGTACAGAATCTGGTATATGGTTTGCCTATATATTGTCTATTGGTATAATTTTAAATTGAGAACACATAGTTCAACATGTAAACAATGTGCGAGTTTAGCTATTCTCTGCTTCAGATGGCAAATGACCAGTAATGCCCTCACACTGTAGGCCTATGCATGCCATATGTTAAGATGCTAAATGGATTCACATAGTTGGAGTGAGATGAGTGAGTGATTTAAACAGTGAGTGAGTGTTTTCTATCCACACATACTGAGTGAGTGAGTGAAATGTGAGTGTTCGAAAAAGTGGGGGTAGTGAGTGAGTGAGTCTATTGAGGTAGTTCAACACAATGTGTGAGTTTAGCACACACACACACACACATTGGACAGAACCCCTTTCCCTCTTTATTGCAGGATTAAGTGATTAATCAACATTGACACTAGTTCATTATTAATAACAGTTCTCTTAAGTTTAAACACTTCACTTCAAATAATCAACACTTCAAAATGTACAAATAAGCTAACTTCTATGTAAAGATTAGACATATTAGTCTAAACAACAATAGATAAATGAGTAGTAAGAAGTAGGCTATTATTACTAAAGCATAATTGCAGGCAGGGTACCAAAAAATGTCTGCACCATTGAAGGTCCTCAAGCACACAGTGGCTTCCATCATTCTTAAAATGAAAGAAGTTTGGAACTACCAAGATTCTTCCAAGAGCTGGCCGCCTGGCCAAACTGAGCAATCGGGGGAGAAGGGCCTTGGTCAGTGGGGTGACCAAGAACAGATGGTCACTTTGACAGAGTTCTAGATTTCCTCTGTGGAGATGGGAGAACCTTCCAGAAGGACAACAATCTTTGCAACACTCCACCAATCATGCCTTCATGGTAGAGTGGCCAGACGAAAGCCACTCCTCAGTAAAAAGGCACATAACAGCTCACTTGGAGTTTGCCAAAATGCACCAAAAGACTCAGACCATTAAGAACCAGATTCTCTGGTCTGATGAAAACCAAGATTGAACACTTTGGCCTGAATGCCAAGCATCATGTCTGGGGGAAACCAGGCCCTATCCCTACGGTGAAGCATGGTCGTGGCAGCATCATGCTGTGGGGATATTTTTCAGCGGCAGGGACTGGGAGATGAGTCAGGATCGAGGGAAAGATGAACGAAGCCAAGTACAGAGAGATCCTTGATGAAAATCTGCAACAGAGTGCCCAGGGCCTAAGACTGTGGTGAAGGTTCACCTTCCAACAGGATAATGACCCTAAGCACACAGCAAAGACAAGGCAGGAGTGGCTTCGGGACAAGTCTCTGAATGTCCTTGAGTGGCCCAACCAGAGCAGGGACTTCAACCCGATCGAACATCTCTGGAGAGACCTGAAAATAGCCAGAGTAACGGTGAAACTTAACAAAATGTGGAAAAAGTCAAGGAGTCTGAATACTTTCTGAACGCACTGTAACTAGGAATAAAGTGAGAGATAGTAAACGGTAGCAGCAGCGTATGTGATGTCAAAAAAGTGCAAAAAGGTTCAATGCAGATCGTTAAATAGTTAACCAAATAGCTACCCGGACAAACTACTGTATTTAACAGTCTTATGCCTTGGGGCTAGAACCTGCTCAGGAGCCTTTTGGTCCCAGACTTGGCGCTCCTGTACAACTTGCCATGCGGTAGCAGAGAGAACAGTATGAGTTGGGTGGCTGGAGTCTGAAAATTCTTAGGGCCTTCCTCTGACATCTCCTGGTATAGAGGTCCTGGATGGCAGGAAGCTCGGCCCCAGTGATGTACTGGGCCGTACAAACTGCCCTCTGTAGCGCCTTACGGTTATTTCGCCAAACAGTTGCCACACAAAGCAGTGATGCAGCCAGTCAAGATGATCAATGGTGTAGCTGTAGAACTTTTTGAGGATCTGAGGACCAAATCGGTTCAGCCCTGAGGGGAAGGGGCATTGTCGTGCCCTCTTCATGACGGTGTTGGTGTGTTTGGAACATGATAGATCCTTAGTGATGTGGACACAGAGGAACATGAAACTCTTGACCTGCTCCACTACAGCTGTGAATGGGGGCGTGCTAGGCCCTCTGTTCCCTGTAGTCCACAATCAGCACCTTTGTCTTGCTAACATTGAGGGAGAGGTTGTTGTCCTGGCACCACACTGCTAGGTCTCTGAACTCCTCCCTATAGGCTTTCTCATTGTCGTCAGTTGTCAAGCCTATTACCATTGTGTCATTGGCAAACTAAATGGTGGTGTTGGAGTTGTGCGCGGCCACGCAGTTGTGGGTGAACAGCAAAAATCATTTAGACCGGTTACCTTGGTGTTTTAGGGCACAGGGACTATGGAGGTCTGCTTGAAGCATATAGGTATTAGAGACTCGGTCAGGGAGAAGTTGAAAATGTCATTGAAGACACTTGCTAGCTGGTCAGTAAGCGTCCTGGTAATCTGACTGAATGTTAACCTGTTTAAAAAGTCTTCTTCACATTGGTTACGGGGAGCGTGACAAAATCACGCACAAAAAATAAAAATAATTAAAAATATATTAAATATATAAATAAAAGTCTATTGCATAATGGTTACTCAATGTATGAATATTCCTGTATGATGTGGATGAGTTTGTTTGTAACTGGTGGTGGGTAGTGGTATGTACATAAAATTAAGGGGAAGTAAATTCATTCGGCCCTAATCTATGGATTTCACCTTACTGAGAAAACAGATACATTAAAACTAGCTTATTTTTTAAGGTACTGGCGTGTATCAGAAAACTAGTCAGTATCTGGTGTGACCACCATTTGCATCATGCTACGCGACACATCTCCTTCGCATAGAGGTGATCAGGCTGTTGATTGTGGCCTGTGGAACGTTGTCCTCTTCAACAGCTGTGTGAACTTGATGGATATTGGCGGGAAATGGAACATGCGGTCATACACGTCGATCCAGAGCATCCCTAACATGCTCAATGGGTGACATGGGATTGTGACTATGCAGGCTATGGAAGAACAGGAACATTTTCAACTTCCAGGAATTGGCTACATGTCCTTGTGACATGGGCCGTGCATTATCATGCGAGACATGAAAATGCATGGCAATGAGACTCGGGATTGCGCCATAGTGCGAGCTGAACATTGTATGCTGGAAAAACTCGGTTTGTTATTTCAGATTAAAACCAAACCGCTATTCATTGAAAATGAATACAGAACTTGTTTTTAAGTGGATTCCGCAATACGGTTAGCTTTTAACAGCTAGGACCGCTATTTCTTCTCCCAGAATCCCGCCTAAAAGACAGGTTGAAGCATGCTTGACAGACGATAAGCTGCAGGCCATCAAGAGAACAAAGTTGGTACCAGATGAGTTTTGCAGTGGAGCCCACTTTGTCTGGAGAAATAAATTAACAGAGCCATCGCTGTATCTACCATGCTTTGTTTCGGGACAAATTGGATCACCCATAGTTCCAATTCGGCAACTGTTTGCTTGCAGAGGATTATAGGATTGAGGTGGCTGGACAGTGGCTGGATGCGGCTAGACGGCGTTGGTGATTGTTGGATGCATCTCCACCTTGATGTTTGTCTTCATCCGACTGGCCGGTGTTGCCCGGAGCTCCCACATCTGATAGCGGAGTTGAAGGAGCACAGCAAGAGGAGCAAGGCAATCAACAATGGTCGCACGTCACAAGCTGTGGAATCCGAAGACAACAGCCTGCCGCAAAGCAATCTACACTCCCAGCGAGAGGCACGGAGCGGATCGTCTTGCCGTCTAGCCATCCTGCACCTTTGAGGGTGCCTCTGTCTGCGGCCACAGTACCTACTAATACGACTTCGAAGTAGCCTTCCATCCCTGCTCTGGATTGAGGGAGGCTTCTCCATCTGTCGGATACCTGCACCAGGAGCAACGGGGTCAAGTAATCCTGCCTCTAGCCAGGTCCATAATCCTGTGAATCGTGGAAGGATTTCCTCGTCCTTCTCACAAGCTGTTTTTTTTTTAAGCTCCACGGTAAGCTCCATGTGACCTTTCCTGGTGCAAAAACAATGTCCTATCCCGGAGATCGAGTAAATTACATTACTAAGCTGCTCCCTGAAGGGCAGATCCGAACAGCTGAAACTGGATATTAAAGAGCTGATTGACTCTCTGCTAAATATTAACACAAGGCCCATCATATCTGGCACTGTGCCCTCTCTGAATCGTGGCATTGAACGCTTTAGCAGGATTCTTTCTCTTCAAAACTAGCTACGTGATTATTGCAGCTCAATGGGTGTAACTTTTGTTGACAATTTCAATACCTTTTGGAAACAAAACTTGATTTATAAGGAGAATAGGATCCACCAAAATCATTGGGTTCCTGGATTATAGGAATTATTTGCCTCTATACCATTTGTATTTCATTAACCTTTGACTATTGGATGTTCTTATAGGCACTTTAGTATTGCCAGTGTAACAGTATAGCTTCCGTCCCTCTAGTTAGTGCGCGCTAACTAGCTAGCCATTTGACTTCGGTTACACCAGCCTCATCTCGGGAATTGATAAGCTTGAAGTCATAAACAGCACAATGCTTGACGCACAACGAAGAGCTGCTGGCAAAACGCATGAAAGTGCTGTTTGAATGAACGTTTAGGCGCCCGCTTCTGCCTACCAACGCTCAGTCAGATACTTAGATGCTCAGTCAGATTATATGCAACGCAGGACACGCTAGATAATATCTAGTAATATCATCAACCATGTGTAGTTAACTAGTGATTATGATTGATTGTTTTTTACAAGATAAGTTTAATGCTAGCTAGAAACTTCCCTTGGCTTACTGCATTCGCGTAACAGGCAGTCTCCTTGTGGAGTGCAACGAGAGAGAGGCAGGTTGTTATTGCGTTGGACTAGTTAACTGTAAGGTTGCAAAATTGGATCCCCTGAGCTGACAATGTGAAAATCTGTCGTTCTGCCCCTGAAATAGGCAGTTAACCCACCATTCCTAGGCAGTCATTGAAAATAAGAATGTGTTCTTAACTGACATGCCTAGTTAAATAAAGGTATAAAAAATCAAATTAAAAAAATAATGAATAAAATGTTTGAAAAAATATATATATAATATAAAAATTGTAAAATCGGCGCCCAAAAATAGCGATTCCCGATTGTTACGAAAACTTGAAATCGGCCCTTATTAAATCGGCCATTCCGATTAATCGTTCGACCTCTAGTCTCTTCACAGTCCCCAAGTCCAGAACAACCTATGGGAGGTGCACAGTACTACATAGAACCATGACTACATGGAACTCTATTCCACATCAAGTAACTGATGCAAGCTGTAAAATTATATTTTAAAAAATAAATAAATAAAACACCTTATGGAACAGTGGGGACTGTGAAACACCACAAACATAGGCACAGACAAATGCATACACAAAATAACATACGCACTATACACACTCATACACATGTGGTAGTGGTAGAGTAGGGCACACAGTGTGTTTTGAAATCTGTGAATGTGCTGTAATGTATTTTTTTAAAGTATAAACTTCTTTAATTTCGCTGGACCCTAGGAAGAGGATCGATAATACATACAAATACAGTATCTCTATGCATTAAAATTGCCATCTATGAAATGCAATTGTGTTCATTCTCCATAGCTTATGCCTGCCCATACCATAACCCCACAGTAACCATGGGGCACTCTGTTCACAACGTTGACATCAGCAAACCGCTCGCCACACACGTGACGTGCTATTGTGAGGCCAGTAGGACGTACTGCCAAATGATTTAAAATGATGTTGGCGGCTTATGGTAGAGAAATTAACATTAAATTATCAGGCAACAGCTCTGGTGTACCTTCCTGCAGTCAGTTTGCCAATATATTTGTTCAGTGTATGTTGCTTTAATTTAAATTCACTTACCACTCAACTCAATTAATATCTCCCAATCTCTTGAAGCCTACTTGAAGCCTACGCACTGGGCATATGTGACCGACTGGCTCAAATCGGTCTTATGTAGCAACATTTTTAATTGTGTTTTTTACAATGGATAAAAGTAGAGACTCAGAGATACAAAATTGTATATCATAAACCACAGTTGAACAATGGCAAAGTAATTTGATTTGAAAGTTGATAAACTTGTAAATTCACTTTTGAGAAAATGGCATTTTAAATGTTTTGGCACTACTATTGGAGACCCTTCTTTGTCTACACCAATTCCGCATCGTTCACACCCTCTTTAGTTTTAGTCCTACCCATATCTTTAAGGGTTGATCCGAATGTACTAAGAGCAGTCAAGCACCCAAGCTAACTTGCGAACAGCTCACTGAACATTACTCACCCTAGCAGAGAAGGCTGTTATGTTATCCAGGGGGTTGGTGACTGCAACGGTCAGATTGTCCGTTCGTAAATTCAGAGCGTTTTGCGTTCAGAGCGCACACCGGACGCTCAGGTCGATGAGTAGGGTTGATCCGAACGGTCAGACCTCACAACGACAGTCAAGAACCAAAGCTAACTGGCTAACATTGGCTAGCTACTTCCAGACAAATAATGAGAGAACACCCCACTCTGACCATTTTACTCACCCAAGCAGAGCTGGTTAGGCTGTTTTCATGTTATCCAGAGCTTTTTGGACTGTAACTGCTGGCAACATTTTAATTCACTTTTTTGCCAACGTTTACTGACACCAGCCATATTCAACGTGTGTTGAACGTTCGGAAATTAATCTGCACTCTCTGGCACAATCGACGAGAGTGCTCTGAAATCGGAGTAGACGGCCAGACTGAATTTACGAACGCACTCAAAATGGTTACTTGCATAGTCTTTTGTAAAGACATGTAGCTATCTAGGTAAACAATGAACCATAATCCCAACCCATGATGTTACTACCCTGCAGGTAGCTAACCAACCAGATTCAATGTTAGCTAGCTAACATTAGGCTATAGCTAGCTAAGCAAATAGCTCTGAGATACGAATAAGGTCATACACGTAACGTTAGCTAGCGAGCCAGCCAGCCAACGTTAGCTAGCGAGGTAAACAATGAACCATAATCACAACTCACTACATTACTACCCCACATTAATTAGGTAGCTAACCACCAATCAGGTTCAATGTTAGCTAGCTAACATTAGGCTACAGCTAGCCAAGCAAATGGCTCTTCCTGTCAAAATTAGAAACATGTAATATCTGATAATGTAGCTAGCTAGACTTTCTTACCCCTATACATCATTCATGGTTGCATGTGTCTCCTGTTGGATGCCATGGTTGCCCTTAGTTTGAAGATGTAATCCGGAGACAGGTGTTTTCTCCATCTCATTAGCTATCATACTCGAATTCCACTGATTTCAAAACTCCGTCCTCCAGAAAGTGGAGTTTTAATACACGATACATTTTAAAAAAAAATAAAAAAATGTGTTAGACAGGATTACCTAGACATACTGACCAGCTCAAAAGACACAAGTGTGCTATATGGCAAACCAATCCGAACTCATCTCTCAGCATGACCAGCCCACTCACTATCTGAGCCAATCATGGCTAGCGGGAAGGTTGCCTTTTTTTCTGTGGCTAAACCAACTAGGCTCGTCATTTAACAATTTTCGTGTTTACAGATGGCATACAAGTTTGTTATAAAGGCACATGAAAGTTCACAGGAGAGCCGTTTGAACGTAGACTTTACATTGTTATCAAAATGTTTTTTGAGGCAGAGATGCCTTCACGAACATGTGAAGTAGTGACCCGCGACATATGCCTGGTTTCCTAAAACATATTTTCATAGTGATAGGTGTAATGGAATGACAGAGATAGGGAGTTGACCTTGTGAAACTCACTGCATGCTGAAGACACATTGAGCTAATTTAAATCTATTATACTGCTTGTCCGCCAATTTTTTTCTACCTGTCTCGGACTGTCGTGCACTGCTATGCAAGGGTCTTCTTGACATCCTCTTTCTCCGGGAGCTTACCTGCTCCAGCCGGTAGGCAGTCTCTCTGTGCAACTGCTGCAGGGTGTTCTTCGCGGCGCCATCCTGGTAAACCAGTTTGTCCCTGGACTCCTTCAGCTCCCTCAGCAGCTCCTCCACCCGTCCCTCCAACTGGGAGAGACACAAAAGACGTTGTAGGGTGAAGTTGCCCCTAGACACTTATCTTTGTGCATTTCCCCCCCCTAATGGTTAGGATAGGGGGAGGAAAAGATGATCCTAGAGCTGTATCTAGAAGAAACATCACCCAGGAGCAACAAAGAGTCGAGGACAGGTCCGTCAGGTTAGACAGGGACAGACCTGGCTTAACCTGCCTGACTGACAAGCATGCCAACATACATAACAGTGCTTCAGAAACTATTCAAAACCCTTCACTGTATCCACATTTTTCTGTGTTACAGCCTGAAAAAATGTATTAAATGTAGATTTTTTTGTCACTGTCACTTTTTGTCATACCCCATAATGTCAAAGTGGAATCACATTTTTTTTAAATGTAAACAAATGATTTTAAAATTAAAAACTGAAATATTTGTAGTCAATAAGTATTCAACCTCCTTATTTACGCTTGCAATAATAAATTCTGGAGCAGAAATCACTCTGTGACGACCTCATCTCTGTACACAACACAAACAGACAAATGTAAGGTCCCTCAGTCGAGCAGTGAATTTCTAACACAGATTCAACCACAAAGACCAGGGAGGTTTTCCAATGCCTCTCCAAGAAGGGCACATATTAGTAGATGGGTGAAGAAAAAAGCAGACATTGAATATCCCTATGAGCATGGTTAAGTTATAAATTACACTTTGGATGGTATATTAATACAACCAAGCACTACAAAGATACAGGCGTTGCCGGAGAGGAAGGAAACCGCTCAGGGAATTCACCCCGCGGCCAACGGCGACTTTAAAACAGTTACAGAGTTTAATGGCTTTGATAGGAGAAAACTGAGGATGGATCAACAACGTTGTAGTTACTCCACAATACTAACTTAATTGAAAGAGTGAAAATTAAGAAGCCTGTGCAGAATAAAACTATTCCAAAACATGCATTCGGTTTGTAACGAGGCACTAAAGTAATACTGCAAAAAAATGTGGCAAAGCAATTAACACTTTGTATTCCGGACAAAAACTTATGTTTGAGGGCCTCCCGGGTGGCGCAGTGGTTAAAGGGCGCTGTACTGCAGTGCCAGCTGTGCCACCAGTGACTCTGGATTCGCGCCCAGGCTCTGTCGCAACCGTGAGGTCCGTGGGGTGACGCACAATTGGCCCAGCGTCGTCCGAGTTAGGGAGGGCTTGGCCGGTAGGCATATCCTTGACTCATCGCACACCAGCGACTCCTGTGGCGGGCCGTGCGCAGTGCGCGCTAGCCAAGGTTGCCAGGTGCACGGTGTTTCCTCCGACACATTGGTGCGGCTGGCTTCCGGCTTGGATGCGCGCTGTGTTAAGAACCTTCGTCTCGAGCCCGTACAGAAGTTGTAGCGATGAGACAAGATAGTAGCTACTAAAACAATTGGATACCACAAAATTGGGGAGAAAAAGGGGTAAAAATAAAAAATAAAAATGTAAAAATAAAAACAACTTATGTTTGGGGCAAATCCATTACAACACATTACAGAGTACCACGCTCCATATTTACAAGCATAGTGGGTACGCTTGTAATCATTAAGGACTGCGTAGTTTTTCCAAAGGCCAAATTGTCATTGGAGATGCTTACCAAGAAAACAGTGATTGTTCCTGAGTGGCCGAGTTACAGTTAAATCTACTTGAACATCTATTGCAAGATGTTCAAAAAAATTACCTGTTTTTGCTTTGTTATTATGGGGTATTGATGAGGGGGGAAAACGATTTAATCCATTTTAGAATAAGGCTGTAACATAACAAAATGTGTACAAAGTCAAGGGGTCTGAATACTTTCCGAATGCATTGTATAGGAGGACCTGTTTCAAATGGTAAACTTTAACCGCTCAATACAGAATAGCCGTGTGGGCGCAGTCCCTTGGAAATCGGTTGGGAACAAAATAATTTGTATTTTATTCAGCTATGTTCAATTGTATACTTGTTACTATAAAATAATGCGACGGGAATTAAATCAAATCAAATTTATGTCACATACACATGGTTAGCAGATGTTAATGCGAGTGTAGCGAAATGCTTGTGCTTCTAGTTCCGACAATGCAGTAATAACCAACGAGTAATCTAACCTAACAATTCCACAACTACTACCTTATACACACACAAGTGTAAAGGGATAAAGAATATGTACATAAAGATATATGAATGAGTGATGGTACAGAACGGCAAGATGCAGTAGATGGTATCGAGTGCAGTATATACATATGAGATGAATAAAGTGGCATAGTTTAAAGTGGCTAGTGATACATTACATAAAGATGCAGTAGATGATAAGAGTACAATATATACATACGAGATGAATAATGTAGGGTATGTAAACATTATATTAAGCAGCATTGTTTAAAGTGGCTAGTGATATATTTTCCATCAATTTCCATCAATTCCCATTATTAAAGTGGCTGGAGTTGAGTCAGTATGTTGGCAGCAGCCACTCAATGTTAGTGGTGGCTGTTTAACATTCTGATGGCCTTGAGATAGAAGCTGTTTTTCAGTCTCTCGGTCCCAGCTTTGATGCACCTGTACTGACCTCGCCTTCTGGATGATAGCGGGGTGAACAGGCAGTGGCTCGGGTGGTTGTTGTCCTTGATGATCTTTATGGCCTTCCTGTGACATCGGGTGGTGTAGGTGTCCTGGAGGGCAGGTAGTTTGCCCCCGGTGATGCGTTGTGCAGACCTCACTACCCTTCTGGAGAGCCTTACGGTTGTGGGCGGAGCAGTTGCCGTACCAGGCGGTGATACAGCCCGACAGGATGCGTGAGTGTTTTCTGGTGACAAGTTCGTGAGTGTTTTTGGTGACAAGCCGAATTCAGCCTCCTGAGGTTGAAGAGGCGCTGCTGCGCCTTCTTCACGATGCTGTCTGTGTGGGTGGACCAATTCAGTTTGTCTGTGATGTGTACGCCGAGGAACTTAAAACTTACTACCCTCTCCACTACTGTCCCATCGATGTGGATAGGGGGGTGCTCCCTCTGCTGTTTCCTGAAGTCCACAATCATCTCGTTAGTTTTGTTGACGTTGAGTGTGAGGTTATTTTCCTGACACCACACTCCGAGGGCCCTCACCTCCTCCCTGTAGGCCGTCTCGTCGTTGTTGGTAATCAAGCCTACCTCTGTAGTGTCGTCCGCAAACTTGATGATTGAGTTGGTGGCATGCGTGGCCACGCAGTCGTGGGTGAACAGGGAGAACAGGAGAGGGCTCAGAACGCACCATTGTGGGGCCCCAGTGTTGAGGATCAGCGGGGTGGAGATGTTGTTACCTACCGTCACCACCTGGGGGCGGCCCGTCAGGAAGTCCAGTACCCAGTTGCACAGGGCGGGGTCGAGACCCAGGGTCTCGAGCTTGATGACGAGTTTGGAGGGTACTACGGTGTTAAATGCTGAGCTGTAGTCGATGAACAGCATTCTCACATAGGTATTCCTCTTGTCCAGAAGGGTTAGGGCAGTGTGCACATCTTTCTGCTAAATGAACAAGGGTAGTCCACATTGCCAGATCAAGGCCTAACATAAGGACAACTCAGAATATGCTATTCTGTTCATCTGAAATAGGCTACATTTTTCTCATATCATGTTTCTTTAGACCTGCCTAAAATAAATAGATTTACTGTGATGGTGGAGGCTATATTAAATAGATTAGACATTTTAAAATGTAGATGTTCCAAAAGGTCTGCATCAGTGGCTTTTAGGCTATGCACGGAAGCCCGGAGATGCTAAAAGTGTTTATCAACAGTCGATTACCATCAGATCGGCAGTTATTTGCATTAACGACCCAGCCCTAGCCAGGCAAAGAGGATGGGCTCCACCTCAAGAGTCAGATTTCTCTTGCCACCATGGCTTGATCTTTTGAAGGTTCAACCTGGGTTTTCATTAGTACTGTAGGTTGAGATGCATTTGTGGGGGGGGAAACAGTATTATTGCGGCATCAGTATCATTATTCACAATTGAATGAACTTGTAGCGTCTCCATAAACTACCGATATTAGATCATTCAAAAGGGAAACTCAGGTGAGAAGATGTCTAAATGGAAAGCGTTGGAGTAAAAAGTAAGCAAGCCTTGTCCGAGCCAGCCATGAGGCAGCTTAATGGACGTGACACCAGTCTGGAGTTGGAGTGCTTACCTTCTTCACGGTGCCCATGTGCTTTTTCTCAGTCTCCACCCTCCTCTTCAGTTCTTCCCTCATGGTGTCCTTCTCTGAGCAGATACCCAGGACCAGCTCCTGATGCTTGTTGTTTTCATCCAGTAGCCTATAAAAGGTCAACAATCCAAGCATAAGGGTACAGCCACACAGACACATGAACAGGGATGGAAATTGTATATGAAGTATGTTTTTGGGTAAAAAAAAAAAAAAGTACAATATCTCTATTAAAAAGCATAGCTTAGAAAAATGTTTCAAATAGACAAGAGGCCATTTTCTACAGAACAAGTTTGGGATATTACAGTTTGTGATTGCAGAACGTGCATAAAAATATGAGACTGGATAATTCATCCATCCACAAAAAAGGCAGGGATATACAGTAGACCTACAATGGTATCATGTGAATGTTTACTTGGCACACAATATACCAAATTATAGTGACATACAACTTGTAAGAATATTTTGAAGATAAATACACCACGCGTACTAAAGGTCAAGAGGGAATTAACGATCAATGGAAAGTGTTTTTTCTGTAAAGGGGAATTAATTATCAGGGTCAGAGACATGGGAGGAATTTGTCTAGGCATTGAGCCTGAAACAAGATACTTGTTATCTGGCCATTGGGCAAATTTTATTGCAAGGAATTCTAATTGGTCAACCACAGGCTAGGGTTGAGTTATAAAACTACATCCTGTCCCTTTGTTCTGTCGAGAGAATCACTGAGGACAGGGGAGAATGAACATCTACCTCTCAGCATAACATTTATGATTTGTCCCCTTTGAATAAACCACATTTTGTCCCCGATTTGCTTTGGGGTTATTGAAGAGTAACATCAACTGCTAACAAACGTCAAGACTTTGTCACCATGGAATGTAATTACCTTTTAATAGCCTTTTCCTGCTGCACATACTTGTACTGGATGCACTTCTCGAAAACCATCGGAGAGCCATCCTGGTCAGCCTGCATGCCATTTACATGGGGTCCACCCTTGCGCCCCCCTCCCCCTCTCTCAGGCAGCTGGCAGGAGAACAGTTCCTGCTCCAGCTCATCCAATAGGGACTCCTGGGAGACCGACCGCTGGATCTGAGTCATGAGCTTGCGGCTGCAGTCCGTGTCGTAGGGGCTGGGCAAAGAGTTGGTGTTCGTGGGGGCCATCGTTCGTGGACTGGAAATTCCAGGGTCCGCAAAGGCAGAGCTGGGTGTGGAGGGTGTGGCTGGGCTATTGGTGACGTTTTCCTTTGTGGGGGAGGGTTCCACGGAGCACTTGAGGGGGACATCGACATCTGCTGGTTGAGATTCTGCGTATCTGTTCGGAATAGAGGTTGAGCAGTCACCCACTCCAACTAGAATAGTGGGTGGAGATTCCACTGCCTTGCCCAGAAGCAACGACAAGCTTTCTGTCGTCACCTCCAAAATCGAGTTGGTGCTTTCCATTACCTCATCCAAGACAGAGAGTGGACGTTCAGTTGTCTCATCTACAAGAGTTCTTGCGTCTTCGATTGAGGTTGTCCCAATATCACAGCTAATGTCCACATTGACAGACTCCTCTCCACCCTCTTGCTGGCACTTTTTCTTCTTCTTGTGTTGTATTCCATCTCCCTCCAGACTCTCCTGTTTGATGTCATTCCCCCTTTCTGCACAGACCTCATTTTCCTCCATCGTTGTGTCACTCCTGTTGACCACTGATGACCCCTTTGGCAGGGAGTTGACCTCTGATTCCTGGGCCAGGTCTGAGGCAGAGTCTGGGTCAGACTGCTCCATGGTTTTCCTCAGCTTCACACCTGACACACAGAGACAGAGAGGGATGTGGGGTAAAGAGAGATGAATGGGATTGAGTAATATGAAACACTTCGAGCATAAAATGCACATATAGCCTAGGCCTAGAGGATACCCTTTGGAATTTGACAGGGCAGGAGGTAGGCTAATAGTTTTAATGGGACCTTTGCATTAAATGGGACTAACACCACTTCCTTTTACAGTAACAGACAGCGATGATGCCACTAATTTCCTTTTCCTTCTTACCATTAACCCAGCGGGGCAAATCAGGGGTTCTACACTAACTTTTCCCACAGCATATGATTTGGTCACACCATTTAAAAAATAAATACAATTGATAATGACCTGGCCTGTGTCCCATAATGTGCCTGCATTCCATACAGAACCTGATGTGCCTGCATTCCATACATAGCTAGCTAGTTAACGTCAGCAGGTTAATGTCAACACACCATAGTCATGGATCCACAAAAATCAATCGAATGGTACTCTACTCATGACAATAAAATCTGATTTGACATTATAGTGGCTATTGCTGTTTTGGTTGTTTGTTTTTTGCTTATTGATATTGCGAATATAATTTTGCCACAGTGCTGGGAGCTAACCAACCATGTTCAATGTTGGCAAGCTAACATTAGGCTCTAACTAGAACAGCAAATGGCTCTGGGAAACAAATAATAACAGCTATCAGCTAGCTAGCCAACAGTACACTTTATGAAACCACTTTGTCAAAATTAGACTAGACTATCTTAAATCATGCATGATGAACGTGTCTCCCTATCACGGATGCCATGCCACGGTCGCCCTTAGTTTGAATATGTAACCCGGAGACAAGTGTTTTTTCCATCTCTTTTGCCATCATACTCTAATTCCCCTGATTTCAAAACTTGATTCTCCAGAAAGTGGAGAGCAACACTTATACAGCTCCACTACAAAATACATTTTTTTAAACCGCAATCGACAGGATTACCGACACAGACTGACGAGCTCAAATAGACAGAAGCCATCTACGGCAGACCAATCCGAACTCCTCATGTTCCAGAAGGCATTTCTGCAAAGAAAAACTGCATTTTGATTAAAATATATATATATATGTTTTTACGTTCAAACGGCTCTCCATGGAAGACGAGACTTGCGACATACGCCTAGTTTCCTGAATCGGGTCACATGTAGGCCCTACACGCACCGCACACAGCAGGGATTGACATTCAGGTAAATTTGCCAGTGGCACACCGGGCCAGTGCCAACAGAAAACTACTGGCAAAAATGACAAAAAAATACTGACACTGGTCAAGATCTGACAGGAAAGCCAATAATGCATTCATCATTTCAATAGTAGGTGATTTTGTCTTTCATTTGAGGACTGAGAAAGTAGCCTATACAGGGTTCATATAAACATTTGCAAGTCAAATTCACACACTTACAATATATTTTTTAAAGCACTTGACCCTACAACCGCTGGGCGTCAAACTAATGACCAGTCATTCTGACTGCAACATTATAAACAGTGTAATTAATATATTTCAAATATGCTACAGCAAAAATAATAATTTGGTTGTGTTTATGAAGGCCTTGAGTAACAGAATATGATTTGTATGTTATTTCCAATACCACAACAGAATTTATTAGTTTGTTACTGTAGGCTTTATGAGAAAAAAAATTTCAAGTGTTCAATCAATGTTATTATTCCTGGAGTGCCTTTGTTACAACTATGAAACAGAAAGCATGTGTTGGAAGATGGTAACAACTTATTTAAAAAATATATAAAAAAATACCCCAACCACAGTCAAAATCCGGGCAGTCAACTGATGAAAACATGAGCAGCTTAAACATCATTATAAGCGCTAAGTGGCCTTGATAACTATGAAATAACACGTGACCAGATTCAGGAAACTTCAGGATTCAGGAAACTAGGCTTATGTCGCGGGTCACTTCACACGAGAGCCGTTTGAACGTAAATTTAATTTTTATCAAAATGTTTTTTTTTGTCAGAAATACCTTCTCGAACATCTGAACTTTCATATGCCTTAATAACAAACTTGTATGCAGTCTGAAAATACAAATACAATTGTTAAATTACGAGCCTAGTTGGTTAAGCCACAGAAAAAGACAGAAATCTTCCCGCTAGCCATGATTGGCTCAGATAATGAGTGGGCTGGACATGCCGAGGGATGAGTTTGGATTGGTCTGCCATTTAGCGCGCTTCTGTCTATTTGAGGTGGTCAGTATAATTAATCCGGTTTAACGCGGCTTTTTAAAAATAAAATATATTGCGTAGTAAAAATAAAAAGACTCCACTATGCAAGTATCCATTTCAATAGAATGTCACTGCAAAAACTGTTACAGAGCACTCTCGTCTGAGTATGCCAGTTTACAGAATAACTGATGAATTTAGGAAAACTCAACACCAGTTGAATATTGTCTGTGTGAGTAAACGTCGGCAAAAAAGCACAATTAAATTGTTGCCAGGAATGTTAGCTAGCTAACATTGAACCTATTTGGTTAACTTTAGCTAGCTATGACAATCGGGTTGTATTGCTAGTACTCTATGGATTAGGATTATGGTTCATTGTTCAGATAGCATGTCTAAACAAAAGACTCCACTTCACCAGATGATTACAATGACCCATCAAGTTAGCCAGGTGTGTCTGACGGTGATTACAGCTATCTGGAATGTCTTTCAGCATCCGTAGAACACACCTGTCTCTCCTCCACCAATCATACAAGGATAATTTTCTAATGCCTCCCATCAGAAAGAGGTGTGTTCTACAGGTGACTCTCCTTCACCAGTCATACAAGGAGAATGTTCTAATGCCTCCCATCAGAAAGACCTGTAGAACACACCTGACTCTCCTTCACCAGTCATACAAGGAGAATGTTCTAATGCCTCCCATCAGAAAGACATGTAGAACACACCTGACTCTCCTTCACCAGTCATACAAGGAGAATGTTCTAATGCCTCCCATCAGAAAGACCTGTAGAACACACCTGACTCTCCTTCACCAGTCATACAAGGAGAATGTTCTAATGCCTCCCATCAAACAACTAAACTCAGCAAAAAAATAAAATGTACCTTTTTCAGGACACTGTCTTTCAAAAATAATAATGAAAACTTAGGACACTAGAGAGGCCTTTCTACTGACCCTGAAAAACACCAAAAGAAATATACCCAGAGTCCCTGCTCATCTGCATGAACGTGCCTTAGGCAGGCTGCAAGGAGGCATCATCGGACTGAGCTTGCTGTCATTGCAGGCAATCTCAATGCTGTGCATTACAGGGAAGACATCCTCCTCCCTCATGTGGTACCCTTCCTGCAGGCTCATCCTGACATGACCCTCCAGCATGACAATCCCACCAGCCATACTACTCGTCAGTGTTCAGCCATGGCCAGCAAAGAGGCCAGATCCCACATCTGGGACCTGTTGGATCGGGGGGCGAGGGCTAGGGCCATTCCCCCCCAGAAATGTCTGGGAACTTGCAGGTGCATTGGTGGAAGAGTGGGGTAACATCTCACAGCAAAAACTGGCAAATCTGGTTAAGTCCATTAGGAGGACATGCACTGCAGTTCTTAATGCAGCTGGTGGCCATACCAGATACTGACTTTCTTTTGATTTGGACCCCCCTTTGTTCAGTGATACATTATTCAAATTTCTGTTAGTCACATGTCTGGGGAAATTGTTTACTTTTTGTCTCAGTTGTTGAATCTTGTTATGTTCATACAAATATTAACATGTTAAGTTTGCTGACAGTAAATGCAGTTGACAGTGAGGGGATAATTATTTTTTTGCTGAGTTTATATAGAAGATAATGCAATAATGTTACCAGGATGCCACTCAGGACACTTGGGTGGAAAGCTGCTGCCATCCCATGTGACAAAAGCAGCAGTATGGCAACTTGGGTTGCAAAGGGTCAGAAACTTTCTGGTAAATTTTCTGAATAGTTCTATTATTCTATACTATTTTAGTTAAGCCCGGGAATTTTACTTAAATTCAGCAAAAAAAGTTAGCTTACAACAATGAACTTTTTTGTGGACACAAGGCAAATCTAGGTCTTGTGGCATATTTTGGTTCAACTATCCCCAATTCAATGGAATTGCAACCCTCTGCATGCACATGGCACTCTTCCATCACATGTGCAGCCGATTCTCAATATCACACACTAATGAGATTAAGTGCATTTGAGCTAATGCTATTGAGCCCACACTATTACAGTCGCGGCCAAAAGTTTTGAGAATGACACAAATATTAATTACCACAAAGTTTGCTTCTTCAGTGTCTTTAGATATTTTTGTCAGATGTTACTATGGAATACTGAAGTACAATTACAAGCATTTCAACTGTCAAAGGCTTTTATTGGCAATTACATGAAGTTGATGCAAAGAGTCAATATTTGCGGTGTTGACCCTTCTTTTTCAAGACATCTGCAATCCACCCTGGCATGCTGTCAATTAACTTCTGGCCCACACTGATGGCAGCCCATTCTTGCATAATCAATGCTTGGCGCTTGGCAGAATTTGTGGGTTTTTGTTTGTCCACCCACCTCTTGAGGATTGACCACAAGTTCTCAATGGGATTAAGGTCTGGGGAGTTCCCTGGCCATGGACCCAAAATATTTATGTTTTGTTCCCCGAGCCACTTAGTTATCACTTTTGCCAAAGCGCTCCATCATGCTGGAAAAGGCATTGTACGTCACCAAACTGTTCAAGGATGGTTGGGAGAAGTTGCTCTCTGAGGTTGTGTTGGAACCATTCTTAATTCATGGCTGTGTTCTTAGGCAAAATTGTGAGTGATCCCACTCCTTTGGCTGAGAAGAACCCCCACACATGAATGGTCTCAGGATGCTTTACTGTTGGCATGACACAGGACTGATGGTAGCGCTCGCCTTGTCTTCTCTGGACAAGATTCATCAGAGAAAATGACTTTACCCCAGTCCTCAGCAGTCCAATCCATGGCTTCTTTGCTGCCCTTCTTGACACCTTCTTCACAACAATTGAACCGCTCTCCTTGGAAGTTCTTGATGATCCAATAAATGGTTGATTTAGGTGCAATCTTACTGGCAGCAATATCCTTGCCTGTGAAGCCCTTTTTGTGCAAAGCAATGATGACGGCACATGTTTCCTTGCAGGTAACCATGGTTGACAGAGGAAGAACAATGATTCCAAGCACCACCCTCCTTTTGAAGCTTCCAATCTGTTATTCCAACTCAATCAGCATGACAGAGTGATCTCCAGCCTTGTCCTCGTCACTCACACCTGTGTTAATGAGAGAATCACTGACATGATGTCAGCTGGTCCTTTTGTGGCAGGGCTGAAATGCAGTGGAAATGTTGTTTTGGGATTCAGTTCATTTGTATGGCAAAGAGGAACTTTGCAATTAATTGCAATTCATCTGATCACTCTTCATAACATTCTGGAGTATATGAAAACACACAAATCGGACGATTTAAACGGTATCAGCTTCTTTTGATCCTCCAATCATCGGTATTGTTATCTGGGTTGAAAAATCATAACTGGTGGACTCTGTCTACAGATTTTCCCTTCTCCCTGTTTTTTTGTTTGCTTGGAAATGTTGATGCTGGTAGGCTAATGCAAACTAAGCAGAAATTACAGTTTCAAAATATTCTGTGGGAAACATATTTTCATACTCAGGTCGTTTATATGACAGTCCGCTTCCGCCTGCAGCAGGAAAAATGGAGACTGCACCGCAATTATCAGAAGAAACTGTGTAACCTAGCATTTATAGTATAAATGCTTTGCCATTTAATTGGAAGTTTTGTTATCCTCCCACAATGTATGGAAGAAATGTCAAGTTATGTGCAGCATCATTAGATTTGTTTAAGATTAAAGTTATACTGTGCAACTTTTACAAGGTCTGGATGCCTTATGTGGAATACAATACAGCTGCATTAAACAGAGACCTTTTCACACAAGCACTGATATTTAACCCTTTCTCCTAGGCTGTCTCCTCCTACACATCTGTACAAACACTGTACAATCATTCTATCTTTTTTGCTAGGCAGGACACTAAGTGATACGGGCCATAAACTTTTATTTCACCCTTAACGTGACCTGCCCCTCAGCTATGGCACCCCTCATTTCTCTATTACAGCTGATGATTAATAAGGATGTAAACTCCATATATCATCACTTTCCAACCTTGTTGAGGATGGCTCGTTGTCAGGCTCAAAAAGCCTCAAATTTGCCCGGATGGCCACCATTTGTCAAGCCTTGTATTGGTCAACCTGTTACGTGGTGACAGGGGTCTCGGGATCAGGCAGCCAGGGAAGATCAGTCTGTGACAGAGCTGAGGTGAATTTTTGCAGGTACAACATTTTATTCTCTCTGTTCAGCAAACACTGGACAATCCAGATGAAAATAAGGAGGAGGGCGCCCAACAAACATGAGTCAAAGTGCAATCAAAATGTTTTATCATAATTGAAAAGTAAAAGGCACAACACGCACATAGGTTAGGCTACTATGGTGGGCGAGAGTTGCGCCTTTTCAGTTTTCAATAAGTATGGATTACCCATTTATTTGTCTCTGCCAGCAAATAGCCTACCTTTTAGGGGGACTATGTCCTATAGGCCTATGCAGACATAGCAAGTCTCACGGTCGGTCATCATTCTTGCTGCCTCTATTGCTCTACTGCTATTAGATAGTAATAATAGCCACCTCATAACAGCCACCTCATATCACTATTTGACAAGATAACTTGAGGCTAGAGCTGACCTTGCTGTAACGTAAACTCATCCCATTCCGTACAAATGTGCGCAACCGCGACATTCAAACGAGGCTACAAAGAAAACGAATGAGACTGTAGCGACTGTGTTGACTTCAAAATCTGGGGTGTGAACTAAGTTTCTATTCAAACGTTGATCGACATGGTAATGGCTCTATAGTATTGGAGAAAAGTAGAAAAAAACTGACCCTCCATTACATCGTGACGGGTCATGCCGTAACGTACAGCACGCATAAAGCTACTATTTCTGTCTTACAAATTTCTCTCCACCGGGTGTAGCACTTCTAACATCCTTTAAAAACAAGAAATGTACAGTGACGGGGTAAGGGGGATACCTAGTCATTTTTTGCGTCATCATTGCATGTGATCATCATTCTCAAAGCCATTGTTTACTTCTGAAGATCACTTTAGCACCGCCCTAAAAATCCGATTCAAATTCGACATAAACCTTCAAATAGGTATGTAATGACACATTATGTAAACTCTTTATAATGTTTTATTTACATTTTAGAGGCGATAAGGTGATAAGTTGGACAGATCGAGTGAAAAAAGCCATTTTCCCACACAAGATCTCTCCTTCTCACTATCACGCATTAGTTTCGCTTCCCCACCCGCCATTTTTTTCAACTCGAAGGAGCTCATTGCCTTCTTGAATTATGCAGAAACGGGCAGCGTGGAAGTAATATCATTAATTTTGTTGGAAAGGGGAGAAAATGTGCTTTACAATGGTATTGACATTACAGTTGATCTGAAAGTATTACGTTTTTGGGGCGCTAAAATAAGGTCAATTGTACGGACCAAGGCGATGTACAAAAGTGAGTGAGTTTACGTTAGTAGCTACTCACTAGCTTAGCTTAATCATTCACCTCGGGAGAGGGAATGAAACAATAGCTAACATTACATGTCAGTTAAAATCCTAGCTCAGCACTGCGAATAACCCCTCGTTATAAAAAAATGTATGTTAAGTTAAACAGCAGTTACCTTGCCAGTTGCATCAGTCAACTAAAGAGTAGACAATTAATGTTATTTTTAAACAACTCGGTGAAAGAGCGCAACATGTACGGTGAAAGAGCGCAACATGTACACTGAAATATGCTTAACTCTCCTGTGCTGGTCCAGCCAGCCTTCCAGAAGCTTTACCTTCACACAGCCTGTCAGCCCACTCAGTGGTGTCCATGTGGTCCTAAAGCACACTGTTGCCTTGTTTTGCAGCATATTCCAATGATAAAACTGGGGGACACACAAATCGTAGAATGTGGTAGGGTCATGCCCCTTACTGTAATTGCATGTATGCATTTTCAAAAGCCAAAAAAGTGGTCCTAAAAAGTACAAAATAAAAACTTTATGCTTAAGTAATTTCTCCAAGGTCTATACAGGTTGTTACACACACACACACACATATGTATATATATATAAATGTATGTGTATATATATATATATATAAGAGAGAGCGAGAGAGAGAGGTGTGTGGTTCGAAGGTATTTTAGATGTATTTCTACATTTAATGGGATCCTATGGGCGAATGGCGTAACATGATATGCCTATAAAGTATCTAAATATGTGGGATATTGACCTTAAACTTTCTTGGGATAGCAAACAACAGTATAGGTAAGGGCTAAAACAGGTACACATGTCAAAATGTGGAAAATACTCCTTTAAGTGGAGGATGCTCTTTACTGAAAAAACTCCAGATTGTGTCTTTAAGTAAATTAAACAGGGTTTATAAACTCATATTTCTATAAACCCCAACTTAATCAATCCAATTGTTTTCAAAAAAAATAATAAATACAATAGTTGTAAGCATTGGTCCTAGTAAATAATTAAAGTTACCAGCAACTATACATTAGAATTAGCTTATTATCACTACCGAAGCTGACCTAAAAATGATGTGGTAATTAGAAATGTGTTTTTCAGTAATGAGAGGCCCTTAGCTCAATCTGCAAGTAACAGGAGACTGCCATTATGAACCAGCAAACAATTGACCACATGACTAAAGCCCATTCATTCCTCCATGTTGGTGAGGTAATTGTTCAAGGTTTTTCCCAATTTTAGTTTTTTGGAAAGGGAAGGTTAAGTGTTTTAAAGGGGGTGTTTGAGAATAAGGTACTCATTCTGAAGAAATATAAGTGAATAAATTAAATTAACTTGTGCTCATCTAAGAACTTCTCCTCTAGATGATGTATCATGGGTGAATAAATCTATTTTCAAAATGATAGGAGTTTCTACAGGAACTTGAAAAAGTGTTATGGTAATGCAAAAACATATCCACAGACACCGTTTTTACATAATAAATATTATAGTTCCATCTAAAACTTCAACTAGTATACCATTTACCGTATACCAAACTACAGCAACATAGAATTTAACCCAGAAGCATTTCGGTAAAGAGAAAATGGGGTGAAAATATACAAAATTCAGGTGAAAATGTCAAATGTATTTAAAATGACACACTATGCCATAAACTAGCCATCTTGTCTTCAGAATGATAGTTGATTGCTGCAGATGCATCATGGTTTTCTTACTCAATTTGGTACTGCCATAGTTAAAACTGGTTTCATGAGAATCACCCATGCAGTCGACATGTCGGAATTATTTTTGCCCATAATGCAACACTTTGAAAGGCTGGTCACCCACTTTGTCATAAGTGATCCAATCGAATGCCCCACTGACTCCAGATGTTATGTCACAAAGCTAGGCTACCTGTTTCCAAGACAAAAGCTGTGTTCGAATAGCCATACTGTATACTACATACTTCATGAGTATGTACTACATATTATATACTATTAGTTCATTGTAGTATACTGTAAACAAATGGTATCCTTTCAGTTGCATGTACTAACACTTCACCTGTCTACCAGAAGTTAACTTCTTGCGTCGAGCAATCCCGTATCCGGGAGCGTAATCATAGCCTCAAGCTCATTACCATAACGCAACGTTTCCTATTCATGAAAATCGCAAATGAAATGAAATAAATATATTGAAACACAAGCTTAGCCTTTTGTTAACAACACTGTCATCTCAGATTTTCAAAATATGCTTTTCAACCATAGCTACACAAGCATTTGTGTAAGAGTATTGATAGCTAGTATAGCATTAAGCCTAGCATTCAGCCGGCAACATTTTCACAAAAACAAGAAAAGCATTCAAATAAAATCATTTACCTTTGAAGAACTTCGGATGTTTTCAATGAGGAGACTCTCAGTTAGATAGCAAATGTTCATTTTTTCCAAAAAGATTATTTGTGTAGGAGAAATCGCTCCGTTTTGTTCATCACGTTTGGCTAAGAAAAAAATCCGAAAATGCAGTCTCTACAACGCCAAACTTTTTACCAAATTAACTCCATAATATCGACAGAAACATGGCAAACGTTGTTTAGAATCAATCCTCAAGGTGTTTTTCACATATCTATTCGATAATAAATCATTCGTGGCAGCTGTGTTTCTCCTCGAAGCAAACTGAAAAATGCACGCAGCTGGAGATTACGCAATAATTGCGATGGAGGACACCAAGCGGCCACCTGGTAGATGTAGTCTCTTAAGGTCAAACTTCCAATGATTTGCCTACAAATACGTCACAATGCTATCGACAACTTGGGGAAACGACAGAAAGTCTAAGCTCCTTCGTGACCCATACACAGGCATATAAGGAGACATTGGAACACAGCGCATTCAAAATCTGGGGCACTTCCTGTATGAAATTTAATCTTGGTTTCGCCTGTAACATCAGTTCTCTGGTACTCACAGACAATATCTTTGCAGTTTTGGAAACGTCAGAGTGTTTTCTTTCCAAAGCTGTCAATTATATGCATAGTCGAGCATCTTTTCGTGACAAAATATATTGTTTAAAACGGGAACGTTTTTTTATCCATAAATTAAAAGAGCGCCCCCTATATCCAAGAAGTTAATGATGTTGCTATGCAACCTCCCGCTAGCTTATTAGCATAACAAAAGGCTAGCTAGACATTTTACAATTTCAGATATGTTCGTAAGGTCAATCTGGAGTGCCAGAGTGTTGTCAGGTTGTCCGTTCGTAAATTGAGAGTGTTTCGCTCGCTCTCGGAGCTCGTCACTGGATGCTCTGGCCGAGGTGCATGGTTGATCTGAGTGTTCTGACCTCTCAACGGCAGTCAAGCACCTAAGCTAAACTGGCTAATGTTGGTTAGCTTGCTTGCTATTTCCAGACAAAAATGAGACAACACCTCACTCTGACCATTTTACTCGCCCTAGTAGAGCTGGTTAGGTTGTTTTCATGTTATCCAGAGCGTTGTTGACTTTAACTGTGCTGCTGGGAACAATTTAATTACGCTTTATTGACAATGTTTACTGACACCGGCCATATTCTACAGGTGTTGAGCGTTCGTAAATTCATCAGTTATTCTGCGTTCTGGCACATTCAGACAAACGTGCACTGAAATCGGAGACGATAACCAGAATTAACAATGTCCAGTGAGAACGCACAACGACTATACCACTTAGCTAAGAATGACGTGAGTAATCAAAACAAAGAAACATTGGATAGTTAGTTAGATTATAGTTAATATACTGCCTGGCAAGTTAGATGTATTAGAAGCCAACTATCGTTAGGTAATTGGCTAACATATATGCTGCTGTGATGCTATGTGGTTTGTAAGGATAGCATAGCTATCAAATTGTCAGCCAACATAACATGTAAGGTAACTTATTTGAAAAGTTGTTACTTTATTACATTGCTCAACATGTCATAATTAGTTAAAGCAATGAATTTGTATTTGTGTTCGAATACCCATACTAAAATACTGTATACTACATACTTAATGAGTATATACTACTAGTTCATTTTAGTATACTATAAACGAACAGTATGCTTTCAGTTGAGAGTACTCTCTCTTCGCCTGTTTATCAGAAGTTGATTCTGTTGCTATGGAACCTCTTGCTAGCTTAACAAATTACTAGTTCGAAATTTTACGACTTCGGGTGTGTTCTTAAATTCAATTGGGAGTGCCAGAGTACGCTAGTAAATTCAGAGCCTTGTCAGATTGTCTGTTTGTAATTTCAGAGCGTTTCACTCTCTGAGCTATTCACTGGATGCTCTGGCCGAAGAGTAGGGTTGATTTGAGTGTTCTGACCTCACAACGGCAGTAAAGCACCAAAGCTAACGCTGGCTAGCTTGCTAGCTATTTCCAGACAAATGAGAGAACACCTCACTCTGACCATTTTACTTACACCGGTCACATTCAAAGGGTGTTGAGCACTCGTAAATTCATTATTCTGCGCTCTGGTACACTCAGACGAGAGTGAGCTGAAATTGGAGTAGATAGCCAGAGCGAATTCACGAAAGCACCCGAATGTCCAGCTAAGAATGACAGGAATAATTAAGTCAATAAACATTGGGTAGTTAGTTAGCCTATAGTTAATATACTGGCAAATTTGATGTATAAGTAGCCAACTAACTTTAGCTAACAACATACCGGTACATACTGCTGTAATGATACGCTATGTTGTTCGTAAGGACAGCATAGCTAACAAATTGTCAGCCAATATAATATAAGGTAACTTATTGTTAAAGTCATTAATTTATTACATTGCTCAACATCTTCTTAACATTTCTTATAATAGGTTAAAGCAATGAATTTGTATCCCCTCTTGTGGTACTTCCGCTGCATATTGTCCTTCGTTTCCTTCAAATCTGAAGGCCCGCCTATTTCCTGAAGAACTGCATTATGGGCCCTAAAAGCACGGAAAGTGTCCACTGCTGATATACTTCGTATTTTGGCGAATTTAGTACGACATCCGGGAACTTTTGGTATACTACCTATAAGCATACTATATACTCAATTTACGTCACAAATAGTATGGTAGTGTGAGTATTCAAACACAACTAAAGTATTTTGTTAGAATACCCCACGACTGAAGGTCCTCTAGAAAAGGATGTGGGCAGTGGTCATTTAAGATGGCACGAGTGCCATATAACTAGGATTATGGTAATGACTCTGCCTGTCAAAAGTCAATAACCTAACCCTATGTAACAAGTACAACCTAAGTTTGTATACAAGCAGGTGGCTAGACAGCTTTCGTCAGCTAGCTCATATGCCGCCTTTAGACCACCTGGGAACTCGGTACATACGAAGTCATGGCATCGGTGATCTTCAGGTCGGAGCTCTACAAACTGACCCGAGTTGGGTTAACGTTCAAAACATTTGGCCTAGTCGGAGCTCATTTTTTTCCGAGTTCCCAGGTGTTTTGAATGTGGCACTATGATGCATAGCTGGTATTCTGGCTAGCGCAAGTCATATTGAATGCCATATATATTGACGTTGAAGTCATTTTCTATCTAGTAATAATACAACGACCAATAGAAATAGCTAGCTAAACACATCTAGCAAGTTAGCTTACGTTAGCTAGCTAACCAACGCGTTAGCTACCACTAAAATGTATTCTGTTAACTAGACAGAAAATAAGATACATTGATAGTTTGCATTGCAAATACCCACCTTATATGATATATCCATTTTGTAAGGTTCCGATGTTTCAAAAAAAATCGACACTTTCCTTGACAGCTGATCCAGCTCAGCTGGTTACCCCCAACAAGTCGCTGAGGTGACAGTAACACCAGAGACGGAAAAGAAAACGAGACACCCCTCTCGCTTTTTTCCCCAGTTTTTTTTTCTGGTTGAATGAAAGTCAATTAACTAAGTAGACCAACCCGGAACTGACAATCGTAAAAGTCCTGAGGGAACTATTGACCACGTGAAGGTCCTATCTTCATTAATCCACCATCTTTGGTGACACATCAACAAATATGGCCACTGCAGGAAAGATCCTTGCTAGATTGGTGTGAACGGGAAGATGGCGGAAGTGGAGACTGAGTTCGAATTAAGCAGCGCGTCGAGTGAATTTGGTGAAGATGAATGTTGTGAATCGACTACAGAAGTGTCTAAAACTGGAACTAAAAGGAAATGGTCCAAAATTGGATTGGGGGATACGTGTCTAAATGATAATGAATCGCTTCTTGTTGCGATGAGTTTGTTGTGTAAGGATGCATATGTGGGAAACCCGTTTGAGGTGTCAAATAGTGAAGTATGCGCTTGGAAAAGTGGAGTCTATCAGAGTGACCAGGAGTGGTCTTATTTTGATTAACTGTATTCATGAAGAACAGAGGAAGATTGCATTGGGCAAAAGAATCCGGACAACAGAAGTTGTGTTTTGAACTTCGGAAGACCGTCCCCGTCCAGTGGTGTAAAAATACTTGAAAGTACTACTTAAGTGTTTTTTTGGTGCATCTGTATTTTACTTTACTATTTATATTTTTGACAACTTTTACTCCACTACATTCCTTAAGAAAATAATGTACTTTCTACTCCATACATTTTCCCTGGCACCCAAAAGTACTAGTTACATTTTGAATGCTTAGCAGGACAGGAATTCATGCACTTAAACACAAAAATCCCTGGTCATCCCTACTGCAGCTGATCTGGCAGACTGACTTAACACAAACGCTTTGTTTGTAAATTATGTGTTGGAGTGTGCCCCCTGGCTAGTTGTAAATGTTTGTTTTTTTTAATAAAAGAGATTGTTGTCTGGTTTGCTTTAATACAAAGAATTTGAAATTATTTGTACTTTTGATACTTAAGTATTTTCAAAACCAAACACATTTTGACTTTTAATTTACTAGGTGACTAACTTTTACTTAAGTCATTTTCTATTACGGTATCTTTACATTTCCTCAAGTATGACAATTGGGTACTTTTTTCCCACAACTACACATGTCAAAGGAGTCATCTCAGGGTTGACGACATGTGTTCAGGTTGAATAACTGAAGAGAATTCCTGTTGTGGGTGGTGCCAGTGTCTGACCCGGTGGGTGAATGGAGAAAAATAAGAAAGTCTGTCGGTCCTGTTTTTTTAATAAAGAGCAAATACCTACACGTGTGATGAACCCATCATCGCTGCAGTGATTATTGAGTATCAAACATCTAAAGAACAATAAATACCCAGGTATTGATGGAATTATGTTTGAATTTTGCAAGTTATTTCCTGAACAAGTAGCTCCCTTCCTAATTGTGGTATTTTTAGAGAGAATTCAAAACAATGTTCTCCCGTCTACAATGAATCAGGGATTAATAACACTGATCCCTAAGCCTAAAAAATAAATACTTCTCATTGATAACTGCCGTCCAATTTGTCTTCTTAGTAATGACTATAAGATATCAGCATTACTATTTGCAAAGAGAATAAAGAAGTCCTGGATTCAATCATTGATGAAACACAGTCTTCTGACTCCCTCCAATAACAAACGTTTTTATTAAAGTCAGCACAGTCCCTATAATCATGAGGATTAGGTACCACCCACTAACTCTTTTAGTGGAGAAGGTGCACACAATAAGAAAATTGTCAATCTTAATTTAGACGCTGGGTCACGACTCCCGCCTGTTCGGGTGGTGCTCGGCAGTCGTCATAAAAGGCCTACTAGCCGCCACCAATCCCTTTTTCTTTTCGGTTAGTTTTGTCTCATTTGTTACACCTGTTCCTATTTTGTACAGTATGTGCTTGATTTTCTTCCCTATTTAGCGTACAGAACTACCCACCACCAAAGGACCAAGCAGCGTGATGTAATGGACTCCTGGACATGGGAGGAGATCCTGGACGGGAAGGGACCCTGGAGGCAGGCGGGGGAGAATCACCGTCCACAGGAGGAACTGGAGGCAGCCAAGGCTGAGCGGCAACATTACGAGGGAACACGGCTGGCAAGGAAGCCCGAGAGGCAGCCCCCCCTCCAAAAAAAAAATGGTGGAGGGGCACACAAGCAGAGTCAGGTTGGAGACCTGAGCCAACTCCCCATGCTTACCGTGGTGATCATGGGACTGGTCAGGCCCCGGGCTATGGGGTGAAATTGGAGGTGAGCGAAGGAAGCGAAGCCGAGACTGTGAAGGAGTTGATGGGGAGATTGGAGGAGAGAGTGATGAGAGAGCTGCTGTGTTGGTGCATGAGGCACGACATCCGCCTACGAAGCATGTCCGCGATTTGATGTCACCTGAGTCAGCTCTCCATACTCGTCCTGAGGTGCGTGTTAGCCATCTGATGAAGACTGTGCCAGCCCCACGCACCAGGCCTCCTGTGCGCCTCCCCAGCCATGCACGTCCTGTGCTAGCTTGGCACTACAGATCTCCAATACATGCTCTGAGCCCGGTGCTCTACATTCCAGCTCCCCGCATCTCCCGGGCTAGGGTGAGGATCCAGCCAGGACGGATGATGCCAGCCCTGCTCTCCAGACCTCCAGTGCGTCTCCTCGGGCCAGGATATCCTGCGTCGGCTCTGCTCACTGTGTCTCCAGTGCGTCTGCACAGCCCAGTGCGTCCTGTGCCTGCGCCCCGCACGTGCCGGGCTAAAGTCACCATCCAGCCAGGACGGGTTGCGCAGGCCCTTAGTTCGAGACCTCCAGTGTGCCTCCACGGCCCGGTCTATCCTGTGCCTCCTCCACGGACCAGGCCTCCAATAGGTCTCTCCAGCCTGGTGAGTCCTGTGCCTGTCGCCTGTCCGGAGCCACCAGAGTCTCCCGCCTGTCCGGCGCCGCCAGAGTCTCCGGCCTGTCCGGCGCCGCCAGAGTCCGGAGCGAGGGTCCCCACTCCAGAGGCGCCACCTAAGTGGGCCAAATTGTAACAGGTGAAACAAAAGGCCCACCCGGAAGAGTCAGGTTTTACGGCCGGAGTCCTCACCTTTGGGGGTACTGTCACGCCCTGGCCATAGAGAGGCTTTTATTCTCTATTTTGGTTAGGCCAGGGTGTGACTAGGGTGGGCATTCTATGTTCAACTTCAATGGTTTGTATTTCTTTGTTGTTTGGCCGGGTGTGGTTCTCAATCAGAGGCAGCTGTCTTTGTTGTCTCTGATTGAGAACCATACTTAAGTAGCTTTTTCCCACTGGGTTTTTATGGGTAGTTGCTTTCTGTTTTTATGTCTGCACCAGACAGAACTGTTTTGGTTGTTCTCTTTGTTGTTTTGCTATTCAGTGTTCAGTTCAACTAATAAAGGATGAACACGTACCACGCTGCACCTTGGTCCTCACCTCCTTCCAACAGCCGTTACACGCTGTATATTGAGCCCATTTATACCATTCATTACTTGCTACTTTCTTTACTATTTTGTCCTTGTATTGTTCTGGGGTTGAATCAACAATTGGGGTTACAGTCACCATTTCTTGGCGTAAACTACTAGGATTGATTGGAGTGTTCCAATTGGAGTGTTCCAAATGTTTTGGAGGTACCCAACTGGCACTGACGTTTCTGACCTATCTCTAATGGCAGTGGGCGGTAGCTGGGTTGTTACTGCTGCTGTTTTAATTACATCTATTACTGCTGTTGTCTTTACTACAGCCGTTACTTCTGTCTGTCTTGTCAGAGGCTCTAGGTTGTGGTCAAGCTGGATAATAGACACATTATTCCCTTCAAACCATTTAGTGCTAACTATTTCTATTATATATTCTTCACCTTCCTTTTGAACACACTTGTCCATGGTAATCAGCCAATTAGCTTCTCCTTTGTTTATTTTTATTTTACATCCATTTCAGTCCCAGATGGCTTCTCCCAATGTCTGATGATGATCCACAGAGTGCTATTTCTGGTAGAGGTCTGATTCTCCTAATTGAGAGGGACCTCTGAACTTCTGCATCCGTTAATATTTGATGCTAATCCTACTTTTATCCAAAGGAGATTTAATAGACACTTGTTTTCTTACCCTACTTCTGACATACTCTGTAGTTATAAGTGGATCTATTACCATGTTTCCTAGGTTTGCTGCTGTTGCTGTCAAGCCTATTTTACCACTCTTCAGTTGTTTTGATTTCCACTGTCAGACAGACCATGTGAGGGCAGAGAAGTCGATGGTAGGGAAATCTCCTCCCCATCCTCCTGTTGATGTTTCTCCATCCACTTTGACAGTGCCTCTGTCAGGGGTATCTGCCAGAGTAGGTGTGTCATCAGAAGCAACAGGCATGTCACTCCTCCCCATCCCTGGACTCTCCGGATCTTCAGGCTAGTGTATCTGTTGACTATTGGGAGTTGCGCAGTGGATCTTCTCTTCTTCTGTTTCCTCCGGACTCCTGCCTGGTGTATCAGCATCCTCTCCTTCCATTCCCTCCGGGCTCCTACCTGGAGTATCAGCATCCTCTCCTTCCATTACCTCCGGGCTCCTACCTGGAGAATCAGCATCCTCTCCTTCCATTCCCTCCGGGCTCCTGCCTGGGGTATCAGTATCCTCTCCTTCCATTCCCTCCGGGCTCCTGCCTGGTGTATCAGTATCCTCTCCTTCCATTACCTCCGGGCTCCTACCTGGAGAATCAGCATCCTCTCCTTCCATTCCCTCCGGGCTCCTGCCTGGTGTATCAGTATCCTCTCCTTCCGTTCCCTCCGGACTCCTGCCTGGTGTATCAGTATCATCCTCCTCCTTCCATTCCTCCGGGCTCCTGCCTGAGGTATCAGTATCCTCTCCTTCCGTTCCCTCTGGGCTCCTGCCTGGAGTATCAGTATCCTCTCCTTCCGTTCCCTCCGGGCTCCTGCCTGGAGTATCAGTATCCTCTCCTTCCATTCCCTCCGGGCTCCTGCCTGGAGTATCAGTATCCTCTCCTTCCGTTCCCTCCGGGCTCCTGCCTGAGGTATCAGTATCCTCTCCTTCCATTACCTCCGGGCTCCTGCCTGGTGTATTAGCATCCTCTCCATTCATTCCCTCCGGACTCCTGCCTGGAGTATCAGCATCCTCTCCTTCCATTCCCTCCGGACTCCTGCCTGGAGTATCAGCATCCTCTCCTTCCATTCCCTCCGGACTCCTGCCTGGAGTATCAGCATCCTCTCCAATCATTCCCTCCGGACTCCTGCCTAGTGTATCAGCATCCTTTCCTTCCGTTCTCTCCAGGCTCAATGGTCATTCAATCACCCTTGGAACTTTGGTGCAGTGGTTTAGATGGTACCACATGATGCTTCCTTCCACCTGGGCGGCTGTTTGTGTTGCTAGGTCCACCTTGTAGGGACCCTCTCACCTTGGCTTGTTCCACTTCCTCCGGAACACACGGATGTAAACCTGGTCCCCTGGGATCACCGGGCCTGGAACCTCTGGTCCTGGTTCAGGTTTTTGCCTTCTTTCCTTGAACACACGGATGTAAACCTGGTCCCCTGGGATCACCGGGCCTGGAACCTCTGGTCCTGGTTCAGGTTTTTGCCTTCTTTCCTTGAGGCTTTCAAGCTCAGAGACTTATGGCCTCTGTTCGATGATCACACCATATACAATCTTATTTCCATCTCTCATCACATAACAGAATGACATTCCAGCTGAAGCTGGTGACTTCCTTCACTTCAGCTGAGCTTCTTTTAGTTTCTCCACTTTCTCCTTCTGGTTCCTAAGAGAGTGATAGCATAAGACTTGGAAAGCAACGAAAAACACAAAACATAACAGTATTAACAATGTGATAAGTTATGCATAAGTAGAGATGCATGAAAACCAAAGTCTGAGACCATGAAAATTCCCAACCTCTCTTCACCTGACTATATGCCTCCAGGATACTTTTCTGCTGGACTCCACAAAAATGAAGGACATAAAAAGCCTCCTCATGCTTTCGCCCAGTCTTCCCCTTTCGGCCCGAGGTTCCGAGAGTTGTTCCCAAGTCATGTCATTTTCACTTTGTTCCCCATCTCCACCATTTCACCTGATAGGGACATAACCTGATATGCAAGTGTGTATCCCTAATCAATGTTGCATCCTCTTGAGGTAACCCAGCACTGTATATGCTTTCACATCAATGCCTTCAAAATGTTTAGAGCACAATTACCCCAACATCTATCCTCTTTCATATGATGCATTAACCAATAAAGCAGCCAACCCAACTTTGATGTTAACCTTTTTGGGATAGGGGCTAGCATTTTCACTTTTGGATGAATAGCGTGCCCAGAGTGAACTGCCTCCTACTATGTCCCAGATGCTTATATATGCAAAGTATTATTAGTATTGGATAGAAAACACTCTAAAGTTTCTAAAACTGTTTGAATGATGTCTGTGAGTATAACAGAACTCATATGGCAGGCAAAAACCTGGGAAAACAATCCAACCAGGAAGTGGGAAATCTGAGGTTTGTAGTTTTTCAACTCAGCCCCCATTGAAGATACAGGGTGATATTAGTTATGTTTCACTTCCCAATGCTTCCACTAGATGTCAACAGTATTTAGAACCTGTTTTGATGATTCTATTCTAAAGAAGAGGCTCATAAGGGCTCTTTGAGTGAGTGGTCTGGCAGAGTGCCACAGCCTCGGTCTGGCGCGCTCACGTGAAAGGTAGCTACGTTCCACTTCATTTGTACAGCCAAAGGAAATGTCCGGTTGGAACATTAATGAAGTTTTATGTTAAAAGCATCCTAAAGATTGATTCCATACTTAGTTTAACATGTTTCTACGGGCTGTAACAGAACTTTTTTTAAACTTTTCATCCGACGTTCGACGCAACCTGAACACGCTTATGGATTCTTTTACCAAACGCCCTAACAAAATAAGATATTTGGACATAACTGATGGACATTATCGAACAAATCAAACATTTATGGTGGAACTGGGATTCCTGGGACTGCATTCTGATGAAGATCATCAAAGGTTAGTGAATATTTAAAATGTTATTTCTGAGTAATGTTGACTACCCAATATGGCGGGTATCTTTTTGGCTGCTTTGTTGTCTAAAGGCTGTACTCAGATTATTGCATGGTTTGCTTTCTCCGTAAAGTTTTTAAAAAAATCTGACACAGCGGTTGCATTAAGTAGAAGTTTATCTAAAGTTCCATGTATAATAGTCGTATCTTTATCAATGTTTATTATGAGTATTTCTGTAAATTGATGTGGCTCTCTGCACAATCACCGCATGTTTTAGAACTACTGAACTTAACACACCAATGTAAACTGAGAGTTTTTTATATAAATATGAACTTTATCAAACAAAACATACATGTATTGTGTAACATGAAGTCCTATGAGTGTCATCTGATGAAGATCATCAAAGGTTAGTGATTCATTTTATCTCTATTTCTGCTTTTTGTGATCTCTATTTTTTCTGCTTTTAACAATGTTTGACTTTCCTGTAAAGCATTTTGGCTGGAAACAATATGACCTTTAAAACGGCAGTGTTTTTTTAATTATGAGATTTTTGTATTTTTGAATTTGGCGCCCTGCACTTTCACTGGCTGTTGTCATATCATCCCCTTAACAGGATTGCAGCCCTAAGAAGTTTTAACTTAGCACACATCATCTTGGTTAGAATGTACATTTGTAAAGGGAACCTTTTATTGTCGTTCAAAACTCTTCACATTACAACCTCCCTTCGTTCCTGGTTTCCTTTCGCAAGTGGCCTAGAAATAAAAGACCAGTTACGACTATGCATCCTTAGTCTACTTATTCATAGTGAATAGACCCCTGTTCCCCTTTAGTCTTCCTTCTCCCGGGACACATATCATTCCAACATGTCTATTTCAGATATAGTTCACAGGTCATCTTCCCAACGGACACAGTTAGAAGTGTTAGAAGTCACTGTCACATAACACACATTTGTCCCTCACTCTTCAGCCAGTTAGGGAGGGTTTTGAGGTTCATTCACACTATCTGTGGACAAATTATCCCTACCATGCATTAAGACACAATCTGAGGTCACCTTCCATGATAACTCCCTTATTCTACTGACGATTCACCCTAACCCCTCACAGAATCCCACACTCCAGTATCCCAATCTGGTGCATTTTATATTGAAACAAAAACACAAAATGAAATCATCAATACATATACCACAATCCATTCAAAGTAACTGTCATCCCTTAATAACATATATTTTCCCTTCTATATGCAGATTGAACAAAGTACCTCTGTATATTTACCCAAAGACCATAACCCCCAGGGAACAGGGAATTTTCCCTATGAACGTGATTCAAAAATAATGTTAAATTTAAAAAACTATTAGAATAACTAATCAACTTAGATTGTTCTCTCTTTCTGAGTATATTCTTACTTCAAATGTTCCAATTTCTATATACTGTATATTCTTCCACCTTTCAATACAGTATACAATTTAATGGCCTCACCGGGCATTCGCTGATGTCATTTTGACATTTATTACTAAGTTACTATAATGTTCATGTATTTTTCCAATTTATCCTTACTGTTCAAACTTCTAGTATCATATTCCTTCAATGGGTACATTTATTTCAGAGCAGTATCCACAGATTTATTTTCCTGTCTGCACAGTCCTCTATTCATCTATTTATAGAGTAGTAACTACAGATTGAATTTCCTGTCCGAGCTCTATCAATCCATTTATATGGCGTTATTCACGGATATGACTATCCGTCTATGCAGCCCCATTATCAAACACCTGATTATACAGCACTTTCCTGATTCTCCTCCTTGACACAGACACGTTCAAATATACTTTATTACAATATAACAAAAGCCGAGCTGATTCATAAAGCAACTCCCTTTCCAATCATGGCACAGACTTCTTATACATTTGTCCTCCTTACGTCATACCCATAGTAACTCTTCTTAATGACTCATCCCCTCTGGCATTTAGCCACCATTGTCTTATTGCCTCACACTAATTTTAGTTTGGTTTCACATTAGGGCATGGAACCCGTAGAGCAACAGAGACTGTTCAAATAGACAGACATGTTTTCTACTAAGACAGGTGCATAAATGTAGGACCCAAGCAACAGTCTTAGGTACTTTACATAAATAACCAGACATGTCATCCTGCTAACTCCTCTGAAAGAAACACCCATGTTCTGACAAAAAACCAAGAGGTGTAACCATAGCAACAGTACATTAGGCCATAACATAGTAGGCCATAACACAGTTACAGGAATAACCAGTCGTGTCCAATCCCAAGACAGGTGCATGTCTAATGGTTTCTAATGACCGAGCACATACAGACTGCATCCATCTTACTAGCTCTTCTACAATTAATAATTAACGCACATGTTCTGGAAAATTCTCAATACTGGCAAAACGTATGTTATGGTTTTACACTCCCTGCTATATTGTGAATAAAAAGTTACCTGTCTAACGGAAGCCTCTCCTACATAATCCAGGTAAAATCAGGAATTACCCAGGGCAGCTGTCTAGACCCGTTACTTTTTTCAATCTTTACTACTGACACGCCACTGGCTTTGAGGAAAGGCTGTGGCATGTATGTGGATGACTCAACACTATACACGTCAGCTACTACAGCGACTGTAATGACTGCAACACTTAACAAAGAGTGGCAGTTAGTTTCAGAGTGGGTGGCAAGGAATAAGTTAGTCCTAAATATTTCTAAAACTAAAAGCATTGTATTTGGGACAAAACACTCACTAAACCTCAGTTAAATCTTGTAATAAATAATGTGTAAATTGAGAAAGTTGAGATGACTAAACACAGTACTACATAGAACCATGAATACATGGCACGCTATTCCACATCAGGTAACTGATGCAAGCAGTAAAATTAGATTTTAAAAAACAGATAAAAATACACGTTATGGAACAACGGGGACTGTGAAGCAACAGAAACATAGGCACAGAAACATGCATACACACACACCCACGATAAAATATGCACTATATACTGTGGTATCCCGGGAGGTCTACCCCGGGGGATGGTAATAGAGGGGAGGTACGTGATGCGACGTTGGCGCCCTCTGCTGGGAATACGGGACCTGGGCACCCCGACACAGACAGCTAAGTGTAGGTAATTAGGGTAAAGTGCCAACCAGCCGTGGAGGCCAAATAAAAGGAGCACTGTGGCACACCGCTAGGGAGAACGGGGAGAGCCCGACACCAAACAAAAGTAGAGGAGAAGGACCGAGCCAAACTTCAGTGATTTTCTTTGTTATGCTTATTTTCTCATAGCGAGGTTGTTTTTGCAGACAAAACCTCCCTGTCTCAGTGTCAATCTCTGCACGCTCAACCCAACATCCCACGGTTTACCACAATACACACATACACATGGATGTAGCACTGTAGATATGTGGTAGTAGAGTAGGGGCCTGAGGGCAAACAGTCGGTTGTGAAATCTGTGAATGTATTGTAATATTTTGACATTGTATAAACTGCCTTAATTTTGCTGGACCCTAGGAAGAGTAGCTGCTGATCCATAATAAATACAAATACTGTTCAGTCGTGTGGTTAGGTTCCACAAAAAAGGACCATCACTGCTTGCATTTATGAGTTGTGTTGACATGTTGAATCCGAGCTCCGAGCTGACTATTTGAACTACTGGTGCACAGCTCGGACACCCATGCATACTCCATAATACATGCCACAAGAATGCCAGCATCCCGGAGTCACATTTTCACTGTTAACGTTGAGACTGGTGTTTTGCGGGTACTATTTAATTAAACTGCCAGTTGAGGACTTGTGAGGCGTCTGTATCTCAAACTAGACATTCTAATGTACTTCTCTTTCTCAGTTGTGCACCGGGGCCTCCCACTCTTCTTTCTACAGTTTTCAGCTGTGCTAACATAATTGCAAAATGGTTTTCTAATGATCAATAAGCCTTTCAAAAGAATAAACTTGGCTTAGCTAACACAACATGCCATTGGAACACAGGAGTGATGGATGCTGATAATGGGCCTCTGTACACCTATGTAGATATTCCATAAAAAATCTGCCGTTTCCAGCTACAATAGACATTTACAACATTAACCTCTCTAGGGGGTGTGGGACAGTGGCCAACATCCAGTGAAATTGCAGAGCTCCAAATTCAAAAACAGAAATACTCATTATAAAAATTCATAAAACATACAAGTGTTATACATTGGTTTAAAGATGAACTTCTTGTTAATCCAACCACGGTGTCAGATTTCAAAAAGGCTTTACGGCGAAAGCATACCATGCGATTATCTGAGAACAGCGCCCAGCAGACAAATCATTACAAACAGTTATCAGCCAAGTAGAGGAGTTATACAAGTCAGAAATAGTGATAAAATTAATCACTTACCTTTGATGAATTTCATATAGTTGCACTCACAAGACTCCCATTTACTCAATAAATGTTTGTTTTGTTCGATAAAGTCCCTCTTTATATCCAAAAACCTCAGTTTTGTTTGCGCGTTTTGTTCAGTAATCCACAGGCACAAAGGCAGACAGACGAAAAATCCCAAAAGTATCAGTAGCCTAAAGGCCAAAATGTGCAAACTTGCAATGTATTCAATGGTTAAGTCTGAAACCACGGTTGTGAAAAACAAAATGCCTCCATCTGTCTATCACTACTGTAAATAAAAACACAGAATATCTAATGCATTCATGGATTAAATAACTTTTGCCAACCTATTTGTGGTTCATCTGATGAAGGTGCACATGGGCCTATTTATATAATGAATATGAATTCAGAGGGCAGAAAGACCTCTCACTAAAGGCATCAGTCACAGAAAAGTTATACTTAAATCCAAACTGTTTGGAGATTATATGAGTACGTGGCCATAAAGGATAGATCATTTTTAAGCTGTTCAAACATTCATAGATGACCAGCAGGGTCAAATAATATAAACAGTGGTTACATAGGGTGCAACCGGTCAGCACCTTCGGAGTAAATGTCAGTTGGCTTTTCATAGCCGAGCATTCAGAGGTCAAGAGAAAGAGAGATCATCGAAACACACACACACAGTAAAGCGTGTTAATGAGTTCCGAGAGCCGATCTGTTATCCAACAATTAGTTTAATACCCCGGGTACAGCGTGAAAATCCCCCCTAAATGGTGGGGGCTTGGGTGGGTTGCTGTGGAGTTGCTGTGGAGGGTGCCGGGCAGTTGACCGGGGTAGGGGTAGCCAGGTGGAAAGCATGGCCAGCCGTTGAAAAATGCTTCATGAAATTCTCAATTATAGTGGATTTATCGGTGGTAACAGTGTTTCCTGGCCACGGAGAAGTGGGCAGCTGGGAGGAGGTGCTCTTATTCTCCATGGACTTTACAGTGTCCCAGAATTTTTTGAGTTTCTACTACAGGATGCAAATTTCTGTTTGACTGCCTGTTTATATTTGTTCCAAACTTGCCTGAACAGTTGCATAACAAGGGGGCTATTCGATGCTAACGCAGAACACCACAGAATGTTTTTGTGTTGGTCAAGGGCAGACAGGTCTGGAGTGAACCAAGGACTATATCTGTTCCTAGTTCCTCATTTTTGAATGGAGCATGCTTATTTAAGATGGTGTGGAAGGCACTTTTAAAGAATAACCAGGCATCCTCTACTGACGGGATGAGGTCAATGTCATTCCAGGATACCCCGAACAGGTCGATTAGAAAGGCCTGCGTGCAGAAGTGTTTTAGGGAGCGTTTGACAGTGATGAGGGGTGGTCACTTGATCGCAGACCCATTACGGATGCAGGCAATGAGGCAGTGTTCACTGAGATCTTGATTGAAAACAGCAGAGGTGTATTTGGAGGGCGAGTTAGTTAGGATGGTATCTTTGAGGGTGCCCGTGTTTACGGCTTTGGGGTTGTACCTGGTAGATTCATTGATAATTTGTGTGAGATTGAGGGCATCAAGCTTAGATTGTAGGATGGCCGGGATGTTAAGCATGTCCCAGTTTAGGTCACCTAGTAGCACGAGCTTAGAAGATAGATGGGGGCAATCAATTCACATATGGTGTGGAAGGCACAGCTGTGGGCAGAGGGTGGTCTATAGCAAGCGGCAACAGTGAGAGACATGTTTCTGGAAAGGTGCATTTTTTTAAGTAGAAGCTCGAATTGTTTGGGTACAGACTTGGATAGTAAGACAGACCTCTGCAGGCTAACACCGCCCCTTTTGGCAGTTCTATCTTGGCGGAAAATGTTATAGTTAGAGATGGAGATTTCAGGGTTTTTGGTGGTTTTCCTAAGCCAGGATTCAGACACGGCTAAAACATCCGGATTGGCAGAGTGTGCTAAAGCAGTGAGTAAAACAAACTTAGGGAGTAGGCTTCTAATGTTAATGAAACAAAGGCTTTTACGATTACAGAAGTCAACAAATGACAGCACCTGGGGAGTGGGAGTGGAGCTAGGCACTGCATGACCTGGATTAACCTCTACATCACCAGTGGAACAGAGGAGAAGTAGGATAATGGTACGGCTAAAGGCTATATGAACGGTCCGCCTAGCACGTTCGGATCAGAGAGTAAAAGGAGCAGGTTTCTGGGCGCATAGATTCAAGGCATAGTGTACAGACAAAGGTAAGGTATGATGTGAGTACATTGGAGGTAAACCTAGGCTTTGAGTAATGATGAGAAAGATATCATCTCTAGAGATGTTTAAACCAGGTGATGTCATCGCATATGTTGGAGTTGGAACAACATGGTTGGTTAAGGTATGTTGAGCAGGGCTAGAGGATCTACAGTGAAATAAGACAGTAATCACTAACCAGGACAGTAATGGACGAGGCATATTGATATTAGAGAGAGGTACGAGTAGCCAAGTGATCATATGGGTCCAGTGAGTGGTTGGGCTGGCTGGGGACACAGCGATTCAGTTAGCAGGCCTGGGCTGACAAGCTAGCAGTTAGTAGGCCGGGGCTATCAAGCTAGCAGTTAGCCGACCGGGGCTAGCAAGCTAGCAGTTAGCAGACCGGGGCTAGCAAGTTAGCAGAAGGGCATTTGGGGGACGTCGCGATGGACGTCTGTTTTTGCCTCTTCGTGCGGTGACATCGATAGACCAGTTGTGGATTAGTAGGGTTCCAAGTAGCTCTAGATAGCTAGCAGGCCGCGGTTAGCAGAATGGGCCTTCAGCGGACGTCGCGCCTGAGGGGCCTGTTGGAATCCTCGGGCAGATTATGTCGGTATTCTAGTCGTAGAGGATCGGCGGGGTTCCGTGCCCCGTACCGGCAGTAGAAAGGGTCCGGATATTGTAGCCCAGGAGCCCTAGCCCGGCTTGCTTCAGGCTAATTGGTGCTTGCTAGCCAGGAGTAGTCACCCGGGATTGCGGTTAGCTAGTTGCGAAGATCCAGATGAAAAGGTTCAGAGTTTGCGTTAGGAATCTGGGGATATGGAGAGAAGAAAATGTTCGTTATGCTCTGGTTTGAGTCACGTTGTACGAACTGGCGAGAGATTTCCAAGCTAAAGGTTAGCTGATGACCGCTAGCAGTGGTTTGCTGACTGAAAGCTGGTAGCTAGTTAGCTGGCTAGCTTCAGTTGAGGGATACCAGATCCGAAGTAAATAGAAATACTTTAGAAAAAATCAGATCCACGCCTTGGGTGAGGCGGGTTGCAGGAGAGGATTTAGAAGTTGAGGTTTAGGAAAATATTTTTAAAAGATATGCGAATAAAAATATATAAAAAGATATACAGTGGGGCAAAAAAGTATTTAGTCAGCCACCAATTGTGCAAGTTCTCCCACTTAAAAAGATGAGAGGCCTGTAATTTTCATCATAGGTACACTTCAACTATGACAGACAAAATGAGAAAAAAAATCCAGAAAATCACATTGTAGGATTTTTAATGAATTTATTTGCAAATTATGGTGGAAAATAAGTATTTGGTCACCTACAAACAAGCAAGATGTTACGGTTATCTTCCGGTGAAGGAGAGGAGGACCAAAATGCAGCGTGGTAATTTTGATACATGTTTAATAAACAAATAAACACGAACAATACAAAACAAGAAACGTAACGTGAAAACCTAAACAGCCTATCTGGTGCAAACAAACACAAAGACAGGAACAATCACCCACGAAACACTCAAAGAATATGGCTGCCTAAATATGGTTCCCAATCAGAGACAACGATAAACACCTGCCTCTGATTGAGAACCACTCCAGACAGCCATAGACTATACTAGATAACCCCACTAAGCCACAATCCCAATACCTACAAAAAGCCCAAGACAAAACACACCACATAATAAACCCATGTCACACCCTGGCCTGACCAAATAAATATAGAAAACACAAAATACTAAGACCAGGGCGTGACATCTCCTACCTGGATGAGTCGGTGCTGTGAATTTGTTCTTATTAACGCACTCTCAATTGTAATATTATATTCTACCTTTTGCCGGCATTTGCTGGCCCCGCCACCCGAGCAGCTGGGGGGGGGAATAGGAGGGAGAATAAGTGTGGGGGGGGGGTGACATCTACTCTCTTTCTTTCTACATGTCCTTGTTCTGCATGTCTTGTTTTGTAATATTTGTTTTGTACCTAGAACTCTGGGTCTTGTTGTTCAGGTCTGCTCTTTTATGTTCAGATAAGAATTGTATACCTGTCAAGATTTCTGGCTCTCACAGACCTGTAACTTCTTCTTTAAGAGGCTCCTCTGTCCTCCACTCGTTACCTGTATTAATGGCACCACGCAAGATCTCACCCCATGGTGAATGACCTGCAGAGAGCTGGGACCAAAGTAACAAAGCCTACCATCAGTAACACACTACGCCGCCAGGGACTCAAATCCTGCAGTGCCAGACGTGTCCCCCTGCTTAAGCCAGTACATGTTCAGGCCCGTCTGAAGTTTGCTAGAGAGCATTTGGATGATCCAGAAGAAGATTGGGAGAATGTCATATGGTCAGATGAAACCAAAATAGAACGTTTTGGTAAAAACTCAACTCGTCGTGTTTGGAGGGCAAAGAATGCTGAGTTGCATCCAAAGAACACCATACCTACTGTGAAGCATGGGGGTGGAAACATCATGCTTTGGGGCTGTTTTTCTGCAAAGGGACCAGGACGACTGATCCGTGTAAAGGAAAGAATGAATGGGGCCATGTATCGTGAGATTTTGAGTGAAAACCTCCTTCTATCAGCAAGGGCATTGAAGATGAAACGTGGCTGTGTCTTTCAGCATGACAACGATCCCAAACACACCGCCCGGGCAACGAAGGAGTGGCTTTGTAAGAAACATTTCAAGGTCCTGGAGTGGCCTAGCCAGTCTCCAGATCTCAACCCCATAGAAAATCTTTGGAGGGAGTTGAAAGTCCGTGTTGCCCAGCAACAGCCCCAAAACATCACTGCTCTAGAGGAGATCTGCATGGAGGAATGGGCCAAAATACCAGCAACAGTGTGTGAAAACCTTGTGAAGACTTACAGAAAACGTTTGACCTCTGTCATTGCCAACAAAGGGTATATAACAAAGTATTGAGATAAACTTTTGTTGTTGACCAAATACTTATTTTCCACCATAATTTGCAAATAAATTCATTAAAAATCCTACAATGTGATTTTCTGGATTTTTTTTTCTAATTTTGTCTGTCATAGTTGAAGTGTACCTATGATGAAAATAACAGACCTCTCTCATCTTTTTAAGTGGGAGAACTTGCACAATTGGTGGCTGACTAAATACATTTTTTGCCCCACTGTATACAAGGGACACGACAGGACAAAGACGTCTGACTGCTACGCCATCTTGGAATAAGATAATTTTATGTCACGTTATTTAAGTGTCAGCCATTGTTGCCATTGGGTATTGGTTAGCGTACAATTAGGGTGTGGACATTTTAGGATTATTTTCCTCTTAGTAGCCCACTCCCGAACGGTCACATTGTACAGTGCCATAGTTTCCTAACTGAAACCCTGAGGGTTTCGTATTTCTTGGAATATAAACACCATAATATTAATCAAATTAGTTCATATCAATCCCATGTTCTTACAAATGTTTTTTTTTAATTATCTAGTACAGCCGATATTAAAAACTGTCAAATGCTTCTCAAAGATGCTCTCTGGTGGTCAAACTAGCACTAACTTGCATTAACGTAAAAAATGGCTGGCAATTAGGTGGGCTGCAGTATGACGCAACTTTTAAAGGAAGAACCACTGGAGCTCGCCCATTGTCTTAATCGAAATAACGGATTGCCTCTTATCCGCTTGTAGTCATTTTACGCCATAGTTTGTACATCTCAATTTCAATAGAACCACATTTCTTTATGAAAGTCAGACATATCAGCCATGCTATTTTCAAAGGCAGTAAATTAGGCTGAATGAACTGTTTCGCTGCCAGACAAGGCTCCGCTGATAGCCAGGTGTAGCAGTGGTAATGTGTTGGGACTGCTGTTGGTACTTTGCTGTTGGCCCTAAAAGTTTGTGGGCACCGTTTGTCACCGTTATAGTGCAAATAATGTAAGGTTTAGTGTTGTGTAGTGGCATTGCTGGCATGCATCCCACAATTTTTTTGTTGGGGCCACACGAAGATTTACATGCTAAAATTTCCACTGGCCACGAGTCTTCTTGGGTATGACGCTACAAACTTGGCACACCTGTATTTGGGGAGTTTCTCCCAATTTTCTCTGCAGATCCTGTCAAGCTCTATCTGGTTGGATGGGGAGCATTTCTGCAAAGCTATTTCAAGGTCTATCCAGAGATATTTGATCGGGTTCAAGTCCGGGCTCTGGCTGGGCCACTCAAGGACATTCAGAGACTTGTCCCGATGCCACACCTGTGTTGTTTTGGCTGTGTGCTTTGTGTCTTTGTCCTGTTGGAAGGTGAACCTTCACCCCAGTCTGATGTCCTGAATGCTCTGAAGCATGTTTTCATCAAGGATCTCTCTATACTTTGCTCCATTCATCTTTCCCTCAAACCTGACTAGTCTCCCAGCCATAACACTGAAAAACACCAGCACAGCATGATGCTGCCACCACCATGCTTCACCATAGGGATGGTGCCAGGTTTCATCCAGATGTGACGCTTAGCATGGATGCCAAAGAGTTCAATCTTGTTTTCATCAGACCAGAGAATCCTGTTTCTCATGGTCGGAGACTCTTTTAGGTGCCTTTTGGCAATCTCTGTCATGTGGCTTTTACTGAAGAAGTGGCTTCCGCCTGGCCACTCTACCATAAAGGCCTGATTGGTGGAGTGCTGCAGAGATGGTTGTCCTTCTGGAAGGTTCTCCCATCTCCACAGAGGAACTCTAGAACTCTGTCAGAGTGACCTTTCAGGTTCTTGGTCACCTCCCTGACCAAGGCCTTTCTCCCGATTGCTCAGTTTGACCGGGCGGCCAGCTCTAGGAAGAGTCTTGGTGGTTCCAAAATTTTTCCATTTAAGAATGATGGAGGCCACTGTGTGTTTGGGGACCTTCAATTGATTCAAACATTTTTTGCTACCATTTCCTAGAACTGTGCCTTCGACACAATCCTGTCTCGGAGCTCTACGGACAATTCCTTCAACCTCATGGCATGGTTTTTGCTCTGACATGCACTATCAACTGTAGGACTGTCAGGAGAATTTTGTTCTCAACGTTCATAAACTGAACTTCAATTAAAATACTCTGTTACTAAGAATTTGTAAGGTTCTTATTAAAATGAAACAGACAGAGGCCACTACAATAGTCAGCATGTTTATTTACGAGAGCTCTGCTTATCATTTCCTGTACATTGGTCTATATACCTCACATTGTCATAAATGTCCCTCCTCCTCTCAGAAACAATGACAATATAGTTCACAAGTCTTCTCCTACGCATACATTGTCTGCCACCTGTTATACAATCTACTACAAGCCCAAGGTCTCTCCCCTCCCTGGGTGGGGACAGAATGTCCTGTAAGGAACACAGTAGTACAGCTTGTCTGTCGATAGCGCCTCTTATAATTTGTTTCACACTTGCACCCTGCTTGCATACTAAAAAAGGAACAAAAAGTCCTTGTTCTCATTCTGACTAAAACTACACACATCAGATTTATAGCTGTATGATTCTAATACATTTCATACAATCATACAGTGACAGGGTAGAATTCTATCAGTTATAGTTCTACGTTAAATGTGTACATCATTTAGTCATTATTCATAAAAATCATAACAGGGACCTTATATAGACAGGTGTGTGCCTTTCCAAATCATGTCCAATCAATTGACTTTACCACAGGTGGACACCAATCAAATTGAAGAAACATTTCAAGGATGATTCATGGAAACAGGATGTACCTGAGCTCAATTTCGTGTTTCATAGCAAAGGGTCTAAATAGTTATGTAAATAAGGTATTTCAGTTATTTATTTTTAATACATTTGCAAACATTTCTAAAAACCTGTTTTCACTTTGTCATTATTTATTTTTGATTTAATCCATTTTAGAATAAGGCTGTAACGTAGCAAAATGCGGAAAAAGTTAAGGGGTCTGAATACTTTCCGAAGGCACTGTAGATTTGAGTTAAGGAGGAGGACTTAGACAGTGATTGGTTAGGCAAGGTTGTCCTCAGTTTTTATTAGTCACCCAACTTCTTACAGTTTCTATAAATAAAAGGTATATCTATAGCTGGTAAAGAAATTATTATAAGCCAACTGGCTGACAATACTACACTTTTTCTGAAAGAAGCCAGTCTAAGCTAGAAGCTAGTTTTCCCAAATCGATCAATGTGATAGAATCCTTTCCCAAAGCATCTGGTCTATGTCTTTAACATTAATAAGTGTGAACTCATGGCTGTCAAAGATTGTAACACCCTCATATTATGATATTCCAGTGAAGGAAGAACATATTTAGGCATAACCATTTCTAAGGATCAGAAGTCTCGAGGCTTACTAAATTTTAACCCTCATATTAAAAAAAAACTCAGAAGACGCTAAATCAATGGCTATAGCAGGACTTACCTTTAAAAGGAAGAGTTGTAATAATCAAGTCTGAGGGTATCTTTATATTTTGACAGTAAAAAAGCAGAGACAGACCAGATGCTTTTCAACTTTCTGTGGATAAACCGTACTCATTACATTAGGAAAACTGTTGTTATGAACAGTTATGATTGGTGGGCTGAATGTTCTGAACTTTCCTACCTTAAATAATACATTTAAGATCAATTGGATAGGGGGCGGAGCTAGCATGTTGGAGTGAACCGCTGTGTGTGAGAGGCTCCTGCAACTTTTTTGCAAAATAATATAATTTAACCTACTTTATGGCACTTTTTACAACAAACGTTTCTTTCTAATACAAGATTGTAACTTTCTATGTGAAAATGCCGAGTAATAAGTGACCAAAGGACAATAAATCCACAGTGGAGGCCTACTCCTCACTAAACAACGAGACAGACATGGTGGAAGGCACAGGCAACAACGTGACACTTACAGAACTTACCCAGGCTTTGGGGGAACTAAGTGTTGATATAGCTGAGGATCTTAAGGCTACTATTGCTGAACTGGACACCAAAATCGAGAGCATCATTCGAACGGTCGCTTCGCATGGCCAGAGTATTGTGGACCCTGAGAAAGCTTCTGAATTCAACGCTGGTAGGATCGACGAGTTAGAGAAGCTATGCATGTCATTGCAGGATAGTGTGCAGAGGCTTTCTGTGAAAGTGATCGACCTGGAGGACCGATCCAGGCGTAATAAACTTTGCGTTGTTGGTCTGGCAGAGGGGGTGGAGGCGGGCTCTCGCCCCACCGACTTCTTCGCCAAGCTATTGAAGGATGCAATGGGATCGGATGTTTTGGCTTCGGATCCCCAGCTGGACCGTGCACATCGCTCCCTTGTCCCAGTGCCTGGACCGGGCCAACGTCCTCACCCAGTAATCATCTGTTTTCACAGTTTCAAGACCAAGGATCTTATCCTGCGTGAAGCTCAAATGAGGGACAACCTGTCACATAAAGGGCACCCATTCCGTGTCTATGATAATTATGCTCCCAATGTGGCAAAGCACCGTGCCGGCTACAGAGATGTCATGATGAAACTCTACAAACTCCATCTTCGCCCAGCCTTGCTCTTCCCTGCAAGACTAAGAATTACCCCGCCTTCCGGTGAGAAGATTTGGCTCTCCTTGGTTTTGGACGCAGAGAAGTTTATCCAGGAATATACCCCAATCCCGGTACAGGTCCAAGATGGCGTAGCAGTGAAGACGTGTTTTGTTCGTCTTCTCGTGTACTTTTGTGTATACAGTGCCTTGCGAAAGTATTCGGCCCCCTTGAACTTTGCGACCTTTTGCCACATTTCAGGCTTCAAACATAAAGATATAAAACTGTATTTTTTGTGAAGAATCAACAACAAGTGGGACACAATCATGAAGTGGAACGACATTTATTGGATCTTTCAAACTTTTTAACAAATCAAAAACTGAAAAATTGGGCGTGCAAATTTTTTAATTTGATTATACCTTCCCGGTAACCTGCCTCACCCAATGTGATACAGAATCGCTATTATTTTTAATTTTAGAACACATTCAAGAACCTCCAGAAGCTAACCAGCTAATAAGCTACAAGCTATTTAGTCATTGTTAGCCACTGCTAGCGGCTTTTATCTTCTGCACAGATACCAGCCCTGTTTTTCTGCCTGGATAATACTCGCCAGTCTACCAGTATCGGACTGTCTCTCCACAACAACGCCGGATTTCGGCCGTAATCCCTGGACCACTACTTCTCATCTTCACAGCTAGCAGCTAGCTAGCTCACAGCTAGCAGCTAGCTAGCTCACAGCTAGCAGCTAGCTAGCTCACAGCTAGCAGCTAGCTAGCTCACAGCTAGTTTGCACTCACCGTGGCACCCAGTACTGAAGCTATCCCTGAGGCCCACCTCCCGGTCTACTCAGCTGTTCAACAGAACCCCAATGATACACGGCTAGAGCCCAATACTCCACCGGATCCTTGCTGTAAACTCTTGACCTTGGCACCGGATCACCGCTGCTACCGATTGGCTATAGTGGCTAACGCCACTGCAACGAAGCTAGCACCAGTTAGCCGTGAGCCAGGCGCATCTCCCGGCTAGCAAACTAAATTCTACAATACCTCTTTCGCCATCTGACTTGGATTCTCTGTCGACACGGCGCCCGCCGCACCACCACGACTGGCCTGCTGACGAATACTCCATCCACTGTGCCTTCAACCGGCCTCCGTCGGAGTAGACGCTCCTACTAGCCTCGGGCTACTAACCTTAAATGCTGTGTCGCCCGCGTGCTAGTGTAATGGCGGCTTACCTGTTCCATCTACTGCTGCCCCCTGGACACTATGATCACTTGGCTACATAGCTGATGCCTGCTGGACTGTCCATTAATCACGGTACTCTATTCTGTTATTATTATTATTTTTTTAATCTGTCGGCCCCAGCCGTGAACTCAGGCTCTGTGTGTAGTTAATCCGACCCTCTCTGCCTAGTCATCGCCATTTTACCTGCTGTTGTTGTGTTAGCTGATTAGCTGTTGTCTCACCTGTTGTTTTAGCTAGCTCTCCCAATCAACACCTGCGAATACTTTATGCCTCGCTGTATGTCTCTCTCAAATGTCAATATGCCTTGTATACTGTTGTTCAGGTTAGTTATCATTGTTTTAGTTTACAATGGAGCCCCTAGTTCCACTCTTCATACCTCTGATACCTCCTTTGTCCCACCTCCCACACATGCGGTGACCTCACCCATTACAACAGGCATGTCCAGAGATACAACCTCTCTTATCATCACCCAGTGCCTGGGCTTACCTCCGCTGTACCCGCACCCCACCATACCCATACCTCTGCGCATTATGCCCTGAATATATTCTACCATGCCCAGAAATCTGCTCCTTTTAATCTTTGTCCCCAACGCTCTAGGCGACCAGTTTTGATAGCCTTTAGCCGCACCCCGCACCCCCAAACAGTTCGAACTACTCATTTTAAAAATTACTCTCTCCAGAAATAAGTATCTCACTGTTGCCGCCTGCTACCGACCCCCTCAGCTCCCAGCTGTGCCCTGGACACCATTTGTGAATTGATCGCCCCCATCTAGCTTCAGAGTTCGTTCTGTTAGGTGACCTAAACTGGGATATGCTTAACACCCCGGCAGTCATACAATCTAAGCTAGATGCCCTCAATCTCACACAAATCATCAAGGAACCCATCAGGTACAACCCTAAATCTGTAAACAAGGGCACCCTCAGACTTTATCCTGACCAACTGGCCCTCCAAATACACCTCCGCTGTCTTCAACCAGGATCTCAGCGATCACTGCCTCATTGCCTGTATCCGCTACGGGTCTGCAGTCAAACGACCACCCCTCATCACTGTCAAACGCTCCCTAAAACACTTCTGCGAGCAGGCCTTTCTAATCGACATGGCCCGGATATCCTGGAAGGATATTGACCTCATCCGGTCAGTTGAGGATGCCTGGTCATTCTTTAAAAGTAACTTCCTCACCATCTTAGATAAGCATGCTCCTTTCAAAAAATGCAGAACTAAGAACAGATATAGGCCTTGGTTCACTCCAGACCTGACTGCCCTCGAACCAGCACAAAAACATCCTGTGGCGGACTGCAATAGCATCGAATAGTCCCCGCGATATGCAACTGTTCAGGGAAGTCAGGAACCAATGCACGCAGTCAGTCAGGAAAGCAAAGGCCAGCTTTTTCAAGCAGAAATTTGCATTCTGTAGCTCTAACTCCAAAAAGTTCTGGGACACTGTTAAGTCCATGGAGAACAAGAGCACCTCCTCCCAGCTGCCCACTGCACTGAGGCTAGGTAACACGGTCACCACCGATAAATCCATAATAATCTAAAACTTCAACAAGCAGTTCTCAACGGCTGGCCATGCCTTCTTCCTGGCTACTCCAACCTCTGCCAACAGCTCCTGGACCCATACAAATCAGCTGGGCTTGACAATCTGGACCCTCTATTTCTGAAACTATCCACCACCATTGTCGCAACCCCTATTCCCAGCCTGTTCAACCTCTCTTTCGTATCGTCTGAGATCCCCAAGGATTGGAAAGGTGTTGTGGTCATCCCCCTCTTCAAAAGGGGAGACACCCTGGACCCAAACTGTTACAGACCTATATCCATCCTGCCCTGCCTATCTAAGGTCTTCGAAAGCTAAGTCAACAAAACAGATCACTGACCATCTCGAATCCCACTGTACCTTCTCAGCTGTGCAATCTGGTTTCCGAGCCGGTCACGGGTGCACTTCAGCCACGCTCAAGGTACTAAATGATATCATAACCGCCATAAATAAAAGACAGTACTGTGCAGCCGTCTTCATCGACCTGGCCAAAGTTTTCGACTCTGTCAATCATCATATTCTTATCGGCAGACTCAGTAGCCTCGGTTTTTGTAATGACTGCCTTGCCTGGTTCACCAACTACTTTGCAGACAGAGTTCAGTGTGTCAAATCGGTGGGCATGTTGTTCGGTCCTCTGGCAGTCTCTATGGGGGTGCCACAGGGTTCAATTCTCGGGCCGACTCTTTTCTCTGTATATATCAATGATGTTGCTCTTGCTGCGGGCGATTCCCTGATCCACCTCTACGCAGACGACACCATTCTGTATACTTCTGGCCCTTCCTTGGACACTGTGCTATCTAACCTCCAAACAAGCTTCAATGCCATACAACACTCCTTCCATGGCCTCCAACTGCTCGAAACGCTAGTAAAACCAAATGCATGCTTTTCAACCGTTCGCAGGCTGCATCCGCACGCCTAACTAGCATCACCACCCTGGATGGTTCCGACCCAGAATACGTGGACATCTATAAGTACCTAGGTGTCTGGCTACACTGTAAACTCTCCTTCCAGACTCATGTCAATCATCTCCAATCTAAAACGAAATCTAGAATCGGCTTTCTATTTCGCATCAAAGCCTTCTTCACTCACGCCGCCAAACTTACCCTAGTACAACTGACTATCCTACCGATCCTCGACTTCGGCAATGTCATCTACCAAATAGCTTCCAATACCCTACTCAGCAAACTGGATGCAGTTCATCACAGTGCCATCCGTTTTGTTACTAAAGCACCTTATACCACCCACCACTGCGACTTGTATGCTCTAGTCGGCTGGCCCTCGCTACATATTCGTCGCCAGACCCACTGGCTCCAGGTCATCTACAAGTCCATGCTAGGTAGAGCTCCGCCTTATCTCAGTTCACGATGGCAACACCCACCCGTAGCACGTGCTCCAGCAGGTGTATCTCACTGATCTACCCTAAAGCCAACACCTCATTTGGCCGCCTTTCCTTCCAGTTCTCTGCTGCCTGTGACTGGAACGAATTGCAAAAAAAATAAAAATAAAAATATTAAAATCGCTGAAGTTCTCCCTCACCAACTTCAAACATCTGCTATCTGAGCAGCTAACCGATCGCTGCAGCTGTACATAGTCTATTGCTAAATAGCCCACCCAATTTACCTACCTCATCCCCATACTGTTTTTATTTTATTTACTTTTCTGCTCTTTTGCACACCAATATCTCTACCTGTACATGACCATCTGATCATTTATCACTCCAGTGTTAATCTGCTAAATTGTAATTATTCGCCTACCTCCTCATGCCTTTTGCACACAATGTATATAGACTCTTTTTTTCTACTGTGTTATTGACTTGTATATTGTTTACTCCATGTGTAACTCTTGTGTTGTTGTCTGTTCACACTGCTATGCTTTATCTTGGCCAGGTCTCAGTTGTAAATGAGAACTTGTTCTCAACTAGCCTACCTGGTTAAATAAAAGGTGAAATAAAAAAATAAAAAAGGTTAGAGTGCCTTGTCATTGTGTGTTAGGGTCTGCTCATGGACTCGAATCCATACTATACCATAACGGGTGAAACCGTATTAAACCGTCTCAACAAGGGCTACCGAACATGTAAGACGCTGAGCAGACCAATGTATGGCGGTCAGAGCTTTCATTTAACGTTAAGTTCACTTTCATCCTGGCTGTGTTCAGAGCGATGCATATTTGAGAGGCCTTCCAGGTTTGATCATTGACACTTTCGGATGGATATACTTATATTCCCCCATTTTTGTTTTGTTTCGTTATTTATTTTTCCATCCTTACATTATTCTTATTACCATAGATTTACTTATTGCTTGCAGGGGACTGGTGGTGATGGTTGGGAAGGGGCAGACGAAGACACCTGCTCTCCCGACTAGATTCCCACCAGCCCTCTGTAGTGCTTGTGTCTGTGTGCATACATATAATTATTATTTGTACTTTATTATTATTTTCTCTTAGCATTTTAGTATTATGTATGTGTATATTTTTAATCAGTGTAGATTGTTATTCTGGGGTATGAATGTTTGTATGTGCATATGTACTGTACATCTAAAACGGATCCTAACCCCTTAATTATGCAAAACTTTTTGGAGGACTGTAATCTTCCTGCCCTGAATCAGGAATATTCTAACTTCCTGAATAAGGAAATATCTCTTGATGAAATTCGAGAAACAATTAAATATCTAAAGAGTGGCAAGACCCCGGGCCCAGATGGATACCCTGGTGAATTCTATAAAACATTCAGCAACATGCTCTCTCCCTACCTGCACAAAATATTGGTTCAGGCCAATGAGGATGGAGCTCTCCCATCTACTTTGGATGAAGCGTTCATTGCAGTTATACATAAGAAGGATAAAGATCCGGAAGAGGTAGGGTCATACAGACCAATACCTCTCCTTAATACAGACCAATTTTTTTTGCAAAAACTCTGGCTAAGAGGCTTAGCACTTTATTTGGCAAATTGGTCCATTCGGACCAGACCGGCTTTATCCCTAACAGAAACTCATTCTTCAATCTCAGGCGCCTCTTCAACATTATGTATTCTCAGAGGTTACCCAACGTGGACCTTGACGTCATATCTCTTGACGCCGAAAAGGCCTTTGACCAAGTTGAGTGGTCCTATCTGTTCAAGGCCCTACAGAAATGTAACATTGGAAATGGGTTCATAAATTGGATCCAGCTTTTATTTTGGAACCCCTGTGCCGAGAATACTCACTAACCAATCATTGTCGCCCGATTGAACCTTTACAGAGGGACAAGGCAGGGTTGTCGCCTATGCTCTTCGCCCTAATTATCGAACCTCTCACTCAGGCGATTAGACCTCATGCAGCAATACACGGCTATAATACTAAAGATACTCTAAATAAGATTTCCCGATACGCAGATGACATCCTCCTCTATGTAACAGAACCCTAGGCTAGTATTCCAGCTATTCTTGATGTTATCAATTTGTTTGGAACCTTCTCGGGATACAGAATAAATTTGAACAAGAGTGAATGAATGCCCATACGGTTGCAAAACACCTCCTGGCTAGAACATCTCCCAGTTAAGTTATCTTCAGAAAAATGTACCTACCTAGGAATTGTAGTTACCAAACAATACTCCTTACTATTTAAAGAGAATTTCCCCTCTGATGCAAAAACTCAAGGCAAACATACAATTTTGGAGAACTCTCCCAATTTCTCTGCTCGGAAGAATTAATGCCATTAAAATGGTCTTCCTCCCACAACTGCTCTACCAGAACATTCCAGTATTCATACCTAAATCCTTTCATAAACAACTGGACTCAATTATCAATCCTTTCATCTGGGATTATAAAACACACAGGATAGGTAAAAAATCCCTCTGTAAATCCAAGATGGAAGGAGGACTGTCTCTCCCAAATGTTATATTTTATTACTGGGCCTCTAACCTCCGCTGTTATGTTTCTGCTGGATGATGCACTTCCGTCATCCAGCTGGCTTAGTATGGAGTGTGAGGAGTGTCACCCCTTCACTATGGGGGCTGTTATTTTGTCGCCTGTCAATCTGGAGATGTCACTTTATTGTAACAATCCTATTATACATAGCACAGTCCGAATCTGGAAGCAAATTAAAGTCCACTTTGAGTTTAGACCAATGTCATTCATGCTCCCTGTCGCCAGGAATCCCTCCTTTGCCCCCTCTAACCTTGATAACACCTTTGAGTGATGGGGGAGTTGGGGACCATAGGGGATTTATATATAGAAGGGACCTTTGCTTCCTTTGAGTTGCTGAGGGAAACTTATAATCTTCCCAGAAGTAATTTTTTCAGATACCTACAAATTAGAGACTACGTTAGAAAACACCTCCCAACATTTGGGAATGCTAAACCTTCCATGTTTGACGGATGCATAAAAATATGCCCCACCTCAGATAAACTGATATCGCGTCTATATGATGCTTTTTAATCTGTTAGCACACCTTCTACAGATGCCATTAAGGCAAAATGAGAGGAAGAACTAGGGACTGACATCTCAGTGGCAGACTGGGAAGAGAGCTTGGAGAATATCCACACATGCTCCATTAATTCCAGACATCGTCTCATACAATTTAAGGTATTACACAGATTACACTATTCCAAAACTAAACTGCATAGGACATTTCCTGATACATCCCCTATGTGTGATAAATGTCAGGCTGTGCAGGGTACACTAATCCACTGCTTTGCCCTATGCTCTAGCTTGCATGGTTATTGGTGTGGAATTTTGGGATCCTCTCTGAAGTTTTGGAGACTTCCGTAGACCCAGACCCGCTTCTGATAATCCTGGGAGTGTCTGATTCCCTAAACAGATTAACCAACCCCCAAAACAACTAATCTCTTACAGTCTCATTTCGGCAAAAAAACTAATCTTGTTGTTTTGGAAAAGGAGGGAAGCGCCCTCTACCAAATTATGCCTCAGTCAATTGGCAAACACTGTACACTTAGAAAGAATTAGATATATTCTGAACAATAAATTAGCAACATTTGATCAAATCTGGCAGCCTTTCCTCTCCTGTTACCGTTTTCCCACTCCAACCAAGTCTTAGTCCCCTTGTAACGCGTCCTTTGATTGGCGACCCTCGCCGCCGACCTTGGCCTAATAACCCTCACCAAGGACCCCACTGGACTGAGGGGCAGCTCGGGACTGAGGTAGAAGCTTGGGACTGAGGGGTAGCTCGGGACTGAGGGGAAGCTCAGCACTGAGGGGAAGCTCAGCACTGAGACGATGCCTAGTACCGAGAGGAAGCTCAGGCAGGTAGTTGGCTCTGGCAGATCCTGGCTAGCTGGTGGTTCTGGAAGATCCTGGCTGACTGGCGGATCCTGGCTGACTGGCGGATCTGGAAGATCCTGGCTGACTGGCGGATCCTGGCTGACTGGCGGATCCTGGCTGACTGGCAGCTCCGGCGGCTCCTGGCTGACTGGCAGCTCCGGCTGCTCCATGCAGACTGGCAGCTCCGGCTGCTCCATGCAGACTGGCAGCTCCGGCTGCTCCATGCAGACTGGAAGCTCCGGCTGCTCCATGCAGACTGGCAGCTCTGGCTGCGCTGAACAGGCAGGAGACTCCGGCAGCGCTGGAGAGGAGGAAGGCTCTGGCAGCGCTAAACAGGCGGGAGACTCTGGCAGCGCTGGAGAGGAGGAAGTCTCTGGCAGCGCTAAACAAGCGGGAGACTCTGACAGCACTAAACAAGCGGGAGACTCCGACAGCGCTGGAGAGGAGAAAGGCTCTGGCAGCGCTGAACAGGCGAGGCGCACTGAAGGCCTGGTGCGTGGTGCTGGCACTGGTGGTACTGGGCCGAGGACACGCACAGGAAGCCTGGTGCGGGGAGCTGCCACCGGAGGGCTGGTGTGTGAAGGTGGCACAGGATGGACCGGACCGTGAAGGTGTACTGGAGAGCCTGAGAGCAGGGCTGGCACAGGACGTGTAAGGCTAGGTAGGTACACAGGAGGCCTAGTGCGTGAGGCTGGCACAATCTTCGCCAGCCGACTAACACGCACCTCAGGACGAGTATGGAGCGCTGACCCAGGTGCCATCAAATCCCCGACACGCTCCGTCGGGCGAATATCGTACCTAAAGCACCAACCTAACAACTCCCTCATTTCTCTCTCCTCCACTTTCCCCATTAACTCCTTCACAGTCTCTGCTTCACTCACCTCCAACACCGGCTCTGGTTCTGGTCTCCTCCTTGGCTCCTCACGATAAACAGGGGGAGTTGGCTCAGGTCTGAACCCTGACTCTGCCACACTCTCCCTGAGCCCCCCAATACATTTTGGGGCTGACTCTCGGGCTTCCATCCGCGTCGCCGTGCTGTCTCTTCATACCAGCGCCTTTCCGCTTTTGCCACCTCCAGTTCTTCTTTGGGGCGGCGATATTCTCCAGGCTGTGTCCAGGGTCCTTTTCCGTCCAATATCTCCTCCCACGTCTAGAAGTCCTGTGATCGCTGCTCCTCACGATAAACAGGGGGAGTTGGCTCAGGTTTGAACCCTGACTCTGCCACACTCTCCCTGAGCACCCCCAATACATTTTTGGAGCTGACTCTCGGGCTTCCTTCTGCGCCGCCGTGCTTGTCTCTTCGACTCCATTCTCCTATAGCCCTCTTCGCACTGCTCCAGCGAATGCCAGGCGGGCTCCAGCACTCTCTCTGGGTCGACCGCCCACCTGTCTATTTCCTCCCAAGTCGTATACTCTAAACTTCATAGCTCCTGCTGCCGCTGCCTGTCACCACGCTACTTGGTCCTGTTGTGGTGGGTGATTCTGTTACGGTTTTCCTCCGTCGAAAGAGAGTCGGACCAAAATGCAGCGTGGTTAATTCGATACATGTTTAATGTAGACAAAACACGATCAATATAAAAAACAACAAACGGAACGTGAAAACCTATACAGCCTATTTTTTTTTTTTTTTAATAAAAATAATTTATTACCTTCAATACCATTCATTCTTTACAACTCATAATTTTCATACATACTCCAACAATGGTATTTTAATTTAACTAAACAAAACAAAAACCCCAAACAAAACCTCAGGGGAGCATCTTCCCTCCCCGTCACCCTACAAACTACCTTTCCCTATCTCCCCATCCCTAATCTATCCCCTTACAAATCTAAATCACACCCAGCCCTAAACCCCCCTTCCACCTCTCCCGAGCAGCATGCTGCCCCCACTTCCTCTCCTCCCTCTTCATCCTCCCCCTCAAATCTCCTTCCACCCTCCTCACTATCCCTTCCACCCTCCTCACTATCCCTTCCACCCTCCTCACTATCCCTTCCACCCCCAATCTCTCCCTGTCTTCACCATGTTCTGCCTGGCTTCCCACAGCCCCCGTTTAAAGAGACTCATGAGAAGCCAGAGCAGAAACCTGTCCCTATCCGTCCCTCTCGCTCTCCTACACCTCTCTCTAACCTGGCCCACGTCAATACAAAATCCCCCTTACCAAACCTAACAACACCCGTGCCCTAGCCCATACTACTCCGGCAAAGGCACAGTCCCAAAAGACATGGCGCACAGTCTCCTCCCTGCCACAAGAGGATCTTGGACAGGTGGGGGATTGCACCAAACTATACCGGTACATGATGGAACGTACCGGCAAGCACTTATGGAGGCTCAACCAATTCAGGTCCTTGAGCCTGTTGTCCAGACCCCGCGCCTGCACTCCCTCCCAGACCACTTCCGAGATGCCCACTACAGGCGCCGGACTCCCTGCCTTTCTGACCTCCTCGTACAGGTGCCTGTGATCTAAACCTACTCGGGCAACTTCAACCTCAGGGTGTGCACGCAGCCACTTGGCCGCATGACCAAAGTGCCACGGCAGCTGTTCCGCCCGAGGACCCGTGTTAGACCACACCATTACGCTTCTCGCCTGATACGAGAAGAACACCCGCAGGAGGTAACCGGACGGGTGTATCACTGGATGAGCAAGCTCCGTTAACAAGAAAGAAACAAAAATTGCGTCCAGCTTGAGGGGGAAATGTGGTACCCCCCTACCTCCCTCCCCGATGGGACAGAGCATGCGTGCCCTGGCGACCCACTCGCACCTGCCACTCCACATGAACTGAAACACAAGCCTCACTAGAGGCCTCCTCAGACAAGCCGGCAATGGGTAGATGTACGCCAAATACAAAAGAGACGGCAACACATCCACCTTTAGGACCAGGACTTTGCCCATAAAAGACAAATACCTAGCCTTCCACATTGCTAGCTTCCTCTGTACCACTGCGATACGCATGTTCCAGTTTAGCGTCGCTGAGCCGGAGGTCTCAAAATGGACCCCGAGAATCCTCAGGGCCCCCTCACAGAGAGATAACCCCCCAGGCACATCCGTTCTACCGCGCCATCTACCGAAAAACTTGACGGAAGACTTTGCATGGTTCAGAACCGCTCCCGACGCTCGGGTGAAATCCCCAAAGATGGCAAGGGACCTTGTCAGGCACGAGTCCTTGCACAGCAGCAAGGAAGTGTCGTCGGCGTACTGCGTCATCTTAACACGCAGCCCACCACTTCCAGGGATCAACAAGCCTTCCACCCCTGTGTCTGCCCTAATGGCAGCCCCCAGAGCTCCATGTACAGAACGAAGAGGAGAGCCGAGAGTGGGCACCCCTGCCTGACCCCAGACGAGAGGTCAAAAACGTCACCCAAGTGACTATTTACACTAACTCGGCACCCCGCTCCGACATATAATGTACGAATCCATCCTATGAACTTCTCCCCAAATCCTAATCGACCTAACACTCTGAATAAAAAGGATCTATTCACGCGGTCAAAGGCTTTCGCCTGATCTAGCGCTGCTACCATTAAAGGCAGTCCTCTATCTTCAACCCAAGCGATGGAGTCCCTGATTAACTGTAGGTTCCATCTAATAGAGCGGCCCTCTACCCCGCACGTCTGATCCTCATGGACGACGTAGGGAAGGGCTGTGCGCAACCGGTCTGCTAAAACCTTTGCAAGTAGCTTGTAATCTACACACAGCATGGTCAACGGCCGCCAGTTGCCAAGGTCTGTTACTTCCCCCTTCTTATATAAAAGTGACAGCACACCAACAGCCATTGATCCCCCGGGACCCCGTCTCAAGGATGGCCTTCAAGACTTCGAGGACCACTGGTCCAAGTATACCCCAAAACTTGAGATAAAACTCAGCCGGCAGCCCATCCATCCCAGGCACCTTCCCTTTTCCCATCCTCCTAAGAGCGCTCTCAACCTCTTCTAGTGAAATCTGGGCCTCCATCACTTCTCTAATGTCCTCCGGCAACCGCCTGGACAAGTGTTCTAAAAACACATTTCCCTGCTCTACATCTATTTCCCTTTCCTTAAATAAACCTTGGAAATGATCAGTTGTCACCCTGACCATATCCTCTGGTTCTCTAACTATACTACCATTTTCTTCCCTAACGCCATGCATTACCTTCCTACTCTGTCTGGCCCTAACCGACTTAAAGAACATAGCAGAACAAGTCTCATTGTGTTCTAGAAAGCCACTATGCGCACGCTCCAGGAAAGCTCGAGCCTTCCGCTCCTGCAACTCCCTGAGCTGCGCCTTTAGGGTTGCGGATCTCTCCCAGTCAAACGACCCGCCGAGGTTGCCTGCCTCGTACTCGAGTTCAATTAACTTTTGGATACGATCCACCTCCCTCCTCTCCTCCCTTTTTTCCTCTTGCAATACCCTATTATAAAAGCCCTAATCCTCACCTTAACTAATTCCCACCACTCTAACACCCCCTCGCACATGGACCGGAGGCCTTCAAGCCTCAAAAGAAACCATAAAACCCGTCAACAAAAGCCTGCTCCTCCAGCACATCCCGATCTAACTTCCAGTACCCCCTACCAAAGAGGCAGACTGGCGACCCCACCTGCAGGAGCACCCCGTCGTGATCCGAAAAGAAAACAGGCAACAGCCGCCCAGACAACTTACCCAAAGACCTGGGTACAAAAATATAGTCGAGCCTCCGCTCAACCCCCTGGAGTTGCGCCATGTAGGACCGGCCATTTTCGGAGTAGTGTGCAGACCACCATCAACCAGACCATGGCAAGCCATTAGCCTGGTAATGGCGCCTGCACTGCTATCCCCCTATTCCTAAATCTGTATTAAAATCCCCCTATCACTAATTTCCTATTTGTGACACACAGGGCGTCAGACAGTCCACCATCTCCCTCCTGTCTGCCACCACCTGTGGCCCATACACCACCACTAATCTAAATTTACAATCCCTTATTGTGACATCCACCCCTATAACCCTCCCTGCATTACCACAAAAGAATCCTCCACTTTTACCTCCCTGTGCCCACACAAAATCCCTACCCCGATGAGTGCACCCCCAATACCCAAACCGACTCCCCCTTGTCCCACTCCCTCTTAAACTTACTAACATCCCCTCCATCCCTCAGGTGAACCTCCTGTAAAAAACAAAAATCAAACCCCACAACCTCCAAATAACTAAAAACCGCCCTCCTCTTAACAAAATCCCTTAAACCCCTTACATTTAAACTAACAAAAGTAAAATTAGATGCCATGAAAAAATAAAATAAAATCATGTAATACACTCAAATTCTAAACCCAGACAGAAAAAAAAAAAAACAGGAGACTCACCCGATGCTCCCCTGCTCCATATCTACCGGTGAGAACACCATCTGTACTCCCGACATCCCCCCTCTTCCTCCATCTCATCAACCCAGGATGCAGGAATAGTGTTTGGCTCCGGGGTGCCCTGCACCCTGGGTCTACCCCCACACTCCTCCCCCTCCCCAGTGCTGCAGCTGGTTTGGAAAAAAAATCAGGGAGGCTGAGTCCCCAAACAAAAAACTCCCCACCTCCTCCTGTACCCAGTCTTGAGTCTTGTTAGGTGTGTCCCCACCCAACAGAAGTTGAGGGCCTGGGGAAACCAGCAGCAACCCAGAGGTTTCTCCCACCCCCATCACTCTCTTGGCCATCCCCTCCCTCTCACTGTCGGCCAATCGCACCCTCCTCTTCATTCTCTTCTTTGGTGATGGCGGCAGTGGAGAGATACCACCCTCCCCCCCGCCAGCTCCTCCACCATACCCCTCATCTCTTCCACCAGGGCACTTTCCCCCCAGTCCACTTGCTCTTCCACCGTCTTCTTCTCCAACACTCCTCCCTCGCTTTCTTCTCTCTCATGCTTCTCCACTCGGTTGCCTTCTTCCGCCGCTTTTCCTGGTTCTCCTACTCCCGTGCCTTCCGTTTCCTTCTCTCTTCCATCCGCCGCTTCTTGCTCCTCCTCCTTCCTTGCGGCCTTCCCCTCTGGACCTGTACTCTGGTCATGAGGCGTGCTTCCTTCCGCTCCTCTTCTTCCCCATCCCCCGCTCCTGCTCCCCCACCAGCCGCAGACGCATATGACCTCTGACGAGCCGGGCACCCACGCCACAGGTGTGCAGACGAGCCACACCCGTGGCACGCCTTAGGCTTGTCACAATCCCTCGCCTCGTGTTCCTCAGATCCACAAAATCTGCATTTTCTTGTGCTGCACGAGGCGAATATGTGGCCGTAGGCCATACAGCGCCTGCAAAATGGGGGCTGACGTGCATAAAACAACGTCCCCCTGTCAGCCCCTAGGGAGAACATAGCAGGAGGATGGAGGTAGCCACCATGTCCCTTTGGGTCCTCCCTGAGGAGGGCCTGGAAGCCTCTCCTCCCATTCCAAAACCCAAGGGAGTCTTTGAGGTGCCTTGCTGAGGAGACGTTATCCATGTATCTCCCCAGAAAGGCCCTCACCTCTTCGTCCTTAACGTATGGGTTGTAAATGTTGACAGTTACAACCCTAAAGTTGTTCTTCGCCAGGCTTGTTATTTCATAGTGGCTCATCGGCCTCTCACCTCCCACTGCTCTTGCCCTTCTCAGGATATCATCGTGTTTCTCCTCTGTATATAGTGCCACGTCGTATGCTCCCTCCAACGAGTTGCCTTGGAAACAAAACACGTCCTTCACCGTCAGCTTTAGAATCCCCATCAATATTATCCTTCCAAAAGTTTCCCGTCCTAAAGGCTCCAACTCCTTTTCCTTCCAAGCAAACCGAATCGTGTTGGCCAGCCCAATCCCAGGGACCGACCGTGTTGATGGATTTAGCACCATCTCCGCAAGGAGAATGGCGCTCGTTCTCTTCTCTTCCAAAACAATGAAAAAAGAAAAACCAAAGTGACTGAGCCTATCTGGTGACAACAAACACAGAGACAGGAACAATCACCCACGAAACACTCAAAGAATATGGCTGCCTAAATATGGTTCCCAATCAGAGACAACGAGAATCACCTGCCTCTGATTGAGAACCGCCTCAGGCAACCATAGACTATGCTAGAAAACCCCACTAAGCCACAATCCCAAAACCTACGAAAAAAAAAAACATACATAAACACACCACAAAATAAACCCATGTCACACCCTGGCCTGACCAAATAAATATAGAAAACACAAAATACTGATAAAACAATTTCTAAGAACCACTTCTATGTGGAACTTTATTCCTCATCACGTCTTCTTTGGGTGGTACACAGAAGATAACAAATAGTGCTAAGTCTGTATTATGGCAAGAACAGCTCAAATAAGCTAAGGGAAACAACAGTCCATCATTACTTTAAGACATGAAGGTGAGTCAATCAGGAAATTTCAAGAACTTAAAAAATTTCTTCAAGTGCAGTCGCAAAAATCAAGCGCTATGATGAAACTGTCTCTCATGAGGACTGCCACTGGAAAGGAAGACTCAGAGTTACCTGTGCTGCAGAAGTTAAGTTCATTAGATTTAAATGCAGGCCAAATAAATAAAGCCAAAGTTCAAAGTTCAAGTAACAGACACAACATCAACTGTTCAGAGGAGACTGCGTAAATCAGGCCTTCATGGCTGAATTGATGCAAAGAAACCACTACTAAAGGACACCAATTTAGAAGAAAAGACTTGCTTGGGCCAAGAAACACGAGTAATGGACATTAGACCGGTGGAAATCTGTCCTTTGGTCTGATGAGTCCAAATTTGAGATTTTTGGTTCCAACCGCTGTGTCTTTGTGAGACAGAGTACGTGAATGGATGATATCCGCATGTGTGGTTACCACCATGAAGAATGGAGGAGGAGGTGTGATGGTACAGGGGTGACTTGCTGGTGACACTGTCTGTGATTTATTTAGAATTCAAGGAACACTTAACCAGCATGGCTACCAAAGCATTCTGCAGAGATATGTTATCCTATCTGGTTTAAGCTTAGTGGGACTGTCATTTGTTTTTAAAGCAGGACAATGACTCAAAACACACCTCCAGGCTGTGTAAGTGCTATTTGACCAATAGGGAGAGTGATGGAGTACTGCATCAGATGACTTGACATCCACAATCTCCCGACCTCAACCCAACTGAGCTGGTTTAGGATAAGTTGGACTGCAGAGAGAAAGAAAAGCAGCCAACAAGTGCTCAGCATGTGAAAATTCCTTCAAGACTGTTGGGAAAGCATTCCAGGTGAAGCTGGTTGAGAGAATGCCAAGAGTGTGCATAATGTCATCAAGGCAAAGGGTGGCTATTTTGAAGAATCTAAATTATATTTTGATTTGTTTAACACTTTTTTGGCAAAAGAATACAGACATTGGACAGAGGAAGATTGGAAAAATATATTATGGACAGCCAAATCTAAGTTGGAGGTGTTCAGATCACAAAGAAGAACATTCGTGAGATGCAAAAAAATGAAAAGATGCTGGAAGAGTGCCATCTGTCAAGTATGATGGAGGAAATGTGATGGTTTGGGGGGTGCTTTGGTGGTGATAAAGTGGGAGATTTGTAAAGGGTAAACGGGATCTTGAAGAAGGAAGGCTTTCACTCAATTTTGCAACGCCATGACATGCCCTGCGTGCTTAATAGCGGGTGCTTAATTGGAGCCAATTTCCTCCAACATCAGGGCAATGACACAAAGCACAGCTCCAGACTATGCAATAACTATTTAGGGAAGAAGCAGTCAACTGGTATTCTGTCTTTAATGGAGTGGCCAGCACAGTCAACGGATCTCAAACCTATTGAGCTGCTGTGGGATAAGCTTGACCGTAAGAAAGCAAAGTTTGAAGGACACAATTATTATTTAAATGTTGTCATCTAGTTGCGAAGTTGAGTACTGTTGCTTTTAATTTGCTAACTCTCGGTGCAGAGCTATTTCCTGTCAGAACAATCCGAGAACAACAGACAGACTACCTCTATTTTTCCATTTTACTAGGCCTTGGTTAAAGTCTATAAGTACTTTTAGTTATTAGGACATGCTTTTGCTAATTCAAATTGTGTTTCGAGAATATTTATGTTTTTTACATGTTTATTCTAGTTTCTAAGTTCCGATGATGCTAAGCTAATTGCGCTAACTATTGCCCATTCACTTAACATTGTGTGTTAGCATGCTAGCTAATGTTTCGTGACGGAATTTAGCTTCTTTGGGTTTTGGATGTATATAACTATTTTAAGTGTTCAGATATCTCTTGTGACAGAGCTAAAGTATAGTTATTAGCGGACCCCCCCCTCCCGCAACAGTCAGTGAAAGTGCAAGGTGCCAAATTCAAAACAACAAAAATCTCATAATTAAAATTCCTGAAGCATACAAGTATTTTACACCATTTCAAAGATAACATTCTCGTTAATCGAGCCACAGTGTCTGATTTCAAAAAGGATTTACAGCGAAAGCACCACAAACGATTATGTTAGGTCACGACCAAGCCACAGAAAAACACAGCCATTTCTCCAGCCAAAGAGAAGAGTCACAAAAAACAGAAATAGAGATAAAAATTAATCACTAACCTTTTGATGATCTTCATCAGATGACACTCATAGGACTTCATGTTACACAATACATGTATGTTTTGTTTGATAAAGTTCATATTTATATAAAAAAATCTGTTTACATTGGTGTGTAAAGTTCAGTAGTTCTAAAACATGCGGTGATATTGCAGAGAGCCACATCAATTTACAGAACGACTCATAATAAACATTGATAAAGATACGACTATTATATATGGACATTTAGATAAACTCCTCCTTAATGCAACCACTGTCAAATTTAAAAAAAACTTTACGGAGAAAGCAAACCATGCAGTATGTCACGACTTCTGCCAAAGTCGTTGCCTCTCCTTGTTCGGGCGGGGCTCGGCGGTCGACGTCACTGGTCTTCTAGCCATCATTGATCCATTTTCCATTGGTTTTGTCTTGTCTTCCCACACACCTGTTTTCAATCCCATTCATTAACTGTTGTGTATTTAACCCTCTGTTTCCCCTCATGTCTTTGTCGTAGATTGTTTTATTGTCAGTGTAGTTTTATGTTGTATAGGTGCGCGACGGGTCCTCGTACCCATGTTTGTTTATATCTGTACATTTTAGTGTTATGGAGCATGTTGCGTGGACATTTATTAAAAGACTCCATTTACACTCCATTTTGACTCTCCTGCGCCTGACTTCCTTGCCACCTATACACACGACGCTGACACAGTAATCTGAGTACAGCCTTTAGACACCAAAGCAGCCAAAAAGATTGGGTAGTCAACATTACTCAGAAATAGCATTTTAAATATTCACTAACCTTTGATCCTCATCAGAATGCACTCCCAGAAATCAGAGTTCCACCATAAATGTTTGATTTGTTCGATAATGTCCATCAGTTATGTCCAAATATCTTATTTTGTTAGGGCGTTTGGTAAACAAATACAAAAGCGCGTTCAGTTCGTACAGAACGTCGGATGAAAAGTTTTTAAAAAGTTCCGTTACAGCCCGTAGAAACATGTTAAACTAAGTATGGAATCAATCTTTAGGGTGTTTTTAACATAACTTCATTAATGTTCCAACCGGACAATTCCTTTGTCTGTACAAATGGAGTGGAACGTAGCTACCTTTCACGTGAGCGCGCCAGACCGAGGCTGTGGCACTCTGCCAGACCACTCACTCAAAGAGCCCGTGCTTCTACACCTGCATTGCTTGCTGTTTGGGGTTTTAGGCTGGGTTTCTGTACAGCACTTTGAGATATCAGCTGATGTACGAAGGGCTATATAAATACATTTGATTTGATTTGATGAGCCCCTCCTTTAGAGTAGAATCATCAAAACAGGTTCTAAATTCTGTTGACATCTAGTGGAAGCCTTGGGAAGTGAAACATAACTAATATCACCCTGTATCTTCAATGGGGGCTGAGTTGAAAAACTACAAACCTCAGATTTCCCACTTCCTGGATTGTTTTCTCAGGTTTTTGCCTGGCATATGAGTTCTGTTATACTCACAGACATCATTCAAACAGTTTAATAATATTAAACTACTAAGTGCTAATAATATTCATATTCTAGCTTTTACGGCTGAGTAGCAGGCAGCTTAATTTGGGCATGTTTTTCATCCAAGCTACCCCACCCCAAAGAAGTTAAGCTACATGGACACTTAGATTGTGTGTTTATGTTTTGTGGCACCTTTCCTGTGACGCAAATTGTCATCATTTCTGCACGGTCATTTTGGCTAGCTAGCTTATTTTCTTGCTGCTAGCTCGTGATAGAAATGCTGTTCTTTATTTGTATCCATTTGTGTGAATGTATATAGTGATTTTTCTAATACATTTTCTCCTTTCTGTATCTGTAACAGTTTTACAAAGAAATATATATTCTACTAAAGATTCTTAACGGCACCAGTGTCTCCCTGATTCTTTATTGGAAGAGTGTAAGCTGTCTGCCAAGCTTAGTAGCTTACACATTGTGAGGGCAGAACAGTAAAAACACTGACTACACGACAGCCCCAGCCACAGGAAAAGTGGATCCCTTCTTCACATCGCTATCCAGCCAGACTCTTCAGCCATCAGACTTCATCACAGGGAAGTAACCCTAGCTCATCATGCAACAACCAAAGGATCAAGGTAACACCCCAGCTTTCCTTCAGCATCCAGATGTAGAGGGCAGCCCATACAACACGCTGGAGACCAGGTCACAGTGCTCAAGCTCTAGAGACTAGACAATCAAACCTGACATCAGCTAGTGCTGAAGCTGCCAGGTCACAATGCATGAGTCCAAGGCATTCGAGTCACTCTAACCTGTCATCAGCTAGTAGTGCAGGCTCGTGCTGAAGCAGAGACGGCACACGCACTGGCTTCCTATGCTATACGTGAAGCGGATATCATTAGAGAACAAGCCTGCATAGAAGAAGAGCAACAAAGGGTTACGGCTGAAGCAGCTGCCCTGGCAGGAAAGCAGAGGAAAGGAAAGCAGAGGTAAAAGCACACTTGCATGTTCTCAAACAGCCTGAGGTTCTGGAAGCAGCTGCCAAAGATTAAAACATGGAGTCACATCGTCTGATAGAAAGACAGATGACACCTCTCAGCACAGCTCAACGCACCTGTGAGTATGGTTGTGTGCGATTGTACATGTACACTGCTCCACCTCACCGTGACCCAAGGTCATTGGATTCATCAAAGGTCCATCCAGCAGTGGTCAATGTTGGTACAACCGGATGCTACAAAACTGAACCGGCCCTCCGATTTGGCAAACAAAGTGGTCATGAGCACAGGTCTACCTGTCAGTCCTTCAGGTAACCAGCAGAACGGTAAAATATTCCCCCCTCTACACCTCTCACCATTAAAAGCTACAGAGGTGAGATCATGTCTGTAGGAGAACAACTCCACAACAACTCCACAACATTGGGCCGTCCAACCAAGCTCACCTGCCGTCTCCTCAGCCTTCTTCGCCAATCTTATTGTCAACCAAATGAGGACCCGCAATGATCCAAGCTTCACCTTCCTAAACACACGATCCAAGCTCCACAAATACTGAAAAACCACCGGAGAAGCACAACAGAGAGCACAGAACTCCAGTGTCCGTACCGAAGACAGAAGTTTCATCTCAGTCTGAAGCTAACCAGGCTCATCCCTCAAGAAAAACAGTTGAGGAACCAAACAAACAGTGTCCATTACACAACAAGCCTCCCCCTCTGGGAAAATGCTGCAGTTTCAGGAGCTGGACACTGGATGAACGCAAGTCTTATCTCAAGGACAACCACACCTGTTGCAGATGTTGTGCTTCAACCAAACATCTTGCAAAAGACTGTGAGACAGCGGTGCAGTGCAAAGAGTGCGACAGTGATAGACATCTGTCTGCGTTACATTCAGGGCCAACCCCATGGAAAACGGAGAACTTCGTAGCCAAGAAAGACCATGGCGGGGAGCATAGGGCAACACCTGCAGTACCCTCAAAGAGCACTCCGAACTGTGGAGAGGCAGTCAGCTCTAGATCATGTTCCAAGATATGCTTAGTCAAAGTGTACCCCGCAGGTCACTGTCACGTTTACTCCCTCTCCGGCCTCTAGGTCACCAGGCTGCTCATTATGGCGCACACCTGTCACCATCATTACGCACACCTACGCATCATCAGACTGACCTGGACTCCATCACCTCCTTGATTACCTGCCCTATATATGTCACTCCCTTTTGTTCCTTCCCCAGACATCATTGTTTCTGTTTCATGTCTGTCTGCTGTTCGAGTTTCTTGTTTTGTATTATGTTCCGTTTATTTATTAAAACACTCACTCCCTGAACTTGCTTCCCGACTCTCAGCGCACGTCGCTGCAGTCACAGAGAGAAGGCAGTCAGAATGTATGCCGTCTGAGATGAACAGAGCAACAGGTCGTTAGCCAGAACTGAGTTCTTAGACCTCTTCGCTGTCAGAGGAGGTTCAGCTCCCTACACTCTGAAGACATGTTCAGGAGTTATGGAGACATCTGGGAGAAGAGCAAGCAACTACATTGTGGAGTCATTGGAAGGAAAAACATAGTTTACTCTTCCCACTCTCAGAGAATATGACATGATGCCCGACGATAGATCAGAGATTCCCTCACCTGAAATTGCTCGTCATCACCCGCATCCGATGCCTGTTGCAGACAAGATTCCAGCACTCGCCCCAGGCGCAGCAATCCTTCTCCTGCACGGAAGAGACATACTAAGAGTGCACAAAGTCAGAGAGCAATACAACGGGCTTCACAATGCACCCTACGCACAACGTCTTGACCTAGGATGGGTCATCATCGGTGATGTATGTCTCAACATCATTCAGATCAAAGAGAGAATGGATAACGCAACACAACTTTCGGAAGTTCAGAGTTGCATAGAGGCCGCTGTCCCAGCTGGAGATATGGACGACTTCGGATGCAGTGTTTGAAAGAACACAAAATGACGACAAGCCTGCCCCATTGATTGAAGATTGCATCTTCCTTGAGATCATGGACAGAGAAGTCTAAAAGCTGGGTAACTTCTCTACCTTTCCGTTCACCCCGGCGTCAACTCCCTAACAACAGAGGGCAGGCACTAAAAATCACTCACTTCTCTGCTAGAGAAAGCCGGACATGAAAGAACAGTTCCATGACTTCATGCAGAAGATCTTCGACAATGACCAAGCTGAAAAAGCTCCACCATTGAAGGAAAAACAAGAATGTTGGTACTTACCCATCTTTGGTGTGTATCATCCCCCAAAACCAGGTCAGATACGAGTAGTGTTTCAAATCAAATCAAAAATCATTAGTCACATGCGCCGAATACAATAGGTGTAGACTTTACAGTGAAATGCGTACGTACGTCAATGTGGAGGCTTGTTACAGGGGATACCGGTACAGAGTCAATGTGGAGGCTATATACAGGGTATTACGGTACAGAGTCAATGTGGAGACTATATACAGGGGGGTGTCGGTACAGAGTCAATGTGCGGGGCCACCGGTTAGTTGAGGTAGTATGTACATGTAGGTACAGTTAATTAAAGAAACTATGCATAGATGACAACAGAGAGGGGCAGTTGTGGGGAGGGGGGGCAATGTTAATAGTCTGGATAGCCATTTGACGAAATGTTCAGGAATCTTATGGCTTGGGGTAGAAGCTGTTTAGAAGCCTCTTGGACCTAGACTTGGCGCTCCGGTACCGCTTGTCGTCTGATTGCAGAGAGAACAGTCTATGACTAGGGTGGCTGGAGTATTTGACAATTTTCTGGGCCTTCCTCTGACACCGCCTGGTATAGAGGTCCTGGATGGCAGGAAGCTTGACCCCAGTGACGTACTGGGCCGTACGCACTAGCTTCTTTAGTGACTTGCGGTCGAAGGCCGAGCAGTTTCCATACCAGGCAGTGATGCAACCAGTTGTGCAGCTGTAGAACCTTTTGAGGATCTGAGGACCCATGCCAAATCTTTTCAGTCTCCTGAGGGGGGGAGTAGGTTTTGTCATGCCCGCTTCACAACTGTCATGGTGTGCTTGGACCATGTTAGTTTGTTGGTTATGTGGACACCAAGGAACTTGAAGCTCTCAACCTGCTCCACTATAGATGAGAATGGGGGCGTGCTCGGACCTCTTTTTCCTGTCGTCCACAATCATCTCCTTTGTATTGATCACGTTGAGGGAGAGGTTGTTGTCCTGGCACCACATGGCCAGATCTCAGACCTCCTCCCTATAGGCTGTCTCGTTGTTGTCTGTGATCAGGCCTACCACTGTTGTGTCATCGGCAAATGTAATGATGGTGTAGGAGTCGTGCCTGGCCGTGCAGTCATGAGTGAACAGGGAGTACAGGAGGGGGCTGAGCACGCACCCCTGAGGGGTCCCTGTGTTGAGGATCAGCGTGGCGGATGTGTTGTTACCTACCCTTACCACCTGGGTCGGCCCGTCAGGAAGTCCAGGATCCAGTTGTTTGACTCCAGCTCTAAGCATGAAGGAGTCTCCCTCAACGATGTCCTCCTCAGTGGACCAGACCTGAATAACACGCTTCTCGGAGTCCTCATCCGAAAATAACGTATTGCAGTCACAGCTGATGTGCAACAGATGTTCTACTGCTTCTTTGTCAGAAATGACCACCGAGATTACCTGAATTTCCTGTGGTATGAAGACAACGACCTGAGCAAAGATACCACAGAATACAGGATGAAAGTACTTGTGTTCGGCAACAGCCCCTCTCCAGCTGTGGCCAGCTACGGCCTGAGGCGTGCAGCCCAGAAGGGTGAAGAAGAGCACGGCACAAATGCGAAACAGTTTTCACTAGAAACTTCTATGTAGACGATGGACTGAACTCATTCTCCAGCGACGAAGAAGCAATTGACATCCTGTAAAGAACAAGAGAAATGTTAGCCTAGTCAAGCATGAAGCTGCACAAGATAGCCTCCAACAGCAGCAAAGTCATGGAAGCATTTCTTCCAGAGGATCGCGCAAAAGATCTCAAAGATCTGGATCTAGGGGTAGACCCACTACCTCTTCAACGAAGCTTAGCCATCAGTTGTAATCTGGAAAGAGACAGCTTCACCTTTCGTGTATCCCAAGAAGAGAAACTGTTCACAAGAAGAGGTGTCCTGTCCATGGTCAACAGCCTATACGACCCCCTAGGGTTTGTAGCACCTATCACTATGCAAGACAAGGCTCTAATGAGAGAAATCTCTACTGAACATGAACAATGTGAATGGGACACCCCTCTACCAAAAGAGAAAGAGATGCAGTGGAAAATGTGGAAAGACTCACTGATGGAACTCGAACAGCTCACCATCCGAAGGCCCTATGTCCCTGTCTCCTTGTCTTCCACCCAGCAAAGAGAACAGTGCGTCTTCTCAGATACATCCACTATGGCCATATCAGCTGTAGCCTACCTCAGAGTGGTCGATGTCGAAGGAAGAAGTCAGGTTGGGTTCATCATGGGAAAGTCCAAACTGGCTCCACGTCCTGCTCACACAGTTCTACGCCTAGAGCTTTGTGCCGCTGTCTTAGCAGTTGAGATGGCAGACCTTATCATTGATGAGATGGACATTGAGATTCATGCAGTGAAGTTCAACACAGACAGCAAGATTGTGCTTGGATATATCACAACACCTCAAGAAGATGATATGTCTATGTGTCAGATTAATACGCATAAGGAAGTCCACACAGCCAGACCAGTGGCACCACGTTAGCACAGAAAAAAATCCAGCAGATCATGGAACTAGGCCTGTGCCAGCAGTCATCCTCAAACACACCACCTGGTTCTCAGGCCCACTCTTCCTGACAAAGATAGAGATAAAAGAGACTACTCAGTCAGAAACCTTCAAACTTATGGGATCAGATACTAACACAGAGATCTGGAGGAAAGTCACAACCTTCACTACAGAAGCTACTGAAGTCCAACTTGGCTCACACAGGTTTGAATGTTTCTCCAGTTGGAAGTCGCTCATCCGAGCAATCGCAAAACTACTCCAAATAGCCCAAGCATTCTCCAGGGCTCCAGACAGTGAAGAGGGTAACCATCTTAAACAAGCCAAAACCAACATCATCAGATGTGTACAGCAAAAAGTCTTCAAAGATGAAATCAATTGCCTCACCAAAATAGAATAGGTCTCCAAACACAGTACACTAAAGAAGCTGGACCCTATCATCGGTAGGGATGAGTTGATAAGAATTGGAGGTCGCACAGGGGTAGCTGATATGTCATGGGAAGAGAAACACCCTCTCATCATGCCCAATAACCACCACGTCACCACTCTGTTGGTGAGGCAATACCACCAGCAAGTTGCACATCAGGGTCCTCACTTCACTGAAGGCAATCAACTCGGACTCAACCTTTAAGTCTTTACTGAAGACTCATCTCTTCAGTGGGTCATATGATTGATTGTAGTCTGGCCCAGGAGTGTGAAGGTGAACGGAAAGGCTCTAGAGCAACGAACCGCCCTTGCTGTCTCTGCCTGGACGGTTCCCCTCTTTCCACTGGGATTCTCTGCCTCTAACCCTATTACAGGGGCTGAGTCACTGGCTTACTAGGGCTCTTTCATACCGTCCCTAGGAGGGGTGCGTCACTTGAGTGGATTGAGTCACTGATGTGATCTTCCGGTCTGGGTTGGCGCCCCCCCTTGGCTTGTGCCGTGGCAGAGATCTTTGTGGGCTATACTCGGCCTTGTCTCATGATGGTAAGTTGGTGGTTGAAGATATCCCTCTAGTGGTGTGGGGGCTGTGCTTTGGCAAAGTGGGTGGGGTTATATCCTTCCTGTTTGGCCCTGTCCGGGGGTGTCATCGGATGGGGCCACAGTGTCTCCTGACCCCTGTCTCAGCCTCCAGTATTTATGCTGCAGTAGTTTGTGTCGGGGGGCTAGGGTCAGTTTGTTTTATCTGGAGTACTTCTCCTGTCCTATCCGGTGTCCTGTGTGAATTTAAGTATGCTCTCTCTAATTCTCTCGTTCTCTCTCTCGGAGGACCTGAGCCCTAGGACCGTGCCTCAGGACTACCGGGCATGATGACTCCTTGCGGTCCCCAGTCCACATGGCCATGCTGCTGCTCCAGTTTCAACTGTTCTGCCTGTGATTATTATTATTTGACCATGCTGGTCATCTTGGCCATGTTCTGTTATAATCTCCACCTGGCACAGCCAGAAGAGGACTGGCCACCCCACATAGCCTGGTTCCTCTCTAGGTTTCTTCCTAGGTTTTGGCCTTTCTAGGGAGTTTTTCCTAGCCACCGTGCTCTTCTACACCTGCATTGCTTGCTGTTTGGGGTTTTAGGCTGGGTTTCTGTACAGCACTTTAAGATATCAGCTGATGTACGAAGGGGAGACTGCATGTTTTCGTTGCAGGCCGTGTCAGTGGCACTTGTACTTCCGGTGCCGACAGAGATGGCCGCCTCGCTTCGCGTTCCTAGGAAGCTATGCAGTTTTTTGTTTTTTTACATGTTATTTCTTACACTAGTACCCCAGGTCATCTTAGGTTTTATTACATACAGCCGAGAAGAACTACTGAATATAAGATCAGCGTCAACTCACCATCAGTACGACCAAGAATATGTTTTTCGCGATGCAGATCCTGTGTTCTGCCTTACAACCAGTGCAACGGAGTGGATTACATGCAGTGACCCAAAAAAACGACTCAGAAAAAGAGGGAAACGAAGCGGTCTTCTGGTCAGACTCCGGAGACGGGTACACCGTGCACCACTCCCTAGCATTCTTCTTGCCAATGTCCAGTCTCTTGACAACAAGGTTGATGAAATCCGAGCAAGGGTAGCATTCCAGAGGGACATCAGAGACTGTAACGTTCTCTGCTTCACGGAAACATGGCTAACTGGAGAGACGCTATCCGAAGCGGTGCAGCCAGCGGGTTTCTCCACGCATCGCGCCGACAGAAACAAACATCTTTCTGGTAAGAAGAGGGGCGGGGGCGTATGCCTTATGACTAACGTGACATGGTGTGATGAAAGAAACATACAGGAACTCAAATCCTTCTGTTCACCTGATTTAGAATTCCTCACAATCAAATGTAGACCGCATTATCTACCAAGAGAATTCTCTTCGATTATAATCACAGCCGTATATATCCCCCCAAGCAGACACATCGATGGCTCTGAACGAACTTTATTTAACTCTCTGCAAACTGGAAATGATTTATCCGGAGGCTGCATTCATTGTAGCTGGGGATTTTAACAAGGCTAATCTGAAAACAAGACTCCCTAAATTTTATCAGCATATCGATTGCGCAACCAGGGGTGGAAAGACCTTGGATCATTGTTACTCTAACTTCCGCGACGCATATAAGGCCCTGCCCCGCCCCCCTTTCAGAAAAGCTGACCACGACTCCATTTTGCTGATCCCTGCCTACAGACAGAAACTAAAACAAGAGGCTCCCACGCTGAGGTCTGTCCAACGCTGGTCCGACCAAGCTGACTCCACACTCCAAGACTGCTTCCATCACGTGGACTGGGAGATGTTTCGTATTGCGTCAGACAACAACATTGACGAATACGCTGATTCGGTGTGCGAGTTCATTAGAACGTGCGTTGAAGATGTCGTTCCCATAGCAACGATTAAAACATTCCCTAACCAGAAACCGTGGATTGATGGCAGCATTCGTGTGAAACTGAAGGCGCGAACCACTGCTTTTAATCAGGGCAAGGTGTCTGGTAACATGACTGAATACAAACAGTGCAGCTATTCCCTCCGCAAGGCTATCAAACAAGCTAAGCGCCAGTACAGAGACAAAGTAGAATCTCAATTCAACGGCTCAGTGTGGTGTGTTTACGGACATATTCAATCAATCCCTATACCAGTCTGCTGTTCCCACATGCTTCAAGAGGGCCACCATTGTTCCTGTTCCCAAGAAAGCTAAGGTAACTGAGCTAAACGACTACCGCCCCGTAGCACTCACATCCGTCATCATGAAGTGCTTTGAGAGACTAGTCAAGGACCATATCACCTCCACCCTACCTGACACCCACTCCAATTTGCTTACCGCCCAAATAGGTCCACAGACGATGCAATCTCAACCACACTGCACACTGCCCTAACCCATCTGGACAAGAGGAATACCTATGTGAGAATGCTGTTCATCGACTACAGCTCGGCATTCAACACCATAGTACCCTCCAAGCTCGTCATCAAGCTCGAGACCCTGGGTCTCGACCCCGCCCTGTGCAACTGGGTACTGGACTTCCTGACGGCCGCCCCCAGGTGGTGAGGGTAGGCAACAACATCTCCTCCCCGCTGATCCTCAACACTGGGGCCCCACAAGGGTGCGTTCTGAGCCCTCTCCTGTACTCCCTGTTCACCCACGACTGCGTGGCCACGCACGCCTCCAACTCAATCATCAAGTTTGCGGACGACAACAGTGGTAGGCTTGATTACCAACAACGACGAGACGGCCTACAGGGAGGAGGTGAGGGCCCTCAGTGTGGTGTCAGGAAAATAACCTCACACTCAACGTCAACAAAACTAAGGAGATGATTGTGGACTTCAGGAAACAGCAGAGGGAACACCCCCATCCACATCGATGGAACAGTAGTGGAGAGGGTAGCAAGTTTTAAGTTCCTCGGCATACACATCACAGACAAACTGAATTGGTCCACTCACACAGACAGCATCGTGAGGAAGGCGCAGCAGCGCCTCTTCAACCTCAGGAGGCTGAAGAAATTCGGCTTGTCACCAAAAGCACTCACAAACTTCTACAGATGCACAATCGAGAGCATCCTGGCGGGCTGTATCACCGCCTGGTATGGCAACTGCACCGCTCTCAACCGTAAGGCTCTCCAGAGGGTAGTGAGGTCTGCACAACGCATCACCGGGGCAAACTACCTGCCCTCCAGGACACCTACACCACCCGATGCTACAGGAAGGCCATAAAGATCATCAAGGACATCAACCACCCGAGCCACTGCCTGTTCACCCCGCTGTCATCCAGAAGGCGAGGTCAGTACAGGTGCATCAAAGCTGGGACCGAGAGACTGAAAAACAGCTTCTATCTCAAGGCCATCAGACTGTTAAACAGCCACCACTAACATTGAGTGGCTACTGCCAACACACTGTCAATGACACTGACTCTACTCCAGCCACTTTAATAATGGGAATTGATGGGAAATGATGTAAATATATCACTAGCCACTTTAAACAATGCTACCTTATATAATGTTACTTACCCTACATTATTAATCTCATATGCATACGTAGATACTGTACTCTATATCATCGACTGCATCCTTATGTAATACATGTATCACTAGCCACTTTAACTATGCCACTTGGTTTACATACTCATCTCATATGTATATACTGTACTCGATATCATCTACTGTATCTTGCCTATGCTGCTCTGTACCATCACTCATTCATATATCCTTATGTACATATTCTTTATCCCCTTACACTGTGTATAAGACAGTAGTTTTATGGAATTGTTAGTTAGATTACTTGTTCGTTATTACTGCATTGTCGGAACTAGAAGCACAAGCATTTCGCTACACTCGCATTAACATCTGCTAACCATGTGTATGTGACAAATAAAATTTGATTTGATTTGATTTAAATACATTTTATTTTATTTGAAAGTGCAGTCCGGTCAGCTGGATTGTGGATCATTGGAAGTAAAAGACTGGTATCCAGCATAATCTATAAGTGTGTGATCTGCAGAAAACGTAGAGGAAAACTGGAAGAACAAAAGATGTCAGACTTTCCTGCAGACAGACGTGCCTCTGATCCTCCGTTCACTCATGTTGGACTGGACATCTTGGGACCCTGGATCATCACCTCTCTTCGGACCAGAGGAGGCAGCGCTGAAAGTAACCGCTGGGCCGTCCTGTTCTCCTGCATGAGTACAAGAGTGGTACACATTGAAGTCATAGAGTCTATGTTCACCCCCAGCTTCATCAATGCTTTGAGAAGATTATTCTCTATCCAAGGACCTGCAAAGCAATATGCTTGGATCATGGCACAAACTTCATTGGAGCCTGCAAAGAGCTGAAGATCAGAACAGCTGACTGAGATGAGTACTTACCTTCAAGACCAAGGATGCGCATGGACTTTCAATCCTCCTCCCATGATTCTGGAAGTTAGTTCTACTCGTCTCACACATGAAGTCCTCACTGCACTCACTGCTCCACCCATAAACAGCAAAAAAAGAAACGTCCCTTTTTCAGGACCCTGTCTTTCAAAGATAAATCCAAATAACATCACAGATCTTCATTGTAAAGGGTTTAAACCCTTTGTAAATCTTCATTGTAAAGGGTTTAAACACTTTACAATGAAGATCTGTGAAGTTATTTGGACTTTTATGAATTATCTTTGAAAGATAGGGTCCTGAAAAAGGGACGTTTCTTTTTTTGCTGAGTTTAGTATCAACAGGAACTGAAAGTATAGTTTCAACAAACAGGCATATGAATTTTGTACAGTTGTCACGCCCTGACCTTAGAGATCCTTATTATTCTCTATGTTTGGTTAGGTCAGGGTGTGACTTGGGTGGGAAAATCTGTTTTCTATTTCTTTGTGTTTTTGGCTGAGAATGGTTCCCAATCAGAGGCAGCTGTCTATCGTTGTCTCTGATTGGGGATCATATATAGGTCTTTTTCCTTTTGGGATCTTGTTTTCTGTATAGTTTATTTTGCCTTACAGAACTGTGCGCTATCGTTTTTGTCATTTTGCTGTTGGTGTCATCAATGAAAAGAACGATGAACGCCTACCACGCTGCACCTTGGTCCGGTCCACAAACGAGAGCCGTAACAACAGTTGACCTCTTCATGCACTTACAAAGTGTCTACCACTGATTCTTGAACTCAAACTAATGCAAAACATGAATCATGCAAAACATGAACATGAACCCATTCCAGCAGTGCATTGTAAACTACACCATAACTTTCAATTGTGGCTCGTTCCATTGTGCTGCATGATTTCTCCATATAGGAGAATGGCTCGTTCTGTTTTAAGCATAGCCATTCAGCTAATAGCTTTTAGTACCCTATCATAATAATACAAATCATACCAACCTTTAAAGGGTTTATTTACAACCTCTGGGGTATAATGTGTTGGGCAAAGTGGTATAGGACAGTCTGACATTAAATATAACCCCTAACTTGAGTTCACTGTTGGCAGCCATTTCCAATGTGAAATGCTCAGTCTGAAGCCAATCGGCTATGGGTTTAAGAGCCCTATCATAATAATACAAATCATACTGTGGTATCCCAGGAGGTCGACCACGGGGGATGGTAATAGAGGGGAGGTACGTGAGGTGACGTTGGCTCCCTCTGCTGGGAATACGGGAGCTGGGCACCCCGACACAGACAGCTAAGTGGAGGTAATTAGAGGAAAGTGCCAACCAGCCATGGAGGCCAAATAAAAGGAGCTTGATGGCACACCGTGGGGGAGAAACACCAGTTAAGAGAGAAAAGGAAGACTGAGCAAAACCGAAGTAATTTCTTTGAGGTATTTATTTTCCGTCTTAGTAAAGTTGTTTTGTGAACTAAAGCCTCCCTGTCAATCTCTGTACGCTCAACCCAACACCCCATGGTTTACCACAATACCAACCTTCAAAGGTTTTATTTACCACCTATAATGTTTTGGGTTAAGTGGTATAGAACAGTCTGACCCATATGATGTGGATGATTGTCATGTTATTTGACATACTGTATACCTTTAAGTAAAAAGGAACACCATGGTTGCAATAACTTTAAAAAGGTAGTTTATAAATGTGAATGTGTTTGTGGGTCCACGTCGGTAAGTTAATCAACCTTATGTAAATTAGACAAGGATTTTCCTTTGAGTAACTGATCAGGGCATAGCACTTTCCATTCAGCTTCAGACCACTTTGATGTAAGGCCATTAGTGACAACTTCTCTCTGTCACGCCCAACCAGTGCAGTTCAGTATTGCTTATCCAATGTTCACTAGATCTATCAATGTAATTTCACCCAACACAATGTTCAATAACACTTATTAAAAAACGATCCATTGTGGGTAAGTAATAATGAAGTTCATTGCAACTGCAAGGATGACTATGTCTGGAAGAAAATAAAGAGTAATAAATTGTAAGGTATTAAAGTATTTTCTTCATAATCAAAGACAAAATATAGGGTAACTTGTTGGCTACATTCACAGTACACTTGGACAAAAATAGTCAAACAGATGTATTTTTAATAGTGTCTGCTCTGAAACACCTCATTCATTACATAGTTTGGTAAATGAGTTTCCACACATTTACCCAATTTCTGAACTGACTTTCTACACCAGCAAAGATTCTGGTCATTGACTACAATTACTCTTATCATGCAGTACACATTTGCTGTGCAAAGTCAGGTGCAGTTGTCACGATCGTCGTATGGAGTAGACCAAAGCGCAGCGTGGTTAGAATACATTATTTAATGAAGAACACTTAAACAAGAATAAGACGACCATGACCGCTAGATAAACAATGTGCTAACGTGCAACATAAACAGACAATAACCCATGAAATACCCAAAGAAGATGGCTGCCTAAATATGGTTCCCAATCAGAGACTACGATAAACACCTGACTAATTGAGAACTAATCTAGGCAACCATAGACCTACATAAACACCTAGATGGAACCAACCCCATAAATCTACAAAACCCCTAGACAGTCCTAACACCCTAGATGAGACAAAAACACACATGTCACACCCTGACCTAACCAAAATATATAAAGAAAACAAAGAATACTCAGGTCAGGGCGTGACAGCAGTGCACTGTTTATCTGGAATTGAGTATTGAACGAAGCCAAGCATCATTCATAACATACACACTAACTATATAACATACAATTACACTGAGTTTATAGAACATTAACACTTCCCTAATATTGAGTTGCACCCGCGCCACCCACTTTTGCCCTCAGAACTGCCTCAATTCGTCAGGGCATGGTGTCGAAAGCATTCCACAGGGATGCTGGCCCATGTTGACTCAAACTTCCCATAATCGGCCAGATGTCCTTTGGGTGGTGGACCATTCTTGATACAGACAGGAAACATTTGAGCGTGAAAAACCCATCAGCGTTGCAGTTCCAGACACAAACCAGTGCGCCTGGCACCTACTACCATACCCCATTTAAAGGCACTTAAATAATTTGTCTTGTCCATTCACCCTCTGAATGGCACACATACACAATCCATTTCTCAATTGTCTCAAGGCTTAGAAATCCTTCTTTAACCTGTCTCCTCCCCTTCATCTCAACTGATTGAAGTGGATTTAACAAGTGACATCAATAAGGGATCATAGCTTTCACCTGGATTCACCTGGTCAGTCTGTAGTGGAAAGAGCAGGTGTCCTTAATGTTTTTTATACTGTGTACATGCATATATTATTACCAACCTCCAGGGAATTAGACACAGGTCCTGGTGCAGCCCAAACTTCAGCTCCACCCTCATCCCAACCTCCTGCCTCAGCCCAACCTCCAGCTCCAGCTTCAGCCCAACCTCCACCCTCATCCCAAACTACTGCCTCAGCCCAACCTCCAGCTCCATCCTCAGCCAAACCTCCAGCTCCATCCTCAGCCAAACCTCCATCCTCAGCCAAACCTAATGTCTGTTTTTTCATGTACTTTTGCTGTTCTATATTATTTTGTCTCTTGGAATTCAAGAGTCAATGCAATTCACACTTGGCCTTAATGTTCTACTTGTCTACTAATAAATTCAAACTAAAGCTTTGTGCAAGTTTTTTCCTATCATGCTGTACCAAAATAAATTACCACCAACTCTGTGTGGCAATAAAGAGGCTTGCTGTGACCAGTGTAACAGACCAATCTAAAGGCACAACACACAGACGAGATGGGAGACCACACCAGTCCGTCACATTATTCCTTTTGATCTGGGTCGGCCATCGGTCAACAACCAATACACCAGACTACTCTACACAAAAACTAAACTGAAACTATAGAAGAGTGAATGAGCCGTTGTGGGGCAGTGTGCCCACAAAAGCCTGGGACTTGGTTGGAGGCAGTACAGGCTCGTATTCAATCGGCACCAAACAGAATGAAAATGGACTGAAACTGCAAGGGACTAACTGAACTTGTCCTATAAGAAAGGCTTGTTTTTAGTTTTCCATTGAAAAGGGGAATTCTGCTAAGATCTGCGCCAATAAATACAAACTAGTACTCTCATAGGTTACAACAGATCTACCTAACTCTCTTCCTGGAGATCAACCATCCTGTGGGTATTCAGTACAACCCTAACATAACATACCTGATTCAGCTAGTTGAGGATCATGTTCCAGGCCCTGACCAAATTGCAGATAATGTATTGCATCAACCAATAGTTGCATTCCACGTCCTTTGCATGTCACGTCATCAACTGCGCAGTCGGGTATTAGATTGTTATACCACTATATCATATGGGTTCCATTCCTGCCTGACTACATTGCAAACGCCTGTCAGATCTCACAAAGCTTGGATAGGTGTTTAACATATCAGCTAACCACATCCTATGATATAGGAATGTAAATGCCCGACAGTAGATGACATGGCGCACAACCATAGGTTGATACAATGCAACGTCTTCAAGGTAATCAGGCAGGAACACCACCAGTATGTGGTTAGGTGATATGTTCACCACTAGCCTCGCGTGGCCATCCTTCCAAATCTTGTCTTGGAAGTCTGGAGAAATCCAGTATAGGATTCTGGGTTTGGATGGGAGGGTAGGTTTTTGTTCAGACCCTTATCTAACGCACTTAACTAACTGGATGAATAGTTGAATCACGTTAGTTATTACTGGGTTTGGAGCGAAAACCTACAGGGTAGTAGCTCCAGGAACAGAGTTGGTCAGCCCTGCAATAGTGATTTGGGATTTGTAAAAAAATAAAAGTAGAGGCCAATAAATCATCAAATAATCTGAACAATTTATGCTAATCTGTTCCGTTAAATATCCGTTATAATACACCCAGAAGTTATGAAGCAATGAAGACCCATGGAACGCACCCGTGTCGACCAGCGACGTGTCCGCGGGCTTGCAAAGCAACCGTAGGTAGCCTTGCAATGAACGCACCAGTGTAGACCTGCAACCTGGGACTGGCCCGATGGCTAGCAACGCGACCACGGGCTAGCAATGTCAGTGCAATGCTCACTTATTAATGATCAATTACCATTTTGCTTCCTATGGCGGGCAAGGGAGGTCTGGGTGTCGGCGTGCTGGAAATGTGATCTCGCGTTATTGTGTCATTGTTAGTACAGTACATCTACACCACGATGTGAAACGTTGATTTTGAACCTTCTGACCAAGTAGTGGGTCAGGCGGCGCCCCACTGTTTGATTCATATCGCTTGATTTCTAATAATAGTTGATAATTATATCGACTGATTGCAATTGTATCGCGTGCACCGACAGAGGTGCAACCGATGAATATGCTTTAGACAAAACACAAGTATACATTTTGAAACATAAACAATATTTCCTCAGTTTGCCACTTGAAATTACAATTTGGAGGGTCGTTCTAATGAAAATTCACAGTCAGAACTACGAACTTCCGATAACTCCGACAGCACATGAACGCCCCAAATATCTCACCTGGACAGGTTAAAATAAAGGACACATTTGAAAAACGAACACCATTAATTTGTCTACTCCATTGCCTCTTTAATTCACAAAAGGGCTCTAGAGTGCATAGATGATCTAAATAGCATCATAAAAGTATAATACAAAACCAATAAATATATATTTTTTGGTATATAGACAATGTAGACGTAGAACAAAAAAATAGCAATTTGGCACGCGCAAAATGTGGAGCGCAGCGCGTGGACATTGTCTAGTCCAGCGCGTGGGTGGATATCAGAAACGGAAAGACACAACACCGCGTGTGACGGTGAAAGACAGGTACATTCACATTTATCACCAAATTACATAACAAAGAATTATGTTCTCATTGGAAAAATTCACTTCTTTCAAGTTTACACTATAAATGGCTTTATATTCCAATTAGTTTTTATGCAGCCTTTGGGTTTAGCTACAAAATAATTGGCTAGCGTCTCGCTGAGTTTGCCAGTTCATTTCGTTAGTAGTTAACGTTACAGGAGATGGCTAAATAGTTAATTTACTAGAAAGTTAACTAGTGATTGGATAGCTAGACTAATGGAAGAGTTGTCTTCCAATGATATGGTGCAAACTCAAGGTCACTTAACTAGCTAGTTATATTGGGACACATCTTGCTAGCTATATTTCGAAGGCACATTTAACTTGCCACGATGATAGGAGAGGAAAATAACTACGTACACCACCAGTTGGCTAGCTAGTAGTCATTCGTCAAACAACTTGGCTAGCTACATGGATGCTCGCAAACGAAGTGCCAAATCAATCTTGTAGTGATATGGTAATGTTTTTCAACAACCTAGCTAAGACTGTTTTAATATGCTCTTTGATTTAGGTTTGACAGCATGATCATGAACCGTGGATCTTTCCAAAACGTGATGCAACCCAACATGCCTTTGAGGAGGCCGTCAACCAGCCCAGCAGGTGCCACTGCAACCCCAAGGGCCCCTGGCCCAACACCAGACCGGCCTCTAGCGAGTTCCAACGTGGATGGTATTTGTATGAATGTGCTATGCAATGTGTCAAATGATAGTTGATTAGTGAAAATGTCATTTTGAAATACAGCTCCTGGATTTATTTAACTGTAATGGCTGCTTGATATTCATAATGGTCATGCTGAATGTCTGTTATGAATACTAGTGATTTTATTAGGTAGGGTGTTAGGGGTCAAAATTATATTATGGTTCTGGTATTATACTTTGGATTCCATGCTATAGAGAAGCTTCTCAGGAACACAGAACACTTTATTTCATGCGGCTACGACTTAACATTGCTGAGATCTTATTTTCAAGTGACAACATCGGTTGGTGTCTAGTTTAACCTGTTATGGCTGAAATCCTGATACCGGGATCAATATAACAACTACCAGTGAAAATAGAGGGCGCCAAAATTCAAACCACAGAAATCTCCTAATTACAATTCCTAAAACATACATGTGTTTTATATAATTTAAAATCTATTTTCGTTGTTAATCCCACCAAAGTGTCCGATTTCAAATAGGCTTTTCAGCGAAAGCACTACAAACGATTATGTTAGGTCTCCACCAAACAACAATAAGCACAGCCATTTTCCAGCAAAATGTAGCCTTCACAAAAAACAGAAATAAAGAGAATGAATCACTAACCTTGAATTATCTTCATCAGATGACACTCATAGGACTTCATGTTGCACAATACATGTATGTTTTGTTTGATAAAGTTCATATTTCTCAAAATCTGAGTTTACATTGGTGCGTTACATTCACTAGTTCCAAAAACATCAAGTGATTTTGCATAGCCACATCATTCAACAGAAATACTTATCATAAATGTAGATGATAATATAGTTATACACATGGAATTATAGATATACCTCTCCTTAATGCAACCGCTGTGTCAGATTTAAAAAAAACTTTACGGAAAAAGAAACTCATGCAATAATCTGAGACGGCGCTCAAAAGTAAAAACACCACAGCCGCAAAGATGGCGTCATCATAAACAAGAAATTACATGATAAATATTCCCTTACCTTTGATGATCTACATCAGAAAGCACTCCAGGAATCCCAGGTCCACAAATGTTTGTTTTTGTTTGAAAATATCTGTTATTTATGTCCAAATACCTTCTTTTGTTAGAGCGTTTGGTTTACATCTCCAAACTCTAATTCTGATCAGCGTTATATCGGAGAAAATTCAAAAAGTGATATTACCGGTCGAAGAAACATTTTAAACTATGTACAGAATCAATCATTAGGATGTTAACATATAGCTTCAATAAAGTTCCAACTGGAGTATTCCTTCTTGTCTTCGTGAGCAATGGAACGCAAGTGACTACCATGAGGAAAAAGTGAGATCACAAAATGGCTGCTTGATGGACATCTGATATATTCTGCTCTCATTCACTCCCACAACAACATAGACATCATTATAATTTCTATTGATGGTTGACATCTAGTGTAGAGGTCGACCGATTAATCGGAATGGTCGATTTAATTAGGGCCGATTTCAAGTTTTCATAACAATCGGAAATCGGTATTTTTGTGCGCTCGATTGACCAATTTTTAAAAATATATATTTTTACACCTTTATTTAATCATTATTTAACTAGGCAAGTCAGTTAAGAACACATTCTTTTTTTCAATGATGGCCTAGGAACGGTGGGTTAACTGCCTTTTTCAGGGGCAGAACGACAGATTTTCCCCTTGTCAGCTCGGGTGATCCAATCTTGCAACCTTAACTAGTCCAACGCAATAACGACCTGCCTCTCTCGTTGCACTCCACAAGGAGTTACGCGAATGCAGTAAACCAAGGTAAGTTGCTAGCTAGCATTAAACTTATCTTATAAAAAACAATCAATCATAATCACTAGTTAACTACACATGGTTGATATTACTAGATATTGTCTAGCGTGTCCTGCGTTGCATATACAGTGCATTGCAAAAGTATTCGGCCCCCTTGAACTTTGAGACCTTTTGCCACATTTCAGGCTTCAAACATAAAGATATAAAACTGTATTTTTTTGTGAAGAATCAACAACAAGTGGGACACAATCATGAAGTGGAACGACATTTATTGGATATTTCAAACTTTTTTAACAAATCAAAAACTGAAAAATTGGGCGTGCAAAATGATTCAAGTTTGAAATATCCAATAAATGTCTTTCCACTTCATGATTGTGTCCCACTTGTTGTTGATTCTTCACAAAAAAATACAGTTTTATATCTTTATGTTTGAAGCCTGAAATGTGGCAAAAGGTCGCAAAGTTCAAGGGGGCCGAATACTTTCGCAAGGCACTGTAATCTGACTGAGCATACAAGTATCTGACTGAGCGGTGGTAGGCTGAAGCAGGCGTGTAAACATTCATTCAAACAGCACTTTCGTGCGTTTTGCCAGCAGGTCTTCGTTGTGCGTCAAGCATTGCGCTGTTTATGACTTCAAGCCTATCAACTCCCGAGATGAGGCTTGTGTAACCGAAGTGAAATGGCTAGCTAATTAGCACGCGCTAATTGTTATTGTGTTGCTGTTTCGAGCCCAGGGAGGAGCGAGGAGAGGCACGGAAGCAATGCTGTTACACTGGCAATACTAAAGTGCCTATAAGAACATCCAATAGTCAAAGGTTAATGAAATACAAATGTTGTATAGCGAAATAGTCCTATAATGACTACAACCTAAAACTTCTTACCTGGGAATATTGAAGACTCATGTTAAATGTTCTCATGTTCTCATGTTCTGAGCAAGGAACTGAAACGTTAGCTTTCTTAAATGGCACATATTTTACATGGAACATATTGCCCTTTTACTTTTCCAAGACTTAGTTTTTGCATTATTTAAACCAAATTGAACATGTTTCATTATTTACTTGAGGCTAAATATATTTTATTGATGTATTATATTAAGTTAAAATAAGTTTTAATTCAGTATTGTTGTAATTGTCATTATTACAAATCAATAAATAAATTGTCCGATTTAATCGGTATCTGCTTTTATGGTCCTCCAATTATCGGTATTGGCTTTTATGGTCCTCCAATAATCGGTATCGGCGTTGAAAAATCATAATCGGTCGACCTCTAATCTAGTGGAACCTCTAGGCAGTGCAACATCATTCACATCTCAAGGGGATTTCATTGGGGACTCTGGTGAATACATACAAGCTCAGGTTTCTGACTTCCTGTTTTGATTTCAACTCAGGATTTTGCCTGCCAATATGAGTTCTGTTATACTCACAGACATCATTCAAACAGTTTTAGAAACTTTTGTGTTTTCTGTCCAATACCAATAATAATATGCAAATATTAGCAACTATGACTGAGGAGCAGGCCGTTTGATATGGGCACCTTTCATCCAAGCTACTCAGTACTGCCCCTGCAGCCATAAGAAGTTAACGCCGACGTTAAAAACCGGTGTCAAAGCTACCATGCATACCTATATAACGTAGGTACATGGCGTAATGACGGCACGTAAAATTTTGCGCAACACAGCATTCCTAACCTAGCCCACAATGTCTGTTGTGTGGATCGAGCAGTCAACAAGTCGAGCAGTCATTTGTAAGAGTAAGACAATTTCAGCGAGACAACTCAAAGGCGAAATAAATTAAAGCCAAGATAATGGAATTCATTGCCCTTGACAATCAACCGTTCTCTGTCGTGGGTGATGTTGGCTTTCGCCGACTGGTCGAGCACCGTTACACTCTACCAAGTGCGCAATTTTTCAGATGTTGCCCTACCGGAGTTACACAGTAATAGCGTCACTGCTATTAGCTTCACGACATACAATGGAACGCCGATTGGGTCTTTGCGTGTCAAAAAAGATACAGTAGCACAGTCAAAGCTGTGCAAACACCGGCCACGAACGATGTGTTTACAATACCGCGTTTGTAATAAAGCATAATTTGTTGGACTTCTGGGGTAGCTAGCTTTGGCTCAGTACCTAGCTAGCACCAATACAGCCAGCCTGAAAACAATGGCCAGTAGAAACTGCAGTCATTTTCATTATTCTTAGCAATGATTTAGGAATCCTTGTGAGTAAGTATTAGCAAGGTTGCCACTTGTTCGCTTATTGAAATTGAACTTCAATTCATGAAAATAAATAACTAGCCGGCTACTTAACCCTGTTGCCCAAAGCTAACAAGCTAACAAAGTTACAAGTAGCCAGCTAGCTTCATCTGGCTCGTGAGGCTCGACCGGACTGCGCTGTGAAGCTAGCCACAATAAGGATTAAGCACAATAATATAATTTGCGGTTTGCCTTCAAAATAAAAGCTTGACAGTGATGTAAATTAATAGAAATACTTTTATTTTGAAGGCTAACTTCAAAGTCCACTTGTGGCTAATCCTTATTGTGGCTAGCTTCACATAGATGGGTGCGACCACCATTAATCAAATAAGAACTGTCTTATAAATTAGGGTTATTTTAGATGACACCTAGCTAGCTATAGCTACTGAAACAGATTGTCGTTTTGCTATGTTTTTGGGGAAGAACATTGTTTGCATCCATGAGCTAGCTAGCTTTTTTTTAATGACCAGCACTGTAGGTGCGTGAGACAACTTTACCAGCATCATAGCATAGGTATCATTGTGACAAATGAAATACGAGTGAAACTGTAATCAATGTGTAATAACTACGTAAAACATTAATGAACGTGTTCAATTATTACGTTATGTGCAGTCATATTCACATGCAAGTTTTCAAATGATTTGTATTTTTACATTTATTTGACTGCTGTTTTGTCGAATTCTCTCATGGCGTCCATTGTTTGTTGCGTCACCTAACACCCTAATTTTAGCCTGTAAATAATGATAATTATTTTCTTTGTCAAAGCTGAGGCCAGCCGAAAAGAAACCACTGTACTCACAAACGGCTCTATGGTATGCATTTATTATAATATCAATTTTCTATCTCTCAAAAGTAAGGCCTGCCTGAAAGGCAGTGACAACATGTGTAACATCTGTTATTTTCCCTTGTAGAAAACAGCCTCTATGCCCCCATTCACTGTTAAGTTGTGCAACTACTGCAGTCAGCAAGGTTGGTCTTATTTCCCTGCTAATTTCTCATTGATGCATCACTTTGTTTGTCTTGTTCTACGGCATACTGTGAACAGGATTACTGTTACAGTGTATAACATAAGAGAAGCTTTCATGTTAACTCGCACTCAAATTACTACCTGTTTAGCAGCACGTGTTCCGCATTGGAAGGTGTATCCATAATCGGTAGACATTCTCTTATTAAATCCGCATTCCTTTAATCACTGATCGGTGCACAACAAATCATTAAAGCCAGTTGTTGGATGCTATTGATCGATGTCTATAACCTGGGCTAGAATTGAATAAACCTTCATCTTTTCCAGGTAACCTTCGCTGTACGCGCTGCAAGAAGACCTGCTACTGCTCAGTGGCTTGCCAGTCAGAGGACTGGAATGCACACAGGCACATGTGCAAGCCCAGTGCCCCAGATACTCCCACAAGGTGAATATCTAACTAATCATGGTTTATGTTGGCTCAATCAAAGGTGATTTGTTGACTTGGATGTTTTAGTGCTGGGCAGGCAACTTTAACCCTTCTTTTTGCTTCATTTTTTTACTTCATGTTGAGCTTAAAGGGGCAGTATGCGATTGCTACATCCATTTCTGGACTTTTAAATGAGTGATATACCCATTGATTCTTGAAGAAAATGACTTAGTTTAACATACTCCGTCAGAACACAAAATATAAGCATTTTTTTATGAATCCATTGTTTGTACAATGTAATTGTAAATGAACACAGTATAGCCTTTAAACATGGTGATAACTATAATTTTGAGCTCAGCTCATTACCAAATCAGTGGTGGGGTGTTTGCTTTGTTGTTTTGAACTACAGATTGTCCCTTTAAAAAGCTTCTAAAATGCACCTTTTCCCCCCCCTTTTTTTTTTTACACCCTTCATCTCAAAAAGTGATAAGCCAAAGGAAATCCCAGCTTCACCGATGGGAAATGGGCAGAACCTGTCAGACTCCAAGGTATCATTTCTTCTGTGTTGAGATGCTGTGGTGAAAAACCACACTTGTTTAAATTGGCCAAATTCCTGATGCCCTACTCTGTAGTGATGTGAAGTTTGGCTCTTTTTACTGACTCAATCTTTTGAACTTGTTCAGTCAAAATAAATCTTTTGATTAATTTGTTTCAGTAATGCCCAGAGCATGTAGGACCCCCTACCGGTGAACGATAACTCAAAAGAATCATGTTTCTACAAGCCTCTTGTTCAATATAGGGGGCTTATTGGAGCTGTCATTTGTGACAGACTTATAAGTGTGCTTCAAACAATGTACATTTTGTAACGGTTTTGACTTGAGGTTATTATTTATAGGGGTGCCAGGTAGGTTGTGCCTACCAGAGAAAACATTGGTTTCTCCTTTTGGTTTGGGAGTGAGTCCCATCTGAGTCCGTCAAGTCTACACCAATACAAAGGACTTATGTAAAAGTCAAGATGGAAATAAACTTTTCATAAACCCTTAAAACATTGGAAAGAACTTCAAAAACAACTATATTCTTTTGCGTTGTATTAGCAACATCAATGATTACACACACATATAATAATATCACAATGAGTTCTGGTTCCTCCAGAAATGTCCTGTACCTCGGGCCTACAAAGAGTCCAGCCCGGTAAAGGAGTTCAGGGAACTCAAGTGACTTTTGTCACGCAATGTTTGTCCGTTCATTCAGTGTAGCGTAAACCCAGTATTAATCATACAAACAATATAACAATTATTTTACCACAGAACTTTAAAGCGTATCAACTCTTACTAAGTCCTCAACTACAACTAACTACATAAATCATCACAGTATACAATCACATCAAAACAAATGAAATACCGTATACAAAAAAGGTTGTAGTCAGTCAGACAATCCAATCCGCCAACAGATCTCCAGCGGAGAAAGGCTACGAAGAACAGAGAGGTGTAGTCCACAGACGCAAAGAGTGGATCCGATCCTGGGTAAACTCTATTAGGCTACAAAACACACGGAATAGAGAAGCTTCGGAACTGAGGGTTGAACACATCCTCATTCACTTCTCCATCACAACACCACTTTTGCGCAGCTGATGCTGGCTATTTAATTGGGAATTAAAGGAAAGGCCCCTATTGGAAGGAGAAGCACTGAGACGGTTCAGAAAAATTCAGGGCCGTCACAATTTGTGATTGACGCATTCAAATAAGATAATTCCTTGAAACTGCATATGTTGGCTGAAGCGGAAAATTACATTTCAATGATGCTACAAGAGCAGAGCTAGACTGATACTGATTGAATAAACTCCTCGATTGAGAATGACTTGGCGGAATGCAATTGCTTGACTGATGCGAGGGAGATTGCAAACGATATTGTGCCAAACTGCAGCAGACCACCCCCCAAATGATTCATTGTCGAGTTGAAATTTGTTGAGCAGAGACGAGCTGTGAGTTTTTGTTCCACAAAGCTATTTACATCGATAATAATCAATTCATTGCATTCATTCTTGCACCATGCTATCAATTCTTTATTTTTTATTTTTTAATGTTTCAATTATTTTTATTAAACACACACAAGAATGGTGTATAGGTATACATGACAGGTATACAATTCTTATCTAAACATAAAAGAGCAGACAGAAACAACAAGACCCAGAGTTCTGGGTGCAGAACAAATAATACAAAACATGACATACAAAACAAGGACACGTGGAAAGAAAGAGGGAAGATGTCCCCCTACCCCCCCCATCCCCTATTCCCCCATCCCCTATTCCCCCCCAACTGCTCGGGTGGTAGGGCCAGCACACGCTGCCCAAAGGTAGATTAAAATATTACAATTGAGTGTGTTAATAAGTACAAATTCACAGCGCCGACTCGTCCAAGTGGGAGAGGAAAGGCTGCCAGATTTGATCAAATGTTGATAATTTATTGTTCAGAATATATCTAATTCTTTCTAAGTGTACAGTGTTTGCCAATTCACTGAGCCATAATTTGGTAGAGGGCGCTTCCCTCCTTTTCCAAAACAACAAGATTAGTTTTTTTGCCGAGATGAGACCATACGAGATTAGTTGTTTTTGGGGGTTGGTTAATCCGTTTAGGGACTCAGATACTCCCAGGATTATCAGAAGCGGGTCTGGATCTATTGAAGTCTCAAACTTCAGAGAGGATCCTAAAAATTCCACACCAATAACCATGCAAGCTAGAGCATAGGGCAAAGCAGTGGAGTAGTGTACCCTGCGTAGCCTGACATTTATCACATGTAGGGGATGTGTCAGGAAATATCCTATGCAGTTTAGTTTTGGAATAGTGTAATCTGTGTAATACCTTGAATTGTATGAGACGATGTCTGGAATTAATGGAGCATGTGTGGATATACTCCAAGCTCTCTTCCCAGTCTGCCACTGAGATGTCAGTCCCTAGTTCTTCCTCTCATTTTGCCTTGATGGCATCAGTAGAAGGTGTGCTAACAGATTGAAAAGCATCATATAGACGCGATATCAGTTTATCTGAGGTGGGGCATATCTTTATGCATCCGTCAAACATGGAAGGTTTAGCATTCCCAAATGTTGGGAGGTGTTTTCTAACGTAGTCTCTAATTTGTAGGTATCTGAAAAAATGACTTCTGGGAAGATTATAAGTTTCCCTCAGCAGCTCAAAGGAAGCAAAGGTCCCTTCTATGTATAAATCCTCTATGGTACTTATCCCCAACTCTCCCCATCGCTCAAAGGTGTTATTATATTATATATTATATTATTATAGGATTGATACAATAAAGTGACATCTCCAGATGGACAGGCGACAAAATCACAGCGCCAATAGAGAAGGGGTGACACTCCTCACGCTCCATACTAAGCCAGCTGGATGCCGGGAGTATGTCATCCAACAGAAACATAACAATGCGGAGGTTAGCGGCCCAGTAATAAAATATAAAATTTGGGAGAGACAGTCCTCCTTCCATCTTGGATTTACAGAGGTGTTTTTTACCTATCCTGTGTGTTTTATAATCCCAGATGAAAGGATTGATAATTGAGTCCAGTTGTTTATGAAAGGATTTAGGTATGAATACTGGGATGTTCTGATATAGGTAGAGCAGTTGTGGGAGGAAGACCATTTTAATGGCATTAATTCTTCCGAGCAGAGAAATTGGGAGAGTTCTCCAAAATAGTATGTTTGCTTTTGAGTTTTTGTATCAGAGAGGGGAAATTCTCTTTAAATAGTAAGGAGTATTGTTTGGTAACTACAATTCCTAGGTAGGTAAACTTTTCTGAAGATAACTTAAATGGGAGATGTTCTAGCCAGGAGGTATTTTGCGACCGTATGGGCATTAATTCACTCTTGTTCCAATTTATTCTGTATCCCGAGAAGGTACCAAACAAATTGATCACATCAAGAATAGCTGGGATACTAGCCTGGGGTTCTGTTACATAGAGGAGGATGTCATCTGCGTCTAGGGAGATCTTATTTAGAGTATCCTTAGTATTGTAGCCGTGTATTGCTGCATGAGATCTAATCGTCTGAGCGAGCGGTTCGATAATTAGGGTGAAGAGCATAGGCGACAGCGCACAACCCTGCCTTGTCCCCCTGTTGAGGTTAAATCGGGGCGACAATGATTGGTTAGTGAGTATTCTGGCACAGGGGTTCCAAAATAAAAGCTGGATCCAATTTATGAACCTATCTCCAATATTACATTTCTGTAGGACCTTGAATAGATAGGGCCACTCAACTTGGTCAAAGGCCTTTTCGGCGTCAAGAGATATGACGGCAAGGTCCACGTTGGGTAACCTCTGAGAATACATAATATTGAAGAGGCGCCTGAGATTGAAGAATGAGTTTCTGTTAGGGATAAAGCCGGTCTGATCCGAATGGACCAATTTGCCAATTAAAGTGCTAAGCCTGTTAGCCAGAGTTTTTGCTAAAATCTTTTGGTCTGTATTAAGGAGAGATATTGGTCTGTATGACCCTACCTCTTCTGGATCTTTACCCTTCTTATGTATAACTGTAATGAACGCTTCGTCCAAAGTAGAAGGGAGAGCTCCATCCTCATTGGCCTGAATCAACATTTTGTGCAGATAGGGGAGAGCATGTTGCTGAATGTTTTATAGAATTCACCAGGGTATCCATCTGGGCCCGGGGTCTTGCCACTCTTTAGAGATTTAATTGTTTCTCGGATTTCATCAAGAGATATTTCCTTATTCAGGAAGTTAGAATCTTCCTGGTTCAGGGCAGGAAGATTACAGTCCTCCAAAAATGTTTGCATAATTAAGGGGTTAGGATCCGCTTTAGATGTATATAGAGTCTCATAAAACTGCCGGAATCTGTCATTGATGTCTTTGGGGGAAGAGAGTAATTCCCCAGATGCAGATTTAACCCTGTGAATCATTCGGTCACTCACATTTTTTCGAAGTTGTCTGGTGAGTAATTTGTGTGGTTTGTCACCAAACTCAAAATATTTTTGCTTGGCATAGAGAAAAGATTTAGCAATTTTAGCTGAGAGAATCTGATTATATTCATTTTAAAGAGGTAATTGTTTTATGTTTCTCCATAGATGGGTGGCTAGCATTCTCCCTATCCAGTAAGTGAATTTGTCCCTCTAGTTCTTCCAGTTTTCCTCTGTTTTGCATACTCCTGGCAGCCTGAAAGGAGATGATACAGCCTCTCAGATAAGCCTTCAGTGTTTCCCACAATAATGCTGGGGAGGTCTCTGTGTTGTCGTTGGTATCAAAGAAAAATGTAATTTGGTCTTTAAGATATTCACAGAATGTTGGTTCTGTGAGGAGCTGAGGATTCAACCTCCAGACCTTCTCGTTTGGTACAATGTCACCCAATCTCAGGGAGAAGGTGAGTGGACTGTGGTCCGAGATTATAATATCATGATACCTCACATTACAGGTATAGGGGAGTAGTCTAGCATCCAACAAAAAGTAGTCAATTCGAGTGTAAACCTTGTGAACATGAGAGTAAAAGGAGTATTCCCTACCCGTAGGGTTAGCGATCCTCCATATATCAAATAAGTTAGAATTTTTTATGTAGGTATTCAAGAATTCGTTTGAATAGGAGGTAGGGGTTCGCCGGGTAGAGGATCTATCCAAATATTGGTCTAGCACACAGCTAAGGTCCCCTCCAATGACCATGTTAGTATGGGAGATATCTGGAATCAGGGCAAGGACTCTTTTGAAAAAAGAGGGGTTGTCAATGTTTGGCCCATAGATATTTAGTAGAGTTACTGAGGTAGAGTGGATTTCTCCTATTGCGATCACATACCGACCCTCTTTATCCGCAATAGTGGTTTTATGTAGAAAGGGAATTCCTTTCCGTACCAGAATCGCTGTGCCTCTCGTTTTGGCAGAGAAGTTAGTGATACACTTGCCCCACCCACCTACACTTAAGTCTGCTATGAGAGTTATTCTTCAGATGGGTTTCTTGCAAAAATATAATATCAGACGAGAGTGCTTTCAAGTGGGCTAGGACCTTGCCCCTCTTAATTGGTTTGTTTAAACCCTTGACATTCCAGGAAGTGAATGTAAGCCCCGCCCTCCTCTCGTTTGTAGTTCCTATGGTGGCCTGCATACCATGTAACTTGATAAAAATGTAAGAAAGCGCACCAAACCATCACGATCAGCATATGTAGCACCTACACCCGAGCAGTACCCAACCCACCCCTCCCCCCTGCAAGCACCTTTACTTCCCACCCTTTTTCCCTAATTTCCCCAACACTTACCCCCCCCATCAACCCACATTTAACAGGCATGTACAAACAGGAGAGAAAAAAAAGGAAAAATAATAATAATAAACACATTGTCTGGCTGATGCCAAAAAAGCACGGCGCGAACTCGAACAAGAGGTAAAACAAAAATAAAATCCCAACTATACGTTCACCTCTCACTATCCTAGAACTTCTACTAACATATGAACTGAGGAGGCTCCCGCGAGTTAAGTGTTCAGTTAGCATCTAATAAACCTAAACCGAATAAGTTGCAACTTAAACATATTGCGCATTTAAGCGTCATCCTGGGTCAATCCCAGAGATAAGCAAGATATAGCCTCAAGATAATATTGCTAAGCACTGCCGGTCAAAAAATAAACCATCCGCAACCGACCTAGTCAGCCGTACCTTTACATACTGTGGGTCAGGAGATCGGAACAAGGATTTGTTAAATTAAACGTTCCCCCCATAAAAAAAAATGTTTAATAAAAAATAAGTATATATATATATATATATATATATACATACATACACACATACATATATATACATGTATGTATACATACCCACACAAAAAAATCATATATAAAAATATATATTTAAAGAATATGTATATACATCCATATGCACACATACACATACAAACATTCATACCCCAGAATAACAATCTACACTGATTTAAAATATACACATACATAATACTAAAATGCTAAGAGAAAATAGTAATAAAGTACAAATAGTAATTATATTTACGCACACCTACACATACATAAGCACTACAGAGGGCTGGTGGGACTCTAGTCGGGAGAGAGGCCCACGGCCAGCCAAAGGCAGAACGGCACAAAACATCAACTTGCTAACCAGGCGTCTGCCCCCTCCCAACCATCACCCCCAGTCCCCTGCAAGCAATAAATAAATGGTATGGTAGTAAGAGTGATGTAAGGATTGTAAAATAAATAACGAAACAAAACAAAAGTGGGGGAATATAAGTATATCCGTCCGAAGGTGTCAGTGATCAAACCTGGAAGTAAAAAATATGCATCGCTGAGCACAGCCGGGATGAAAGTGAATTTAACGTTACATGAGAGCTCTGACCGCCATCCATTGGTCTGCTCAGCGTCTTACATGCTCGGTAGCCCTTGTTGAGCCCGTTTAATACGTTTTCACCCAATATGGTATAGTATGGATTCGAGTCCATGAGCAGACCCTGACATGCAATAACAAGGCACTCTAACCTGTACGGGGGATTGGTGTATATCCCCGGATAAACTTCTCTGCGTCCAAAACCGAGGAGAGCCAAATCTTCTCACCGGAAGGCGGGGTAATTCTTAGTCTTGCAGGGAAGAGTAAGGCTGGGCGAAGATGGAGTTTGTCGAGTTTTGTCATGACATCTCTGTAGTCGGCGCGATGCTTTGCCACATCGGGCGCATAATCCTCATAGACACGGAATGGATGCCCTTTATGTGACAGGTTGCCCCTCATTCGAGCTTCACGCAGGATAAGATCCTTGGTCTTGAAACTGTGACAACAGATTATTACTGGGCGAGGACGTTGGCCCGGTCCAGGCACTGGTTCAAGGGAGCGATGTGCGCGGTCCAGCTGGGGATCTGAATCCAAAACATCCGATCCCATTGCATCCTTCAATAGCTTGGCGAAGAAGTCGGTAGGGCGAGAGCCCGCCTCTATCCCCTCTGCCAGACCAACAACGCGAAGGTTATTACGTCTGGATCGGCCCTCCAGGTCCACCACTTTCACAGAAAGCCTCTGCACAGTATCCTGCAATGACGTGCATAGCTTCTCTAACTCGTCGATCCTACCAGCGTTGAATTCAGAAGCTTTTTCAAGGTCCACAATACTCTGGCCATGCGAAGCGACCGTTCGAATGACGCTCTCGATTTTGGTGTCCAGCTCAGCAATAGTGGCCTTAAGATCCTCAGCTATAGCAACACGTAGCTCCCCCAGAGCCCGGGTAAGTTCTGTAAGTGTCACGTTGTTGCATGTGCCTCCCGCCATGTCTGTCTCGTTGTTTAGTGGGGAGTAGGCCTCCGCTGTCGATTTATTGTCCTTTGGTCGCTTATTACTCGGCATTTTCATATAAAAAGTTACAATCTTGTATTAGAAAGAAACGTTTGTTGTAAAAAGTGCCATAAAGTAGGTTAAATTAGATTATTTCGCAAAAAAGTTGCAGGAGCCTCTCACGCACAGCCGTTCACTCCAACATGCTAGCTCCGCCCCCATGCTATCAATTCTAAACATGTAGTTTTCTTCTCTTTGCTTCCTACAGCATTATCTATCTCTGCATACTTATACAGTTGGTGGTTAGAGCACATCTCCGGCGCCACTGAGCCAGAGGAGAGCATATTAATCCTGCTCTAAAGAATCGTTTTCAAACTGCACATCACTACTGCTCTGACTCGAGTTGCTTAGAAAATTAGAGTGAGGGCCAGAATAGAGCACTGCTTACTACAGTGAGGCTGTTAAAGGAATATTAATGGAGCTGATACGAGTTAGTAAGTGTTTCTTTATTTATTAAAAAATAATAATTTTTACCTCTTTCTCACCAATTTCGTGGTATCCAATTGTTTTTAGTAGCTACTATCTTGTCTCATCGCTACAACTCCCGTACGGGCTTCGGAGAGACGAAGGTTGAAAGTCATGCATCCTCCAATACACAACCCAACCAAGCCGCACTGTTTCTTAACACAGCGCGCATCCAACCCGGATCCAACCCGACACCAATGTGTCGGAGGAAACACTGTGCACCTGGCAACCTTGGCTAGCACGCACTGCGCCCGGCCCGCCACAAGAGTCGCTGGTGCGCGATGAGACAAGGATATCCCTACCGGCCAAGCCCTCACTAACCCGGACGACGCTACGCCAATTGTGCGTCGCCCCACGGACCTCCCGGTCACGGCCGGTTACGACAGAGCCTGGGCGCGGACCCAGAGTCTCTGATGGCACAGCTGGCGCTGCAGTACAGCGCCTTTAACCACTGCGCCACCCGGGAGGCTAGTAAGTGTATTTCAACTTAAACATTAAAAAAATATATATATATATATATATATATATATTTATATATATATATATTTTCCTTTTGTATTTGTACTTATTATGGATCCCCATTTAACTGCTGCCTTGAGCTACTATTCCTGGAGTCCAGCAACACAAGACAGTTACATACAGTTTAAAATACTACATGACATTACATTTCGCACCTTACCCAACACATTCAGTGTCTTCCCTCAGGCCACCATTCCACAACCACATATTTACAATACAACATCCATGTGCAAGTGTGTGTAGAGTGCTTGTGTTATGTATTATGTGCCTGTCTCTTCACAGTCCCTGCTGTTCCATAAGGTGTATATTTATTTGTATTTTAAATCCGATTCTACTGCTTTCGTCAGTTACCTGATGTGGAATAGAGTTCCATGTAGCCATGCCTCTATGTAGTACTGTGCCACCCTGTTCTGAGCCAATTGCAATTTTCCGAAGTCCTTTTTTGTGGCACCTGACCACACGACTGAACAGTAGTCCATGTGCGACAAAACTAGCGCCTGTAGGACCTTCCTTGTTGATAGTGTTGTTAAAAAAGGCAGAGCGGCGCTTTATGGACAGACTTCTCCCCAACTTAGCTACTGCTGTAGCAACATGTTTGGACCATGACAGTTTATAATCCAGGGTTACTCAGAGCAGTTTAGTCACAAACTTCCTCAATTTCCACACCATTTATTACAAGTTTAGTTAAGGTTTAGGTTTTAGTGAATGATTTGTCCCAAATACAAGACCTTTATTGTATTTAGGACTAACTTATTTCTTGCCACCCATTCTGAAACTAACTGCAGCTCTTCGTTAATTCTTGCGGATCAGTGGGACGCCATTACCATTTCGACACCTTCCTGTGAAATTGCAGAGCGTCAAATTCGAATTAGTTACTATAAATATTAAACCTTCATGAAATCACAAGTGCAACACATCAAAATAAAGCTTAACTTGTTGTTAATCCAGCCGCCGTGTCAGATTTCAAAAAGGCTTTACGGCGAAAGCAAACCATGCGATTATCTGAGGACAGCGGCCAGCACACAAATGCATAAATCATTTTCAACCAGGGAGTTGCGAAACCAAAGTCAGAAATAGCGATATAATGTATGCCTTACCTTTGAAGATCTTATTTTGTTGGCACTCAAAGGTCCCAGTTACATTACAAATGGTCCTTTTGTTCGATAAAGGCCTTATTTATATCCATAAAAACTCAGTTTAGCTGGCGCGCTTCAGTCAATAATCCACTCGGTTTCCCCCCTTCAAAATGCATACAAAATTAATCCCAAACGTTAGCAATAAACTTATCCAAACAAGTCAATCAACGTTTATAATCAAACCTTAGGTACCCTAATACGCAAATAAGCGATAAAATTTAAGACTGAGAATCGTTATTGTCTGGAAACACTACAGCCAAAATGGGGGCCACCTAGAAAAACTACATTTTCTGGCTCATTTTTCCAAAAACCAGCCTGAAATTCTTTCTAAAGACTGTTGACATCTAGTGGAAGCCCTAGGAACTGCAATCGGGTACGTTTTCGCCCTATTATAAAAGTGCCAGCCATTGAAATCAGTGAAAGGCAGAATTTTTTTATTTTTGGGGGGAATGGTTTGTCCTCGGTTTCGCCTGCCATTTCAGTTCTGTTATACTCAGATGTTTTTTTAACAGTTTTAGAAACTTTAGTGTTTTCTATGCAAATCTACCAATAAATACCCTAGCTTCTGGGCCTGCGTTGCAGGCAGTTTACATTGGGCACGCTTTTCATCCGGAAGTCAAAATACCGCCCCCTACCCCAAAGAAGTTCAGTGTTGCAGTAATTTCACTTGCTGAAGTGGGTAGTGTTGAGTCATCAACGTACATAGCCACACTGGCTTTACTGAAGGCAAGTGCCATGTCATTAGTAAAGATTTAACTAAAATTTGGGTCCTAGCCAGCTGCCCTGGGGAATTCCTGACTCTATCTGGATTATGTTGGAGAGGCTTCCATTAAAGAACATCCTCCTTTTTCTGTTACAGGTAACTCTTTGTCCACAATATAGCAGGGGGTGTCAAGCCATAACAAGTTTTTCCATCAGCAGATCGATAATGTCAAAAGCGGCACTGAAGTCTTTACAAAACAGCTCCCACAATTTTTATCAATTTCTCTCAGCCAATCATCGGTCACCTGTGTAACATGCTGACCAAACCAGGCAATTTGATTTTGTTCATCCACACCAGACACGATCAGGACACGCAGGTTGAAATTTCAAAACAAACTCTGAACCAATTATATTAATTTGGGGACTGGCACGTGGGTATATGCTCTTAAAAAACAATGAGGAGATGGGAGTGGAGGACTTGCAGCGTGTTGAGGGTCACAAATAGAACCAAGTTCAATTTTTAGTGCCTGGCCACGCAGAAGCTTGCTGACGCTCGCGAGCAGTGTGGGTGCAATGATTGAATAACATGTATGTGTACATTTATTTTGCAACGCTCGTGTGCTTGTTGAATGTCCTTCCCTATCAGTGTGCTGAAAGTCTGTGAAATAGCATTGTATCTGGTCAAACACCAGTTTTTTCCCAAAAGTTTACCAAGGTTTGGTAACAGGGTGATTGGTCCGCTATTTGAGCCAGTAAAGGGGGCGTTTACTATTCTTGGGTAGCGGAATTACTTTTGCTTTCCTCCAGGCCAGAGGGCACACACTTTCTAGTAGGCTTAGATGGAAGATATGGCCAATAGAAGTGGCTATATCTTCTGCTATTATCCTCAGTAATTTTCCATCCAAGTTGTCAGACCCCGGTGGCTTGTCATTGTTGATATGCAACATTAATTTTTTCACCTCTTCCACACTCGCTTTACAGAATTCAAAATAACAATGCTTATCTTTCATAATTTGATCAGTTATGCTTGGATGTTTAGTGTAAGTGTTTGTTGCTGGCATGTTTGCTAATCTTGCCAATGGAAAAATCATTAAAGTAGTTGGCAGTATCAATTTGTTATGAATGAGCCATCTGATTCAATGAATGATTGAGCTGAGTTTGCCATTTTTGCCCAGAATTTCAATTAACCTTTCTAGGGCAGGGGTTCCCTCGACAACATTCCGCTGAAAAGGCAGCACGCGAAATAAAAAAATATTTTTTAGAAATATGTAACTTTCATACATTAACTTCTTATGCCAGTCAAAGTGTAGGGCGCCATTTTCAAAACATCAAAAATCTCATAATTAACATTCCTCAAACATACATGTATCTCATACAATTTTAAAGCTATTCTCGTTGTTAATCCCACCACAGTGTCCGATTTTCAAATATGCTTTACAGCAAAAACACAGCAAACGATTATGTTAGGTCACCACATAGCCACAGAAAAACAAAGACATTTTTTTCCCAGCCAAAGAGAGGAGTTTCAAAAAGCAGAAATAAAGATAAAATGAATCACTAACCTTTTGATGATCTTCATCAGATGACAGTCATAGGACTTCATGTTGCACAATACATGTATGTTTTGTTTGATAAAGTTCATATTTATCAAAATGAGTTTACATTGGTGTGTTACATTCACTAGTTCTAAAAACATCCAGTGATTTTTGCATAGGCACATCATTCAACAGAAGTATTATCATCTACATTTATGATGAGTATAAGTTATACACATGTAATTATAGATATACATCTCTTTAATGCAATAAGCCAGCCATGCAATAATCTGAGACGGCGCTCAGAAATATTTGTCACAATAGCTGCCATGTTGCCGTCAACATAAACAAAAAAATTACATGATAAATATTCCCTTACCTTTGATGATCTACATCAGAAAGCACTCCAGGAATCCCAGGTCCACAAATGTTTGTTTTGTTCTAAAATGTCCTTTTATTTATGTCCGAATACCTTCTTTTGTTAGTGCGTTTGGTATACATATCCAAACGCTCATTCTGGTCAGCGTTATATCGGACAAAAACTTCAAAAAGTGATATTACCGGTCGAAGAAACATTTCAAACTAAGTACAGAATCAATCATTAGGATGTTTTTAACATATAGCTTCAATAAAGTTCCAACCAGAGTACCCCTTGTCTTCATGAGCAATGGAATGCAAGTGACTACCATGAGGAATAAGCATGATCAGAAAATGGCAGACTGCCAGACACCTGACTGATTCTGCTATCATTCACTCCCACAACATCATAGAAGTCGCATTATAATTTCTATTGATGGTTGACATTAGTGGAACCCCTAGGCAGTGCAACATCATTAATATCTCAAGGGGATTTAATTGGGGACTCCGGTGAATATATACAAAGCTCAGATTTCTGACTTCCTGTTTTGATTTTAACTCAGGATTTTGCCTGCCATATGAGTTTTGTTATACTCAGACATCATTCAAACAGTTTTAGAAACTTTAGTGTTTTCTATCCAATACTAATAATAATAATATGCATATATTAGCAACTGAGATTGAGGAGCAGGCCGTTTACTTGTTCATCCAAGCTACTCAATACTGCCCCCCCAGCCATAAGAAGTTAACAAGTCCAATACAGCAAATGAAAGATGAACATTTTGTTAATCTACCCATCGTGTCCAATTGGTATGGTAGGGTCAGGTTGGTATAATAGGGTCTGGTTGGTAGGGTTGGTGCAGTAGGGTCATGTTGGTATAATAGGGTCCGGTTGGCATAATAGGGTCAGGTTGGTATAATAGGGTCAGGTTGGTATAATAGGGTCAGGTTGTTAATAGGGTAGGTGTGGTGTGGTAGGGCCAGGCTGGTATAGTAGGGTCGGTTTGGTATAATAGGGTCCGGTTGGTATAGTAGGGTCAGGTTGGTATAAGGGTCGGGTTGTTAGGTAGGTGTGGTGTGGTAGGGCCAGGCTGGTATAGTAGGGTCGGTTTGGTATAATAGGGTCGGGTTTGTGTAGTCGTGTTGGTATTGTAGGGTTGGGTTTGTGTAATAGGGTCGGGTTGGTAGGGTCAGGTTGGTAGGGTTGGTGTAGTCGGGTTGGTATGGTAGGGCCAGGTTGGTATGGTAGGGTCAGGTTGGTATAGTAGTGTCATGTTGGTTTAATAGGGTCGGGTTGGTGTAGTAGGGTAGGGTTGGTATAGTCGGGTTGGTATAGTAGGGTCAGGTTGGAATGTTAGGGTTGGTCAGGTTGGTATAATAGGGTCTGGTTGGTAGGGTTGGTGCAGTAGGGTCATGTTGGTATAATAGGGTTAGGTTGGTATAATAGGGTCCGGTTGGTATAATAGGGTCAGGTTGGTATAATAGGGTTAGGTTGGTATAATAGGGTTAGGTTGATATGGTAGGGTTGGTATAATAGGGTAGGTTCGGTATAGTCAGGTTGGTATAATAGGGTAGGGTCGGGTTGGTATAGTAGGGTCCGGTTGGTATAGTAGGGTCAGGTTGGTATAAGGGTCGGGTTGTTAGGGTAGGTGTGGTGTGGTAGGGCCAGGCTGGTATAGTAGGGTCGGTTTGGTATAATAGGGTCGGGTTTGTGTAGTCGTGTTGGTATTGTAGGGTTGGGTTTGTGTAATAGGGTCGGGTTGGTAGGGTCAGGTTGGTAGGGTTGGTGTAGTAGGGTCGGGTTGGTATGGTAGGGCCAGGTTGGTATGGTAGGGTCAGGTTGGTATAGTAGTGTCATGTTGGTTTAATAGGGTCGGGTTGGTGTCGTAGGGTAGGGTTGGTATAGTCGGGTTGGTATAGTAGGGTCAGGTTGGAATGTTAGGGTTGGTATAATAGGGTCAGGTTGGTATAATGGGGTCAGGTTGGTATAATGGGGTCGGGTTGGTGTAGTCGGGTTGGTATAATAGGGTCAGGGGGGTATAATAGGGTTGGGTTGGTATAGTAGGTTGGTATGGTAGGGTCAGGTTGGTATAATAGTGTAGGGTTGGTATAGTCGGGTAGGGTCGGTATGGTAGCTTCAGGTTGGTATGTTAGGGTCAGGTTGGTATAGTAGGGTCAGGTTGGTATAATATAGTAGGGTTGGTATGGTAGGGCCAGGTTGGTATAATATTGTAGGGTTTGTATGCTAGGGTCAAGTTGGTATAATAGGGTAGGGTTGGTATAATAGGGTCAGGTTGGTATAGTAGCACAACGTTTTTGCTCCAGGGACTGAGACATTTTTCAACGTTGAGCTTACCATTACAATGGCCAGAGAAGGGAATGGAGAAATCCGCCCATTCCTACCCCTCATACAATTTGTTGAACCTTTCACTTTGTAGTTCATGTACTTGTACAGTTGAGGTCAAAGATATTGGCACCCTTGCACTTTACAATGTGGAGCAAAATGTTTGTTTTTCTTTTTTCAAACGCTATTTTTACCACGTGAAATTACACAGTAAATGAGTAATTTTGTCCAGACCATTTTTTTTCTTGTTCCTGTGTGTTCGTAAATCAAGCAAATATACATGTGAACTAAGTTTTTTTTCTTCTTCTACATAGAAAAAATATTGAATTGTGCAAGGCTGACTATATATTTGACAGGCAACTGTATGGAATTTATTAGTACATGTGACCAGTCAACTGAGGAGAACATTATTTTGAGATCTGTAACACAGTTACCTGGCGTTTGCAGGTGAACAACGGTGATGTGACTTGCTCCCAGCGAGTGTACCTGCGGGACCTCCGTAAGAATGACATCACCAAAGGAATGGAAATTCAGGTTTGTGCTCTGGCCAGCTCCTTTAATGTCCTCCTGAGGTCATGTTTGGGTCTGGGAAAAAGTCTGACCTAAAAGGTCACCGTTGAAAGAATTTAAGAGGAAGAATTAATGACTTATTTTTTATGCATGTTTAGAAAATATGCTATGGCGATGTCTGATGTTAGAACAATGCACAGGTGTACAAACTAATCCAACATACCTTAATGTTCCACCCACACAATGACGATTGTCCTGTAGGTACATAGGCCAACATTATCAATGTAGTATGTTGAGTCTCATTGTGTTTGTGTACTCGGATGAAGTCTTCTCTCCTCCTGGTTGTCTGTGGCTTAAGGTGTCTGTGGTGGAGCTGCATAGCCCTGGTAGGTTTTTCATTCACGTCCAAAGCCCAGAGCTGGTTGAGGCTCTGAGAGCCATTACTGTGGAACTGCAGAAGACCAACGGTGGCTCGCTAGGGACAGACTACAAGCCCGACACCGGAGAGGTCTGTGCCGTCAAATACTCCTTGGATCAGGTGATGAAGGAGAACACTGAGGAAAATGTGAAAAAATGCAGTTGTGAAAATACTACTTAGAGGCTTTAAAAATCCATACTATCTAATCCTTTGCTCATCTCCCTCTCTAGAACTGGTACAGAGGTGTTGTCCAGTCTGTAGCTGCAGATGATGGAAATGCTAAAGTTCTCTACATTGACTTTGGAAACGAAGAAGATGTGACACTGGATCGGATCAAGCCCCTCGCTGCCAGCATTGAACCCATTCCACCATGTGTGAGTTCATTGTGAAAATTCACCTCAGTTCTTTGAGAAGTAGAGTTCTCCTGGCTTCCACCAAACCCAGATTCGTCCGTCGGACTGTCAGATGGATATGTGTGATTCATCACTCCAGAGAACACACTTCCACTGCTCCGGAGTCCAATGGCGGCGAGCTTTACACCACTCCAGCCGAAACTTGGCATTGCGCATGGTGATCTTTGGCTTGTGTGTGGCTGCTTGGCCATGGAAACCCATTTAATGAAGCTCTAGATGAACAGTTCTTGTGCTGACGTTGCTTCCAGAGGCAGTTTGGAACTCTGTAGTGAGTGTCGCAACCGAGGACAGATGTTTTTTACTAGCTATGTGATTCAGCTCTAGTCTGTCCCGTTCTGGGAGCTTGTGTGGCCTACCACTTCATGGCTGAGCCGTTGTTGCTCCTAGACATTTCCACTTCACAATAATAGCACTTACAGTTGACGGGGGTAGCTCTAATTTGACAAACTGACTTGTTGGAAATGTGGCATCCTATGACGGTGTCACTGAGCTCTTCAGAAAGGCCATTCTACTGCCCATGTTTGTCTATGGTGATTGGATTGCTGTGTGCTCAATTTTATACACTTAGCTGAATCCACTAATTTGAAGGGGTGTCCACATACCTTTGTATACGGTGCCTTCGAAAAGTAGTCAGACCCCTTGACTTTTTCCATTTTGTAATGGCCTTATTCTAAAATGTATTAAATAAAACAATTTCCTCAGCAATCTGCACACAATACTCCATAATGACAAAGTGAAAACAGGGTTTTAGACATTTTTGAAAATGTATTTAAAAAATAAAAAGATGCACCTAAGCTCCATTTCGAGTCTCATAGCAAACAGTCTGAATACTTAAGTAAATAAGGTATATTTACATAAGTATTCAGACTGTTTGCTATGAGACTCGAAATGGAGCTTAGGTGCATCTTTTTATTTTTTAAATACATTTTCAAAAATGTCTAAAACCCCTGTTTTCACTTTGAGCTTAGGTGCATCCTGTTTTCATTGATCATCTTTGAGATGTTTCTACAACTTCATTGGAGTCTACCTCTGGTAAATTCATATGATTAGGCATGATTTGGAAAGGCACACACCTGTCTTTTTAAGGTCCCACAGTTGACAGTGCATGTCAGAGCAAAAAACACGAAATGAGGTCGAATGGATTGTCCGTAGAGCTCCAAGACAGGATTGTGTTGAGGCACAGATCTGGGGAAGGGTGCCAAAACATTACTGCAGCATTGAACGTCCCCAAGCACACAGTGGCCTCGGTTCTTAAATGAAAGAAGTTTTGAGCTGGCTGCCCGGCCAACTGAGCAATCGGGGGAGAAGGGCTTTGGTCAGGGAGGTGACCAAGAACCCGATGGTCACTCTGACAGAGCTCTAGAGTTCCTCTGTGGAGATGGGAGAACCTTCTGAAGGTTCTCCCATCTCTGCAGCACTCCACCAATTAAGCCTTTATGGTAGAGTGGCCAGACGGAAGCCACTCCTCAGTAAAAAACATGTGATAGCCCGGTTGGGGTTTGGCAAAAGGCACCTAAAGACTCTCAGACCAAGAGAAACCAGATTCTCTGGTATGATGAAAAAGCATGGTGGTGGCTGCATCATGCTGTGGGGATGTTTATCTGTGGCAGGGCATGGGAGACTAGTCAGGATCAAGGCAAAGATGAACAGAGCAAAGTACAGAGAGATCTTTGAAGTCCTGAGCAGGTTATCAGACTGGGGTGAAGGTTCCTGATCCAGAGCGCTCAGAACTTCAGACTGGGGTGAAGGTTCACCTTCCAACAGGACAATGACCCTAAGCACACAGCCAAGACAACGCAGGAGTGGCTTCAGGACATGTCTCTGAATGTCCTTGAGTGGCCCAGCCAGAGCCCGGACTTGAACCCAACATCTCTGGAGAGACCTTAAAATAGCTGTGCAGCGACTCTCCCCATCCAATGTGACAGAGCTTGAGAGGATCTGCAGAGAAGAATGTGAGAAACTCCCCAAATACAGGTGTGCCAAGCTTGTAGCTTCATACCCAAGAAGTCTTGAGGTTGTAATCTGCCAATGGTGCTTCGACAAAGTACTGAGTAAAGGGTCTGAATACTTATGGAAATGTGTTATTTGTTTTATTTTTAATACATTTACAAAAAATGTTTTTGCTTCATTGATATAGGTTATTGTGTGTAGATTGAGGGAATTTTTAAAATCAATTTTAGAATAAGGCTGTAAAGTAACAATGTGGAAAAAGTCCAGGGGTGAAATTGTGTGCACTGAAGTTAATTTTCCTTCTCCAAATTCATCTGTTTCCAAGGAGTAATATTCAATGCCCAAATATTTCCTGGCCTATTTTATTTCAAATGCGTATTTATTCTTGATGAATTGCACTTGTTCACGTTTATTTACCACAAGCTTTTTCTTGCAGGCTTTGGAGTGCAGCGTCGCCGGGATAACACCGGTGACTGACAGCTGGATGGGGGTGTGTTGCATGGCTGTGAGACAGCTGGTGGCTGGAAAGAGCCTGACACTCACTGTGGTGGACACACAGGAGAATGACCGCACCTACGCAGTGGACATCCTGCTGACTCCTATCGGTACTGTATCACAGGAAGGCTATGGTCAGTTGGCTACAGTGAATAATAGAAGGTGAAAGACATTTAGACATTTAAATCTCCATAATAAACCTAAGCATGATTAGTTTTAGGAACCTTGAGCATCTTTTTGGGCGCTCCTATTGGAGTACAGCTCTGTCCGTATACAGCGTAATTTGTCCTACAAAGTGTCGCTTTGAACTAAATGGATGTCTTTGCGTCATTCAATTTTTTTCTCATGTTTGTATCGCTGAATGCTTAACTGACTAACACTATAATATAGTAACTCCCCTTTTTATGTCTATTGTCCTTTGTATGACTATTGAAGTGCTTTTCACGTTGTCTGTCTTCATGTCTGCCATGTAAACACCTTATCTTTCTCTGACAGGAAAACAGCTGAGCACTTTCCTCATGGACCAAGGTTATGCTGTGAGGGAGGACGTCAATAAGAAACGCGCAGAACAGGACGTTGGTGAGCAGTGTCCATTCTATTTTGTCACCATTTTGCAACAGTTTTTCCAAGTTCCATAATAATAATTGGATTCTGATTCAAATTCCTGCTGAAATGTGTTGTCTTATACTAAACTCAGCAAAAAAAGAAGCGTCCCCTTTTCAGGACCCTGTCTTTCAAAGTTAATTTGTGAAAACCCAATAACTTCACAGATCTTCATTGTAAAGGGTTTAAACACTGTTTCCCATGCTTGTTCAATGAACCATAAACAATTAACCTCTTGATCCTACTTGAGACGCAGACGTCCCAACTAGAGCTCTGGAAATGCAAATGCGCTACGCTAAACGCTAATAGTATTAGTTAAAACGCAAACGTTCATTAAAATACACATGCTTGGTATTGAATTAAAGCTACACTCGTTGTGAATCCAGGCACCAAGTCAGATTTTTAAAATGCTTTTCGGCGAAAGCATGAGAGGCTATTATCTGATAGCATGTAACACCCCAAAAGACCCGTAGGGGATGTAAACAAAAGAATTAGCATAGTCGGCGCTACACAAACCGCACAATAAAATATAAAACATTCATTACCTTTGACCATCTTCTTTGTTGGCACTCCTTGATGTCCCATAATCAATACTGGGTCTTTTTTTCGATTAAATCGGTCCATATATAGCCTAGATATCGATCTATGAAGACTGTGTGATAAACGGAAAAAAATAGCGTTTCATAACGTAACGTCATTCTTTAAAAGTTAAAAAGTCGACGATAAACTTTCACAAAACACTTCGAAATACCTTTCTAATGCAACTTTAGGTATTAGTACACGTTAATAAGCGATAAAAATCATCAGGAGGCGATGTAAATTCGATAGCTGGTCGTCTGGAAAAAATGTCCGGAAAAACACCGGGCCAATACATCAAGTTGGTGGTCGGAGGGAATCGGTTCCCTTTGGTCGGTTCTACCAAGAATCAAATCCGAATCAAATGAGAAGACTCTATACATCCTGTGGAAGCTGTAGGTACTGCAACCTCGGCCTCATTTAATACGGTTCACCTTTAACAATGGGTTGAAGTGGCGCATGGATATTTTTTTCCATTTCCAGTGATCAGATTTTCCTGCGCTTTTCGATGAAACAGACGTTCTGTACTAGTCACAGCCGTGATTTAACCAGTTTTAGAAACGTTAGAGTGTTTTCTATACACACATACTAATCATATGCATATACTATATTCCTGGCATGAGTAGCAGGATGCCAAAATGTTGCGCGATTTTTAACAGAATGTTCGAAAAAGTAGGGGGTAGGCTTAAGATTAATGAACATGCACCTGTGGAACGGTCATTAAGACACTAACAGCTTACAGACGGTAGGCAATTCAGGTCACAGTTATGAAAACTTAGGACACTAAAGAGGCCTTTCTACTGACTCTGAAAAAATACCAAAAGAAAAATGCCCAGGGTCCCTGCTCATCTGCATGAACGTGCCTCAGGCATTCTGCAAGGAGGCATGAGGACTGCAGATGTGGCCGTACTGTGAGATGCCTAAGACAGCGCTACAGGGAGACAGGATAGACAGCTGATCGTCCTCGCAATGGCAGACCACGTGTAACAACACCTGCACAGGATCGGTACATCCGAACATCACACCTGCGCGACAGGTACAGGATGGCAACAACTGCCCGAGTTACACCAGGAAAGCACAATCCCTCCATCAGTGCACAGACTGTCCGCAATAGGCTGAAAGAGGCTGGACCGAGGGCTTGTAGGCCTATTGTAAGGCAGGTCCTCAATGGACATCCTCAACAACAATGTTGCCTATGGGCACAAACCCACCGTCGCTGGACCAGACAGGACTGGCAGAAAGTGCTCTTCACTGACAAGTCGCGGTTTTGTCTCACCAGGGGTGATGGGCAGATTTGCGTTTATCGTCGAAGGAATGAGCGTTACACCGAGGCGTTACACCGAGGCCTGTACTCTGGAGCGGGATCGAGGTGGAGGGTCCGTAATGGTCTGGGGCGGTGTGTCACAGCATCATCGGACTGAGCTTGTTGTCATTGCAGGCAATCTCAAAGCTGTGCGTTACAGGGAACACATCCTCCTCCCTCATGTGGTACCCTTCCTGCAGGCTCATCCTGACATAACCCTCTAGCATGACAATGCCACCAGCCATACTGCTCGTTCTGTGCATGATTTCCTGCAAGACAGGAATGTCTGTGTTCTACCATGGTCAGCGAGGAGCCCGGCTCTCAATCCCCCTTGTTCAGCGACACATTATTCCATTTCTGTTTGTCACATGTCTGTGGAACTTGTTCAGTTTGTCCGTTGTTTAATCTTATGTTCATACAAATATTTGCACATGTTAAATTTGCTGAAAAGAAACGCAGTCGACAGTGAGAGGATGTTTCTTTTTGAGTTTACAAGGTTTTCTCCAGTTTGTTTTAATATTTAGTTGCTATTCCCCCTCTGCTCCCCTCTGCGCCAGACTCCCTGGTGAGTGCGTCCCTGGAAAACTTCCGCCGCCAGTCGGGGGGTAAGAACGAGAACATGGAGGCACAGCCACCTGACCCTCTGACCCAGGGACTGGGAGACACCTTCGCTGCCATGGTGACGCACCTGCAGTCACCTTATGACATCATCTGTCAGAAACTGGACAACGCCAGTGAGTACAACCTAGTGACAACCCATCAATAAGCTTTTGCTTAATTTCCTGTCTCTTCAGTCCCCGCTGTTCCATAATGTGTAAATGTATCTAGTTCTTAAAATAAATCTGATTCGACTGCTTGCACCTGATGTGGAATAGAGTTCCATGTACTCATAGCTCTATGTAGTACTGTGTTCCTCCCATAGTCTGTTCTGGAGTTGGGGACTGTGAAGAGACCTCTGGTGGCATGTCTTGTGGGGTATGTGTGGGTGTCCGAGCTGTGTGCAAGTAGTTTAAACAGACTACTCCAAGGGCCAACCGCCCTGTTCTGAGTCAATTGTAATTTTCCGAGGTCCCTCTTGTGGCACCTGACCACATTACTGAACAGTAGTCCAGGAGTGACAAACCTAGAGCCTGTAGGACCTGCCTTGTTGATAGTGCTGTTAAGAATGCAGCACTTTATTAGGGACAGATTTCTCCCTGTCTTAGCTACTGTTGTATCAGCATGTTTTGACAATGACAGTTTACAATCCAGGGTTACTACAAGGAGTTTAGTCACCAACCAATTTCCACACCATTTATTATAAGTTGTGAATTTTTTCAATTTGATTTCATCTTTATTTCACCAGGTAAGCTCGTTGAGAACAAGTTCTCATTTACAACTGCGAACTGGCCAAGATAAAGCAAAGCAGTGTGACACAAACAACAACAGAGTTACACATGGAATAAACAAGCGTACATTCAATAACACAATAGAAAAAAAGTCTCTGTACAATGTGTGCAAATGGCATGAGGAGGTAAGGCAATAAATAGGCCATAGTAGCGCATAATTACCATTTAGCAAATTAACACGAGTGAATAGATGAGCAGATGATGTGAAAGTACAAATACTGGTGTGCAAGAGCAGAAAAGTAAATAAATATGGGGATGAGGTAGATTGGGTGGGCTACTTACAGATGGGCTATACAGCATCCAGTTTGCCGAGTAGAATATTTTAAGCGATTTTGTAGATGAGATCGTTCAAGTCGAGGATCGGTAGGATGGTCAGTTTTACGAGGGTATGTATGGTGGCGTGAGTGAAGGAGGCTTTTTTTTTTGCGAAATAGGATGCCGATTCTAGATTTAATTTTGGATTGAAGATGTATAATATGAGTCTGGAAGGAGAGTTTACAGTCTAGCCAGACACCTAGGTATTTGTAGTTGTCCACATATTCTAAGTCAGAACCGTCAGAGTAGTGATGCTAGTCAGGCGGGCGGGTGCATGCAGCGAACGGTTGAAAAGCATGCATTTGGTTTTACTCGCGTTTAATCGCAGTTGGAGGCCACGGAAGGAGTGTTGAATGGCATTGAAGCTCGTTTGGAGGTTAGATAGCACAGTGTCCAAGGACGGGCCGGAAGTATACAGAATGGTGTCGTCTGTGTAGAGGTGGGTCAGGGAATCACCCGCAGCAAGAGCAACATCGTTGATGTATACAGAGAAGAGTCGGCCCGAGAATTGAACTCTGTGCTACCCCCATGGAGACTGCCAGAGGTCTGGACAACAGGCCCTCCAATTTGACACACTGAACTTTGTCTGAGAAGTAGTTGGTGAACCAGGCGAGGCAGTCATTTGAGAAACCAAGGCTGTTGAGTCCGCCGATAAGAATACGGTGATTGACAGAGTCGAAAGCCTTGGTCAGGTCGATGAAGACTGCTGCACAGTATTGTCTTTTATCGATGGCGGTTATGATATCGTTTAGTACCTTGAGCGTGGCTGAGGTGCACCCGTGACCAGCTCGGAAACCGGATTGCACAGTGGAGAAGGTATGGTGGGATTTGAAATGGTTATCTGTTTGTTAACTTGGCTTTCGACGACTTTAGGAAGGCAGGGCAGGATGTATATTTGCCTGTAACAGTTTGGGTCCAGGGTGTCTCCCCCTTTGAAGAGGGGGATGAACGTGGCACCTTTCCAATCCATGGGGATCTCAGACGATACGAAAGAGGTTGAACAGGCTGGTAATAGGGGTTGCGACAATGGCGGCGGATAGTTTCAGAAATAAGAGGGTCCAGATTGTCTAGCCCAGCTGATTTGTACGGGTCCAGGTTTTGCAGTGCTTTCTGAACTTCTGCTATCTGGATTTGGATGAAGGGGAAGCTGGGGAGGCTTGGGCAAGTAGCTGCGGGGTTTGCGGAGCTGTTGGCCGGGGATGGGTTTGCCAGGAGAAAAGCATGGCCAGCCGTGTAGAGATGCTTATCGATTATCGTGGATTTTTCGGTGGTGACAGTGTTACCTCGCCTCAGTGCAGTGGGCAGCTGGGAGTAGGTGCTCTTATTCTCCATGGACTTGTGTCCTAAAACCTTTTGGAGTTTGAGCTACAGAATGAACATTTCTGTTTGAAATAGCTAGCCTTTGCTTTCCTGACTGACTGCGTGTATTGGTTCCTGACTTCCCTGAAAGTTGCATATTGCGGGGACTATTATTATATTGATGCTAGTGCAGAATGCGACAGGTTGTTTTTGTCCTGGTCGAGGGCAGGGCAGTCAGGTCTGGAGTGAACCAAAGGCTATTTCTGTTCTTAGTTCTACATTATTTGAAAGGGGCATACTTATTTAAGATGTTGAGGAAATTACTTGTTAAAGAACGACCAGGCATCCTCGACTGACGGGATGAGGTCAATATCCTTCCAGGATATCCGGGCCAGGTCGATTAGAAAGGCTTGCTCGCAGAAGTGTTTTAGGGAGTGTTTGACAATGATGAGGGGTTGTCGTTTGACCGCGGACCCATAGCGAATGCAGGCAATGAGGCAGTGATAGCTGAGATCCTGATTGAAAACAGCAGAGGTGCATTTGGAGGGCAAGTTGGTCAGGATAAAGTCTGAGGGTGCCTACGTTTACGGATTTAGGGTTGCATCTGGTGGCTCTAGATTTTGCTCGCCTGAAGTAGAGTATATTGTGATAAATTGCAGGCCACACTACTTGCCTAGAGAGTTTTCAGCTGTTCTTTTTGTGGCTGTTTATTTACCACCACAGACAGATGCTGGCACTAAGACCGCACTCACAGCTGTATAAGGAAATAAGCAAACAGGAAACCACTCACCCAGAGGTGGTGCTCCTAATGGCCGGAGACTTTAATGCAGGGAATTTTAAGTCAGTTCTACCTAATCTCTATCAACATTTTAAATGTGCAACCAGAGGGAATATAATTCGATATCACCTGTACTCCACACACAGAAACGTGTCCAAAGCTCTCCCTCGCCATCCATTTGGTAAATCAGACCACAACTCTATCCTCCTGATTCCTGCTTACGAGCAAAAATGAAAGCAGGTAGCACCAGTGACTCGGTCTATAAAAAAGTGGTCAGGTGATGCAGATGCTAAGCTACAGGACTGTTTTGCTATCACAGACTGGAACATGTTCCGGAATTCTTCCGATTGCATTGAGGAGTACACCACATCAGTCACTGGTTTTATCAATAATTGCATCGAGGACGTTGTCCCCACAGTGACTGTACGTACATACCCCAACCAGAAGCCATGGATTACAGGCAACATTCGCACTGAGCTAAAGGGTAGAGCTGCTGCTTTCAAGGTGCGGGACTCTAACCCGGAAGTTTACAAGAAATCCTGCTATGTCCTGCGACGAACCATCAAACCGGCAAAGCGTCAATACAGGACTTAGATTGAATCATACTACACCGGCTCTGACGCTCGTCTTATGTGACAGGGCTTGCAAACTATTACAGACTACAAAGGGAAGCACAGCCGCTAGCTGCCCAGTGACCTGAGCCTACCAGACGAGCTAAATCACTTCTATGCTCGCTTCGAGGCAAGCAACACTGAGGCATGCATGAGTGCATCAGCTGTTCCGGACAACTGTGTGATCACGCTCTCCATAGCTGATGTGAGTAAGACCTTTAAACAGGTCAAAATACACAAGGCTGCGGGGCCAGACGGATTACCAGGACGCGTGCTCCGGGCATGTGCTGACCAACTGGCAGGTGTCTTCACTGACATTTTCAACATGTCCCTGTCCGTAATACCAACATGTTTTAAGCAGACCACCATAGTCCCTGTGCGCAAGAACACAAAGGCAACCTGCCTAAATGACTACAGACCCGTAGCACTCACGTCCATGGCCATAAAGTGCATTGAAAGGTTGGTAATGGCTCACATCAACACCATTATCCCAGAAACCCTAGACCCACTCCAATTTCATACTGCCCAAACAGATCTACAGATGATGCAATCTCTATTGTACTCCACACTGCCCTTTCCCACCTGAACAAAAGGAACACTTATGTGAGAATGCTGTTCATTGACTACAGCTCAGCGTTCAACACCATAGTACCCTCAAAGCTTATCACTAAGCTAAGGATCCTGGGACTAAACACCTCCCTGTCCAACTGGATCCTGGACTTCCTGACGGGCCGCCCCCAGGTGGTGAGGGTAGATAGCAACACATCTGCCACGCTGATCCTCAACACTGAAGCTCCACAAGGGTGCGTGCTCAGTACCCTCCTGTACTCCCTGTTCACCCACGACTGCATGGCCAGGCACGACTCCAACACCATCATTAAGTTTGCTGATGACACAACAGTGGTAGGCCTGATCACCGACAACGACGAGACAGCCTATAGGGAGGGGGTCAGACACCTGGCCAGGTGGTCCCCGAATAACAGCCTATCCCTCAATGTAACAAGAATAAAATTGTGGACTACAGGAAAAGGAGCGAGCACGCCCCCATTCTCATCGACAGGCCTGTAGTGGAGCAAGTTTAGAGCTTCAAGTTCCTTGCTGTCCACATCAACAACAAACTAGAATGGTCCAAACACACCAAGACAGTTGTGAAGAGGGCACGACAAAGCCTATTCCCCCTCAGGAAACTGAAAAGATATGGCATGGGTCCTGAGATCCTCAAAAGGTTCTACAGCTGCAACATCGAGAGCATCACTGCCTTGTACAGCAATTGCTCGGCCTCCGACCGCAAGGCACTACAAAGGCTTGTGCGTACGGCCCAATACATCACTGGGGCTAAGCTGCCTGCCATCCACAACCTCTACACCAGGTGGTGTCAGAGGAAGGCCCTAAAAATGGTTAAAGACCACAGCCACCCCAGTCACAGCCTGATCTCTCTACTACCGCATGGCAAGAGGTACCGGAGTGCCAAGTCTAGGACAAAAAGGCTTCTCAACAGTTTTTACCCCCAAGCCATAAACAGGTGAACCATAAACAGGTAATCAAATGGCTACCCGGGCTGTTTGCATTATGTGGCCTCGTTACTTTAATAGCCTTGCTACTCTATATAGCCTGTCTTTTTTTACTACTGTTTTTTATTTCTTTACCTACCTTTTGTTCACCTAATACCTTTTTTGCACTATTGGTTAGATCCTGTAAGTAAGCATTTTGCGCACGGACAAACTTTGATTTGGGTTCCTTGATAATTTGTGTGAGATTGAGGGTATCTAGCTTAGATTGTAGGACTGCTGGGGGTGTTCAGCATATCCCAGTTTAGGTCACCTAACAGAACGAACTCTGGAGATGGATGGGGGGCAAACAATTCACATATGGTGTCCAGGGAACAGCTAGTAGCTGAGGGGGGTGTCTGTAACAGGCGGCAACAGTGAGAGACTTGTTTCTGGGGAGATTAATTTTTAAAATTTGAAGTTTGAACTGTTTGGGGATAGAGCTGGAAAGTATGACAGATCTTTGCAGGCTATCTCTGGAGTAGATTGCAACTCCTCCCCCTTTGGCAGTTCTATCTTGATGGAAAATGTTGTAGCTGGGTATGGAAATCTCAATTTTTCGTGGCCTTCCTAAGCCAGGATTCGGACACGGCAAGGACATCCGGGTTGGCGGAGTGTGCTAAAGCAGTGAGTAAAACAAACTTAGGGAGGAGGCTTCTGATGTTAACATGCATGATACCAAGGTTTTTGTGGTTATAGAAGTAAAGGAATGAGACTGCCTGGGGACACACAAGGCCGGGGTTAACCTCCACATCACCCGAGGAACAGAGGAGGAGTAGGATGAGGGTATGGCTAAAGGCTATCAAAACTGGTTGTCTAGTGTGTTGGGGACAAATAATAAAAGGAGCGGATTTCTGGGCGTGGTAGACTTGATTCAGGGCATAATGTGCAGACGGGTATGGTGGGGTGCGGGTACAGTGGAGGAAAACCCAGGCACTGAGTGATAAGCGAGGTTGCATCTCTGGACTCGCTAGTTTTGCTGGGTGGCATGCATGTGTGGGAGGTGGGATAAAGGAGGCATCTGAGGCATGTTGAGTGGGACTAGGGGCTTAGCAGTAAACTAAAACAATGATAACTATCCTAAACAACAGTATACAAGGCATATTTACATTTGAAAGAGCCATAAAGCAATCACAGGTGTTGTTTTAGCTAGCTCTCCCAATCAACAGCGGGTAAGACAACGAGTAAGACAAGTTTTGGTTTAGGTTTTAGTGAATGAGTTGTCCCAAATACAATGCTTTTTGTTTTAAAAAAATATTTAGGACTAACTAACTTGTCTTGCACCCATTCTGAAACTAACTGCAGCTCTTTGTTAAGTGTTGCAATAATTTCACTTGCTGAAGTGTGTAGTGTTGAGTCATCCACATAAAGACAGACTGGCTTTACTTTACGCATGTCATTAGTAATGATTTTTGTTTTTACGCATGTCATTAGTAATGATTTTGTTTTTAAGTATGGGTTCTAGACAGCGGCCCTGGGGAATTCTTGACTCTTCCTTGATTATTTTGGAGAGGCTTCCATTAAACAGCCTTCGTGTTCTGTTAGACAGGTAACTCTTTATCCACCTTATAGAAGGGAAATAAAGCAATAACGCACACTTCTTTCCAGCAGCAGACTATGATCAATAATGGCAAAAGCCGTACTGAAGTGTAACAAAACAGCTCCCATAATCTTTTGGTCTTTTGATCATCAATCAGTCATTTGTGTAAGTGGTGTGCTTGTTGAAAGTCCTTCCCTATAAGCAACCTGAGTCTGTCAATTTGTTCATAGTAAAATAGCTTTGTATCTGGTCAAACACAATTTCTCCAAAAGTTTGTTGAGCTAACTGGCTGATTGGTCCACTATTTGAGCCAGTAAAGGGGGCTTTACTATTCTTGGGTAGAGGAATTACTTTTGCTTGCCTCTAGGCCTGAAGGCAAACACTTTCTATTTAGCTTAAATTGAAGATATGGCAAATCGTTTTGGCAATAACGTCTGCTATTATCCTCAGTAATTTTCCATCCATCTTGTCAGACCACGGTGGTTTTTCATTGTTGAGACAAATCATTTTTTCACTTCTACACTCAACTTTATGGATTTTAAAATTACGATGCTTATCTTTCATAATTTGATCAGTGACACTTGGATGTGTATTGTCAGCTTTTGTTGCTGGCATGCCAAAGTTTGCAAATTTTGACAATGAAAAAATGATTCAAGTAATTGGTAATGTTAGTGGGTTTTGTGACGAATGAGCCATCTGATTCAATGAGTGATCGAGCTGAATTAGCTTTTTCTCCCCAAACTTTATATAAAGAATGATAGTAAAAAGCTTTAGAGCAACTTAAATAAAATGTATCTTCATGGCATTGTAATTTTTATTTTTATTCAGCATAGTCACAATTTTTCAAATTGCAATAATTTTGTCAATCAGTTGTGCAGCCAGACTTATTTGCCATGCCTCATCCCTCTAAACCATACAATTTTTCAATTCCTCATCAATATACGGGGATTTAAGTTTTTACATAAATTTTCTTACTGGGTACATGCTTATTAGTAACTAGAACAAGCAATTTCATAAATGTGTCAAGTGCGGTGTCTGGTTGCTCCTCATTACACACCATAGAAAGTTGTCTTGACTGTCATTTAATGTGATTGACTGTTATTTTATAATATAATTACGTACCACGTTAAATTATGCGATTTAAATTACTCATGTAACAGTTAATTAGTAATCTGGTGCACCACAAAGTTATTTAACAAGTTACTATCTCCGGACGAAACTTTAAGATATCATTATCTCTTACATCAGTCAGTCCATTCATTCTCATTTGCCTAGCATCACATCTGCACGACCCTAGCATAAATGATGAATCAGCGATAAACAAATTTGCACAATTACATAAATTACATAAATACATAAATTACATATCCCTAGTGGACTAAACCTGACTGACAGATTTTTAGACAATGGAAAAGGGTGGGGACCGAGAGGGAGAGAGTGGACTACATACATCAGCTGAGAACTAGGAAATGTGAATACTTGCCACATGAACGGCCGCACAATCTAAATAATTATTTGTAATTCGTGTAAATATCTGTATGAACCATAAGATTCAACAACTGAGACATAAACTGAACAAGTTTCACAGACATGTGACTAACAGAAATTGAATAATGTGTCCCTGAACAAAGGGGGGTTCAAAAGTAAAAGTCAGACGTGCTCAATGGGATTGAAATCCGGGTTCTTCGCTGGCCATGGCAGAACACAGACATTCTTGTCTTGTAGGAAATCGCACACAGAGAACGAGCAGCATGGTTGGTGGCATTGTCAAGCTGGAGGGTCATATCAGGATGAGCCTGCAGGAAGGGTACCACATGAGGGAGGAGGATGTCTTCCCTGTAACGCACAGCGTTGAGATTGCCTGCAATGACAAAAAGGTGGCTTTGTGCCCATAGGCGACGTTGTTGACGGTGATGTCTGGTGAGGACCTGCCTTACAACAGGCCTACAAGCTCTCAGTCCTTCCTCTATCAGCCTATTGCAGACAGTCTGTGCACTGATGGAGGGATTGTGCGTTCCTGGTTTAACTCTGGGAGTTGTTGCTGCCATCCTGTACCTGTCCCGCAGGCGTGATGTTCGGATGTACCGATCTTGTGCAGGTGTTACACGTGGTCTGCTACTACAAGGATGATCAGCTGTCCGTTCTGTCTCCCGGTAGCACTGTCTTAGGCATCTCACAGTACGGACATTGCAGTTTATTGCCCTGGCCACATCTGCAGTCCTCGTGCCTCCTTGCAGCATGCCTAAGGCACGTTCACGCAGTTGAGCAGGGACCCTGGGCATCTTTCTTTTGGTTGTTGTTAGTGTCTTACTGACCGTTCCACAGGTGCATGTTCATTAATTGTTTATGTTTCATTGAACAACCATGGGAAACTGTGTTTAAACCCTTTACAATGAAGGTCTGTGAAGTAACCTGTACAAATCCAAGTAATCTTTGAAAGACAGGGTCCTGAAAAGGGGACGTTTCTTTTTTTGATGAGTTTACATATTTACGTGCGTTTGTCTTTGAAGTCTCTTCGTTGAAAACACTCGATCCGTCTGGGGATTCGACAAAGTCGACCAGAGATCAGTCTTTCGTAGTTGTAGATACGTCAGACGTACGTCATTTGATAGATCCATTCTTAAGAGCATTTCCCTTTCAGAGTACCTCCCGGTTTTTATCGGTCGCATTTACCAGACTAAAGTACTTAAACAGTTGCAGAATGAATATTCCTGTATTGTCTTCATCTTTTTCACTCGTGAAAGTTTGTCTAGCCATTCCGATACCTTTACACTCACGCTGGCATGTAGAGTAGTAACCATTTCAGCATGATTTACATGCATGTGCTCACGTGGTTAAGACTTCATATGAAAATGTATTCTCTCATTTAGAAGTCTAACATCACATTACATCTTCTCACAAATAGTTCCATTTTTTATATTTATTTTCCCAAAATGTGAATGTTAATCTGATCACTGGAAAATATACACAAAGTCAGAGTATATTATAAAGTCCATCTTTAATCATATATGAGCTTCACCATAGCCCTGTGACTCTCAGATCAATTCAGTGGCTATAAATGAATTCTGAGAGTGCTTACAAAACAGTTCTTAGTATCATTTATAGCCAAGACACACCCATCTCAACTCACATGACGAATAACAGATCTTAGGAACATTACAAAGGGCATTTTACTTGAGAGAGGAGTATCTCATAGCCAGACAGCATTAGCTATAAATTATCGTTCAGTTTGCTCTCTTAGACAAGGTTCTACTTCTCGCTCTTGGTACCACTTAGGACCAAAACATTACCTCATCCAATGGCATATATCAACATATCATATTTCAAATACACCCCCTCCTGGACAAGATCAGAAAAGACAGTGAGCCTTTTAGGTCCTATACTAAATCAAGATAAGGGAAACCTCAGAGGGGACATACAATAGTTTCAGACACTGCCATACTCCTCCCCCAATGGGAAAAGTAGGTAGTGACTGGTGTACAGACATTGTGGAGCCCTTCACATGGTTTAACAGATACATTGACATATGAAGACAAGATTGACCTCTCCCCTCTCTGGGCCTCAAGTGACTAAGCCCAAGCAGAGAAGAGAGAGGAAAATGCAACTGCCAACATTGTTGTCCAAAAGAAAACATCCTAATGACAAATATCTCACATAAGCATTATTATGTAAATAAACCATCTTATTTATCAATGTTACCTAACTAATTCTGATTCTGCTACCACAGATGATGGAGTTTTGGTGGGAAGAATATTTTTGTTATCCATAGGTTCTTTCCCTCAATACTCCATGGCAGTGAAGAGTTTGTTTTGCAAGGAATTTACGACCATCATGAAACTGTGGAGAGAGAGGCGGGAGAATCTGGCACCTCTGATCCTCACCCAAAAGGGCAAGTCATGAGAAGACCAACAAATATGATTTACATCAACAACATAGGAAACATTACAGAACTCATTGTATGACCTCTTATACATCTACAGTTGAAGTCTGATGTTTACATACACTTAGGTTGGAGTCATTAACTCGTTTTTCAACCACTCCACATTTTTTTATTTTTAAACTATAGGCAAGTCGGTTAGGACATCTACTTTGTGCATGACCCAAGTCATTTTTCCCAACAATTGTTTACAGACAGATTATTTCACTTTTAATTCACTGTATAACAATTCCAGTAGGCCAGACGTTTACATACACTAAGTTGACTGTGCCTTTAAACAGCTTGGAAAATTCCAGAAAATGATGTAATGGCTTTAGAAGCTTCTGATAGGCTGACATCATTTGAGTCAATTGGAGGTGTACCTTCAAACTCAGTGCCTCTTTGCTTGATATCATGGGGAAAATCAAAAGAAAGACCTCAGAAAAAAATTGTCGACCTCCACAAGTCTGGTTCATCCTTTGGAGCAATTTCCAAATGCTTGAAGGTACCACGTTCATCTGTACAAATAGTACGAAAGTATAAACACCATGGTACTTCGCAGCCATCATACCGCTCAGGAAGGAGACATGTTTTGTTTTGTAGAGATGAACGTACTTTGGTGCGAAAAGTACAAATCAATACTAGAACAGCAGCAAAGGACCCTGTGATGATGCTGGATGAAACAGGTACAAAAGTATCTATATCCACAGTAAAACGAGTCCTATATCGACATAACCTGAAAGGCCACTTAGCAAGGAAGAAGCCACTGCTCCAAAACCGCCATTAAAAAAAGCCAGATTACGGTTTGCAACTGCACATGGGGACAAAGATTGTACTTTTTGGAGAAATATCTTCTGGTCTGATTAAACAAAAAAATAACTGTTTGGCCATAATGACCATTGTTATGTTTGGAGGAAAAAGGGGGAGGCTTGCAAGCTGAAGAACACCATCCCAACTGTGAAGCACGGGAGTGGCAGTGTCATGTTGTGGGGGTGCTTTGCTGTAGGAGGGACTGGTGCACTTACCTCATGATGGCATCCATTTTGTTAAGAAAATAATGTGGATATATTGAAGCAACATCTCAAGACATCAGTCAGGAAGTTAAGGCTTTGTCGCAAATGGGTCTTCCAACTGGACAATGACCCAAAGCATACTTCCAAAGTTGTGGCAAAATGGCTTAAGGACAACAAAGTCGAGGTATTGGAGTCACCATCACAATGCTCTGACCTTAATCCTATAGAAAATTCGCTGGCAGAACTGAAAAAGTGTGTGTGAGCAAGGAGACCTTCAAACCTGACTCAGTTACACCAGCTCTGTCAGGAGGAATGAGCCTTAATTCAACCAACTTATTTGGGGAGCTTGTGGAAGGCTACCCAAAAAGTTTCACCCAAGTTAAACAATTTAAAGGCAATGCTACCAAATACTAACTCAGTGTAATGTAACTTCTGACCCACTGGGAATGTGATGAAAGAAATTAAAGCTGAAATCAATCATTCTCTCGACTATTATTCTGACATTTCATATTCTTGCAATAGTGGTGATCCTAACTAACCTAAGATAGGGAATTTGTACTAGGATGAAATGTCAGGATTTTTGAAAAATGTTTAAATGTATTTGGCTAAGGTGTATGTGAACTTCTGACTTAAACTGTATATTAGGCCCAGACTTTCGAACTTTGTTTTTCCCTGGTATTGCTACTATATTGTGATCACTACATCTGATAGATTTGGATGTTGCTTTAAAGCAAATTTCTGCAGCATTAGTAAATATTTGATCAATACATGTTCCCATGACTCTCTCTCCTTGGTGAGGATCGAAGGTGCCAGATCAGCTTGGCACATGGCTGACAGATAGCCAGAGAGGGATAGAGTTGGACCGGTTTTATGACTTAACAGCCGGTCATAGATAGTTTGCAGAAATTCTAATGCAAAAGATTGGACATTGGAACATTAATATCTGACGTCTGAATGTTAGTGGTCTGGGCGGATGGAAAGAATAATCCTGTCATATGGTTTATTTATTTGACTCCGTTAAGGATGGTATATCATGGTAACAGTAACTCTGAAAGTGTGCTTGTCCTTTGTAGCATGTTTACATCTAAATGTGGTGTAAAATATGATTAAATATGAGAATACTTTTTTGAAGATCGGTTGTGATTTTAGCCTTCTAAAAGGATAGTTGTTTTAAATATAAACTTGTGCCTAGTCAGTAACCACGCCCAAGTGAGCTCAGAGTTCGTGTCAGCATGACGGAATGCCCCCTTTGGCCAGAGTGCTTAAAGGACTCGCTAACAAAGTTTACATTGGACCAAAACATGCCGGGTTGATGCTGGCATGTAAAGTGGTCGGTAGCTGAACCTGGAATCAACCATTGGGACCAAGCAGACGGACAGTGTATCCTCGACATCATCACGAATGGTTAAAACTACAAGAGCAAAAATACGTGAGGCCGTGATCCACATGTTGAGATGGTTAGAAACTTAGTACTGAAACCAGACAGCGTGGAGCGGTGGCTACACGGCTGAAAATGATAACTCTGAAACTCGCAATTTCTACAGAAGAAGAGAACCTCAGCTAAGAGACCAGAATCATTCACAGTCTGTAGCTGTGCATGTAAAACGTGGTCCTAGAACATTAACTAAAAGACAAGAGGTGGGAAGGAAGAATCCCTCCTTTTGATACAACTGTTGGTTCGTCTGATGCTAACAAACACCCCAAGACCAGAGAAGCTCTACAACTAAGGACATTGTGACCTCTGGTGGACAACAAGAGCCTTACATCAAGCCACAGCCCATAGACGTATCGATTGGTTTCAATAGAGCGACAACAGAGAAAGACCATATCTATAGATATTGCATTTCTAATCCGAATGAGCGGTGGTTAGGATGCTAAGTATTCTGGTAACTGTGAGCGTAGTTTCCAAATGTATGTATGATACGTTGACACTCTCTCCTTTCTATTCCCACTCCCTTTCCATTGTGTAACAAGCTGTCATATCATGTCAGTCCACTAGGAACTTTTATCTCATGTAAGTGTATGGTATTCTGTGTTATTTAGTTAGTTAATAAATAAATGATTTCTGTCAATTTGTGTAGTACTGAATATTCAAAAGGGCTAAGGTTCTTGCGGATCCATGTACTATGCGACGTTCAGAATGAGACTGAGATAATTGACTGTTATTGCTTTCATGAACCTTATTTCTTAAGCTACATGTTAATGTGGGCTATTTTTAGCACTTTTCTGGGATGGTTGCTTGTTTTCATTGCTTTACTGGGAAGCTTAGCAGAAGTAGACATGCTCATGTTATTTGTTAGTGCAAGGTGAGCTACATGCACTGCACTTCCTACTAGGGCACACCGCCTCAGTGCTAACGGAATAACTCTTGTTCATGGGCATATTGTTACTGCGTACAATAGCTGTAGGATCAGCAGAGGCATTGGGTTACTTACGTTGTGTCTACCACCTCCAATGGGATAATGTACATTTGCTGAAGCATTGTCAATTCAGCGACAATGGTAGGGCTTAACTGAGCTGGGCTTGTGTCATTGTCTCAACACAGTCTTATAATGCTGTGAAAGGATCCAGGAACCCAAATGATTTGGGTGGATCCCATCCTTATAAAACTAGCTTTGTTTCCAGAAGAAATCAAAATTGTCAAATGTTACACACAGAGCTGCAATTATCACGTAGCCAGTTATGGAGGATTAAAAGGCTGCTGAAATGTTCAATGCCACGATTTTAAGGAGCACACAGGGCCAGATATGAGAATTTCCTCAATTAATATCCTGTGTAAGTGTACTTGCCTCAGTGAAAAGATTAAATATACTGAACAAAAATATATTCACAAGATTCAACAATTACATTGATTTTACTGCATTACAGTTCATATGAGGAAGTCAGTCAGTTTAATTAAATTCATTAGGCCCTAATCAATGGATTTCACATGACTGGGAATACAGATATGCATCTGTCACAGACGTTAAAAAATGGGCCCCACAATGGGCCTCAGGATCTCATCAGTTTTTTTGTGCATTCAAATTGTCATCGATATAATGCAATTGTGTTCTTTGTCCTTTAGCTTATGCCAGCCCATACTGTAACTGCCATCATGGGGCACTCTGTTGACAACGTTGACATCAGCAAACCGCTTGCCCACACAATGCCATACACGTGGTCTGCGGTTGTGAGGACGGTTGAACGTACTGCCAAATAACCAAAATTGTCATTGGAGGTGACTTATGGTAGAGAAATGAACATTAAATTCTCTGGCAACAGCTGGTCAGCATGCCAATTGCACGCTCCCTCACCTTGAGACATCTTTGGCATGGTGTGACAACTGCTCATTTTTGTGGCCTTCTCTCCCCAGCACAAGGTGCACCCGTGTAATTATCATGCTGTTTAATCAGCTTCTTGCCAAGGTGAATTATCTAGGTGAAGGAGAAATGCTCACTAACAGTTGTACAACAATTTGTGAACAAAATTGTAGAGAAATTCAATTAACATCCCATATCTCTTGTACAGAGGGTAGTAACTCTTTGTCTGTGCTTGTGGGTATGTTGGGCTGTCTGTAGACCAGTGGCGGTCGATGCTGTTTTAAGATGAGGGAGGACGATAATTTTTATGAGCCTTATTTCTATTACAGCATATTGGATGACTAGCATTCACATTCCATTCACCCAGCTCAATGTATCATCAATAGGTTTAGGTTACTCAAATTTTCCCTGTACCCATCATGAGGTTGCTACAACCTAGCCTATGAATGAGTTTACAACGTAGGTGCACAGGTTTGATAGAAATTTGAGTAATCCAAGTGACCAACAGTGTCACATTCAATAACGTCTTGCACACACTTGCCTGCATCTAGCTGATATATGGTGTAATCATTAGTCCAACAGTTGCAAACTAGAGTTTCTATTGGACAAATTAAGGTCTGTTTATCGACGTTTCGTTCCATTTGCTAAACATGAACAGAATTTGCCGAATGAATACACCCCTGATCACATGCAAGCACAGTTCACTTTCATAGCAACCACATACAAACTGCATGCTCACTTTGCTTGTTAATTCCTTCTCACATCTACACACTCAACTTTTCCCTTCGGGTGTGGACTCCAGTGCACAACACATCAGCTGTCTGTGACCAGGTGAAAAAAACTTTCCAAGCCAAACCATCTCAAAACCGCATCTCCATCCCAAACCCCTTGCTTGGAAGTGTACTTTGCCAAATTGCCAAGAACCTTGCCCTCATCCAGGCCGAGGTGGCGAGACACGGTAGTGATGACACCATAGGCCTTGTTGATCTCTGCACCAGACAGGATGCTCTTGCCAGCATACTTGGGGTCCAACATGTACGCTGCGGCGTGTATGGGCTTCAGGCAGAAGTCTTCTCCCTTTTTGATGCATTTCAGAACTGCAGTTTCCTCTGCTTGGCTCAACAGTGAAGTGGGCAGGGCAGTACGGATTTCTTCTCTTACTTCTGAAAGCAGAGTCTGAACATCAGACAGGATGGCATTGTCTCCCTCAATCTGTGCAATGGCCACTGCTATAGGTTTCAGCAGTTTCAGGCTGCTTACCACTCTCCCAAAATAGATCATCCAGGAGGATCCTCTTTATGGGGCTGTCCATATCGGCAGACTGATATGGCTATTTCTTAGAGAGACTCCTTCCCCTCCAGGAGATTGCCAAACTTGACACACCACCCTCCAGGAGATTGACAAACTTGACACACCACCCCCAACAGGTGTTGCTGGGCAGCTTCAATGTGGTGCTCTTATTTGTCTCACTTTGCTTGGCGAGGTAGATTGCTGCTATAACTTGATGACCCTTCACATACCTAACCATTTCCTTGGTTCTCTTGTAGAGTGTATCTATTGTTTTCAGTGCCATGATGTCCTTGAGCAGATTCAATGCATGATCAGCACAGCCAATGGGTGTGATGTGAGGGTAGGACTCCTCCACTTTAGACCAAGCAGCCTTCACGTTCACAACATTGTCTGTCGCCAGTGCAAATACCTTCTGTGGTCCAAGGTCATTGATTTCCTTCAGCTCATCTGCAAGACCGGTGTGTCTGTTATCCCTTGTCTGTGCTCTTGTAGAATACTGGTTGAGGGGTGGAGATGATGTAGTCAATTATTCCTTGCCCACGAACATTTGACCACCCATCAGAGATGATTGCAATAGTCTGCTTTCTCTATGATTTGCTTGACCTTCACTTGAACTGTTGAACTCCACATCTAGCAAATGAGTAGATAAAGCATGTCTGGTTGGAGGGGTGTATGCTGGGTGAAGAACATTCAGAAATCCCTTCCAATACACATTGCCTGTGAGCGTCAGCGGTGAACCAGTTGCATACACAGCTCGAGCAAGAAATTCATCAGAATTTCTCTGACTACGTTCCTCCATTGAGTCAAAAAACTTCTCATTCCAGGAGGACCATGAGCTGTTGCTATCGATAAGGTGTCTGATTCATCATTTTCACCTCAAATGGAAGTAGAGGGACTTTTGTCAGAGGTTGCTTGTTGTGAGTGCCGAGGGAACTTTTGGCACTTGGCCAGATGATTCTGCATCTTTGTTGCATTCTTCACATATGATTTGGCACAGTGTTTGCAAATGTACACAGCTTTTCCTTCTACATTAGCTGCAGTGAACTGTCTCCACATCCGATAGTGCCCGTGGCATTTTCCTGTAAAGATTATAATTATTTTAGTAGAAAACACTTACAGTTAAGCAGTTAGATTAAACAACTCCTTTGTAAGATAAATGTGTTAAAATGAAACATGGAAACAGCTAAACCCCACATGGTAGCAAAAACTAACTAGCAGAAATTGTTAACAAGTTAGAAATGACTTACTCTTTGCTGTAGGCTACTATTTACTAGGTAACAAAAAACCATGTATGTCATATAAAATATAATCTCAGCAAAAAAAGAATAGTCCCTTTTTCAGGACCCTGTCTTTCAAATTTCGTAAAAATCCAAATAACTTCACAGATCTTCATTGTAAAGGGTTTAAACACGGTTTCCCATGCTTGTTCAATGATCAATAAACAATTAATGAACATGCACCTGTGGAACAGTAGTTAAGACACTGACAGTTTACAGACTGTAGGCAATTAAGGTCACAGTTATGAAAACTTAGGACACTAAAGAGGCCTTTCTACTGACTGGAAAAACACCAAGATAGATGAGGACTGCAGATGTGGCCAGGGCAATAAATTGCAATGTCCGTACTACGAGACGCCTAAGACAGTGCTACAGGGAGACGGGACGGACAGCTGATGGTCCTCGCAGTGGCAGACCATGTGTAACAAAAACTGCACAGGATCGGTACATACGAACATCACACCTGCGGGACAGGTACAGGATGGCAACAACAACTGCCAGAGTTAGACCAGGAATGCACAATCCCTCCATCAGTGCGCAGACTGTCCGCAATCGGCTGAAAGAGGCTGGACTGAGGGCTTGTAGGCCTATTGTAAGGCAGGTCCTCACCAGACATCACCGGCAACAACGTTGCCTATGGACACAAACCCATCGTCGCTGGACCAGACAGGACTGGCAAAAAGTGCTATTCACTAACGAGTCGTGGTTTTATGTGATGGTCAGATTCGCATTTATGGTCAGATTCGCATTTATCGTCGAAGGAATGAGCGTTACACTGAGGCCTCTACTATGGAGCGGGATCGATTTTGAGTTGGAGGGTCCGTCATGGTCAGGGGCAGTGTTTCACAGCATCATCGGGCTGAGCTTGTTGTCATTGCAGGCAATCTCAAAGCTGTGCGTTACAGGGAAGACATCCTCTTCCCTCATGTGGTACCCTTCCTGCAGGGTCATCCTGACATGACCCTCCAGCTTGACAATGCCACCAGCCACGCTGTTCGTTCTGTGCATGATTTCCTGCAAGACCGGAATCTCAGTGTTCTGCCATGGCCAGCGAAGAGCCCGGATCTCACGTCTGGGACCTGCTGGATTGGAGGGCGAGGGCTAGGGCCATCCCCCCCGGAAATGTCTGGGAACTAGCAGGTGCCTTGGTGGAAGAGTGGGGTAACATCTCACAGCAAGAACTGGCAAATCTGGTGCAGTCCATGAGGATGAGATGCACTGCAGTGCTTAGTGTCTGGTGTGGCCACCAGCTGCGTTGACTGACTTTTGATTTTGACCCCCCTTTGTTCAGGGACACATTATTCTGTTAGTCACATGTCTGTGTGAACTTGTTCAGTTTGTCTCAGTTGTTGAATCTTATGTTCATACAAATATTTACACGTGTTAAGTTTGCTGAAATTAACGCAGTTGACAGTGAGAGGACGTTTATTTACCCACCCAGTATTGTAATCAAAACTTACCAGAAAGCATGTAGTCCTTGGCTCAGACAGTGTAGTAGTGTGGGCTCAATAGCATCTCATTAGTGTGCAAAATCTTGGGAATCAGCTGTACATGTGATGGAAGAATGCACTGTGCATGCAGAGTGTTGCAATTCCATTGAATAGGGGATTGTTTTAACCAAATAATGCCACAAGACCTAGAATTGCAATGTGTATCCCTCAAAAAAAGGTTCGCTGTTAGAACTTTAAAAAAATTATAATTTAAGTAAAATTCCACAAATTCCAGGGCTTAACTTCCCATAGAAAATTTCTGTAAAATTTCCAACCCTTTGCAACTAGTGATGCACCGATATGACATTTTTTGCCGATAACAATATCTGATATTTTCCTTACCAAAAAAAACTATACAGATATTTAACATTTTTGCTGCTGTTTTAAGCATTCTAGTACAGTTAACTATTTAATACACACACATGGATGCAGCGGTCTAAGGCACTGCATCTCCAATGCATCACTATAGTCCCTGGTTCGAATCTAGGCTGTATCACATCCGGCCGTGATTGGGAGTCCCATAGGGCGGTACACAATTGGCCCTGTGTCGTCCGGGTTTGACCGGGGTAGCCGTCATTGTAAATAAGAACTTGTTCTTAACTGACTTGTCTAGTTAAGTAAAGGTTAAACACACCGCACAGACCAGAGTTATTTTATTTTTTACTTATGTCCCCATTACCAGTAAAACATAATCAAAACCTATTTATTTCACTCACTTGCGGTGCTGTTTCGTTGTTTGTTTGTTCAGTCGTTTCATTCTCAACCAGGATTTCTATAAAACACTGTTTGGGTCTTTGCCTGTCAAAATATACAATATAAGCTTGTTGACCAATTAGGACCTGAATATGACTGCATGTCACATAATTTAACACATTCATACATGTTTTATGTAGTTACTACACATAGAATAATCAATCACTCGTATTTCATGTCACAACGATTCATCAATACATATGCTATGATGCTGGTAAAGTTGTCTCGCGCACCTACAGTGCTGGTCAAAGTTAGCTAGTTTATGGATGCAAACAATGTTTTTCCCCAAAAACGTAGCAAAACATCTAGGTGTCATCTCAAATAACCCTAATTTATAAGACAGTTCTTATTTGATTAATGGTGGTCGGACCCATCTGTAAAGCTAGCCACAGTATTGAACTTTGCGGTTAGCCTTCAAAATAAAAGTTTGCGTAATTCTACTATTTGTATTCATTTGCATCACTGTCAATGGCAATTTTATTTTGAAGGCAACCCGTAAATTCCACTAATCAAATCAAATCAAATTTATTTATATAGCCCTTCGTACATCAGCTGATATCTCAAAGTGCTGTACAGAAACCCAGCCTAAAACCCCAAACAGCAAGCAATGCAGGTGTAGAAGCACGGTGGCTAGGAAAAACTCCCTAGAAAGGCCAAAACCTAGGAAGAAACCTAGAGAGGAACCAGGCTATGTGGGGTGGCCAGTCCTCTTCTGGCTGTGCCGGGTGGAGATTATAACAGAACATGGCCAAGATGTTCAAATGTTCATAAATGACCAGCATGGTCGAATAATAATAAGGCAGAACAGTTGAAACTGGAGCAGCAGCACAGTCAGGTGGAAGTTGAAACTGGAGCAGCAGCATGGCCAGGTGGACTGGGGACAGCAAGGAGTCATCATGTCAGGTAGTCCTGGGGCATGGTCCTAGGGCTCAGGTCAGTTGAAACTAGAACAGCAGCATGGCCAGGTGGACTGGGGACAGCAAGGAGTCATGTCAGGTAGTCCTGGGTCATGGTCCTAGGGCTCAGGTCCTCCGAGAGAGAGAAAGAAAGAGAGAAGGAGAGAATTAGAGAACGCACACTTAGATTCACACAGGACACCGAATAGGACAGGAGAAGTACTCCAGATATAACAAACTGACCCCAGCCCCCCGACACAAACTACTGCAGCATAAATACATAAATACACATAAATAATGTGCCTAATCCTTATTGTGCCTTGATTCACATAGCCAGATGAAGCTAGCTGGCTACTTGTAACGTTAGCTTTGGGCAACAGGGTTAAGTAGCTGGCTAGCTATTTATTTTCATGAACTGAAGTTCAATTTCAATAGGTGAACAACAAGTGGCAACCTTGCTAATACTTACTCGCAAGGATTCCTAAATCATTGCTAAGAATAATGAAAATGACCTCAGTTTCTACTGGTCATTGTTTTCAGGCGGGTTGTATTGGTGTTAGTTAGGTACCAAGCTGAAGCTAGCTACCCCAGAAGTTGCGGTCGAAACAAATGATGCTTTATTACAAACGCGGTATTGTAAACAGGTCGTTCGTGGCCGGGGTTTGCTTGTTTGCAGACTTTTTTGTACAGCTTTGACAGTGCTACTGTATCTTTTTTGACACGCGAAGAAACGGGATTCCATAGTATGTATGTCGTGAAGCTAATAGCAGTGACACTATTGCTGTGTGACTCCGGTAGGGCAACATCTGAAAAATAGCGCACTTGGTAGTGTGTAACGGTGCTCGACCAGTCGGCGAAAGCCAACATCATTCACGACAGAGAACGGTTGATTGTCAAGGGCAATGAATTCCATTATCTTGGCTTTAATGGATTTCGCCTTTGAGTTGTCTCGCTGAAATTGTCTTGTTCTTACAAATGACTGGTTAGTTTAGCTAGTTTTTCCTAGCCACCGTGCTTCTACACCTGCATTGCTTGCTGTTTGGGGTTTTAGGCTGGGTTTCTGTACAGCACTTTGAAATATCAGCTGATGTACGAAGGGCTATATAAATAAATTTGATTTGATTTGACTGCTCTACTTGTTGACTGCTCGATCCACACAGCAGACATTGTGGTTTAGGTTCGGGAATGCTGTGTTGCACCTGTAGCGCAAAATTTTACGTGGCGTCATGTACCTACGTCATATAGGTATGCACGGGAGCGCTGACATCGGTATTTAAAATCGACCATTAAACTAGACATCGGGCCGATACTGATTTTTGGCATTTTTAGCTATTATCGTCCGATTCCGATATGTTACCCGATATGTTCACCGTTCATGCATCCCTGTTTGCAACCCTAGGAGGTACTGATAAAAAAGTTTTAAATCTTTGCTTTAATGTGCCCTAGTGAATTGAATGTAACCCTGTGGAGGTGATTCAGTCTCTTGCATCATGAGTGCTGAGTGTTGTATGTCTGTACAGGTGTGATCCAGGAGCTGCATCTGAAACTGAGAGACCACTGCTCTCAGACCCCAGCCAGCCAAAACTTCAGACCTGCCCCTGGCACAGTGTGCTGCTCCCTATTCTATGGTAAGGACTCTCTCTAATTCTGTGTCAGGCTAGAGTACTCACATTCACTCAGGGTACATACACGGTCAGATAAAGGACACATGATGAGCTCTCTCCTTTGATCTTAATCTTGACCTGGTTGAGGAAATTTGTGGAGCATTGGCATCGCGGTTGGTAGTGATCTTGTGGTCGCATATTTCTGCATAACAAATGGGGAGTGTTCCACACTTCACACACCAGTCAGAGTTCTACCTAAACTACATCTTTAATAATAATGTTACGAATAACTATGAGTGGTGGTTGGAATCAGGCGCAGAGAGCAGGGTTCTGTCGCCGAGCCCCGCCCGAACAGGAAGAGGCACCCTCTTCAGCGAGGTTCGTGACAAATAAGAGCGTTGCAATAGCCTTTTTGACTTTCAATGATGCACTATCTCTAATGAACCATTGAAAGTACCAACAGAAAAGTACAAATATCTTTTATAGCCAAGATATACCCCTTTCAACTTACATGACGAACCACAGATCTTAGGAACAGTTCACAAAGGTTAATATTGGTATGAAAGATATCTAAAACATAGCAGACATTTACTGCTGTTTCAACAGTTTTCATTGTAAAGACCAATGTCTGGCCCTCCTACTCCAAACTGGAGCTGTCTCTCCCTGGTATGGCATAGAACAGAACCATTAGTTCATGTTTTCTGGAATGCTCTTTTGATTTTATCACCCAAAGACATTGTAAATCTCCTCCTGTCAGTGTTATCTCATAGAGGCCAATCCTCAGTAGAACACACACACACACAATAGTTAACAGAATGTTCTGTCGAATAAAACAAGCATTATAATGCAATCTTGCAATTTTCTATGACAATCTCGCTCCGTGTGTACCTTCCCAGAGGACAACCAGTGGTACAGGGCCAAAGTGCTGGCCTACTCATCTGAAGAGAAGGTGTGTGTAGGCTACATTGACTTTGGCAACTCAGAGGAGGTGGAGCTGAGTCGCCTGTGTTCCATCAGCTCTGAACTCCTAGCCCTGCCAATGCAGGCCATCCCTTGTGCCCTGGCAGGTATGACCTATTACATGTTCAATTCAATGTATTGATTCATCTGTAATTTCTGCTTTTCTGGCGCTATCTATTCATGTGTCATTCCATTTGTCCAAGGTGTCAATAACAACCTTATAGCAATAAAGAAATGTATTGCCATTTCATGCCTTTTTGATTCCTTAAAAAGGAAGTGCATTAAATTGTGTTTTAGGGATAGTGGTGGTGTTAACCTGATCACTTACAAACTCATCACATTAAAATAAAAATGATTGCCTGTTACACACACAATCCCACCCCTCCCCCTATAGGAGTGCGTCCCACAGCAGAGGTCTGGTCAGAGGAGACTGTGCTGATGCTCAGGCGGATGGTGTGCAACCGATTCCTGCGGGTAGAGATCCTGGGCGAGCGGGAGGGTATGGCGCTGGTGACCATGATCGACGAGGCCAGCGACCCCCAGGGCAATGTGGCTGAGATGCTGGTCGCCACAGGTTATGCCTTGCCTTCCAACCATCAGGATGAAGAGCCCACCACGAAGGGGCAGGCGGAAGGAGCCTGGACAGAATCAGCTCATGGTAACTAGAAGTCAGACCTGGCAACCTGTACGGCAGTGTTTCTGCTGTACTCATTTAGCATTAAAGTCATCAATATGGTGCTAACTAGTAACAAGATCATGTTAAGAGTTTATGATCTAGCAGCTAATGATTAACTCAGTGGGGTAAATGCATGGGCAACCTCATGCTTGATCCTTCTTTATTTAGCAACAATATATTTCACCCTCTTCATTCAGTAAATTGAAATTCAATCATGAAGTCACATGTACAATTATCAACTTCGATCTCATTTATTTAGTGAGGAGAAAGAGACATTTGCGCCAGGGTACACACACCCAATGGTGAATTTGATATTTATTTAGTTAGTCTTCCTGAGTTCCACATGAAACATGACATAATACAGAATATTAATAGACTAGAACAGCTCAAGGACAGAACTACATCAATTTAAAATAGGCACACGTAGCCTCCTTATTAAAACATACACACAATGTAAATAGGTCAAATAGGGGAGAGGTGTTGCTATATCTGTTTTTTGAAACCAGGTTTGCTGTTTATTTGAGCAAAATGAAATGGAAGGAAGTTCCAAACAATAAGGGCTCTATATAATACTGTATGCTTTCAGGATTTGAATTTGTTCAGGATTTGTGGACTATGAAAAGACCCCTGGTGGCATGTCTGGTGGGATAAGTGTGTGTGTGTCAGAGCTGTGTGTAAGTTGACTGCACAATTTGGGATTTTCAACACATTAATGTTTCTTATAGAAAGAAGTGATGCAGTCAGTCTTTCTTCAACTCTTAGCCAAGAGAGACTGGCATGCATAGTACTTATATTAGCCCTCTGATTACAATGAAGAGCAAGACATGCCGCTCTGTTCTGGGCCAGCTGCAGCTTAACTAGGGCTTTACTTGCAGCACTGGACCACATGACTAGACAATCTAAATGAGACAAAACTAAAGCCTGTACGACTTGCTTTTTGGAGTGTGGTGTCGAAAAAGCAAAGCATCTTTATTACGGACCGACCTCCACATCTTTAGAACCATTGAATCGATTTGTTTTGACCATGAGTTTACAATCTAAGGTAACACCCAAGTAATTTAGTCTCCTCAACTTGTTCAACAGCCACAACATTCGTTACTAGATTCAACTGAGGTCTAGAATTTAGGAAATGTTTTGTAGTGGCCCATTGGGCACACCATGTAAATTCAACATGGACAATTGGGTAATATTTGGTTGATCAATAAGATTGAATTTCCAATGTGTCATCACTATGCTTTCAACCATCTAAAAGCACAACCAAATCCCAATGGAAAAACCATGTCTGGTTTAGTCGTCACCTAAATGTGTTATCACTCATTCAACTATTTAAATGCTTAACAAAGTCAAAATTGTGAAACAGAGGCTAACTCCGCCATGGCTCGTTGGTCAAAGCCTACGGGGAAATGTTTTTTTTTTGATCATTGCTGAAAATAATGACTATGGTAAACACAGGCCTCTCATACAGTGCATTTGGAAAGTATTCAGGCCCCTTGACATTTTCCACATTTTGTTAAGTTCCAGCCTTATTCTAAATTGTATTAAATTGTTTGTTTTAAATCGACACACAATACCCCATAATGACAAAGCAAAAAACTGATTTTAAGAGATGTTAGCAAATGTATAAAAAAATAACTGAAATATCACATTTCAAATAAAATTGTATTTGTCACTAGGGCCGAATACAACAGGTGAAATCCTTACTTTTACAAGCCCATAACCAAGAATGCAGTTCAAGAAATAGAGTTAAGAAAATATTTACAAAATAAACTAAGTATAAAATAAAAAGTAACACACAATAAAATAACAATAACGGGGCTATATACAGGGGTTACCGTTAGTCAATGTGTGGGGGTACAGGTTAGTTGAGGTAATTTGTACATGTAGGTAGGAGTAAAGTGACTATGCATAGATAATAAACAGCAAGTAGCAGCAGTGTAAAAACAAGGGGGGGGTGGGGTGGTCAATGTAAATAGTCCTGGTGGCCATTTGATTAATAGTTCAGCAGTCTTAAGGCTTGGGGGTAGAAGCTGTTAAGGAGCATTTTGGTCCTAGACTTGATGCTCCGGTACCGCTTGCCGTGCGGTAAGAGAGGACAGTCTATGACTTGGGTGACTGGAGTCTTTGACAATTTTTTTGGGACCTTCCTCTGACACTGCCTAGTATATAGGTCCTGGAAGGCAGGAAGCTTTTCCGCAGTGATGGACTGGGTCATACGCACTGCCCTCTGTAGAGCCTTACGGTCAGATACCGAGCAGTTGCCATACCAGACGGTGATGCAACCAGTCAAGATGCTCTTGAGTGTGCAGCTGTAGAACTTGTTGAGGATCTGGGGTCCCCATGAAGGGGAAAATATTGTTGTGCCCTCTTCACAACTGTCTTAGTGTGTTTTGACCATGATAGTTTGTTGGTGACGTGGATCCCAAGGAACTTGAAACTCTCGACCCGCTCCTCTTCAGCCCCGTCGATGTTAATGGGGGGCCTTTTCGGCTCTCCTTTTCCTATAGTTCATGATCAGCTCCTTTGTCTTGCTCACATTGAGGGGAAGATTGTTGTCCTTGCACCACACTGCCAGGTCTCTGACCTCCTCCCTAAAGGCCGTCTCATTGTTGTCGGTGATCAGTCCTACCACTGTTGTGTCGTCAGCAAACTTAATGATGGTGTTTGAGTTGTGTATGGCCACGCAGTCATGGGTGAACAGTGAGTACAGGAGGAGACTAAGCACGCACCCCTGAGGGGCCCCAGTGTTGAGTATCAGCATAGCAGATGTGTTGTTGCCTACCCTTACCACCTGGGGGTGGCCCGTCAGGAAGTCAAGGATGCACTTATTGATGAAGCCGGTGACTGAGGTGGTATACTCCTCAATGCCATTGGATGAATCCCGGGACATATTCCAATCTGCTAGCAAAACAGTCCTGTAGCATCCGCGTCATCTGATTACTTCCGTATTGAGCGATTCACTCTTAACTCATGCATTAGTTTTTGCTTGTAACCAGGAATCAGGAGGATAGATTTATGGTCAGATTAGCCAAATGGAGGGATAGCTTTGTATATGTGTGTGTGTGGAGTACAGGTGATCTAGAGTTTTTATTTATTAATATTTTCTCTCTCTGGTTGCAGATGTGACATGTTTCTAGAAATGAGGTAAAACAGATTTAAGTTTCCCTGCATTAAAGTCCCCGGCCACTAGGAGTGCAGCTTCTGGATGAGCATATTCTTGTTTGCGTATGGCCTTATACAGCTCATTGAGTGCGGTCTTATTGTCAGCATAGATGAGAACTTTCTTGGTAGATAGTGTGGTCTACAGCTTATCATGAGTTAATCTACCTCATATTAAATACATCTTTAATATTAGACATCATGCTCCAGCTGTTGACACAAGCCACACCCCTTGTCTTTACAAGATGGCGTAGCAGTCGGACGTCGTGTCGTGTCCCTTGTATATATCGTATATATCGTTTTTTTAAAACATATTTTTCTTCGCATATCTTTTAAAACATTTTGCTAAACCTCAACTTCTAAATACTCTCCTGCAACCCGCCTCACCCAATGTAGCTATTTTTCTCTAAAAGTACTTATATTTACTTCGGATCCCCTCAACTGAAGCTAGCCAGCTAACTACCAGGTATCAGTCAACAAACCATTGCTACCGGTCTTCAGCTAACCGGTCATCAGCTAACCGGTCATCAGCTAACCTTTAGCTCGGAAAGCTCTCGCCAGTTCGAACAACGCGACACTAACCAGAGCATAACGGACCTATATATATTTTTTTATCCCCGGATTCCCACCGTAAACGGAACATTTTCAGCTGGATCTTCACAACTAGCTAACCGCAACCCCGGATGATTACTCCTGGCTAGCGTTTCCACCCACTTAGCTTGAAGCTAGCCCGGCCAGAGCTCCTGTGCTACCACCGAAGCATACTCCTGGGCTACAATATCCGGACCCACGACCGGTCTATCAATGTCACCGCATGAAGAGGCATAAACAGACTCACCCCATCATGACGCCCACCCAAAGGCTAACTTTCTAGCCCTTGCTATCTCTTTGCTTGCTAATTCGGCCTGCTAACTGCTAGCTTGTTTAGCCCCGGTCCGCTAACTGTTAGCTTGTTAGCACAGGCCTGCTAACCGTCTGAATCGCCGCGTCCCAAACACTCACTGGACCCATATTTACTTTCAATCTCTTTTCGATTTTTAATTTGTTTATACCTTCCGGTAACCTGCCTCACCCAATGTGATACGGAATCGCTATTATTTTTAATTTTTAGAACACACTCAAGAACCTCCAGAAGCTAACCAGCTAACTAGCTACAAGCTATTTAGTCATTGTTAGCCACTGCTAGCGGCTTTTACCTTACCTGGATAATACTCGCCAGTCCAGCTTCCCTGCCCCATTCACCGCTGCCCCCTGGACGCTGATCACTTGGCTACATAGCTGATGCATGCTGGACTGTCCATTAATCACGGTACTCCATTCTGCTTGTTTATGTTTTATCTGTCGGCCCCAGCTGCACTCAGGCTCTGTATGTAGTTAATCCGACCCCTCCCTGCCTAGTCATCGCCATTTTACCTGCTGTTGTTGTGCTAGCTGATTAGCTGTTGTTGTCTCACCTACTGTTTTAGCTACTGTTTTAGCTAGCTCTCCCAATTCAACACCTGTGATTACTGTATGCCTTGCTGTATGTCTCTCTCAAATGTCAATATGCCTTGTATACTGTTGTTCAGGTTAGTTATCATTGTTTTAGTTTACTATGGAGCCCCTAGTTCCACTCTTCATACCCCTGATACCTCCTTTGTCCCACCTCCCACACATGCGGTTACCTCACCCATTACAACCAGCATGTCCAGAGATACAACCTCTCTCATCATCACCCAGTGCCTGGGCTTACCTCCGCTGTACCCGCACCCCACCATACCCCTGTCTGCGCATTATGCCCTGAATATATTTTACCATGCCCAGAAATCTGCTCCTTTTATTCTCTGTCCCCAACGCTCTAGGCGACCAGTTTTGATAGCCTTTAGCCGCACCCTCATTCTACTACTCCTCTGTTCCGCGGGTGATGTGGAGGTAAACCCAGGCCCTGCATGTCCCCAGGCACCCTCATTTGTTGACTTCTGTGATCGAAAAAGCCTTGGTTTCATGCATGTCAACATCAGAAGCCTCCTCCTTAAGTTTGTTTTACTCACTGCTTTAGCACACTCTGCTAACCCTGATGTCCTTGCCGTGTCTGAATCCTGGCTCAGGAAGGCCACCAAAAATTCTGAGATTTCCATACCCAACTATAACATTTTCCGTCAAGATAGAACTGCCAAAGGGGGAGGAGTTGCAGTTTACTGCAGAGAGAGCCTGCAAAGTAATGTCATACTTTCCAGGTCCATACCCAAACAGTTTGAAATACTAATTTTGAAAATTACTCTCTCCAGAAATAAGTCTCTCACTGTTGCCGCCTGCTACCGACCCCCCTCAGCTCCCAGCTGTGCCCTGGACACCATTTGTGAATTGATCGCCCCCCATCTAGCTTCAGAGTTTGTTCTGTTAGGTGACCTAAACTGGGATATGCTTAACACCTCGGCAGTCCTACAATCTAAGCTAGATGCCCTCAATCTCACACAAATCATCAAGGAACCCACCAGGTACAACCTTAAATCTGTAAACAAGGGCACCCTCATAGACGTCATCCTGACCAACTGGCCCTCCAAATACACCTCTGCTGTCTTCAACCAGGATCTCAGCGATCATTGCCTGTATCCGCTACGGAGCCGCAGTCAAACGACCACCCCTCATCACTGTCAAACGCTCCCTAAAACACTTCTGTGAGCAGGCCTTTCTAATCGACCTGGCCCGGGTATCCTGGAAGGACATTGACCTCATCCCGTCAGTTGAGGATGCCTGGTCATTCTTTAAAAGTAACTTCCTCACCATTTTAGATAAGCATACTCCGTTCAAAAAATGCAGAACTAAGAACAGATACAGCCCTTGTTTCACTCCAGACCTGACTGCCCTTGACCAGCTCAAAAATATCCTGTGGCGGACTGCAATAGCATCGAATAGTCCCCGCGATATGCAACTGTTCAGGGAAGTCAGGAACCAATACACGCAGTCAGTCAGGAAAACTAAGGCCAGCTTCTTCAGGCAGAAGTTTGCATCCTGTAGCTCCAACTCCAAAAAGTTCTGGGACACTGTTAAGTCCATGGAGAACAAGAGCACCTCCTCCCAGCTGCCCACTGCACTGAGGCTAGGTAACACGGTCACCACCGATAAATCCATGATTATCGAAAACTTCAACAAGCATTTCTCAACAGCTGGCGATGCCTTCCGCCTGGCTACTCCAACCTCAGCCAACAGCTCCGCCCCCCCCGCAGCTACTCGCCCAAGCCTCTCCAGGGTCTCCTTTACCCAAATCCAGATAGCAGATGTTCTGAAAGAGCTGCAAAACCTGGACCCGTACAAATCAGCTGGGCTTGACAATCTGGACCCTCTATTTCTGAAACTATCCGCCGCCATTGTTGCAACCCCTACCACCAGCCTGTTCAACCTCTCTTTCATATCGTCTGAGATCCCCAAGGATTGGAAAGCTGCCGCAAGTCATCCCCCTCTTCAAAGGGGGAGACACCCTGGACCCAAACTGTTACAGACCTAAATCCATCCTGCCCTGCCTATCTAAGGTCTTCGAAAGCCAAGTCAACAAACAGGTCACTGACCATCTCGAATCCCACCGTACCTTCTCCGCTGTGCAATCTGGTTTCCGAGCCGGTCACGGGTGCACCTCAGCCACGCTCAAGGTACTAAACGATATCATAACCGCCATCGATAAAAGACAGTACTGTTCAGCCGTCTTCATCGACATTGCCAAGGCGTTCGACTCTGTCAATCACCATATTCTTATCGGCAGACTCAGTAGCCTCGGTTTTTCGGATGACTGCCTTGCCTGGTTCACCAATTACTTTGCAGACAGAGTTCAGTGTGTCAAATCGGAGGGCATGCTGTCCGGTCCTCTGGCAGTCTCTATGGGGGTGCCACAGGGTTCAATCCTCGGGCGACTCTTTTCTCTGTATATATCAATGATGTTGCTCTTGCTGCGGGCGATTCCCTGATCCACCTCTACGCAGACGACACCATTCTATATACTTCCGGCCCGTCCTTGGATACTGTGCTATCTAACCTCCAAACGAGCTTCAATGCCATACAACACTCCTTCCGTGGCCTCCAACTGCTCTTAAACGCTAGTAAAACCAAATGCATGCTTTTCAACCGTTCGCTGCCTGCACCCGCACGCCTGACCAGCATCACCACCCTGGATGGTTCCGACCTTGAATATGTGGACATCTATAAGTACCTAGGTGTCTGGCTAGACTGTAAACTCTCCTTCCAGACTCATATCAAACATCTCCAATCGAAAATCAAATCAAGAATCTGCTTTCTATTTCACATCAAAGCCTCCTTCACTCACGCCGCCAAACTTACCCTAGTAAAACTGACTATCCTACCGATCCTCGACTTCGGCGATGTCATCTACAAAATTGCTTCCAACACTCTACTCAGCAAACTGGATGCAGTTTATCACAGTGCCATCCGTTTTGTCACTAAAGCACCTTATACCACCCACCACTGCGACTTGTATGCTCTAGTCGGCTGGCCCTCGCTACATATTCGTCGCCAGACCCACTGGCTCCAGGTTATCTACAAGTCCATGCTAGGTAAAGCTCCGCCTTAGCTCAGTTCACTGGTCACGATGGCAACACCCATCCGTAGCACGCGCTCCAGCAGGTGTATCTCACTGATCATCCCTAAAGCCAACACCTCATTTGGCTGCCTTTCGTTCCAGTTCTCTGCTGCCTGTGACTGGAACGAATTGCAAAAATCGCTGAAGTTGGAGACTTTTATCTCCCTCACCAACTTCAAACATCTGCTGTCTGAGCAGTCAACTGATCGCTGCAGCTGTACATAGTCTATTGGTAAATAGCCCACCCATTTTTACCTACCTCATCCCCATACTGTTTTTATTTATTTACTTTTCTGCTCTTTTGCACACCAATATCTCTACCTGTACATGACCATCTGATCATTTATCACTCCAGTGTTATTAATCTGCAAAATTGTAATTATTCGCCTACCTCCTCATGCCTTTTGCACACAATGTAGATAGACTCCCCTTTTTTCTACTGTGTTATTGACTTGTTAATTGTTTACTCCATGTGTAACTCTGTGTTGTCTGTTCACACTGCTATGCTTTATCTTGGCCAGGTCGCAGTTGCAAATGAGAACTTGTTCTCAACTAGCCTACCTGGTTAAATAAAGGTGAAATAAAAAAAAATAAAAAACAGACGTAGCTGCTATGTCCTGCCAATGCACGGAAAACCCAGCAAGCTCTATATTATCTGCGTCTTCGTTCAACCACGACTCTGAAACGTAAGATATTACGGTTTTAATGTCCCTTTGATAGGATAGTCTTAATCGTAGATCGTCAAGTTTATTTTCCAATGATTGCACGTTGGCCAATAGTACTGATGGTAGTTTACACACTCGCCTCCGAATTCTCACGAAGCACCCTGACCTACGCCCCCGTTTTCTCCTTTACTTCTTGCGAATGACAGGGATTTGAGCCCTGTCTTGAGAAGGCGCTATATTCTGAGCGTCGGACTCATTAAAGAAAAAATCTTTGTCCAGTTCAAGGTGAGTAATTGCTGTTCTGATGTCCAGAAGCTCTTTTTGGCCATAATAGACGGTAGCAGCAACATCATGTACAAAATTAGTTTAAAAATTCGAAAAATAAACAAAATAGCACATTTTGTTAGGAGCCCGTAAAAAGGCAGCCACCCATCCGGCTCCGTTCCTCCACACATTTACATAAGTATTCAGACGATTAACCCTGTTTCTCCCATTCTTCTCTGCAGATCCCCTCAAGCTCTGTCAGGTTGGATGGGGAGTGTCGCTGCACAGCTTTTTTCAGGTCTCTCCAGAGATGTTCAATCGGATTCAAGTCAGGGCTATGGCTGGGCCACTCAAGGACATAAAGAGACTTGTCCCGAAGCCACTCCTGCATTGTCTTCTGTGCTTTGGGTCTTTGTCGTGTTGGAAGGTGACAGGAATCAGGAGGGTAGAGTTATTGTTAGATTTGCCAAATGGAGGGTTAAGGATAGTTTTGTATCTCTGTGGAGTAAAGGTGATCTAGAGTTTTTTTCGCCTCTAGTTGCACAGGTAACATGCTGGTAGCATTGAGGTAAGACTCATTTCAGTATCCCTGCATAAAAATCACCGGCCACTAGGAGCGCCGCCTCTGAATGAGCCTTTTCTTGTTTGCATATGGCTCTATACAGCTTGTTGAGTGTTGTCTTAATGCCAGCATCGGTTTGTAAATAGTAAGGTCTATTGCTAAACATAAGGTATTTGAATTCGGGCGAGCAGAACCTTGACTTCCTTATTAGAGGTTGCGCACCTGCTGTTAATTTCTCTGGGATATGTGGGATGCTAGCGTCCCACCTCGACAACAGCCAGTGAAATTGCAGGGCGCCAAATTCAAAACAACAGAAATTCCATAATTAAAATTCCTCAAACATACAAGTATTTTACACCATTTTAAAGATAAACTTCTTGTAAATCCAGCCACAGTGTCCGATTTCAAATCGGCTTTACGGCATTTTCCAGCCAAGGAGAGCCCTCACAAAAGTCAAAAATAGCGATTTAAATTAATCACTAACCGTTGATCTTCATCTGATGGCACTCCCAGGACTTCATGTTACACAATAAATGTGTTTTGTTCGATAAAGTTAATCTTTATGTCCAAAAACCTCATTTGAAATTGGCGCGTTATGTTCAGAAATGCAATGTCTCAAACAAATATCCGGTGAAAGTGCAGTGAGCCACATGAATTTACAGAAATACTCATCATAAACATTGACCTAAGATACAAGTGTTATACATATGATTAAAGATAAACTTCTCCTTAATGCAACCACTGTGTCAGATTTCAAAAAGGCGGTAAAAGCACACCATGCTATTATGTTAGGGCAGCGCCTAGCCACAAGACCATTCAGCCATTTTCCAACCAAGGAGAGGTGTCACAAAAGTCAGAAATAGCGTTCAAATTAATCACTTACCTTTTGATGTTCATCTGATGGCACTCCCAGGTCTCAATGTTGGACGATAAAGTTCATCTTTATGTCCAAATACCTCCTTTTTGTTTGCGTGTTTAGTCCAGTAATCCAAATGCAAAGGCTCGGGCAATAAGTCCAGACAGTCAAAAAGGTTCCATTACAGTTTGTAGAAACATGTCAAACGATGTATAAAATCAATCTTTAGGATGTTTTTATCATAAATCTTCGATAATATTCCAACTGGACAATTCCTTTGTCATTAGAAATGAAAGGGAACAGACCTCGCGCTCACGGCCGTGCGCGATCAACAACTCAAGGCTTTCAGCCAGACCACTGGTTGAAACAGCTCTTATTCGCTCCCCTTTCACAGTAGAAGCCTGAAACAACATTCTAAAGACTGTTGACATCTAGTGGAAGCCGTAGGAAGTGCAATCTGACCTTGCGCGTCACATGATGGCTCCCAGAGTGATTCTCGCGTAAAATACAGAGGTAGCCATTATTCCAATCGGTTCTACTGAAAAGCCAATTGTCCCGGTTGATATATTATTGAATAGATATTTGAAAAACACCTTGAGGATTGATTATAAACACCGTTTGCCATGTTTCTGTCGATATTATGGAGCTAATTTTGAATATTTGGGCGTTTTCGTGACTGCAATTTCCGGGCGCTTTCTCAGCCAAACGTGATGAACAAACGGAGCTATTTCGCCTACAAAACTAATATTTTGGGAGAAAAGGAACATTGGCTATCTAACTGGGAGTCTCGTGAGTGAAAACATCCGAAGCTCATCAAATGTAAACGATTTAATTTGATTGCTTTTCTGATTTCTGTGACCAAGTTACCTGCTGCTAGCTGGACAAAATGCTATGCTAGGCTATCGATAAACTTACACAAATGCTTGTCTAGCTTTGGCTGTAAAGCATATTTTGAAAATCTGAGATGACAGGGTGATTAACAAAAGGCTAAGCTGTGTCTCAATATATTTCACTTGTGATTTTCATGAATAGGAATATTTTCTAGGAATATTTATGTCCGTTGCGTTATGCCAATTAGTGTCAGTCGATGATTACGCTCCCGGACCCAGGATGGGGAGTTAGAGGTTAAATTCTTTTCACGTCCGGATGAAAAGCCTGCTCAATAGGGATGCATTGGAACGCAGAGCTTTCAAAAGATGAGTCACTTCCGGATTTGATTTTTCTCAGGCTTTCGCCTGCAATATCAGTTCTGTTGTAGTTTTGGAAACTTTAGAATGTTTTCTATCCTAAGCTGTCAATTTTATATATATATATATATATATATATATATATATATATATATATATATATATATATATATATATATATATATATATATATATATATATATATCTAGCATCTTGTCCTGACAAAATATCCCGTTTACTACGGGAACGTTATTTTTCCAAAAATGTCACAAAAGGTTAAACAAGTTATTCTTTCTACCCCAAAGAAGTGTTTTTTCCATTTCACTTCACCAATTTGGACTATTTTGTGTATGTCCATGACATGAAATCCAATAAAAATCCATTTCAATTACAGTTTGTAACTCAACAAAATAGGAAAAACGCAAAGGGGGATTAATTATTTTGCAAGGCACTGTATGTGGCCTACCACTTCGACAGACGTTTGGCCATGTGTATGTACAGAATTTCATGCTTCTCGGTCTCAGCTTGTGGAGTGTAATAACTTCTTAGGGTTGCAATCCTGTTAACGGGATCGATATGACAACAGCCAGTGAAAGTGCAGGGCGCCAAATTCAAAACAACAGAAATCTCGTAATTACAATTTCATCAAACATACATGTATTTTATACCATTTTAAAGATAATCTTGTTGTTAATCCCACCACAGTGTCCGATTTCATATAGGCTTTACAGCGAAAGCACCACCAACGATTATGTTAGGTCAGAGCCAAGCCACAGAAAAATTCAGCATTTTTCCAGCCAAAGAGAAGTCACAAAAAGCACAAATAGAGATAAAATGAATCACTAACCTTTGATGATCTTCATCAGGTGACACTCATAGGACTTCATGATACACAATACATGTACAGTGGGGCAAAAAAGTATTTAGTCAGCCACCAATTGTGCAAGTTCTACCACTTAAAAAGATGAGGCCTGTAATTTTCATCATAGGTACACTTCAACTATGACAGACAAAATGAGAAAGAAAAATCCAGAAAATCACATTGTAGGGTTTTTAATTTATTTGCAAATGATGGTGGAAAAAAACTTTTGTTATTGACCAAATACTTAATCTCGATACTTTGTTATATACCCTTTGTTGGCAATGACAAAGGTCAAACGTTTTCTGTTAGTCTTCACAAGGTTTTCACACACTGTTGCTGGTATTTTGGCCCATTCTTCCATGCAGATCTCCTCTAGAGCAGTGATTGTTTTGGGGCTGTTGCTGGGCAACACGGACTTTCAACTCCCTCCAAAGATTTTCTATGGGGTTGAGATCTGGAGACTGGCTAGGCCACTCCAGGACCTTGAAATGCTTCTTATGAAGCCACTCCTTCGTTGCCTGGGCGGTGTGTTTGGGATCATTGGCATGCTGAAAGACCCAGCCATGTTTCATCTTCAATGCCCTTGCTGATGGAAGGAGGTTTTCACTCAAAATCTCACGATACATGGCCCCATTCATTCTTTCCTTTACATGGATCAGTCGTCCTGGTCCCTTTGCAGAAAAACAGTCCCACAGTCCCATGATGTTTCCACCCCCATGCTTCACAGTAGGTATGGTGTTCTTTGGATGCAACTCAGCATTCTTTGTCCTCCAACCACGACGAGTTGAGTTTTTACCAAAAAGTTATATTTTGGTTTCATATGACCATATGACATTCTCCCAATCTTCTTCTGGATATTCCAAATGCTCTCTAGCAAACTTCAGACGGGCCTGGACATGTACTGGCTTAAGCAGGAGGACACGTCTGGCACTGCAGGATTTGAGTCCCTGGCGGCGTAGTGTGTTACTGATGGTAGGCTTTGTTACTTTGGTCCCAGCTCTCTGCAGGTCATTCACTAGGTCCCCCCGTGTGGTTCTGGGATTTTTGCTCACCGTTCTTGTGATCATTTTGACCCCACGGGGTGAGATCTTGCATGGAGCCCCAGATCGAGGGAGATTATCAGTGATCTTGTATGTCTTCCATTTCCTAATAATTGCTCCCACAGTTGATTTCTTCAAACCAAGCTGCTTACCTATTGCAGATTCAGTCTTCCCAGCCTGGTGCAGGTCTACAATTGTGTTTCTGGTGTCCTTTGACAGCTCTTTGGTCTTGGCCATAGTGGAGTTTGGAGTGTGACTGTTTGAGGTTGTGGACAGGTGTCTTTTATACTGATAACAAGTTCAAACGGGTGCCATTAATACAGGTAACGAGTGGAGACAGAGGAGCCTCTTAAAGAAGTTGTTACAGGTCTGTGAGAGCCAGAAATCTTGCTTGTTTATAGGTGACCAAATACTTATTTTCCACCATCATTTGCAAATAATTTGCAAATAAATTCATTAAAAATCCTACAATGTGATTTTCTGGATTTTTCCCCCTCATTTTGTCTGTCATAGTTGAAGTGTACCTATGATGAAAATTACAGGCCTTATCTTTTTAAGTGGGAGAACTTGCACAATTGGTGGCTGACTAAATATTTTTTTGCCTCACTGTTTGATAAAGTTCATTTTTATATTAAAAAAAATCTCAGAATACATTGGCGCGTTACGTTCACTAGTTCCAAAAACATCCGGTGATATTGCAGAGAGCCACATCATTTTACAGAAATACTCATTATAAATGTCGATAGATACAATTGTTAGACATGGAAATATAGATATACCTCTCCTTAATGCAACCGCTGTGTCAGATTTAAAAACAACTTTACGGAAAAAACAAACCAGGCAATAATCTGAGACGGTGCTCAGAAAATAAAGAAAAAATTATCCACCATGTTGGAGTCAACATTATAAATGATCCCTTACCTCTGATCTTCATCAGAATGCACTCCCTGTTCCACATTAAATGTTTGATTTAGTTCGATAATGTCCATTTATTTATGTCCAAGTAGCTACTTTTGTTAAGGCGTTTAGTACACAAATCCAAACGCTCGTGCAGGTCCTGCCGAACTTCGGACGAAAACTTCGCTCCAACTTGATTTTAGGCCTACATCAGCATCACCTAAGGAGAACCCTGATTGTACGTTGAAACGTGTATAAATTTCTCGTTGTGCCCCTAAGTCTATAGCCTACCATTCCTACATTTACATTTGATTATTAATTTAGCAGACGCTTTTATCCAGAGCGATTTACACGAGTAATTAGGGTTAAATGCCTTGCTCAAGAACACATTGGCAGATTTTTTTTTCACCTAGTTGGCTCGGGGATTGGAGCTAGCGACCTTTCAGTTACTGGCCCAACGTTCTTAACTGCAGTCTTTTGCTGACATCATTATTGGGCTAAAAAAAGTGCATTTACATGTTTGTTTCCACATGTGTGGGAACTGAACACGCGTTGTTGTGGGAGCCGTGGGCTTTACCGCCGCGCTGAAGAGGTACTCGTAGAGATTCTTTAAAGTTGCCTGGTCTAAGAAGGGACCCTTCCAGTTAGATACTGTTGCTATCAGCCAGGTCAAGCTGAGTGAAATTCTGATGAATGTATGGCTCCCATTTGAGAAAGCAAATACTGATACCTGCTGCATGTCCCTGCACATTATGTATGAAACAAGAATGTGATACGCTTTGCTACAACAAACCGGTTGGCTGGACAGGCTATAGATTGCATAGTGTGTCAATAGTTTGGCATGAAGGTTATGCTGTTGAAAAGGCCATTGATCAAAGCTAGGTGAACTTTGCTAGTTTTGAAGCGTGTCCACAATGATGACGGTGATATCTTGCATTTGTATACTGTTTTTCTCAAAATTAGGGGCCTTTTAGTTGTATGGGAGTATCTCACCCTTGCTATTCCATTTCTTTGTCTCGCAGTGGCCAAGCCTGCTGTAGGAGAGAAGCTACAGTGGACATGTGCTGAGCTTCCTACTGAGGGCCAGATGGTGGCACTGGTGGTCAGTGTGATGGAGAATCCTGGAGAGTTCTACTGCTACAAATATAACCAAGAAGGTACAGGCATTCTAAACATCTCACAGTAGGAGTGAGATTTTACTAGATTAGAATTAGGGAGCGTAGGTCTCCCGAGTGGCGCACTGGTCTAAGGCAGTGCTAGCTATGTAAGCCAGAAACCATACATGCTGAGGCTGCATTTATTGTAGCTGGGGATTTTAACAAAGCTAATCTGAGAACAAGGCTTCCTAAATTACGCTTTCTCCTACTTTCACTACTACCTGAGCCACTGCCTGTTCACCCCCAAATCATCCAGAAGGTTAGGTCAGTACAGGTATGTCAAAGCTGGGACCGAAGAGGCTGAAGATATTTTTCAATCCCAAGGCCGTCAGACTGTTAAACAGCCATCACTAACAGTGGCTTATTAATTTTATTTTATTTTACCAGGCAAGTCAGTTAAGAACAAATTCTTATTTTCAATGACTTTTCAATGATTAATCTTTACATCCTACATTACTCATCTCGTGTTTATATTCTGTACTCTATACCATCTACTGCATCTTGTCTATGCTGCACGGCCATGGCCCATCCATATATTTATATGTACATATTCTTATACATCCCTTTACATTTGTGTATAAGGTAGTCGTGTGAATTTGTTAGATTACTTGTTAGATAATACTGCACTGTCGGAACTAGAAGCACAAGAATTTCGCTGCAATCGCATTATCTGCTAACCATGTGTATGTGACAAATACAATTTGATTTGATAGCTGTGTCACTGGAGATTCTTGGATCGAGTTCAGGCTCTGTCGCAGCCAGCCGCGACCGGAAGACCCATGGGGCGGCGCACGATTGGCCCAGGGTTTGGCCGGCATTGATGTCCTTGTCCCAATAGCAACTCTTGTGGCAGGCCAGGCGCAGTGCACGCTGACACTGTTGCCAGATGCAGTGTTTCCACCCACACATTGGTGTGGCTGGCTTCTGTGCTAAGTGGGCATTATGTCAAGAAGCAGTGCGGCTTGGTTGGGTTGTGTTTCGGAGGACGCGCAGCGCTCAACAGTCGCCTCTTCCGAGTCCGTATGGGAGTTGCAGCAATGAGACAAGACTGTAACTACCAATTGGATACCAAGTAATGGAGTAAAAGGGGTACAAAATAAAAGACGCTGTGGGAGCCTCACCTCAGAATGCATTTCCAATGACATATTGTTTCTTAAGTGATGATATGTTGAGTTAAAACTTTGCTTCTATACCACTACATACAATTGCAGTGTACACTGAACATAAGTATAAAAGCAACATGTGAAGTGTTGGTCACAAGCTTTTCATGACCTGAAGTAAAAGATTCCTGACATGTTCTATATGTACAAAAAGCTTACTTCTCTCAAATGTTGTGCACAAATGTGTTTACATCCCTGTTAGTGAGCATTTCTCCTTTGCCAAGATAATCCATCTACCTGACAGGTGTGGCATATCGATAAGCTGATTAAACAGCATGGTCATTCATTGCACAGGTGCACCTTGTGCTGTGGACAACAAAAGGCCACCCTAAAATGTGCAGTTTGGTCACAACACAATGCCAAAGATGTCTCAAGTTTTGAGGGCGTGTGCATTTGGCATGCTGTCTGCAGGAATGTCCACCAGAGCTGTTGCCAGATCGAATGTTCATTTCTCTACCATGAGCTGCCTCCAATGTCGTTTTAGAGAATTTGGCAGTACCACCAACCGGCCTCACAACCGCAGACCATGTGTAACCACGCCGGATGTGTAGGACCTGGACTGGCTTCATCTGCGCTATAGTCTGAGACCAGCCACCAGGACAGCAGATTAAACTCTGGATTTGCGCAAAGAATTTGAAGAATTTCTGTGCAAATGGTCTCAGGGAAGCTCATCTGCTTGCTCGTCATCCTCACCAGGGTCTTGACTTCAGTTCGGCGTCGTAACTGACTTCAGTGGGAAATGCTCTCCTTCGATGACTACTGGTACGGTGGAGAAGTGTGCTCTTCACGGATGTATCACGGTTTCAACTATACCGGGCAGATGGCAGACGCTGTGTATGGCTTTGTGTGGGCGAGTGGTTTGCTGATTTCAACAATGCGAGTAGTGCCCATGGTTTCGGTGGTGTTACGGTATGGGATGGCATAAGCTACGGACAACGGATACAATTGCATTTTATCGATGGCAATTTAACTGCACAGAGATGCCGTGACGAGGCACATTGTCGTGCCATTTGTCCGCAGCCATCACCTCATGTTTCAGCATGATAATGCACAATCCCATGCCGCAAGGATCTGTACACACTTTCCCAGTTCTTCCATGGCCTGCAATAGTCACCACACGTTACCCATTGAGCATGTTGGGATGCTCTTGATAGATGTGTACGACCGCTTGGCAATATCCAGAAACTTTGCACAGCCATTGAAGAGGAGTGGGACCACAGGCCACAATCAATAGCACTGCATCAGGCAAATGGTGGTCACACCAGATACTGACTGGTTTTCTGATCTACGCCCCTACCTTTTTTTTATTTTTTAAGTTATGTGACCAACAGATGCAAATCTGTATTTCCGGTCGTGAATCCATGTATTAGGGCCTACTGAATTTATTTAAATTGACTGATTTCCCTATAGTTGAATGTTAGACACGGTTAAATATGGTACACATTATATTCACCTTTTTAATGTGTTACATTCCCTGTTTTCACTGTAATTGACTTTGCTTCATCAGCGATATCTGTTTGTTGTAAGACCTGCAGGTTCTAGCGGAGCTGGGGGCTGAGCTGAAGCGGCACTGTGAGGCAGACATCACCCCTTTCACCCCTAGTGTGGGTGAGCCCTGCTGCGCTCTGTTCTCTGGTAAGAACAAACTACGAGATTTATCGAACGCCACTCGAACTGAATATCTATCATACTATATGGGGTAGTAAAAATATCACCAAGGACTCAAAGGCCCGCTCTCTTACTCCCACTGGTGCAGTGAATGTAGTCGGAAACTGTATATTATGGTTAATTAATACTGGTGTGTGTGCTCTCCCTCCACAGGTGATGGGGCATGGTACCGTGGTATGGTGCAGGGTGTGTGGGCTGGCAGTAAAGCCCGGGTGTATTTTGTGGACTATGGCAACACCAGTGATGTCGAACCAGCCCACCTCAGAGCGATCACACCCGAGCTCCTCAAACACCACTTCCTGGCTATCCGCTGCTGGCTAGCAGGTGTGTGTGACGGTTAAAGTAGTAACTTTTCTACATTGTCAAACTTTACAGGTTTTTTATGTAATAAGTTATTACATTATCCGGTGGTTGTAATGTTATCAGGTGATTAACAACTTTTTTGATGAATGTTTTTATGCATTACTACTTTCAATTTGATGCATATACTGCTAGTTACAAACTCATGCACATCTTCCCGGAATACTTCTATATAAACACACTCGCAAGCACACATTGAAATGTGCACAATCATACACACACACCCAAAAGTAACTGAATGCTCATAAATAGAAACTCACAAGCGCACACTGAAACCGGTCTAGTGGAAAGAGATTTTCAAAATACCACTATAACACTTCTTTACTTGGCCGTTGTACAACTGGAGCTTGTCTTTGTGATGTCACAGTACCCAAACCCTGACACGCCAGACCCACAACAGGCTCTGTATCATGATGACTAACCTTGCTTGAGAGCTAGTTTTGAATCCAGTCTGTGCCCGGATGGGTGTCCGCTAGGAGGGGGTGGTCAAAGGTTTGAACCTCACCTGCATGTTGAGGAACCTTGTTTTACACTCCCCTGAGATAAAGATGACTTCTTGAAACCATTTTGTGCTTGTACCTTGCTCGAGAGCACAACGGCAGGAGATTAAATCTAGAATTAGATAGGGTTGCCGATTCACATCCACCAGATTTTTCTCATGAGACCCAGGATTCAAAGGCCTGCCCCTCGAACCTCAAGGCTACGTGTGCCGCCCCATAGCAAGGTAACAAGAGACACAGGTTTGACTGCTCTGAGAGATGACAACGCAGATGGACCCTATTGGTTACAACCCCCACATAGAGCAGATGTGATTTGGCACAAACGGAGTAATTCATAAACATAGCTTTTGCTATGTTATTAGCTACATGTTCAGTTAAAGATAATGTTATTCATCAAGTTGTTACTCCCATGATAACGTAACAAAAACCTGTGGTAGCGTAACTTATAATGTAAAGTGAAAGGTTATTACATTATCTCATGTTTTATTACGTTATCCGGTAAGTTATAACACTAACCGGTGTTATACATTAACCATTACGGTGTGTGTGAATGAATTACATTTGAATTAATGTCAAATCTCCAGTTGGCAGCCCATAACTTACTGACTTAATTGACACTAACAACCATTACAATGATTTACAGTGATACTAAAGTGATCATTATTACTGTTCTGCGCAGTGCGGACCATGTCAATTATTAAAGTTATCCAAGCAATAATAACAACTAGAGCAGTAAAAAAAGTTAATACAGTGAAGTAAATACAGAACATTTTTAACCCGGTCTTGCACAAAGAGAAGATTGTATGTACATGTTTGTGTATTTGCAGGATTTTGGGGATTTTGTTCATGATATCCTCATTCATGTAATTGTTTTCAAACCTGCTCATACGAATATGGTGAGAAACTGTTGCAAATGTCAATGTGGAAAAACATAGCAAGTCTTGACTATAAAATAGTCTTCCCCCAATCCCTGTAGGTGTTGAGCCTCTGAGCCCCCAGTGGAGTGCTGAGTCTATAGTCCGCTTCCAGGCCCTGTGTGTGGGCCAGCAGCTCCATGCACGTGTCCTCTTCATCACAGAGCGAGGCTACGGACTTCAACTGGACAGCAGTGGTCAAAACGTGGCCACCACACTGCTCTCAGAACAGCTGGCCAAAGCCCCTGGACAGAGCCAGGCCCATGCTAAATCCATTCCCACTGTCCCTAAAATCCCCCAGCAGAAGCCTGCCATTCAGAGAGACACCACCACTAGTGTGGGACCACCCAAACCCGCAGCCGCCAATGAAAATGAGCCGCCCACTGAGAAGCAGGTCAAGAAAAACAATCAGAGCAAGGCTAGTGCTCGGCAGCCGGCAAAAGTGTCCATCCCATTTGGATCCGATGGAACTGCATCTGGTGAGTTAGATTTACTGTATTTTCGGTATCAAGAATAGACTAACCATGTTTCCATCCAACCATTTTTAAACAAGTCAAGTACCTGTCGGATAAAAAAAACTCATGATGAGCCTGATGGAAATAGCAAATTGTCGGTGGACTTTCTTAAATGTTGACAAAACTAAATCTTCATCATTTGATTGAAAATGTGTCGACAAGTAGATGGAAACCTAGCTTGTGTAATAAAATAACTTTTTTGGACAACAGCACAAGATTGGCTGCAATGTCACAGTTCATCTGTCTGTCCATGTCTTGCCTTCAGATCAAACAATTCTCCATTTTATTTCAGCATGAGCTTACATGACAGTGCTGAACCAATTAATTCAGTCATTGCCAGTGCCACACACTTTTACAAGAACAAATTATGTTTATCAAATATCTCCTGTTTGTCTTTACTCGTGCCATCATACAATATTTGTTGCTAATAAATTCAAGCGCAACTTAGAAATATCAACTTGAATTCCAACACGCCTGCCATCAATACAAGTAAATCATGATTCAGTAAATGTTTTTTGATAAGGAGTAATTTATAATTTTTCCTGAAACATTGGTAAGGTTATGGCAAAATAAGTATGTACAGTGCCTTCACAAAGTATTCAGACCCCTAGACTTTTCCCACATTTTAAGTTGCAGCTGTATTCTAAAATTGATTAAAATATTTTTTCCCTCATCAAACCACACACAATAAATACCCTATAATGACAAGACGAAAACAGGTTTTTAGACATTTTTGCAAAAAAAACAAGTTACCTTATTTGCATAATATTCAGCGGGTTTGCTATGTGACTTGAAATTGAGCTCAGGTGCATCCTGTTTCCATTGATCATCCTTGGTGTTTCTACAACTTAACTGGAGTCCACCTGTGGTAAATTCAATAGATTTGGACGTAATTTGGAAAGGCACACACCTGTCTATATAAGGTCCCACAGTTGACAGTGCATGTCAGCAAAAACCAAGCCATGAGGTCAAAGGAATTATCTGTTGAGCTCTGAGACAGGATTGTGTCGAGGCACAGATCTGGGGAAAAGTACAAACATTTCTGCTACATTGAAGGTCCCCAAGAACGCAGTGGCCTCCATCATTCTTAAATTGAAGATGTTTCAAACCACCAAGACAATTCCTAGAGCTGGACGCCCAGCCAAACAGAGCGATCGGGGGAGAAGGGCCTTGGTCAGGCAGGTGACCAAGAACCCCATGGTCATTCTGACAGAGCTCCGGAGTTCCTCTGTGGAGATGGAGAAACATCTCTGCTGCACACCACCAATCAGGCATGTTATTGTAGAGTGGCCAGACGTAACCCTCTCCTTAGAAAAAGACACATGACAGCCCGCTTGAAGTTTGACAAAAAGCACCTAAAGACTCTCAAACCATGAGAAACAAGATACTCTGGTCTGAAATCCAGATTGCACTCTTTGGCCTGAATGCTAAGTGTCACGTCTGGAGAAAATCTGGCACCATCCCTACAGTGAAGCGTGGTGGCAGCAGCATGCTGTGGGCATGTTTTTCAGCGGCAGGGACTGGGAGACTAGTCAGGATCGAGGGAATGATGAACGGAACAAAGTACAGAGAGGTCCTTGATGACAAGCTGCTCCAGAGTGATTAGGACCTCAGACTGGGCCGAAGGTTCACCTTCCAATGGGGGGACGACCCTAAGCACACAGCCACGACAACGCAGAAGTCGCTTTGGGACAAGTGTCTGAATGTCCTTGAGTGGCACAGCCAGAGCCCGGACTTGAACCCAATCTTACATTTCTGGAGAGACTTGAAAATAGCTGTGCAGCAACGCTTCCCATTCAACCTAACAGAGCTTGAGAGGAACTGCAGAGAAGAATGGGAGAAACTCCCCAGCTACAGGTGTGCCAAGCACAAAGGTGCTTCAACAAAGTGCTGAGTAATGAGTCTGAATACTTTTGTAAATGTGATATTTCATTTTTTTATATATTTATTACATTTGCAAAATATTTGTCATTATGGGGTATTGTGTGTAGATTGAGAGGGAAAAAAATATCTAATCAAATAAAAACCAAGTAATATACACAACTGCAATATTTTATTATTACAAAGTAATTTTCTATTTATGTCTACCCAATGTGGACCTGATGGAGACGATGGAATATTTTCAATGTTTTGGCAATTGAACATTCACTATTTTGGGCTTAAAAAAAAAATGTAAATGATTCTAATGTCATTATTTCATAATGCATTTCATGTTTTAAAAAATTTATTGATCGTAATCGAACCCACCTCCAAAAAGCACTAATCGCTCAGCACTAGAATCAGTATATGATTGTTTAGTGTGTTTATGTCTGAAGCTTTACCCACAGTCACAACAGCTAAATTGTTTCACCCCTGTCTGAATTGGTCTATGCCTGGTCAGGTTATTCTTAAAAAATGTTTTCACACAGTCACCACAGTAATGGTATCTCTCCTGTAAAAAAAAAATAGTTCTTAACTGAAATAAAGGTAAAATAAAAAAATAAACTGGGACAGTTGTTTCTGATTGTGACAGTGTAGACAAGATGGCAGCAAGACAATGCCAATTCATACTTACTGACATAAGGGAAAAAATCCTACGAAGGTCCTACCACCATAAATGGAGAGTTGAAATGGAAATACCTCTGAATACCAATAGATCACAAGCTCACCACAGACGTAACAAAGAAATCCCAGCAGCGACTGTCAGTCATCAAATGTCTGTATAACATTTACATCAAACCTTAACTCCTTTTGTTAGCTACTTTACCAAGTATCTGACTCCCTACGCGCATATTGAAGCTATTGCTAGTACAACATTGTCAGTCTCACAGGATTACAAACTGCATGAAAAATAATCTGACACCCAGTCCCATCCCTTAAAATATCACTCCTATCAGGTTGATGGTACAGGACCGTAAAATGCCATAATTCAGTAGGACATTTAATTGATTCTGGAATTTAACATACATTTCCGTGTGACTTCCTAATTTTTCATATAGACACACCCTATGTGTTTTAATAAAATCAACTATATGCATTGAACTTACGGTTTGATGAAATAAGACCAATGCCTCAAGGGCGCCAGAGATCTAGATAACCAGAATATTTGTTTTCTTTTACCTGATCCAACTATTCTCCCACTCCTGCTGGCTTTCGCAGATTCCGTCATTACTTTCATTTAAGTTGCCGGTAAGAGTCTGCAACTTTTCTCAAGTGGAATGCTAATTTATCTTACCATATCTACCGAAATGATTTGTGTGCCAGTTCTGGTTTTCATAGGCACATTTTCATGAAACCATTTAATTTATAATAACGTCTTCATATCTCAACCATTGTCATGTGGTTAATCAAAATTCTATCCCAATCTAAATAAAAATTGTACAAACCTAAAAAGTAACTTCCATTGCCAAATATGTAATAGCCTACATATAGCCCATTTAAAAAAAGATATATTTATCCTATACATCACATTGGCTACACATGGGCCTGTCTGCAACAAATTTGAAACCTTGTATCAACTATTAACTTGGGTACGGCCAGAAGCTTGTGCTGGCGAGCAACGTTTCCAGCGCCGGTGAGCCGAGACAGACACAGTTGTAGGCTATTTGTGCTAGGGATAAGAAGCCATGCCTAACTTGGGCAGGAGCGCACCGGAGCTTTATAATGCTTTAGCTCCTGTTCCTCTTAGAATATTAGCTCAAAACTTTGTGGCACTCCTGCACCTAAATATAGACCGTACCAGCACCCAAAATGAGTACCGGAACCTATTTCAGTCCAAGCCCAGCACTGATAAGAAGTAATCAGGTAGACCTATTTTGTCATTTCCACGTGATATCGTTCCCATTTCACGCTGAGTGGTTATCGAAAGGGAGAGGGCTGGGAAGATTTTTTTAATACACTATCGGTCAAAAGATTTAGAACACATACTCATTCAAGGGTTTTTAATTATTTTTACTGTTTTCTACATTGTAGAATAATAGTGAAGACATAAACTATGAAATAACACATGGAATCATGTAGTAATCCAAAAAGTGTTAAAATGAATCAAAATATATTTTACATTTGAGATTCTTCAAAGTAACCACCCATTGCCTCGTGACAGCTTTGCACACTCTTGGCATTCTCTCAACCAGCTTCACCTGGAATGCTTTTCCAACAGTCTTGATGGAGTTCCCACATGCACATTGTCGAAAGAGAGCATTCTGGATAGAGAGAATTACATTGTGCATCTAGGCGCATGGTTAAGCCGACGTCTGCGTTGTCCATGCAGCATTTACGGTGATACGGCCTCGGCGGAAGTCAGGGCATTCATATTTCTTGAGCTTCGTGGAGCAGTGCAGAGCTTTTGGCAAGGAAGTAAGTTTGTTTTCTACAGGATGTACCACCCTCACCTACCATCAACCAATTATGTCAATGCGGCGTTACACAGAGCCTTAACCATTGCTACAAAATTTGGGAAGCGAATTGCGATGCGGTACTGCGATTGATTTGTCCCGTGCATGTCTCTGGAGGCTCTGCAATTGTGTCACATATGGAGCCTTCGGCCACAATTTTCCATCAAGCATAAATTGGATTTTGGTCTAGGCCTCCGCTATGGATTAGTTGACATATTTTTGTGTCTGGTCGACCAACAACCAAACAATTGTCCAGTCGACTAATTGGGGTCAGCCCTAATGCATATGTGTGGGATGGAGGGGTGACTTGTGAGCTATGGAAATAATTGTATTTAAGGACATCAGTCAAGGAAACCATTAGTCAATCAATGCTAACGCTAGTAATGCTAATCAGATGAACGATATCTACCTCAGCAGACAAATTCCCTCTGGACTGGAGAACGGTGGAGCTGCCTCGCAATGAGACCTTCCAGCCTTGCATAGCAGCCGTTGTCAGCCCCAGTCTATTCTACCTTTTCAACCCCAGCCATGGTGAGCACTCTTTCTCTCATTTCTCTCGTTCTTTGTGTCTACAGAAATTCTTACAGGTGTACAGGTCAATTCTTACAGGTGTACAATTACACCAGACTCACCCACAAATGTTCTGTGTATACGGTATGAACACATTTATGTCTGTGTGTGGTCTAGTGTATGTGGAGAGACTGCAGAGTGTGATGATGGACTTGGCTGTATACTGCACCACCAAGGCCTTGCCTAGTCGGTGCAAACCCATGCCAGGAGCTGCATGCTGTGCCCAGTTTTCAGGTGAGGAGTCGTCGTCCCCCCCCCCACACACACACACATACTTTCATCACCTTGTGGACAGGACTTTGCACACACACACATGCACTCTCACTGCTAAAATACACACCCATTCAGTGCCTCACACAATGCATACACATGCAGTGCTTCAACAACAATCAGATATTTCCCATTTCAAGGGCACTATAAAATAACCTCTAACTCAATAGCACTCATTTTTTTAAACGTTAGGTGAAATCTAATCGTAAAGTGAACGGACTGCCATTTTTTTCACGCTGTTCAGGATTTGGCAATATGGCTGTCCATTCACTTTATGATCAGATTTGACCTAACATTTCAATATGGCTAAATCTCTTTCTGGAAAGACAGAGTTCTACTGATGGATCACACATCTCTTTTGGGATGTTTTCAAACCAATTGAATGCCAACATTCGCAATATGCTTACATGAGGAACTAGGGTGGTGGACTAAATGGTGGATTGCTCTGATAAGGTGTCAAAGCACGAGGTAGGAAACCCCCAAAATGGATTGGACACAGTCGATCACCTCAAGATAAAAATGTAATATTCAATATCAGTAAGTTAGACTAAATAATAGCACTTCACAAACTTGTGTGTTATAGCCTTCAATCTGGATAACAATACAAAATAAATCATAAGACTACAAAAAGAAAACCAGCCCCATCGCCACGATGTCTTGCTCCCAGACAAACTAAACAACTTCTTTGCTCGCTTTGAGAACAATGCAGTGCTTCCGACAGGGCTCGCTACCAAAACCTGCAGGCTCTCCTTCATTGCAGCCAATGTGAGTAAAGCATTTAAACGTGTTAATCCTCGCAAGGCTGCCGGCCCAGACGGTATCCCTAGCTGCGTCCTCAGAGCATGCGCAGACCAGCTGGCTGGCGTGTTTACGGACATATTCAGTCAATCCCTATCCCATTCTGCTGTTTCCACATGCTTCAAGATGGCCACCATTCGTCCTGTTCCCAAGAAAGTTAAGGTAATTGAGCTAAACAACTATTGCCCCATAGCACTCACTTCCGTCATCATGAAGTGCGTTGAGAGACTAGTTAAGGATCAGCATTTAACACCATAGTACCCTCCAAACTCGTCATTAAGCTCAAGACCCTGGGTCCTGGACTTTCTGAGGGGACGCCCCCAGGTGGTGAGGGTAGGAAACATCACCACCCCGCTGATCCTCAACACTGGGGCCCCACAAGGGTGCGTTCTCAGCCCTCTCCTGTACTCCCTGTTCACCCATGACTGCGTGGCCATGCACGCCTCCAACTCAATCATCAAGTTTGCAGATGACACTACAGTTGTAGGCTTGATTACCAACAACGACGAGACGGCCTACAGGGAGGAGGTGAGGGCCCTCGCAGTGTGGTGTCAGGAAAATAACTTCACACTCAACATCAACAAAACAAAGGAGATTATTGTAGATTTCAGGAAACAGCAGAGGGAGCACCCCCCTATCCACATCGACGGGACAGTAGTGGAGAAGGTGGAAAGTTCCTCGGCGACCACATCACGGACCAACTGAAATGGTCCACCCACACAGACAGGGTGGTGAAGAAGGCACAACAGTGTCTCTTCAACCTCAGGAGGCTGAAAAAGTTTGACTTGTCATCAAAAACACTCAAACTTTTACAGCTACACAATCGAGAGTATCCTGTCGGGCTGTATCACCGCCTGGTACGGCAACCGCTCCGCCCACAACCGTAAGGCTCTCCAGAGGGTAGTGAGGTCTGCACAACGCTTCACCTGGGGCAAACTACCTGCCCTCCAGGACACCTACACCACCCGATTTCACAGGAAGGCCAAAATGAACATCAAGGACATCAACCACCCGAGCCACTGCCTGTTCACCCCGCTATCATCCAGAAGGCGAGGTCAGTACAGGTGCAGCAAAGCAGGGACCGAGAGACTGAAAAACAGCTTCTACCTCAAGGCCATTAGACTGTTAAATAGCCATTACTAGCACATTAGAGGCTGCTGCCTATAAGCATAGACTTGAAATCACTGACCACTTTAAGGAATGGAACACTAGTCACTTTAATAATGTTTACGTATCTGGCATTACTCATCATGTATTTACTGTATTCTATACTATTCTACGGTATCTTAGTCCGTTCCGCTCGTCCATATGTGTACAGTCTTAATTCATTCCTACTTAGATTTGTGTGTATTGGGTATATGTTGTGTAATTTGTTAGATATTGCTGCACTGTCGGCGCTAGAAGCACAAGCATTTCACTGCAACAACATCTGCGTATATGTGTATGTGACCAATAGAATTATTTGATTTGCCTTGATGACAGCTTTGCAAACCCGACCTCAACCATCTTCATGAGGATGCTTTTCCAAAAGTCTTGAACAAGGATTTCCCACATGCTGAATACTTGTTGGCTGCTTTTCCTTCATTCTGCAGTCCAATTCATCCCAAACCAGGTTGGGTATTGTGGTGTCCAGGTCATCTGATGCAGCACTCCATCACTCTCCTTCTTGGCCAAATAGCCCTTACACAGTCTAGAGGTGTATTGGGTCATTGTCCTTTTGAAAAAGAAATGATAGTCCCACTAAGCACAAACCAGATGGGCATATCGCAGAATGCTGTGGTAGCCATGCTGGTTAAGTGTTTTTTGAATTCTATATACACTGCTCAAAAAAATAAAGGGAACACTTAAACAACACAATGTAACTTCAGGTCAATCACACTTCTGTGAAATCAAACTGTCCACCTAGGAAGCAACACTGATTGACAATAAATGCCACATGCTGTTGTGCAAATGGAATAGACAACAGGTGGAAATTATAGGCAATTAACAAGACACCCCCAATAAAGGAGTGGTTCTGCAGGTGGGGACCACAGACCACTTCTCAGTTCCTATGCTTCCTGGCTGATGTTTTGGTCACTTTTGAATGCTGGCGGTGCTTTCACTCTAGTGGTAGCATGAGACGGAGTCTACAACCCACACAAGTGGATCAGGTAGTGCAGCTCATCCAGGATGGCACATCAATGCGAGCTGTGGCAAGAAGGTTTGCTGTGTCTGTCAGCGTAGTGTCCAGAGCATGGAGGCGCTACCAGGAGACAGGCCAGTACATCAGGAGACGTGGAGGAGGCCGTAGGAGGGCAACAACCCAGCAGCAGGACCGCTACCTCCGCCTTTGTGCAAGGAGGAGCAGGAGGAGCACTGCCAGAGCCCTGCAAAATGACCTCCAGCAGGCCACCAATGTGCATGTGTCTGCTCAAACGGTCAGAAACAGACTCCATGAGGGGGTGGTATGACGTCCACAGGTGGGGGTTGTGCTTACAGCCCAACACCGTGCAGGACGCTTGGCATTTGCCAGAGAACACCAAGATTGGCAAATTCGCCACTGGCGTCCTGTGCTCTTCACAGATGAAAGCAGGTTCACACTGAGCACATGTGACAGACGTGACAGTCTGGAGACGCAGTGGAGAACGTTCTGCTGCCTGCAACATCCTCCAGCATGACCGGTTTGGTGGTGGGTCAGTCATGGTGTGGGGTGGCATTTCTTTGGGGGGCCGCACAGCCCTCCACGTGCTCGCCAGAGGTAGCCTGACTGCCATTAGGTACCGAGATGAGATCCTCAGACCCCTTGTGAGACCATATACTGGTGCGGTTGGCCCTGGGTTCCTCCTAATGCAAAACAATGCTAGACCTCATGTGGCTGGAGTGTGTCAGCAGTTCCTGCAAGAGGAAGGCATTGATGCTATGGACTGGGCCGCCCGTTCCCCAGACCTGAATCCAATTGAGCACATCTGGGACATCATGTCTCGCTCCATCCACCAATGCCACGTTGCACCACAGACTGTCCAGGAGTTGGCGGATGCTTTAGTCCAGGTCTGGGAGGAGATCCCTCAGGAGACCATCCGTCACCTCATCAGGAGCATGCCCAGGCATTGTAGGGAGGTCATACAGGCACGTGGAGGCCACACACACTACTGAGCCTCATTTTGACTTGTTTTAAGGACATTACATCAAAGTTGGATCAGCCTGTAGTGTGGTTTTCCACTTTAATTTTGAGTGCGACTCCAAATCCAGACCTCCATGGGTTGTGATAAATTTGATTTCCATTGATCATTTTTGCGATTTTCTTGTCAGCACATTACACTATGGTAAAGAAAAAAGTATTTAATAAGTATTCATTCAGATCTAGGATGTGTTATTTTTGTGTTCCCTTTATTTTTTTGAGCAGTGTTTATCACAGACACCAGCTAAGCACCCACACACCATAACACCACAGAGATCATCCATTCTACTCTGCGTCTCACAATGACACCACGGTTGGTACCAAAAATCTCACATTTGGACTCCAGATCAAAGGACAGACTTCCACCGGTCTAATGTCCATTGCTCGTGTTTCTTGGTCCAAGCAAGTCTCCTTTTCTTGGTGTCCTATAGTAGTGGTTTCTTTGCAGCAATTCGAACATAAAGGCCTGATTCACGCAATCTCCTCTGAACAGTTGATGTTGAGATGTGCTGTTACTTGAACTCTGTGAAGCATTTATTTGGCCAGCAATCTGAGCTGCAGTTAACTCTAATGAATTTATCCTCTGCAGCAGAGGTAACTCTGGGTCTTTCATTCCTGTGGCTGTCCTCATGAGAGCCAGTTTCATCATAGTGCTTAATGTTTTTTTGCAACTGCACTTGAAATAACTTACAAACTTGAAAATGTACAAACTTGAAATGTTCAGGATTGACTGACCATGTCTTAAAGTAATGATGGACTGTCATTTCGCTTTGCTTGCTTGAGCTGTTCCTTGCCATAATATGGACTTTGCCAAATAGGGCTACCTTCGGTATACCAACCCTACCTTGTCACACACAACTGGCTCAAACGCATTAAGAAGGAAAGAAATTAACAAATTAACTTTTAACAATGCATTCAAGGTGACTACCTCATGAAGCTGGTTGGGAGATAGCCAAGAGTGTGCAAAGCTGTAAAGGGTGACTACTTTGAAGAATATCAAATATATTTTGGTTACTACATGATCCCATATGTGTTATTTCATAGTTTTGATGTCTTCACTATTATTCTACAATGTAGAAAATAGTAAAAAAATATATATTAAAAAAAAGAGCAAGAATAACCCTTGAATGAGTAAGTGTGTCCAAACTTTTGACTGGCGCTGTAAGTATTCACACCCCTGAGTCAATATATGTTAGAATCACTTTTGGCAATGATTATAGTGGTAGGTTTTTCTGGGTTTCTAAGAGCTTTGCACGCCTGGATTGTACAATATTTGCATATTATTCCTTGTAAAAATCTGCAAGCTCTGTCAAGTTGGTTGTTGATCATTGCTAGACAGCCCTTTAAGTGTTGCTGTAGATTTTCATGCCGATTTAAGTCAACTGTAACTGGGCCACTCAGGAACATTCAATCTTGTCTTGGTCAGCAATTCTTGCGTATGTTTGGCCTTATGTTTTAGGTTTTTGTCCTGCAGAACGGTTAATTTCTGGTCATGGAACATGGGACCATCACTTTACATGTTGCATTTATATTTTTTCTTCAGTATATAAACACATGTAAAGTAGGGATGCACGATATATCGGTGAACATATCGAGAATCGTCCGATATTAGCTAAAAATGCCAACATCGGTATCGGCTGATGTCTAGTTGAATGCCGATTTTTAAAAACCGATGTTGAAGCTACCTGGCATACCTATTTAATGTAGGTACATGACATAAGGACGCCATGTAAAATTTTGCGCTACACGTGCAACACAGCATTCCTAACCTAGCCCACAATGTCTGTTGTGTGGATCGAGCAGTCAACAAGTCGAGCAGTCATTTGTAAGAGTAAGACAATTTCAGCGAGACAACTCAAAGGCGAAATCCATTAAAGCCAAGATAATGGAATTCATTGCCGTTGACAATCAACCGTTCTCTGTCGTGAATGATGTTGGCTTTTGCCGACTGGTCGAGCACCGTTACACACTACCAAGTGCGCTATTTTTCAGATGTTGCCCTACCGGAGTTGCACAGTAATAGCGTCACTGCTATTAGCTTCACGACATACATACTATGGAACGCCGTTTGGGTCTTTGCGTGTTAAAAAAGATACAGTAGCACAGTCAAAGCTGTGCTAACACCGGCCAGGAACGATGTGTTTACAATACCGCGTTCGTAATAAAGCATCATTTGTTGGACTTCTGGGGTAGCTAGCTTTAGCTCGGTACCTAGCTAGCACCAATACAACCAGCCTGAAAACAATGGCCATTAGTGTGTGGAAGTACTGGCCTGATTGTATGAAATGTGGACTACCCATTCCTTTTGACTATAGCCACATGGATGAAATCGAATATGAATTCATTCTCTTTTTGTCCTTCAAAAGTTGTTCAAGTCAACTATTTTTGGATGAGCTGCATACGGTACAAAGGCAAAGATATTGTGAGTTTTTTTATGGACAGTCATCTCTGTTGTCCATCACCTGTCAATGGATGGCTCAATCCCTCATTTTTGTACACAATCTCAGTGGCGCTGTACATGTAGACCACATTCCTCTAGATGAGGAGAGCTATTGTTGTTTCACCCCGCAGGTGATAAGAATTGGTACAGAGCCGTGTTCCTGGAGACCACAGAGACTGAGGCCAGTGTTATCTATGCTGACTACGGCAACTCCGAGAAACTCCCCTTCGCCAGCATTCTGCCCATCCCCACAGAGTTCCTGGAGCTCCCTTTCCAGATTGCCCGCTGTGCCCTCACAGGTAAGAGGGGCCACACAAGGCAGAAGTCAACTGCACAGTCTGAAGTTAACGCCTAGCCCTGTAGCTGTGATCTTGTCCCGTTGTGTCTGTCTAGGCCTGTAGGAGCACTTTGAGATGTGATCTATGTCTGTGTGACTGGTCTGTCTAGTTTCTGTGGCACTCATTTTCTGTAGGTAAAGAGGGATGTGATCTATGACTTGTGTCTTCCTGTCAACTGCCTGTGTGACTGATTCGTCTTGTTTCTGAGTCTTCATCCCTGTATTTAACAAGTGCTCTGAGATGATACCTGTAAGTCTGTGTCATGTTGTCTGTCTGTTTGGCCCTGGCCCTGCTGTAGGTAAGGAGCATTTCCCGTCAGTGTGGCCCGTAGAGGTCCTGGAGCTTTTCAGTGCCCTGCTGAGTGACGGCGTGCTGGCCTCTGTCCAGGACTTCGATGGCAACTCCAACCTGCTGTCAGTCACCCTGCAAATAGAGCGAGGCGGGGGCCACCTCAACACTATGATCCTAGAGGGGCTGCAGAGCACACAAACTGGCAGCGCCAAGACCCGCAGACAGGAGCCAGGCCAGACCAAGACCCCCATCATCGCCACAGCTCCAGTCACGCCGGCCACAGCTCCAGTCACGCTGGCCACAGCTCCGGCCACAGCTCCAGTCACGCCGGCCACAGCTCCAGTCACGCCAGCCACAGCTCCAGTCACGCCGGCCACAGCTCCAGTCACGCCGGCCACAGCTCCAGTCACGCCGGCCACAGCTCCAGTCACGCCGGCCACAGCTCCAGTCACGCCGGCCACAGCTCCAGTAACTGGTGTGTCAGTTCAGATATCCGTGTTCTTATGGTACTAATAGACAGTATCAAAGGGATATTGTAGTGTGTGGCAGCCAGGCACTTAACCCCTATACTGCTCCAGGATCACCGCACTGTGGCGATGTCTTGGGCAATGTAACCATTTGTTTTGTTTTTTGCATCTTGCTCATTGTGTTTGTAGTATCTTCTAATTAAATATTGCACATTAAACCTTTTAGATGAGCTGTATATATAAATCTTATGTATTTTCAGATTATGCTGCCCCGACGAATACTGAACCCAAGGAACCACACAGCCTAATTTGCTCAAAAAGTGTGAATGGTATGTCCAAATGACTGTCCAAATGACTTACTTGATCACTTTGACACATTATTGGCACATTTTACCTAGCTGTTGGTTAAGCACTGACTCCAGTATTTGTTCTCCAGATTATGCCTCTCCATGCTGCTGCCGGCACTTGGTGCAAAAGGTGAAACACATTTTTCTACTATTGCTACTAACATATTCAGGTGGTGGCACCAGGCCATGATTTGGTCACACAGTAATTGTTACTTTGTCACGCAGTAGAAAAAATTACTTCTAAAGTAATTCACAGTGCTAATGAGATGATATGATTCAAGTAAAGAAATACATTGTTTAATCTGACACATCCAAGAAAGATTGTTGCTATATTTTACTCTCAAATTAGGGCTCCAGAATTTGATTTATTTTGTTCAATCAAATCAAAGTTTATTGGTCATGTACACAAATTTGCAGGTACATTGAAATGAGTGTTTCTAGACCCAACAGTGCAATAAAATAAACACACACACACAGTCTTCCCAAAAATTAAGAAATTAGGAAATATCAGAACGAGCAATGTCAGAGACCTTGACTTTTTCCACATTTTGTTATTCTAAAATGGATTAAATGGGGGGGGGAATGAAAATGACCATTTTACATGAAATTACCAGCTATTGAATGGCACTACTGGCTGTTGAGGTGAGAGAGGTCCCACAGTTGACAGTGCATGTCAAAGCAAAAACCAAGCCATGAGGTTAAAGGTATTGTTCGCAGAGCTCCAAGACAGGATTGTGTCGAGGCACAGATCTGGGGAAGAGTAGCAAAACATTCTGCAGTATTGAAGGTCCTCAAGAACACAGCTTCCATTCTTAAATGGAATAAGTTTGGAACCACCAAGTCTCTCCCTGCAAGAATTTCGCTTTGTCATTATGGAGTATTGTGTGTGTGTGTGTGTGTGTAGATTGAGGCCTTTAAAAAATGTTTAAATCCATTTTAGAATAAGGCTGTAATGTAACAAAATGTGGAAAAGGGGAAGGAGTCTGAATACTTTCCAAATGCACTGTACAGTCGTGGCCAAAAGTGTGAAAATAAATATTTGTGTCATTCTCAACAGTCTGCTGCCTCAGTATGTATGATGGCAATTTGCATATATTCCAGAATGTTATGAAGATTAATTGCAATTAATTGCAAAGTCCCTCTTTGCCATGCAAATGAACTGAATCCCAAATAAAAAAAATCCCTGCATTTCAGCCCTGCCACAAAAGGACCAGCTGACATGTCAGTGATTTTCTCGTCTTTGGGACATGGGGCAGTATTTTCACATCCCCTGTCCAAAGTGAACGGCCTGCTACTCTGACCCAGAAGCTAGGATATGCATATTATTAGTAGATCTGGATAGAAAACACTCTGAAGTTTCTAACACTGTTTGAATCATGTCTGTGAGTATAACAGAACTTATTTGGCAGGCGAAATCCAGAGGGCAATGGGTTTTCATTGGGAATCCAGATTTCTAATCGACTTTCCTGCAGTTCCTATCGCTTCCACTGGATGTCAACAGTCTTTAGAAATTGGTTGAGGTTTTTCCTTTGAGAAATGAAGAAGTAACACTGTTCAGAACGAGGGAAGTGTACTCTTTGATAGAGGCGCGTGACCTGAAAAGCTCGCTCCACTTTGTTTTCCTCCGGTATTGAACACAGATCATCCCGTCTTCAATTGTATCAATTATTTCCATAAAAAAATACCTAAAGTTGTATTAGGAAAGTAGTTTGACATGTTTGGACAATGCTTACAGGTATCTTATGAGACTTGGAACCGGTTATTTTTTTGGATCAAACGCACCAAATTAATGGACATTTTGGATATACATCGACGGAATTAATCGAACAAAAGGACCATTTGTAATGTTTATGGGACATATTGGAGTGGCAACAGAAGAAGCTCGTCAAAGGTAAGGCATGAATTATATATGAATTATATCTTTATTTCTGCGTTTTGTGGTGCTTGGAGTCATTGTTCTTCCTCTGTCAACCATGGTTACCTGCAAGGAAACACATGCCGTCATCATTGCTTTGCACAAAAAGGGCTTCACAGGCAAGGATATTGCTGCCAGTAAGATTGCACCTAAATCAAAATTTATTGGATCATCAAGAACTTCAAGGAGAGCGGTTCAATTGTTGTGAAGAAGGCTTCAGGGCACCCAAGAAAGTCCAGCAAGCTCCAGGACCGTCTCCTAAAGTTGATTCGGGGCACCACCAGTACAGTTCTTGCTCAGGAATGGCAGCAGGCAGGTGTGAGTGCATCTGCATGCACAGTGAGGCGAAGACTTTTGGAGCATGGCCTGGTGTCAAGAAGGTCAGCAAAGAAGCCACTTCTCTCCAGGAAAAACATCAGGGACAGACTGATATTCTGCAAAAGGTACAGGGATTGGACTGCTGAGGACTGGGGTAAAGTCATTTTCTCTGAATCCCCTTTCTGATTGTTTGGGGCATCCGGAAAAAAGATTGTCCGGAGAAGACAAGGTGAGCGCTACCATCAGTCCTATGTCATGCCAACAGTAAAGCATCCTGAGACCATTCATGTGTGGGGTTGCTTCTCAGCCAAGGGAGTGGGCTCACTCACAATTTTGCAGAAGAACACAGCCACGAGAAAAGAATGGTACCAACATATCCTCCGAGCGCAACTTCTCCCAACCATCCTTGAACAGTTTGGTGATGAACAATGCCTTTTCCAGCATGATGGAGCACCTTGCCATAAGGCAAAAGTGATAACTAAGTGGCTCGGGGAACAAAACATCAATATTTTGGGTTCATGGCCAGGGAACTCCCCAAACCTTAATCCCATTGAGAACTTGTGGTCAATCCTCAAGAGGTGGGTGGACAAACAAAAACCCACAAATTCTTACAAACTCCAAGCATTGATTATACAAGAATGGGCTGCCATCAGTCAGGATGTGGCCCAGAAGCTAATTGACAGCATGCCAGGGCGGATTGCAGAGGTCTTGAAAAAGAAGGGTCAACACTGCAAATATTGACTCTTTTGCATCAACTTCATGTAATTGTCAATTAAAAGCCTTTGACACTTATGAAATACTTGTAATTATACTTCAGTATTCCATAGTAACATCTGACAAAAATATCTAAAGACACTGAGGCAGCAGACTGTGTGAATGAAAATTAATATTTGTCATTCTCAACTTTTGGCCACGACTGTAATAGTGTAAGACAGTATGAGCAGTATATAAATAGAAAAGCTGTGTACAGCAGTAGTTGTATAGGATGAACCATGACTAGAATACAGTATATACATATGAAGTGGGTAAAACAGAATGTAAACATTATTAAAGTGACCAATGTTTAATAACTATGTACATAGGGAAGTAGTCTCTAGGGGGAAGGGTAGCGTACCGAGTGGTAGCCGGGCTAGAACAGTGATTAAGGCTAGTGGTGACATTCAGTTTCTGTCTCTGTCCCAGCTGTGATGTACCTGTACAGTAAAATTTATTTTTTGTGCACTGGCTATCCATTGATTTGATTTTGTTTCTGTGAAATCTCATTCATTGAACCTTATGCTCTTTTAACACTAGAACAGCCAACGTCTTTTGAACATGGTCTTTTGAGCGTCATGTGATTTAACAATTGTAATAATGCTGCCATTTTTAGTCATGTCCCCCACCGTCCTTGACATTTCCTAAATAAGTCTTTCACACACTTACGTTGTGAGCATTTCAATACCGCAGAGTTTGTTATAAGCAGTCTTACGAGGACACTCAACAGTTAGTTGCCCATCTCATAATGCCCATTGAAAGTACACCTGAACTATATCAAAACTAATTCCACACAAAAAATAATAAGTAGCATAAAGGCAAGATTAAATAGACAATATTCTGGTGGTTGACAATATTATCAATTGTGAATGAAGAGACTGAACAGTGTAATTGACAAAAAATTGAAGACTTCACCACAAAAAAAAACTATTGGAAAGAGCAGATTCTATGGTTTCTGAAACACCTACATTTGCCAAACAACTGAAGGGTTCTATTTGGATCACTTGTTTTGTAGAATAACCTCTTTCATGCGTTACACACGTGAGCAGTCGTGGCAGCATATAGCCTAAGCACAGACTAGTTACATCACTTTAAATATGCTGTTCTTTTGAAATACATTGTTTTTTAAGACCTGCCTAAACGAAATGATGAGTTTCTTTGTGATGGTGTATATTAAATGGATTTATTAGACTGTTAAAATGGACGCGACCAGGGTGCGACATTGGCCTGGATTAGTATCTCACGGCCCGGCTGTTCTAGTGTTAAGGACCATCTTCTGCCCAAAGTGTAGAACCAACATGTTTTGAACCCCCTTCTCTTTCACAGATTGATCAACTGGAAGAGCACATTCTGTTCCTCATGGAGAAAATAGGTGGATTGTCAAAGTGACTGCCATACACAACGAGTACACAACTCTATGTTCTAGGAATATTCATGAATACATGTAGGTATTCAGTTTAAGTGATTTATGCTTTGCAGTTCAGTTGGGATGTTCCCTCAAGGGTTTTTGGTGGGTGAATGTTGCATCTAGGCTGTGAAAGGTATTTACATTATGGATATAATATGATGGAACAGCTCTCTTGATCAGGACTTAGTTTTAAACTTTGGTTTAAAATTGCTAATCTAATTGTTTTAGGTATTGTTTAACTGAAATGTAATCATATTTTACACTTTCATCATAAACTATATCATAATTGTACTTTACAGAAGTAAGCAATCTTAGAATTGTTATTGTTTTGTGACCATGTGGTCAGTGCATCAGTAATGTTAGGATGATTACATGATTATGTGCCTTCTCATTTAGTGTTCCACCATCTGTTGAAGAGGCATGGTTTCTCATTTACTTGTTTTAATTCAAGTTCAGTTTGGATATGGAATGGCGTTGTGACATTAAATGAAAGCATTTACTTGAGCAGATTTCTTGATGGCTAACCAAACAGCACAGACTACATGCCGATTAGAAATGTGTTTTAGTGCTTGATCTAAGATAGGAAAATAAATATTGTTGTCTTATGTGTGAAATAACTTCGCTAGATATTTGGGCCCTCATTTGCTCCTTGTAGATCTCACTTTTTGTCAAATTATCAATCTTCATTTTATGAGTTGAAGACCTTTAAAGGAGAATGTTGCTATTTTTCAACCTAATCTGTATTTTTGATGTTAATGGCATGTTATAAAAGGGTGAAGACACTTTTTTTGTGATTTTTACTTGTTTTTGAGAAACTTACCCCAGTCGTGATAGACTTGCTCGTTGTGCAGTGTGCGGGCATCCAAAAAGCATATCCAAAAACACCCAAATATGTGCTTTTAGAAACACGCTCTCAGTATCGTGATGCAGGTCTTTAGATGTTGTACACATGCAATTGTGTCATTCCGAACTTCATCCGCAAGGTCATATTCCATTTTGTGCAAGTCCAGCGGTTTCCCTCACCAGCTTGTGCTACTTCTCTGTGTAGCCTGCGCAGCAAAGAAGAAACGGTAAGTAAGTACATTCATTTATTTGACACTTCTCAATATAAAAACTGACTTATACCCATAAGTTTAACAATGAAATATTTTAATAAAATTAGTAAGCTTTGGTTTTCAGATGTAAGAATGTCCTTGTTTTTATTTAAAATCCACGGTTTTAGTGGCTTTCAACTTTCTAAATCCACCCTGAATCTACTCTTCCTGTGGGATCAAGATTTTCCAGATGTTCTGCATCAAAACTAACCTAATCACACTACCTTGGAGTTTTGAAAAATGCAACTACAACTTTGAATGATCAGAATAAAATGTTCAGTTTTGAAATACCCAATTCTAAGATTGAATCCCATCCGATTGACGAAATCCGATCAACAAAGTGAATTTAATAAAATAAAAAGAGCCTATGGGATGTTGAAGCGTTGGGTAAAGTGGGGCAAAACACTTTCCCTGGCTGCCACAGTAGTTAGGTGGTTTGTGTCAAACTGAGTTGCGCACCTTTTGATTTATGATGGGGAGGTGTCCAGTGGTAATTAAAATACATAACCAGGTGGTTTCACCCGTGGTTGTAAACAGGCTTTGTGAGGTACTGATTTTGTGGGGATAGAATTTGTGTGTGGGGGGGGGGGGGGGGCTGTAGTTATGTTAAGACTAAGTTGGCATGAAATAGTTTTATTTGGGGGTTGTCTGTGATATGTTGTAGCGTTAAGTAGGAACTTACGACCATAGATGTCAAATCTGTACCGTCTGATTTCTGTAGGAGAGTTAGACATTAAATATGTAACTTTGTTTTATTGCATTTGTAAGATCATTTAAGATAACTATTCAATGATGCTGCCGACAACAGTTTTCAAGAAGTTCCATTGGTGATGGAAAAATGTCTTCTGTTCAGGGACATACAGTACGTCATCACGTACACTCTTTCATATTTTGGTCAGAGACGCTTATGTTAGGAACTCAGTCCTGCCGGTGGTCAATTGACGGATGCTAAGGCTTACATTGTCCCCTGAAACCAACAAGTGAACTTACACCCGGGGGGGTTGAGAGGAAATCGTATGGGTTGGTTGGGGTTAGTTTTTTAAAAATGGTCTTTTCACTCATGGTATACAGTAGATAACACCATAAACCTAAGGCTAAATCTGCATAGACATTGTTAGTCTCTAGACCCCATTCTATATTGTAGTAGATGTAGGGCGGTTTGCATCGAACTCTACTTACAACCAATTTATGAAGGGGTTTGTCCTGAGGGGTTATTAAAAAAGGTAACCAAGTGGTCACCTTGCATTGTATGTAAGCACTTTTTATGTAGGTTTTGTGTGTGCGCCGTTGGTTAGTTTAGGCACTCAAGGCTGAGAGGAAGGGGTTGTCCTGTCCTGTGATCAGACCAACCAGTTTGAAACCACCAACAAACTAGACAATAGGTTGTCTCTTGTATCCAAGTGTCTGTGTTGGAAGTGAGTGTTAAGAGATGTCTTTGCTCCCCTTTCCAAAATGTTTTATAAATAGCCAGATATGTGACATTAACCATGTCCATCGTGGTTAATTTATTTAGAACCAGAGAACATGGGTGATTCAAACATGATTATGTTTACAATTTGTTACGAATCGCTTTTGGCCCGACAATCTAGGGGGGGGGGTAGCGAGACCCGTAACATGACTCATGCAAATTATAATAGTGGAAAAGTAAGACTGAGAACGAAATAACCACAGACAATTCAATTACCGTCAAACTCAGGGTTTATTTGAAAACACACGGTAATGGGGGGAGCAGGATAAGGGGCTGATCTGGACCCAAGGAAAGAAATAAGTATCCAAAAACACCCCTAAGCTAGACTAGCCTACTTCACTACTTCACCAACAGCTAACCAAAAATACAGTGGGTGGTCCGCCCAGTTCTAACTAGTTTTTTTTATACAAAGTATTCCTACGGGTAATGTATGCCCATGGGCGACTTATCTTGGTACCCCCTTTTCCCATAAAACAAACACCATAACAAAACCAATACTCCCAGGTGGGGACAAAGTGACATGTAGTTGCAAAAACTGAACAAGTGATCTACAGACAGATGGCATTGGCAGAGAGATTGAGCTCTCGAGCAAACAGACAGGGTTTTTAAACCAAGGGAAAGGGAATGTGTTAGGGTAATGGAAACAGGTGTGTCTTCTGATTAGCAACTGATTGGGGAATGATGATTGCCACCTGTGAGGAGGAGGAGAGAAAAGAAATACAAACACAGGATACCTGTATCCGTAACACTCCCACCCTTAAAAGAGCAACCCTAGGGAGGGATTGCGACCAAAGTATTACAATGAATACCCACAAGATCAACAACAAAGTCAACCTTACTAAAATCATAATTTTTACACACGAGACAAAGCATCTGGTAATACATTTTCAGAACCTTTTTTATGCCGTATCCAAATTATAATTTTGCACAATAAGGGCCCAACGCATTAGGCGCTGGTTCTGGTTGTACATCCGGTGGAGAAACACTAAGGGGTTATGATCAGTATATTCAAACACCGGTAGGGCACTGGAACCAATGTATACTTCAAAGTATTGCAGGGCCAACAACAAAGCAAGAGCTTCTTGTTCTATTGTCGCATAGTTTGTTTGACATTTGTTCAATTTACGCGAAAAATAACAAACTGAATGATCCACTCCACTCTTGTCCTGCTGCAGTAGAACAGCACCAGCACCTCTGGCACTAGCATCTACCTCCAGTTTAAATGGTTGTTCAAAATCCAGAGCAGCAAGTACAGGGGTATTACGTAAGAGTGCTTTAGCAGATTCAAAAGCTATTTTACAATCATGGGACCACTCATACGAGAGCCGGACTGAGCAAATGGGTTAATGGAGCAACTACCGCAGAGAAATTTTGACAAACTACGGTAGTAGCCAACCATCCCTAAAAAGCTGCGTAGCTCTCGTCTGGTGGTAGGTGCGGGAAATGCAGTTGTAGCCAAGACCTTGGAGAGTCAACATGATTTGACCACTCGGACGAATAAATCACTAGATCATCAAGATATGCACTACAATTGGGAACTCCAGCTAATACAGAGTTAACCAGTCGTTGGAAAGTGGCTAGTGCATTTCGCATCCCAAAAGCCATGACTGAGTACTGTAGGAAGTTGTCTGGGGTCACAAAGGCAGATATCTCAGAAGCACGTGAAGTTAACGGAACCTGCCAGTAACCTTTTAAGAGGTCCAACTTAGTTACATACTTAGCACCACCTACAGTGTCGATACAGTCGTCCAGTCTGGGTAACGGGAACGAATCTGGCATTGTGACAGGATCTCCTTTGGACGGGATCTATCTCCATAATCACTCCACGTAGACTCATGTCGCACTCCTGAGAGAAGGCAGTTGATAGCTTTGACTGGGATGCTGTGTACAGGTTGCTGGCTCGGACTCAGGTCTCACAGTAGAAGTGGTGGAAGACAGTTTTCATCGATTTATTCCATCCATGCATCAAGATACCGTCTGTAGTCACAATCGCCATAACTTTGAGGACAGACCTAAACAACAGTTTAAGGCATTTCAAATTCTGGAAATCCAGACAATACCAGTCAAAAGTTTGGACACAGCTACGCATTCCAGGGTTTTTCTTTTATTTTGACTATTTTCTTCATTGTAGTATAATAGTGAAGACATCAAAACTATGAAATAACACATGTGGAATCATGTAGTAACCAAAAAAGTGTTAAACAAATCAAAATATATTTTAGATTATTCAAAGTAGCCCCCCTTTGCCTTGACAGTTTTGCACACTCTTGGCATTCTCTCAACCAGCTTCATGAGAGAGTCAGCTGGAATGCATTTCGATGAACCTCTTTAAGCTAGGGGGCAGTATTTTGATGTTTAAATGAAAAACATGCCTAAAGTAAACTGCCTATTACTCAGGCCCAGAAGCTAGAATATGCATATAATTGACAGATTAGGATAGAAAACACTCTAAAGTTTCCAAAACTGTCAAGATATTGTTTGTGAGTATAACAACTGATATTGCAGGCGAAAACCTGAGGAAAATCCACCCAGGAAGTGCTGTTTTTCCTGAAACAACTCTTTTCCTTTGCAATCCTCCATTTAAAGGGATATCAACTAAATTCCTTTCCCTATGGCTTCCACAAGGTGTGAACAGTCTTTTGCCAACAGTCTTTTATTCGGAAAAATTAGCGAAAATGATCACATCGCGTCAGTGGATAGCCAGATGTCCTCAGATCTGTGCATGCGCGCGCCTGGAGAGAGACCTTTTCTTTCTCTATTCTATTGAAAGGCTACCGTACGGTTGAAATATTATCTATTATAATCTATTATAATAATTTATTGTAAAAACAACCTGATATTTGATTATAAAAAACGTTTGACATGTTTCTACGAACTTTACGGATACTATTTGGAATTTTCGTCTGCTCGTCGTGACTGCACGAGCCTGTGGATTTCTGAACAAAACGCGCTAACCAAATGGATATAAAGAGAATCTTTATCGAACAAAACAAACATTTATTGTGTAACTTGGAGTCTCGTGAGTGCAAACATATGAAGATCATCAAAGGTAAGCAATTCATTTTATTACTTTTGTGACCAATCTACTTTGCTGCTAGCTGTTTGTAATGTTTTGTCTGCTGAGATCTGTCCTCACATAATCGCATGGTTTGCTTTTACCGTAAAGCCTTTTTGAAATGTGACACGCCAGGTGGATTAACAACAAGTTAAGCTGGGTTTTGGTATATTGCACTTGTGATTTCATGAAAATTAATTATTTTTAGTGCTTATACATTTCTGGGCGTTTGGATAAACAATAAGTTGTCTTTTAAAAACCTACAGTAGATGAGTTGTATAACAAGCTAAGAATAAAACTGGACTTTTGTAGAATAATTGTAGAAAGCAGATCACACAGTCAACGTTCCTAGCAGTTCTAGACTATGGCGACATCATCTACATGAATGCATCTGTCACTTCAGTAGTTAGATGCAGTTAACCAGAGCACACTTAAGTTTTATCACAGGCGACAGGTCTTACACTGATCACTGCATTCTCTATCAGACAGTAGGCTGGCCCTCTCTGACGTCAGGTAGGTCGAAATTGCATTATGTTAATTTATAAGGCCCTTCTGCAGAAACTCCTGCATTACCTAACATCGTTGCTAACCTATAGATTATGAGGTACCATACCCAGGCACAGGGATGGCTAACGCTTGAAATTCCTTCTGTCACTACAGATTTAGGTGAAACGGCTTAGTTTCTTCAGAAAGAGACTAAATAAAGGTTAAATAAAATACACTACCGTTCAAAAGTTTGGGGTCACTTAGAAGTGTCCTTGTTCTCCATGGAAACATCCATGAAATGAGTTGCAAAATGCATAGGAAATATAGTCAAGACGTTGACACCTGGACTACTGTTCAGTCATGTGGTCAGGTGCCACAAAGAGGGACTTGGGAAAATTGCAGTTGGCTCAGAACAGGGCAGCACGGCTGCCCCTTAAAAGTACACAGAGAGCTAACATTAATGACATGCATATCAATCTCTCATAGCTCAACGTGGAAGAGATCGACTTCCTCATTACTTGTTTTTGTAAGAGGTGTTGAAAAGCTGAATGTACCGAGCTGTCTGTTTTAAATACTAGCACACAGCTCAGACACTCTTGCAAACCCCACAAGACATGCCACCAGAGGTCTCTTCACAGTCCCCAAGTCCAGAACAGACTATTGGAGGAGCACAGTACTTCATAGAGCCATGACTACATGGAACTCTATTCCACATCAGGTAACTGATGCAAGCAGTAGAATCAGGTCAAAATACTCCTTATGGAACACCAGTCAAAAGTTTTAGAACACGTACTCATTCAAGGGTTTTTCATTTTTACTATTTTCTACATTGTTGAATAATAGTGAAGACGTCAAAACTATGAAATAACACATGGAATCACATAGTAACCAAAAAAGTGTTAAACAAATCAAAATATATTTTATATTCTAGATTCTTCAAATAACCACCCTTTGCCTTGATGACAGCTTTGCACACTTTTGACATTCTCTCAACCAATTCCTTGAGGTAGTCACCTGGAATGCATGTCAATTTTAACAGGTGTGCCTTCTTAAGTTCAAAGTTGTGGTAAATCGTTCCTTCTGAATGCGTACTTAACCAGCACAGCTACCACGGCATTCTGCAGCGATACGCCACCCCATCTGGTTTGCACTTAGACCCACAATGACCCAAAATCTCTAGATCACCTTTATTCCACACAGACAAAGCTCTTCCTCACCCTCCATTTGGCAAATCTAACCATAACACTATCCTGATTCCTGCTTACAAGCAAAAACTCAAACAGGAAGTACACAGCTCAATTAGGAAGTGGTCCAATGAAGTGGATGCTAAGCCGAAGGGGCTGTTTTGCTAGCACAGACTGGAATATGTTCTGGGATTCATTCGATGGCATTAAGGAGTTTACCACATCGGTCACCGGCTTCATTAATAAGTGCATCAAAGACATCATCTCCACAGTGACCGTACGTACTGTACATATCCCAACCCGAAGGCATGGATGACAGGCAACATCCGCACTGAGCTAAAGGCTAGAGCTGCCACTTTTAAGCAGTAAGACATTAACCCAGACACTTATAAGAAATCCCGCTATGCCCTCTGATGAACCATCAAACAGGCAAAGCATCAATACAGGACTACAATCGAATCCTACTACACCGCCTCTGGTGCTCATCGGAGAGACAGGGCTTGCAAACTATTGCGGATTACAAAGGGGAACCCCAGCCTGTGGTGGTTATTACTGTATTATCAAATGAGGGGAGAGAAACTTATCACACAAGTCAGAGTTATACTAAATCTTTATTCACTTATAAGGGAGCAAGGTCACTACATGCACACAGAGTGAATGGGGTTAGAGCTCTAATAATAAGGGGTTTATATAGAACTGCTTAGTCATGGTTGGTTCCACCCCTCCCCAGCAGATCAGGGCAATATAAGCTACCTTGCTTATTCTTGTGGTTATGTGTATCGGGTCATAGTGCACCAACAAGTGATAACGTTAGTTCCGTTACTCCTTTCTCCATCTCTTCTATCGTCCCACAGCTGTGCCCTTGAAAGATAGTAAAAGAACAGGATGGGCTGAAGAACTCTAGTCACTTTTCAGAGGCCCTTTTTTATGCCGTGTGACCAGGTTACTCAGAAGCATTGAGAAATGGAAACGATACAGGTCTATCTGTTCCTCAAGCTTATCTCTATCCCATGTCCTTGACTACACTCCTAGACCAGCTGCGGGGAGTGAATGTTGAAGAGATGAAACCTCCTTTCAGATGAGCTATACTCACTTCGAGGCAAACCAACACTGAACCATGCATGAGAGCATCAGCTGTTCCTGACGACTGTGTGATCACACTCTCCATAGCCGATGTGAGCAAGACCTTTAAACATTCACAAGGCCACAGGGCCAGACGGATTACCAGGATGCGTACTCCGAGCCTGCGCTAACCAGCTGGCAAGTGTTCACTGAAATGCTCAACATCTTCCTGACACATTATGTAATAACTACATGTTTCAAGCAGACCACCATAATCCCTGGGACCAAGAACGCCATGGTAACCTGTCTAAATGACTAAGGCCCCGTAGCACTCACATCTAACACCCGAACAGATCCATGGATGAAGCAATCTCTATTGCACTCCACACTGCCCTTTCGTACTTGGACAAAATGAACACCTATGTGAGAATGCTCAGCGTTCAACACCACAGTGCCCTCGAAGCTCATCCCTGGGACTGAACCCCCCCCCTGCAACTGGATCCTGGACTTCCAGACGGGCTCCCCCAGGAGGCGATGGTAGGCAACAACACACATGCCACACTGACCCTCATCAAGGGGACCCCCTCAGGGGTGCGTGCTTAGTCCCCTCCTGTACTCCCTGTTCACCCACGACTCCAACATCATTAAGTTCGCCGACGACAACGGTGGTAGGCCTGATCACCGGTGACGATGAAACAGCCAATATGGAGGAAGTCAGAGACCTGGCAGTGTTGCCAGGACAACAACCTCTCCCTCAACGTTAGTAAGACAAAGGAGCTGATCGTTGAGTACAGGAAATGGAGGGCCGAGCACAGCCCCTTTCACATCGACAAGGCTGTAGCGGAGAGGGTCGAGTGCGTCAATTTTCTTGGTGTCCACATCATTAAGGATCTATCATGGTCTAAACACACCAACACAGTCGTGTAGAGGGCACGACAATGCCTCTTCCCCTCAGGAGGCTGAAAAGATTTGGCATGGGCCCTCAGATCCTCAAATGTTCTACAGATACAGCATCGAGACCAACTTGACTGGCTGCATCACTGCTTGGTGTGGCAATTGCTTGGCATCTGACCGACCGCAAGGCATTAGAGGGCAGTGCATACGGACCAGCCGATCTCCCTGCCATCCGGGCAGTGTCAGAGACTCCAGCCACAAAAACAAGATTCTCTGGTCTGATGAAACCAAGATTGATCTCTTTGGCCTGAATGCCAAGTGTCACATCTGAAGGAAACCTGGCACCATCCCTACGGTTAAGCATAGTGGTGGCAGCATCATAATGTCAGGATGTCTTTCAGTGGCAGGGACTGGGAGACTAGCCAGGATCGAGGGAAAGATGGATGGAGAAAATTACAGAGATCCTTGATGAAAACCTGCTCCAGAGCGCTCCGGACCTTAGACTGGGATGAAGGTTCACCTTCCAACAGGACAATGACCCTAAGCACACAGCCAAGACAACACAGAAGTGGCTTTGGGACAAGTCTCGGAATGTCCTTGAGTGGTCCAGCCAGAGCCCGGACTTCAACCCAAATCGAACATCTCTGGAGAGACCTGAAAATATCGGTGCATCGACGCTCCCCATCCAACCTGACAGAGTTTGAGAGGATCCGTAGAGAATAATGGGATGAACTCCCCACATACAGGTATGCCAAGCTTGTAGCGTCATACCCAAGAAGTCTCGAGGCTGCAAACGCTGCCAAAGGTGCTTCAACAAAGTACTGAGTAAAGGGTCTGAATACTTATGTAAATGTCAATTCAGGTTTTTTTCATACATTTGCACATTTCTTAACTTGTTTTTGCGTTTGTCATAATGGGCTATTGTGTGTAGTTTGAGGGGGGAAATTTATTTCATGTATTTTAGAATAAGGCTGTAACGTATCAAAATGTGGAAAAAATTTTAGGGGTCTGAATACTTTCCGAATGCATTGTATATGTGGGGCTCCCGTGTAGCACAGTGATCTAAGACACACAGTGCAAGAGGCAGCAGGTAGCCTAGTGTTTAGAGTGTTGGGCCAGTAACCGGAAGGTTGCTGGATCAAATCCCAGAGCTGTCAAGGTGAAAATCTGTCGTTCTGCCCCTGAACAAGGCAGTTAACACACTGTGCCCCGCTAGGCTGTCATTACAAATACGATTTTGTTCTTAACTGACTTGCCTAGTTAAATAAAGGCTATAATTAAAGTAAGATCTTAGAAAAGAAAATAATTTTCACATTACTTGGTTCCTGCTGGATGGGGAAGGTTTTTATTTTTAGAACTCACAAAACAAATATGTTAGTATTGGATTCTTTCTGTCAAACACTACTGTAAACTATAAGGATTGTGGGAGGTCTCAAGATTTTACTGATAAGTGGGACCAAATAACATGTCAAGAGGGATGGGCCTAATTTTGTATACAAAAAGGTACTCCTGATCGCCAGTGATATGACAATTCTAGTTGTATGTGTGTAAAGAAAAAAATCTATTCCTGTGGTTTGTTAGGGTTACTTTTCTTTTCTAGTAGCAAAACAAATACACTCACCTAGCTGTAACAGATCAGGCTGACTAGCCTAAATACATTTCCCAGAGCTTGAAACACCCACCTAATGGTGAAACGATTTTTTTTACGCCCTTCGGACTTGGTGTGCAGGCCCTTAGGCATCTCTGAAAGTTTTCAATTGAACTGAATTGATAGATTGTAAATCCAGGATTAGCATGATTATACAACGTTATACGACACAAAATGACAAAAATAACCACACTACTCATTTCACAATAGAATCTTCATGTTTAATACAATAAAAGTGTGTTAACAAAGGCATTCATTTGATGTGAAGTAATTTAAACATTGTATTGCCCCAGATTCAAAGGGGGCTGCAGAGTATGGCAATATTTAGTAAATTCACAATAAAAACATTTTTTGGGTGGGGGGGGATTTGTCTCCCTAAACTATATATTTGTTTTTCCAAATCTTTTATAATATATTAATGAGGACAATAGCATTTAACACCGGAAAGCATTTAAAAAAATATTACTTCTAAAAATATGATTTTTCCCTTAAATTCCATTCCAAAACAAGTGGAGCTAACACTCCTTTCAATACAGAATGGGCACTACATCACTGATAAGAGATTCATGTGTCGAGAGGATTCAAGAGTGCCATCTGTGTGATTGACAGGTATGTGTAAAATGTCTACTCGGTCGCCAGCATACTGTTCACTATTGTGGTTCATAGAAATATTGTGTAATCAGGTAAAAAAAAAAGACTGATGCAAATAAAACTAAGATGGGGGGGAGGAGAAAATAGCAAAGCTAGCACCGGATGTTTTCCCAAAGTGACTAGCAAACTATGGAAGCAATCCTGTAAATTGCGCTGGAACGATGCAGCAACATTGGAAGAATGCAGTGTGCGAATTGAGACATGTGAATGATAACTTGTCACCACCAGTAATAGCTGCCTCTGCAGATGACAGAGTATTTCTGACTTTGGGACAAACATGCACTGAATATGCCATGACGACCTTAAATATGTATGTGTGCTTTTGAAAGCCACCAAAGTGCTGTCAATTGAAGGTATTAATGATCAAATGTATGTGACTATTAGACACTCAAACCATTTATCAATTGTCATGAGAATAACATTTAACAAACGTTTTGTGTTTCAGTTGTATAAACTTTCATACATTTCACGTATGTAAAATGTTCATGAATTAGATTTTTTAATTGAAGGACAATGCAAGGTGTCTTTAACCGTGGTAATAACTGACAATTTACCACACTGATATACAGTGAAACAATGTGGTCATTTGTGCTTTGAGACCAGATTCAGTTCACTTATCACATGGACTTCCTCCATTTTGACAAACAAATTCAGGCATACATCATTTTACAAGCAACGAAATGAGTGAATTTGTAGGCCAACATAAAGGGGTCTTTCAAAAGAAAAGTTAAATTATCCTTGGCCATTGATAAGAAGACATTGATAAGCCATATATTGATAATGTATACTGGGTATACCAAACATTAGGAACACCTTACTAATACTGAGTTGCCCTCAGAACAGTTTATTGGGGCATGGACTCTACAAGGTGTGGAAAGCGTTCCACAGCGATACTGGCCCATTTGACTCCAATGCTTCCCACAGTTGCGTCAAGTTGGCTGGATGTCCTTTGCGTGGTGGACCATTCTTGTAAAAAAAAACAGAAGCTTTGCAGTTCTTCACACAAACCGGTGCAAAGGCACCTAATACCATATCCCGTTTAAAGGTGCTTAAATCTTTTGTCTTGCCCATTCACCCTCTCAATGGAACACATGCACAATCTATGTCTCAAGGCTTACAAATTCTTCTTTAGCCCGTCTCCTCCCCTTCATATATACTGATTGAAGTGGATTTAACTAAGGGATCATAGCTTTCACCTGGTCAGTCTATGTCGTGGGAAGAGCAGGTGTTCTTAATGTTTTGTATACTCAGTGTAAATACATTGACTCCAGTGGATAAAGTTTACTGACAAGCTTCATCATCTTCAACCTAATGAATTCATGTGTACATATAAACTGGCAAAATCTCAAATCCTCCTTGCTTGTGGTATGATGGAACATTTCCTGTGCCCTTGACCAAAAAACACACAACGTTTTTTTTCATGCAACAGATTAGCACTCTTTCCTGACAATTGTGCCAGTGAAACTCAAAATCCACAAAAAATAAATCTCACTCACAAAGAAACCTGAGGATGACAGTAAAATGTAATCTTTAACAGTCACTGCTGGGAGTGCATTCTTGGTATGAATAGTTAAATTATTCGTACTTGACTTTGTTACCTCTGTTACATGGGATCATATGACAAGTGATTGCTCTTTGAGTGAGACCTAATCCCTTGTTAGGATTAATGATATTATAAAAACATTAAGACAAATAGCCAAAGATTTAAATTGTACATTTTCCAGCCGCTACCCTCCTGATTCAGTTGAAATTCAGCATATTGCCGTGATCTTTCATAAGGTAAGGTGCTTTTAAACTGACCCGTGTAGCCTACATTCTTAGACAACTATTATGCTGCTGCGATAAGCAAGTCCCCTCTAATAGTCTGATGTCCTTACACACTTAATGAGACGTGGCTCTCCCAACCAACTAGGATCCTTACAGGGAATGTTTGATCTGGTTTCCGTGTGGGTGTATAACGTCAGCAAATAATCCCCAAACACTTGTAGAACGTTCAGGTACGGTGTTTCATAAACACAGTGGCAGTGTCCAATTACCCATACTTGCGTTCTAAATAGAAGGCATGTTGAGTATGCGAAAAATGTTTAGTTTTATATTATGTGAACTTTATTACGCTTTAAAATGCCAAGATGTCATACTTATTTCAGCTTTTCATCCAGCAGAATTTGCTGCACACTACTTAGTAAGAGAACCATCTTTCGAGACCCACGTGTCTGACAACAGCTGATAATGGCAGTACTCAACGCAATTGCGCATTAGATTAGGCATTCTTAGTAGGATGAGGCTAGTATGCTGATATGAGTAGCTTACTGCATTTATTTTTACTGAACAGTGCATTCTAAATAGTATGTAGTACTATCAGTACCACAGTATGCAGCTTGAGTAGTAGGCAAGCCAGTTTTCGGACATGGCCAATGTCTCTAGAAATCTACTTCATGTCAAGAAATGCCCCCTTCCCTCCAAAACTAAAATAAATGCCCTGAGGCATAAATAATGTTAGCTGGGATCTTGGCCAATCAATCAAATGCTTGTACGCATGTCCAAATTTGGACAAGCTGGAAAATGAACAAGAACATTTTCAGATATTACAGATTTCAGATATAACTAATTTCTAACCTTTTAACAACCCTACAAAACTGGCAGCAAATTTCCTGGGTCAGTAAAATAACATGGATATTTCACACAGCCTGTTGACAAAAACCAGATCAAATGTGACATCATTATTCCTAGGAATAACCTGAAGAGGCAAGTATCACCACCAACACATGAACGCAGCGTGCCACTGTAGAAATTTATTTGGAGAGCTTGTTTTGTGCCCAGCTACGCTACACGTGCAAAACGGCATTCTCTCCCAAACCGCGCAGCATCCTGCTGGACCTGGATCAACCCTGAATTTTGAGACCACTCGGTTAGTGCGTGGTTTAGTTAGTCTCGTCAGTCTGTGGTCAATGACGGTCAGTTAAAATACAGCTCCTTGGTCAGCATGGAGACCACGCAGGGGATCTGCTTCTTCTCGCTGAAACGTGGGTCCTCGGACCAGGACTCGAAGCTGGTGGCTACCATGTAGTTGACACGTGTGAGGATCTGCATGATCTCCAGCTGCTTACCAAACTCATTGAGGACGTTGCAGAGTGCCTGGACAAACCAGGAGCCGCGCCCAGGGTTCCTCCACGAATAGTACCCTGGAAGAGTAGTTGCGTCACTCTCTCCAATTGGCACTGATGCGCGCACACACACTCACACACTTTACAAGTGCACAGACAGATTCTCTCACACAGTAACAAACACTATGGAAACAACTGGATAGTGGATGTGCATTACCAGCTACCATGGTTGATTGGAACAACCAGGGTGTGAGGTAGAGATGGTGGCTGTGGGATTTCTGTCAGACTATCAGTGCAAGGAACATTTAGGAGCGGGCGAACTAGTTTAGCTGGAAATGTACAAGAATGCTGTGGGTTACCTGGCACGGTGGAGTAGGCAAAAAGGAAATCTGCCTCGACAGGAATCTTGTGCCTGGGATTTGCATCCGTTTCCAGGGTATCATTGGGGGGCCCGGAATCAGTCTGTATGCCATCATCGAACTCAGAACCTCGACAAGCCTGGTGAATCAAATGAAAGTTGAGATCAGGAATATCTTTTCAAGGACCTAGTAAAAAGGGCAATATGTCTTATTAAGTTCTACAAATATGGCTGTATAGTTAGTAATCTGTCCATCAAGAAAAACAGTCACCTTGCATATAAATGGGATAACCATAATCTATATACATTTCTAAAAATAAGAGGTCCTGTAATTTAGCCTTGTGGAACACCATAAATGATTTACAAGTCCTTTTATTTCAAAACACTGCACAGCTCACTTCCAGACATTGGGTAAACTATCTAGTTTGCCATATGACCTAATAATCTTCACCTCAAATCAATTCTAAAATCTCAAAACATATGAAAAAGAAAATCCGCATCTTGTATTCTAGGGTTAGACAACCTTTCACGTTCTGGTTCGAACCAGGTGCCAACTGACAATATTTAACCATGATTAATCATCTACCTCTTCTATACGTTTAAGAAGCTAAGCTCAACAATAAATGCTTTAATCAAGCCTAGCTAGAACAAAAGCCTGGGCTTTGTAAAGCTGCCCAGCCCAGTGTTGGCTTTGGCCCTCACCTGGATGAAGAAGAGTTTGGGCTTGCCCACTAGACTCTTGCACATGTCACCCCTGAAGAGTGAGGTCATGCTCTTGATGGGCATGGCTCCGTCAGTGCCATAGATCATACCCTCCTCACCGTGACTCAGCAGGATGCAAGCAAAGCAGGAGCTGTCGCTGTGGTCCTCCTCTGAGGCTAGGACACACACACACACACACACACACACACACACACTTTTAGGGTTAAATAAACGTTTGAAATGCATTGCCATTCCCAGTTTCCTATTTATTGTCACCCTTATTTATGTGGGATGTCAATAAAAAGTAAGTAAAAGGTTACAGAAAAAAAAATCGTGGTCAATCAAGAATCGACTGTTCTTTCGACCAATCGACTGGCCCACATTTTCAAATGTGTGTCTTTCCATATCTTTCCATCCTTTGTGTTTAAAAAAAAAGCTAATGCTTTAAGCAAACTGTTTGATTACATAATTAAGACACACAAATGACTTGAGGGAGTCCGACTGCAATTGATTTGATTGTGCCGGGCTCAGACTTGCAGCGCTGTGTTAAAAAGCACTGTGGTTAAAAAAATATATTTTTAAAGGCAGTGAGTGACTGACTAGAACCCATTGTCTCTCTCTCCTCCCTGCTGTAGCGATCACCACAGAACATCAGTGTGTATCCCATGTTGCTGAAGCTGCAACATAATTACAGCCTTTCGGACTGAAAAGTTGTTACCGAAATCCAAAAAACATTCCCTATTCCCTCAACCCTTGCTCTCTTTGCGTGACAGGTGTACACATCGGATGCACGTGACCAATAGGGCCTGACCTATAGCCTATCATAACCACATCAATAAATTGGTTATAAACTCTGAACACGTGACAGCAAAACGGATGCAGACATGAATAAACTCAAAACGGGGGAATGTTTACTGGCTGCTCAGGCGTTAAAAAGGGAGTAAATGTGACTCGTTGTGGAAAATACTGGAGATCAAGAAAAATAAAGTAAGGAGCCAGCGCTGAGTGCTTGTCAAACAGGTGCTGTTAGGTTACAATATAATTTATCAATTAAACACAAAATAAATAAGTGTACCAGAGTCTGTTGTAACGTTTTTTTGTTGTAAAACCTTTAGCACAGCAAAGACTGTTTGTAGTCGCATTCAGTCGTGTATGCAAATTCTGAAATGGACCGGTTTAGGCCTATTTATTGTTTACGCTAATTATTCAATAGGTCACTTTGTTATTTTATTTTAAAACTAAAATGCTTGATTGCATTTCAAATCATGAATGACTCAAATGATTGATTGATATAGGCCTAAGTTAATTCCAGTATTAAGACAGGATTAAACAGGATGCGCTCATAGGCCTACTGATGATCATTATAATAAATCACTATAATATATTATAATAAGTAATGTCATCATCATAAAATAAGGAGATGATCAAGGAAAAAGGAGGGTTATTATAATAATAATAATAATAATACTAATAATAAATACCCATTTGGAACAGTGTAAACACAATCAATTCTAAGCAACACCAGAGGGGAAAAAACTAGACTTTATTACAGCATAACAAATATTAAAAACAGCTGAATTTGTGAAATTGTTTATCTGACATGTGGTTACATTAGACTTGTTGCTCAAGGACTCAGTAGGCTATTAAACAAATACTAAAACAGGCAACATAAGCAGGATCTGTCTTATTTCTGTAGATGCACAGTTAAAGTCAGAAGTTTACATACACTTTAGCCAAATACATTTAAACTCAGTTTATCACAAATCCTGACATTTAATCCTAGTAAAACATGTACTTCTTTCATCACATTCCCAGTGGGTCAGAAGTTAACATAAACAATTTACCAAATGCTAATTGAGTGTAACTTGGGTCAAATGTTTTGGGTAGCCTTCCACAAGCTTCCCACAATAAGTTGGGGGAATTTTGGCCCATTCCTCCTGACAGAGCTGGTGTAACCGAGTCAGGTTTGTAGGCCTCCTTGCTCATACAAGCTTTTTCAGTTCTGCCCACAAATGTGCTATACGATTGAGGTCAAGGCTTTGTGATGGCCACTCCAATACCTTGACTTTGTTGTCCTTAAGCCATTTTGCCACAAATTTGGAAGTGCTTCACGGTTGGGATGGTGTTCTTCGGCTTGCAAGCCTCTCTCTTTTTTCCTCCAAACATTATGATGGTCATTATGGCCAAACAGTTCTATTTTTGTTTCATCAGACCAGAGGACATTTCTCAAAAAACTACAATCTTTGTCCCCATGTGCAGTGGCAAACCGTAGTCTGGCTTTTTTTTATGGCGGTTTTGGAGCAGTGGCTTCTTCCTTGCTGAGCGGCCTTTCAGGTCATGTCGATATAGGACTCGTTTTTACTGTGGATAGAGATACCTTTGTTTCCTCCAGCATCTTCACAAGGTCCTTTGCTGTTGTTCTGGGATCGATTTGCACTTTTCGCACCAAAGTACGTTCATCTCTAGGAGACAGAATGCGTCTCCTTCCTGAGCGGTATGACGGCTGCGTGGTCCCATGGTGTTTATACTTGCGTACTATTGTTTGTACAGATGAACGTGGTACCTTCAGGCATTTGGACATTGCTCTCAAGGATGAACCAGACTTATGGAGGTCTACAATTTTTTTTCTGAGGTCTTGACTGATTTCTTTTGATATTCCCATGATGTCAAGCAAAGAGGCACCGAGTTTGAAGGTAGGCCTTAAAATACATCCACAGGTCCACCTCCAATTGACTCAAATGATGTCAATTAGCCTATCAGAAGCTTCTAAAGCCTTGACATAATTTTCTGAAATTTTCCAAGCCGTTTAATTAAAGGCACAGTCAACTTGGTGTATGTAAACTTCTGACCCACTGGAATTGTGATACAGTGAATTATAAGTGAAATAATCTGTCTGTAAACAATTGATGGAAAAATGACGTGTCATGCACAAAGTAGATGTCCTAACCGACTTGCCAAAACTATAGTTTGTTAACAAGAGATGCGGAGTGGTTGAAAAACGAGTTTTAATGACTCCAACCCAAGTGTATGCAAACTTCCGACTGCAACTGTCTATGGATGATGTATAAAGCCAGGCACATTTAACAGTTAGGCTGTTGATTATAGACCTAATTATGTTGGGGTTTCCTCTCTCCTCACTTTCCAAAGACAATTAAGGCAAGGACTGTTTTCTCATCTAACTCCACTGCTGCCTCCCCTGGTTAACTTGGCTATTATGCACATAGCAACATGGTCTAGGAAAAGGCACCATTTCAACAGCGCACTGATGTGTTTCAGAACCGACCACTGTCCAACGCGGGAGAAAGTGCATTTGTTATAAAATAATGTCACATTAGTGTTGCACCACTGTTCTTACATAATATAACCATATATCATTTCAGGAGCACATGTTTTAGTCTGATGGACTGTGCCATCCCCATGGACTCCACAAATGGATCAGTCCTCTCTGATTCACGCCTGTCTGAGTGGTGTCTTGTACACCAGTATTATAAATCATTTTTTCCCCCTACTGCTTGTCTAAAGAAATCTTGACCAACAGCCAATCGACCAGTCGACTGAATTGGGTCAGCCCTAAACAGCACTAAAAGAGAATGTGATGGTGTTGGTGCCCTGTTTGAAAATGTATGCACTTGAAACTGTAGGGGGGGATGACAGTAGACAGGGTACTCTCACTGAAGTCGCCCCTAGAATAGATACTTGGAACTGTAGGGGGGATGGCAGTGAGACAGGGTACTCTCACTGAAGTCGCCCCTAGAATAGATACTTGGAACTGTAGGGGGGATGGCAGTGAGACAGGGTACTCTCACTGAAGTCGCCCCTAGAATAGATACTTGGAACTGTAGGGGGGGGTGACAGTGAGACAGGGTACTCTCACTGAAGTCGCCACTAGAATAGATACTGATGTACGGACAATAATGTACTCAGTGTGTTACTCACCCTCTCGGAGAAGACGCTCCATCTTCTCACACGTCTGGTCGTTGTAGATGCAGACGTCGAAGCCCAGGCTCTTAAAGCACTTAAACAGTTCGCCTGCGTCTCGATCCGTGCCATTGCGTACATTCATCCCTGACAGATAATATGAACAGCATTCACTGTACTCTACATGTACAGAGTATAGCTTACACAGTGTTATACTGGCCATATAGTGGCCACTAAAATCAAACTATATCAAATGGCAGGGCTCCAGACTAACATTTTCCCCTATTGGCACTGGTGCCACTAACTTTTTCAGTTGGTGGCACGAGCCCATAATTTGGTCGCACCCAAAAATAAACAAAATTGCAGCGTCACTCAATAGAAACAATAAGAGTAATCACCTTATGAAGTCATTAAAAAGTATTTCAAGATGTGTCATAGAATACTGAGATGTTAGACGTAACAACTTATTTATTGAATACTATGTCCAATCAGCAATGTATGACTCAAGAAATTTCGATATGCAACATAATCCAGTGATTGTCATGAATTGAGTTGACAATCCTGTATTTAAAAATATATATATTTTACTGTCAAAATAGAGTTTCAGAAAGCTGAGATCCTCCTCTCTTTATCAGGTAGTTAACTTCCAAAGTAGCGTTTTGTCCCGCAATTGCATTTTGAAATGTTACACAATCAGAATGCATTTTTCGGGGTGCACGAGGGGGGGTGAAGAGAGAGAATGTGCGAGGCTCCCGCATTACAGCAACCGGCCCCAGTGAAACAGGCACAGTGGCAGGGCAGACACTTTCATTACAGGAATCATGACGTTAATGCACCTTCATGTTTGACCAAAAAATGGAATGTTCTGATTGAGGTGACCAGGTAGAATGTGGGGCTTGCACCCGTGTGACCAATTCAAAGCCAAGTCAAAGGGCTGCAAAATGTGACTAAATGGTCGCAGTCTGGAGCCCTGAGTGGAAATGAACAGTCTTATAAAGAGTAACTGTGTTACATAAATATATTAGTGTTGTATAAGTTTAATAAAGCAGTGTGGATAATATAAAAGTGTTAGACAACCATGTATCCAAGTCAACATAAAAGGTGATGCCATACCCGTCTTTTCGTCAAAGTTCTTGTTGTTGATTATGATGCACTTGCCCACTCGCTGATGGCTCATCTTATACTGGAATGTTGGTGAAACGATTCTGTAATGGCTTTCAGAGGAGTAGTCCTGCTCCCGCGTCTTGCCATCCTTATTCTTCTTACTGAGCCATAGGGACAGAGAAAAAAAAAGGTTAATTCAATCACATTTTATTGGTCACACTCGGACTCCCTAGTTAAATAAAAGGTAAAAAAATGTAAATACACCTTCAGCAGATGTTATTGCGGGTGTAGCAAAATGCTTGTGTTCCTAGCTCCAACTGTATATAACAATACACACATCTAAAAGTCAAATGATGGAATTAAGAAGTATATAAATATTAGATTGCTCAATGTCAGAGTGGTATTGACTGAAATACAGTAGAATAGAATACGTTATATACACATGAGTAAAGCAGTATGTAAAACATTATTTAAACATGATTAAAGTTGCCAGTGATTCCAAGTCTATGTATATAGGGCAGCAGCCTCAAGGTGGAAGGCTACGTAACCGGTGGAAGCCTGCTAGTGATTCCAAGTCTATGTATATAGGGCAGCAGCCTCAAGGTGCAGGGCTACGTAACCGGTGGAAGCCTGCTAGTGATTCCAAGTCTATGTATATAGGGCAGCAGCCTCAAGGTGGAAGCCTGCCAGTGATTCCAAGTCTATGTATATAGGGCAGCAGCCTCAAGGTGCAGGGCTACGTAACCGGTGGAAGCCTGCTAGTGATTCCAAGTCTATGTATATAGGGCAGCAGCCTCAAGGTGGAAGCCTGCTAGTGATTCCAAGTCTACGTATATAGGGCAGCAGCCTCAAGGTGGAAGCCTGCTAGTGATTCCAAGTCTACGTATATAGGGCAGCAGCCTCAAGGTGGAAGCCTGCTAGTGATTCCAAGTCTATGTATATAGGGCAGCAGCCTCAAGGTGGAAGCCTGCTAGTGATTCCAAGTCTACGTATATAGGGCAGCAGCCTCAAGGTGGAAGCCTGCTAGTGATTCCAAGTCTACGTATATAGGGCAGCAGCCTCAAGGTGGAAGCCTGCTAGTGATTCCAAGTCTATGTATATAGGGCAGCAGCCTCAAGGTGGAAGGCTACGTAACCGGTGGAAGCCTGCTAGTGATTCCAAGTCTATGTATATAGGGCAGCAGCCTCAAGGTGCAGGGCTACGTAACCGGTGGAAGCCTGCCAGTGATTCCAAGTCTATGTATATAGGGCAGCAGCCTCAAGGTGCAGGGCTACGTAACCGGTAGAAGCCTGCTAGTGATTCCAAGTCTATGTATATAGGGCAGCAGCCTCAAGGTGGAAGCCTGCTAGTGATTCCAAGTCTATGTATATGGGGCAGCAGCCTCAAGGTGGAAGCCTGCTAGTGATTCCAAGTCTATGTATATAGGGCAGCAGCCTCAAGGTGGAAGCCTGCTAGTGATTCCAAGTCTATGTATATAGGGCAGCAGCCTCAAGGTGGAAGCCTGCTAGTGATTCCAAGTCTATGTATATAGGGCAGCAGCCTCAAGGTGGAAGCCTGCTAGTGATTCCAAGTCTATGTATATAGGGCAGCAGCCTCAAGGTGCAGGGCTACGTAACCGGTGGAAGCCTGCTAGTGATTCCAAGTCTATGGAAGCCTGCTAGTGATTCCAGGGCAGCAGCCTCAAGGTGGAAGCCTGCTAGTGATTCCAAGTCTATGTATATAGGGCAGCAGCCTCAAGGTGGAAGGCTACGTAACCGGTGGAAGCCTGCTAGTGATTCCAAGTCTATGTATATAGGGCAGCAGCCTCAAGGTGGAAGCCTGCTAGTGATTCCAAGTCTATGTATATAGGGCAGCAGCCTCAAGGTGATTCCAAGTCTATGTAAGGCTACGTAACCGGTGGAAGCCTGCTAGTGATTCCAAGTCTATGTATATAGGGCAGCAGCCTCAAGGTGGAAGGCTGGTGGAAGCCTGCTAGTGATTCCAAGTCTATGTATATAGGGCAGCAGCCTCAAGGTGGAAGCCTGCTAGTGATTCCAAGTCTATGTATATAGGGCAGCAGCCTCAAGGTGCAGGGCTACGTAACCGGTGGAAGCCTGCTAGTGATTCCAAGTCTATGTATATAGGGCAGCAGCCTCAAGGTGGAAGGCTACGTAACCGGTGGAAGCCTGCTAGTGATTCCAAGTCTATGTATATAGGGCAGCAGCCTCAAGGTGGAAGGCTACGTAACCGGTGGAAGCCTGCTAGTGATTCCAAGTCTATGTATATAGGGCAGCAGCCTCAAGGTGGAAGGCTACGTAACCGGTGGAAGCCTGCTAGTGATTCCAAGTCTATGTATATGGGGCAGCAGCCTCAAGGTGGAAGCCTGCTAGTGATTCCAAGTCTATGTATATAGGGCAGCAGCCTCAAGGTGGAAGCCTGCCAGTGATTCCAAGTCTATGTATATAGGGCAGCAGCCTCAAGGTGGAAGCCTGCTAGTGATTCCAAGTCTATGTATATAGGGCAGCAGCCTCAAGGTGGAAGCCTGCTAGTGATTCCAAGTCTATGTATATAGGGCAGCAGCCTCAAGGTGGAAGCCTGCCAGTGATTCCAAGTCTATGTATATAGGGCAGCAGCCTCAAGGTGGAAGCCTGCTAGTGATTCCAAGTCTATGTATATAGGGCAGCAGCCTCAAGGTGGAAGCCTGCTAGTGATTCCAAGTCTATGTATATAGGGCAGCAGCCTCAAGGTGGAAGCCTGCTAGTGATTCCAAGTCTATGTATATAGGGCAGCAGCCTCAAGGTGGAAGCCTGCCAGTGATTCCAAGTCTATGTATATAGGGCAGCAGCCTCAAGGTGCAGGGCTACGTAACCGGTGGAAGCCTGCTAGTGATGACAAAGACGACACACATAGGTATCCATTGGTACCTGGACAAATGTTTCAGGTAAAGTTACATCAAATGTATTATAGTGACTGACTTATGGTTTGTATTACTGGCACCAACAGACCAACCTGTTTGGACAGGCCTACATCTATAACCTCTGGTAAACAACTCAACAAAATTCCTCTGCAAAGAGAATTTGGCATCACTTTCAAAGAGTGAATCTTAAAAAAGGTTTTAAGCACTAGATAGAACAGTACACCTTCAAACAGTACCCACATAACACAGGGCATTCTTAAAGAAAATACATGCCACTTTTAAAGTCATTAGACATGACACACATGCTACTGAAAAATATATACATTATTGACCCTCACTGTATTCAACATAAAACCAAGGATTTAAAAATATCAGACCTATCAGACCGAGACATCCGTAAAAACGGTATTCTTACTCTAGGCTATTTCTGGGGAAGTAGGTAATCCAGAGAATGCCCTGCTTCCTTGAGAAAAGGCTAACTTGACAACTCCTTTGATTACTTCAACATTAGACAAGCTAACATTTTTCAAAACATTCTGCTGACTTCAACAAATCAGGAATGCCAAAAAGTCATCCAAACACACAGAATTCATGAGAATCAAAAACATCCTTGAACCACTTACTCAGAGACCATTGAGCACGTACATTTTCAAATGAGGCATTAATGTCATGGCCAAATCTGTTGAAGTAATCCACTGGCAGGTGAATTATAAAGTTACAACATGTTCAGCTAGCTCGGGTATTAAGAAGTCATAAGTGAATCAAAGTATGTCCCCGACAGAGTAAATCTTCCCGAGTGACAATTCTCACAGATCTGTCATATTTCCATTCTTTAAAGGACCCATCCAGATAGATAGGCCACAGTAGCCCATTGGGCTCACAATATCAGCATGTGTTCTAGAAGAGCCTAGTCATCAGGTTACCCAAGAACTGCAACAATGGAACCCCATACTCAGACACATGCGCACATGCACGCTCACATGCACGCAGACACAGAAAATGGCCAAACAGGCCATACTATACCCCACATGTGATCCAGAACTTTTCCATAGCCCCCCACCCCCTCCCTCATGGTGCCAGAATGCCTAGCAGTGGTCCGAGAGTGGGCAAAGAGCCCTGCCTCTGTGGCACTGTGGGGGTGGGAGGGGTCCCTTACCTGGGTTCCTCATTAAGCGCCACGCCACTCTGCATCTGAAATACGTTGCTCCTCTTGTCTCGCTCCTTTTTTAGTTGTTTTTGACTTCTCTAAACCTCGAGGTGTCGATTTTTTGGGGCGTACGGAGCGGTTGGTGTGCACTAGGATCCTGACATGCTCTCTATACTCTATAGACACTGAACTTGGCCTGCGTGCACTGGGGAGGCGCACTGTAGCTCCCTGAGTCAGCAGCCACCACACCAAACCAGAGTTTTCTAAAGGCCTATTCAAATTAGCCTGCACACTCTGCGGGGGTCAGGCAGGGCAGCACGTAGCCTTTATGGCTGCTGACAAGCACAGAATCAGCCTCTCTCTCACACACACACATGATTATTAACAAGCTATACTGTATGGTTATTAGTAGTTCCTGTATATGTGGTCAAACTGTATAACAGACTATAGGTTAGTGTATGGTTATAAACAGCAGACTAGCTACATCCATAAGTGGGGTAGTCTAGGGAACAGCACTAGGTCTGGGTAACATGGTAGATTTTTTGGGACACTTTGAAAGAGGAGAGGGGTGCTCTATAGACCGAAAATCCTCACAATAAAACAAGAATTTCAGTATTCAGGGCTTAAATGTGAGCGGGAATTGTGCTCTTGAAAAATAACATGACAGAGACGGACACAATGCGGACGCAGATAGCTACCCAGCAAGCCGGGAACATTCCCAGGACATTAGCGAACATTCCCATTCATTTCTAGTTAGATCAAACCCTAACATCCCAATAATGTTTTTGATAACACCTTTTTTTTTTACTAAGAAAACGTTTGACATTAAATAGGCTATCCTTGGAACATTCATATATAACCACAGAACATTCCCCTAAGTGTATTATTAGGTTACCATGGAATGTTATAACACAATGTTCCAGTGATGTTGTTAAAACATAATTTCAGCAAAAAAAAGTGGGAGATATAGAAGTGGTTCTGAGAAATCATTGAAGTGTTTTGCTGATGGAGATGCTATTCAAAACACCCTTACCAACCAGCAGGGAATATTCCCACAATACTCTCAAAGTTATAGCGTGATGTTAGGACATGACGTTAAAAAAAACATTCCCTAAACATACTTCAGCGATCATGCCTAGATTCAATGAAATTGGTTATGAGAAAACATTACTGGAATGTTTTGCTTATGCTGATGGAGATGTCATCCAAGACACCTATAACAACAAGCACAGAACATACCTATAATACTCTCAAAGTTAGAGCGATGTTCTGACTGTTCCAAAAATGTTCCCTCAATATACTTCAGATATTGCCAGAATACAATGAGTGGTTATAAGAAAACAATATTGGAACCTCCCATTATGTCTATGGATGCTGCCCAACATATTGTAGCAAATCTGCCATTCTTAAGACCGAAAAACACTCCAAGGGAGTTAGTTATTCTTTAATGTTATGCTGTTACCAATAATGTTCTAAGAACATACAGTATTGATAATGGAAGTGGTTCTGAAAACATTACTGCAATGTCCAGATTTGCCAGTTCTTGCTGTGAGATGTTACCCCACTCTTCCGCCAAGGCACCTGCATTTCTGGGGTGGAATGGCCCTAGCCCTCGCCCTCCAATCCAACAGGTCCCAGCAATGGGATTGAGATCGGGCTCTTCACTGGCCATGGCAGAACACTGACATTCCTGCCTTGCAGGAAATCACGCACAGAACGAGCAGTATGGCTGGTGGCATTGTCATGCTGGAGGGTCATGTCAGGATGAGCCTGCAGGAAGGGTACCATATGAGGGAGGAGGATGTCTTCCCTGTAACGCTCAGCGTTGAGATTGCCTGCAATGACAACAAGCTCAGTCCGATGATGCTGTGACACACCGCCCCAGACCATTACGGACCCTCCACCTCCAAATCGATCACGCTCCAGAGTACAGGACTCGGTGTAACGCTCATTCCTTCGACGATAAACGTGAATCCGACCATCACCCCTGGTGAGACAAAACCGCGATTCGTCAGTGAAGAGCACTTTTTTGCCAGTCCTGTCTGGTCCAGCGACGGTGGGTTTGTGCCCATAGGCGACGTTGTTGCCGGTGATGTCTGGTGAGGACCTGCCTTTACAACAGGCCTACAAGCCCTCAGTCCAGCCTCTCAGTCTATTGCGGACAGTCTGAGCACTGATGGAGGGATTGTGCGTTCCTGGTTTAACTCTGGGAGTTGTTGCTGCCATCCTGTACCTGTCCCGATTTCAGGTGTGATGTTCGGATGTACCGATCCTGTGCAGGTGTTGTTACACGTGGTCTGCAACTGCGAGGACGATCAGCTGTCCATCCTGTCTCCCTGTAGCGCTGTCTTAGGCGTCTCACAGTACAGACATTGCAATTTATTGGCCACATCTGCAGTCCTTATGCCTCCTTGCAGCATGCCTAAGGCACGTTCACGGCTTCTTTCTTTTGGTGTTTTCAGAGTCAGTAGAAAGGCCTCTTTAGTGTCCTAGGTTTTTAAAACTTTGACATTATTTGCCTACCGTCTGTAAGCTGTTAGTGTCTTAACGACCGTTCCACAGGTGCATGTTCATTAATTGTTTATGGTTCATTGAACTAGGATGGAAAACAGTGTTTAAACCCTTTACAATGAAGATCTGTGAAGTTATTTGGATTTTTACGAAATTTGAAAGACAGGGTCCTGAAAAAGGGACGTTTCTTTTTTTGCTGAGTTCACTTACATCATAATATTTATTAGGCTATTGCCCAAACTTAGTTACATCTTTCTTGAGGAAGGTCATCAATGAGATTTTACTTGTGATCTGCTACTTCCCAGCCCTGTACTTAGCACACTGCACCACCAGGATGGAGTTGATCTATACACAAAGGATAAGAATTTCAAGTCTCACTGCTATGTCTTAGTAGATATTTGCATATATCTATTGACACGTCACCACAATCTGGCAAGCAATAAGTTCATGTTAATATACAGTATCAAAACATTGGACACACCAATCATCATTAACTATTTTCTACATTGTAGAATAACCAAAAAAGTTAACAAAAAGTGTTAAACAAATCAAAATATATTTTATATTCTTCAAAGTAATTTGCCTTGATTGTGTCCCTGTGGCCATAATTTGCCTTGATGACTGCTTTGTACACTCTTGGCATTCTCTCAACCAGTATCACCTGGAATACTTTTCCAACAGTCTTGAAGGAGTTCCCACATATGCTGAGCACTTGTTGGCTGCTTTTTCTTCACTCTGCGGTCCAACTCATCAATTGGGTTAGGATTGGGTGATTGTGGAGGCCATCTCATCTGATGCAGCACTCCATCACTCTCCTTCTTGGTCAAATAGCCATTAAGCAGCCTGGAGGTGCGTTGGGTCGTGATAGTGATGATCGTCCCACCAACACCATATGAGATGGCGTATTGCTGCAGAATGCTTTGGAAGCCATGCTGGTTCAGTGTGTAGTTTTCAGTAGTTTTGATATATTCACTATTATTCCACAAAGTAGAAAACAGTAAAAATAAAGAAAAACCCTTGAATGAGTAGGTGTCCAAACTTTTGACTGGTACTGTATATTTGTACGGAAGTCGAAACATCTAAACTTGACATGAAATGAAGAGGACTGGTGAAAGTAAAAAGTATGAGGACACACGTTAGCTCCAGTCCTGTGGCACAGTGGATTAGTTCATGGTTAAAACTACAAAGGTCACAGATGCAAGTGGGGAACAAACCTACAGTTGAAGTCGGAAGTTTACATACACCTTAGCCAACTACATTTCAACTCAGTTTCACAATTCCTGACATTTAATCCTGGTAAAAAATCCCTGTTTTAGGATCACCACTTTATTTTAAGAATGTGCAATATCAGAAATATAGAAGAGAATTATTTATTTCAGCTTTTTTTTTTCATCACATTCCCAGTGGGTCAGAAGTTTACATACACTCAATTAGAATTTAGTAGCATTGCCTTTAAAATGCTTAACTTGAGTCAAACGTTTTGGGTAGCCTTCCACAAGCTTCCCACAATAAGTATGGTGAATTTTGTCCCATTCCTCCTGACCGACCTGGTGCAACTAAGACAGGTTTGTAGGCATCCTTGCTTGCACATGCTTTTTCAGTTCTGCCCACACATTTTCTATGGGATTGAGGTCAGGGCTTTGGTAATGGCCACTCCAATACCTTGACTTTGTTGTCCTTAAGCCATTTTGCCACAACTTTGGAAGTATGCTTGGGGTCATTGTCCATTTGGAAGACCCATTTGCGACCAAGCTTTATCTACCTGACTGATCTCTTGATGTTGCTTCAATATATCCCCGTAATTTTCCTTCCTCATAATGACATATATACTGCTCCAAAAAATAAAGGGAACACTTAAACAACAATGTAACTCCAAGTCAATCACACTTCTGTGAAATCAAACTGTCCACTTAGGAAGCAACACTAATTGACAATACATTTCACATGCTGTTGTGCAAATGGAATAGACAACAGGTGGAAAGTATAGGCAATTAGCAAGACACCCCCAATAAAGGAGTGGTTCTGCAGGTGGCGACCACAGACCACTTCTCAGTTCCTATGCTTCCTGGCTGATGTTTTGGTCACATTTGAATGCTGGCGGTGCTTTCACTCTAGTGGTAGCATGAGACGGAGTCTACAACCCACACAAGTGGCTCAGGTAGTGCAGCTCATCCAGGATGGCACATCAATGCGAGCTGTGGCAAGAAGGTTTGCTGTGTCTGTCAGCGTAGTGTCCAGAGCATGGAGGCGCAACCAGGAGACAGGCCAGTACATCAGGAGACGTGGAGGAGGCCGTAGGAGGGCAACAACCCAGCAGCAGGACCGCTACCTCCGCCTTTGTGCAAGGAGGAGCAGGAGGAGCACTGCCAGAGCCCTGCAAAATGACCTCCAGGAGGCCACAAATGTGCATGTGTCTGGTCAGAAACAGACTCCATGTGGGTGGTATGAGGGCCCGACGTCCACAGGTGGGGGTTGTGCTTACAGCCCAACACCGTGCAGGACGTTTGGCATTTGCCAGAGAACACCAAGATTGGCAAATTCGCCACTGGCGCCCTGTGCTCTTCACAGATGAAAGCAGGTTCACACTGAGCACGTGACAGACGTGACAGTCTGGAGACGCCGTGGAGAACGTTCTGCTGCCTGCAACATCCTCCAGCACGACCGGTTTGGCGGTGGGTCAGTCATGGTGTGGTGTGGCATTTCTTTGGGGGGCTGCACAGCCCTCCATGTGCACGCCAGAGGTAGCCTGACTGCCATTAGGTACCGAGATGAGATCCTCAGACCCCTTGTGAGACCATATGCTGGTGCGGTTGGCCCTGGGTTCCTCCTAATGCAAGACAATGCTAGACCTCATGTGGCTGGAGTGTGTCAGCAGTTCCTGCAAGAGGAAGGCATTGATGCAATGGACTGGCTCGCCCGTTCCCCAGACCTGAATCCAATTGGGCACATCTGGGACATCATGTCTCGCTCCATCCACCAACGCCACGTTGCACCACAGACTGTCCAGGAGTTGGCGGATGCTTTAGTCCAGGTCTGGGGGGAGATCCCTCAGAACACCATCCGCCACCTCATCAGGAGCATGCCCAGGCATTGTAGGGAGGTCATACAGGCACGTGGAGGCCACACACACTACTGAGCCTCATTTTGACTTGTTTTAAGGACATTACATCAAAGTTGGATCAGCCTGTAGTGTAGTTTTCCACTTTAATTTTGAGTGTGACTCCAAATCCAGACCTCCATGGGTTGATCAATTTGATTTCCATTGATCATTTTTGGGTGATTTTGTTGTCAGCATTCAACTATGTAAAGAAAAAAGGAATTAATAAGAATATTTCATTCATTCTGATCTAGGATGTGTTATTTTAGTGTTCCCTTTATTTTTTTGAGCAGTGTATTTTGTGAAGTGCACCAGTCCCTCTTGCAGCAAAGCACCCCCACAACATGATGCTGCCACCCCGTGCTTCACGGTTGGGATGGTGTTCTTCGGCTTGCAAGCATCCCCCTTTTTCCTCCAAACATAACAATGGTCATTATGTCCAAACAGTCATATTTTTGTTTCATCAGACAAGAGGCCATTCCACCAAAAAGTACGATCTTTGTCCCCATGTGCAGTTGCAAACCGTTTATGGCGGTTTTGGAGCAGTGGCTTCTTCCTTGCTGAGCGGCCTTTCAGGTTATGTTGATATAGGACTCGTTTTACTGTGGATAGAGATACTTTTGTACTTGTTTCCTCCTGCATCTTCACAAGGTCCTTTGCTGTTGTTGTGGGATTGATTTGCACTTTTCGCACCAAAGTACGTTCATCTCTAGGAGACAGAACGCGTCTCCTTCCTGAGCGGTATGATGGCTGCATGGTCCCATGGCGTTTATACTTGCATACTATTGTTTGTACAGATGAACGTGGTACCTTCAGGTGTTTGGAAATTGGTACCTTTGTCTAGACCGCTGCAGAGTACGCACTCACCTTCCGGACCATGACAGCCTCCAGCGTATGAAATGAGCCGGCACTCCGCACCCTATTCAGAAGAGGACAGCGCGAAGAGATCCAGACGGAGCTGGTGTGTCGAGACAACCTCTCCTTGGAAACACTCATCGCGATGGCCGTCCATCTGGATAATGTTCTTCGGGAGTGTCGGCACCTCCATCGCATCTTGCTCTCCTCCTTTGGCCTTCCTGAGACAAAGCCTGAACCCAAGGAGGTAGGGTCCACACACCTCACCGTGGCAGAGCGATATTGTCGGAGATTGCTGGGGCTCTGTCCCTATTGCGGTCAGGAGGGGCACCAGCTTCAACGGTGTCCAGTGCGTCCCAACCAGGGGTCCACAAGGGCTGAGGGACGGCACCGTGACCATCCACCCTGATGTCGGAAGACCTGCTTTCCCTTACCCGGTGGTTCCACGTCAGTTGAGAGTCCTGTGGCTACCCTCCAGGCCGACATCGCAGATGTTAACCAGGATCTCTGAGAGGTTTTCTCCAAGACCCGCGCCACATGTTTCCCTCTTCATCACCCCTGGGACTGTGCCATCAACCTGCTAGCAGAAACTACTGCTCCGCGCAGCCGCGTCTACCCAGTCGGTGGCTGAAACCAAGGCTATGGAAGAGTACATCCAGGAGGCTCTCCAACAGGGTTTCAACTGCCCCACCACATCTTCCTCGTGGTCAAAGAGGGAGGTCTACGTCCGTGCATAAACTACAGAGGTCTCAATTTCATCACCACCAAGTACCGCTACCCTCTCCCGGCCGCCATCGAACAACTCCGTGGGGCCTGGTTTTTCACCGGACTGGACCTGGCGGAGTGCCTACAATCTGAACGGCATTCAGCACAATGTCTGGCCACTACGAGTACTTGGTGATTCCTTATGGATTAGCCAATGTTCCACTCCCCTTCTTGGTCAAATAGCCCTTACACAGCCTGGATGCGTGTTGGGTTATTGTCCTTTTGAAGAACAAATTATCGTACCACTAAGCACAAAGAATATGGTATGGCGTATCGCTGCAGAATGCTGTGGTAGACATGCTGGTTAAGTGTGTCTTGAATTCTAAATAAATCAGACAGTCTCACCAGCAAAGCTAAATTTCCTTCCACTCGGCACGTGTGGACACAAAGCGTCGTCCAATTAACAAAAAATATTGCCGTAAAGCGTGTGATTTGCAACATAACAAAATAAACGAGAGCATAATATGAAACAATAGATGTTTTTTTATCGTTTGTTTCATTGTGTCGCAAATCACACTCTTTACGGCAATATTTTTTGTCAATTGGACAACGCTTTGTGTTCTTCCACACGTGCCTTGTGGAAGGAGATTTGCAACAAACAAACATGGAGGAGAGTGAACGTGACACAGAGACATGGAGCTCATACCTAAAAGAGGGGCTACTTCGGTCACATGGATGTGGTTTGGGTATGAAAAGTCTGACATGGACCAGAAAATCATCCTCTGCAAAATATGTCGCAGGCTGGTCCTGACAACAGACTCCTAACACCACTAACCTCTTTTACCACCTACGCAAGAATCATGTGTAACAGTACGGAGAAAGTCTACAGATGAGACCCAAAAAAGTACAGTCAAGGGCTCAAAACATACCCCCGACTCAGAACGTTGCAAGAGGCTTTTGCCCGTGGCAAACCATATGGCAAAGAATCACGAAGATGGAAGGAGATAACAGCTGCCGTTACGTACATCTGCAAAGACATGGCCCAGATTCACACTGTCAGGAAACGGGGGTTTTGTGAGTTGGTGCTAACACTCAACCCAAGGTACCAAACGCAAATTGAAATGTGACACATATTAATGCCAAAATAACTTGCAAAACAGGCAAGACCCCCCCTAAAAATATTTTATATATATATATATATATATATATATATTAGGCCTAAATGTTGTTTGTAACTATAGTTTAAGTGTTTTCCATTGACCTTTTTAGATTTTATACATTAATATTTTGATACATGCTTAATTGAAAATTTGCACAAAGGTTCTACATAAAATGAGACATAATCAAATACGAGTAAGTACATTTTATTTGTTGAGTATAATTCAAAATGTAAGAAATAGGCCTTTACATGTGGTCATTTTATATAAACTATTTATTCATTGAATTTACAGAAAATGTGCTGTATCAATATGTACCTTTATATGAAATGAACTATATCGGGATATGAGATTTTGGCCATATCGCCCATCCCTACTGTGAAGCATTTATTTGGGCTGCAATCTGATGTGCAGTTAACTCTAATGAACTTATCCTCTGCAGCAAAGGTAAGTCTGGGTCTTCCTTTCCTGTGGCGGTCCTCATGAGACCCAGTTTCATCATAGCGCTTCATGGTTTTTGCGACTACACTTGAAGAAACTTTCAAAAAGTTATTGAAATGTTTCGTATTGACTGACCTTCATGTCTGAAAGTAATGATGGACTGTCGTAAAAAATTTGGCCTAACTGAATCTTAAACATTCCGTCAACATAGCATATTATTTATGCAAATAAAACACCATCAACATTTTAAGGCTTTAAAAGGTGCAATCTGGGATTGGTACATCCATTTTTTTTATTTTAAATTATGCCAAAGTTTAGGGTTATTTTCTGTTCGCCCTCCATGGTTTCTTTTCCCATTTTCTAAATCTCCAAATAACAATCTGTGCATGTGCCACAAACCTAGGCCCAGATTTCAATACCCCAGGTAGATTATACGAGTGTTGTGTTAGTGTAGCTGTGAGATGACTTAAGGTTTATCATAAAAGTTACTGACCTAATGCATTTCAGTTATGTGAAACTGAAAAATATTTTAAAATGTAAAATCTCCATTGAGCATGAAGTGGACTTTTACTCTCAGAGTAGCCTCAATTAGTCAGCGCATGGACTCTACAAAGTGTTAAAAGCATTCCACAGTGATGCTGGCCCACGTTGACTCCAATGCTTCTCACAGTTGTGTCAAGTTGGCTGCATGTCCTTTGGGTGGTGGACCATTTTTGATAGACACAGGAAACTTGTGTGAAAAACCCTGCAGCGTTCCAGTTCTCGACACAAACCAGTGCGTCTGGCACCTTTTTAAAAATTTTAATTTAACCTTTAATTAACTAGGCAAGTCAGTTCAAAACAAATTTTTATTTTAATATGACAGCCTACCGGGGAGTAGGGTATTTGATGCAAACATAAAAAGTATAACTTTTCCATTGTATAAATGTACATAATCACATTCCCTCATGGAAGGCAATTAGGCCCTGGCCAGCAAACAAAATATCTTGCTTCATTTTGTAAATTGTCATTTAGTCTACTGATTTGAAAAGACAAAATGTTTTTACTCTCTTATTGCACGCTCTGCATGGCTCGAGAACAATGACGTGAAAACACGTGACGTTGTACACAATTTGAGGACCCTTTTTGGCTCTAGCGCTACTTTCAAAACTACTGGCTTAAAAGTATTTTGTTAAACTCTGCAGCATCTCTTTCAGACAGTCATGCACTTACATGATTTTGTATGCATGTGTGGGTTCTAATTGTATGACTCAAAGTACTTCAACTAGGCCTAGAAGTACTGTAGTTGATTCATCCACATTATTTGAAAATACTCAAATACACAGAAAATAAGTATTTACAATACAAATACTTAAATATGCAAGTATTTGAACACAGGTCTGTTTAATTGCACGTAACCTGCACTGAAAGCAGTAGATAAGGTTTGTAGCACCCCCTTGTGGTGAAAATTAGTTGAGGGGGAATTCACATATCACACATGGTTCTTCCTCCTTCACTAATTTATTGAAACACTAATTATATATACTTTTTTAAATTTCCACCAACAGACTTTCAATAGTCTGAACATTAACACTCTTAAATGTTATGCTTCTTACTTTTTTTTAATAGGCTGTTCTTGATTCTGGCTGTTGGTCGACAATTAAATATAGATTTTAAAATGATTACTCAGTTAAATATCAGTCCAAAAAGTCTGTTAATTGAATTTCATTCATGTTTTTATAGTTAATTTTACAGGCCTAGACAGGCATAATATCTTAATATTATAAATGCCTTATGAGTTAAGTACCACTGTCCTACCTTAAAACCCCAAATTTAAGATTGTATAGCTTAAATCCATTGTTTATGTGTAGCTTCAAAATATGATTCTAGTGAGTCCTTGCATGTAGTGTATAGCTCCGCCAGGGTAAGACTGTTGAAACATGCACCTCATGTCTTTTGGACAAGGTACTCACAATCCAAAGAGGAGGAATCTTCCCTTTCGGTCAGGTTTGGCATCTGTTACATCTTCAAGCTCCTCGACTTCTCCCTCTAGCGCAGTAACATCAGGTTCTTCTGCCGCCATCTATGTCACACACCCAAAACATCAGCCAATTTATATAAACAGACATAACATCAATTATATTTCTTACATGGCTCCAGTTGGGCCTATTCATTAAAGCTACATTCCAGGATTTGAAAAACAAAACAAAAACAGAATCCCCGCCACTTGGAATACAGCTGAGGGATGGGGTCAGGGAAATGTAATCTATTCTAAATTCAATGAAAGTGCTCTAGATACAAGGACTGACAGTCTTTGACATCCAATATAGGTTTAATCCAGTGAGTCCCACCGTTGCACCAGCGTGATTTACAACATTGTGTGTTTAACATTAGTCTGTGTGATTTAACAGCGGCTAAGCTAGAGCAGTGTTTGTGAGACAAGGGCGGATCCCGAAGGGGCTCAGGCCGGATCTTTTTTTACAAAAACGTCTGTACAGTCAATGGTTTGAGCTACAAACTATTAAAGCTATCTATGAATAGTTGAGACTCTCAAATACACACGTGGAAACATGTTTTACTATATGATGCTCACAAGCTACACAAGCATCTTTAGAAGTTAAGGGGTTCTTCTACATAGAAGATCATAGGAAATTCCAGGACAGTGTCTATAATAATCTTACAGTTGCTGTCACAAACTCCACGCTGTTGTCACTGACTAGTTGGCTATTAATTTCAATACAATAGCCCATCTGTGTAAAGGACCGACGAGTTGTGCGTTCCGAGATGCCGTTCTGCACACCACTGATGTACTGCGACATTATTTGTCTGTTTGCGGCCCGCCTATTAGCTTGCATGATTCCTGCCATTCTCCTTCGACCTCTCATCAACTAGCAGTTTTTACCCACAGGACTGCCGCTGACTGTTTTTTGTTTGTCGCACCATTCTCGGTAAACCCTGGACACTGTCATGCATTAAAAGCCCAGGAGGCCGGCCATTTGATATACTATCATACCACGCTCAATGTAAACTTAGAATGGGCAAAACGAGTGACCTATAACGTTCATTCAAAAAGTGAATGAATGCCTCAATACCCGTCTGTCTGCTTTAAATAGCAAGCAGCGTGACTCACTGTCTGTAGGAGCGAACCATGTGAATGGGGTGGTGTACCTAATAAACAGGCCCCTGATTGTACAGCATTCATATAAATACATTTTTATCAGGTTTCGCTTTGGCAGACCTTATTTTTGTATTGACACATTTAATGATATGGATATTTAAGCTACAGAATAGATTACCATAACTAGCTAGCTAATGTTATATTTGCTTTTGCGAACACAAGGCATTAACAAGGCATTCCGCCTTATCAATAGGGTTCTCAACTATAAACCCCGCTACCGGTGGGACATTGAACTACAATCCCGACGCTCTGTTAACATTTAGAAATGTCAATAATCAACGCTTGAGATACAATTTTAGGAACATATGGTGCGCTGTAACATGGAGATATGGGCATGTGGGAACAATAATCCTAGCCATATAAAAAGGTGTGTAGTAATTTAACCTTTTTTCAAATGTATTTTAACTTAATTATCGCTGATATGAAAGATACGTACCTATGTTTCCAAAACCATACCTCATGCAATGAGTTAACGTTCAGACGGGGCACCCCCGCCAGAAGATTCCTTATTCTATTCTACTGTATAGTATTTTAGTCAATGCCACTGACATTGCATATCCTAATATTTTTATATTTCTTAATTCCATTATTTTACTTTAGACGTGTGTATTGTTAGATACTTCTGCACTGTTGGAGTTAGGAACACAAGCATTTCGCTACACCTGCAATAACATCCGCTAAATATGTGTATGTAAACAATCAAATGTGATTTGAATAGATGCTAGGTAGAACTGATATAGCTACAGTGCCTTGCAAAAGTATCCATCCCCCTTGGCGTTTTTCCTATTTTGTTGCATTACAACCTGTAATTTAAATAGATTTTTATTTGGATTTCATGTAAGGGACATACACAAAATAGTCCAAATTGGTGAAGTGGAAAAAAAAATACGGAAAAGTGGTTTGTGCATATGTATTCACCCCCTCTGCTATAAAGCCTAAATAAGATCTGGTGCAACCAATTACCTTCAGAAGTCACATCATTTAGTTAAATAAAGTCCACCTGTGTGCATGATCTCAGTATATATACACCTGTTCTGAAAGGCCCCAGAGTCTGCAACACCACTAAGCAAGGGGCAAAATGAAGACCAAGGAGCTCTACAAACAGGTCAGGGACAAAGTTGTGGAGAAGTACAGATCAAGGTTGGGTTATAAAAAAATATCAGAAACTTTGAACATCCCACACAGCACCATGAAATCCATTATTAAAATGTTTTAAAGAAAATGGCACCACAACAAACCTGCCAAGAGAGGACCTCCCACCGAAACTCACAGACCAGGCAAGGAGGGCATTAATCAGAGAGGCAACAAAGGCACCAAAGATTACCCCGAAGGAGCTGCAAAGCTCCACAGCGGAGATTGGAGTATCTGTCCATAGGACCACTTTAAGCCGTACACTCCACAGAGCTGGGCTTTACGGAATAGTGGCCAGAAAAAAAGCCATCACTCAAAGAAAATAAGCGAACACATTTTGTGTTCGCCAAAAGGCATGTGGGAGACTCCCCAAACATATGGAAGAAGGTACTCTGGTCAGATGTGACTAAAATTTTGCTTTTTGGCCATCAAGGAAAACACTATGTCTGGCGCAAACCCAACACCTCTCATCACCCCGAGAATATCATCCCAGCAGTGAAGCATGGTGGTGGCAGCATCTTGCTGTGGGGATTTTTCCATCGGCAGGGACTGGGAAACTGGTCAGAATTGAAGGAATGATGGATGCCGCTAAATACAGGGAAATTCTTGGGGGAAACCGGTTTCAGTCTTCCAGAGATTTGAGACTGGGATGGAGGTTCACCTTCCAGCAGGACAATGACACTAAGCATACTGCTAAAAGCAACACTCGAGTGGTTTAAGGGGAAACATTTAAATGTCTTGGAATGGTCTAGTCAAAGCCCAGACCTCAATCCAATTGAGAATCTGGGGTATGACTTAAAGATTGCTGTACACCAGCGGAACCCATCCAACTTGAAGGAGCCTGAGCAGTTTTTCCTTGAATGGGCAAAAATCCCAGTGGCTAGAGACTTGCAGCTGTAATTGCCGCAAAAGGTGGCTCTTTTTTTGTCTTATTTCTTGTTTCACAACAAAAAATAATTTGCATCTTCAAAGTGGTAGGCATGTTGTGTAAATCAAATGATACAAACCCCCAAATGTTTAATTTTAATTCCATGTTGTAAGGCAACAAAACAGGAAAAATGCCAAGGGGGTGAATACTTTCACAAGCCACTCTATATCAGTTCATAGCTTGAAGAATGATAGCCAAAAGGCCAGCAGATGGTGAAATATTGAGTTGTGTCATCTTACTGTCCAAATGCACTGTATGCAGCCGGCAATACATTCGTGTCCCTCGTGGACTGGTTCACACCTAAAACATTCTCCATTAAGGCTGCATAGGCTTGGATTTCCTCAATTTATTTTAATGCTTAATTCATGAATTACTTAATTATTTAATGAGCAGGCATGCTACTAGTTCCTAAACGCTAATCCCGAATGTTATGTATCGGCTTTATCCAATCAGGTTGAAACTCTCAGCCCAGGGGTTCTGTTTCTTTTATGCCTGCTGCATTAGCAGCATCTCATTAGAGGAAAATAAGACTGTTCTCAGGGCAGACCTGGTTGTAGCTATATGTATGTTTGAGTCCATCTGGGACCATTTTTGCAAATATTCAACCTAGTTCACCACAGAAACTAGGTAATTAACTACAATGACCATAATTAATTGTGCCTGTTTTTTCCAGCTCGAAAATAGATGGATACACTTATGCCTACTATTTTAATTACACACAGACCACATAGATCACATGAGGGGAATGTACACAACACAATGATGAGAGAAAGGGACAGACAGTTCGTAAAGTATGCCTTATCTACTTGAAGAACTAGTAAAATGATTATCAGACAGTTCTGCAGCAAGCTTAGGCAGGCTAGCCTAGTTAAAGAGGATGACTAAAGAGTACAGTATGGGGAGCATAGGTGTCTGGCTGTTGGGCTGCTACTGCCTGAGCAGAGACGTCATGATGACTTAAGGAATTAAAATTAATAAAGTCCAAATAAAAACTAAGTTAATATACACCTGAAATATTGTACTATTTTATAGTAATTTCCTATTATATTGATGTCTACCCAATGTGGACCTGACAGAGACAATGGAATATTTTCAATGTTCATTAGTAAATTAAATATTTTGGGCTTTGGAATTTCCATTTTTTTTTTAAACTTTATAATGCAATTCATGTTTAAGAAAGAAAAAGTGAAACCAAAATCCGTGATTATTTTTCAATAGTCGAACCAACCTCAAAGCACTAACGTTAATCACTCAGCACTAGATTTGACCTAACCTTAGGTGGGAAAAAACAGACTGCTACAATCTGATTAAACTGAACGCGATACACAACACAATATCCGGGATTAGCATTTAGCCACTCTAGCATGGTGGTGGGAAATGGTTTCACAAAGAACGTACACATATTTACCACCGTCTCGCTATTCAATAAGGTTGAGGAAATCGAAGCCTATGCAGCTTCAATGGGTTGTTTTATGTACGAAACGAGGGATGCCAATGTATTGCTGGCTGCATACAATGCATTGGTACGGTAAACTGACACGACTCAATATCGCCATCAGCCGACCTTTGGTCTGGAAGAATGATTGAAGTCCAAAGTTTTCATATCCCACACCACACCATACCAAAACCACAACCACAATTTGTCTAGCTAGAAATATCTGCACTATATTTTGTCCAGCCAGAGGTAATTCGTTTTCAGGAACGAGCCCCCGACGGAAGTCAAGTTTGGAAGCTGGCTAGCTAGCGTTGCAGTAAAGTTAGTGCCACAACAAGATGATCAACAAGACAGTACGACTTACTTTTGTTTTAAGCCGTTTGTCATCTAGGGAAATAGCTTGTGTCTGTCAAAACTGGGCAGAATATAATAGCTAGTTCGCTATATAGCATAACTAGAATAATTAATGTTCGTCAAGGTGATGCACCTTCACCTTCAGCTCACAGGAAGAAAGTGAAAGTAGCGGCATAGAGTTTCTGAACATACTGATGCCGCGTTCAAAACAACTGGGGAAAATACAAGGTCAAATAATGACGTCCGTGATCTTCAGGTCGGAATTCTAGAAAGAGACCCGAGTTTTTTACCGCAATATTTTTTCATATATTTTTTTAAAGAGGCCAAGTTGCAATTCCGAGTTGGACGACCGTTCAAATCTATTTCTCTAAATCGGAGAGTTCTGTAGTCAGAGATTTCCGAGTTACGAGTTCTCACAGTTGTTGTGAACGCGGCATGTACTGTTTCTGAAGCCATGGGCGCAACAACGCGAGGCTTCCGGGAACGCTGGCGAAACAGACCAAGCCGAGGCTTGACAAGTGAAACATTCTTCCTCAGTTGTTAATTTTCTGGTAATATAAAGGCATAACCTACATTCGAGCCAATGTTATTACTACAACCTGTGTTTCGTGTTGATAACCGCGTAAATTGCTCTCAGACAAGGTCATTTATATATTCGGCTCTAATTACCCCCCCAAAACGAAATACTAATTAGCTGCTAATGTGGCTATCATATAGAACTACAAATCTTGTCGCAAACTGTGAGTTAATATGCCAATGCGAACGTTGCAAAATAAATTTAAACATACACGTTATTAAATTATTGCGCAACAAAGGGCGTCTGCGTTGCCAATCGCTAAAATAGGGCATACGGTCCAAACACTTAAGACACACCCTATCCCCTCAAATTAAGTGAACACTTCTGATGACGTTTCAAGACGTCTGAGGAGTGTACACTTGCGAGGGAGGCGGGAATGATTAAAAAAAAAAAAATGTTTTATTCATAATACAGATCAACAACTTACATGCCGATATCATACAAAACAGAACGCAGGTAATAACAAGAAAATATTAAGATATTGTAACGACCCTGGGTTTATAAACTCAGAGATCGACCTTGCAGCTCGAGCATGTTTTTGTGGAACAGTCGATAGCGCGCCGGACTTCGGGCTAGAAGGTCGAGGGTTCGACACCTGCTCCATGCCTGTTTCATTACAATACAAAAAATATAAATGAAAAAAAAAAAGCTATTCTAGTGCAATTGTAATCACTGAAAAAAAATCGCATTATAATGAGTCAGGAAAATGTTACTTGTTGATATTCACTATGGATGTTTTAATAAGATAGTTAAATTCAATCAAAAATGTGTAATTTTTGTTTGTGTATAAAGTATTTGCTGGTGACACTCAGTGATTTATTTAGAATTCAAGGCACACTTAAATTGCCCCTCACTATAGCTGCACTTCTCCCTTTTAATGCTTCTATGCTCATCCTTGAAAAAGGAGAGAGATGACGTGCAAGGACTTTGTAGTCTTGCTTAGGGCTTCTGTTGCAAATTAGAATTGTGCATTTTTTTGTCGTAAATTTAGGCAAATATATTGATAAAACTCACCTTGTCCAGACAGAATTACACGGTTATCAAAACGTCACGCCTGGCTAAGCCTATGTTACCGGCCTCAGTCTGTAGCTGAAGTGGCCTGTATTAGTAAAAGGAACACACACAAGTTTATGTCAGCAAAGATCTGGAGCTTTCTCTATTCTGCAGAATGGTGCGCGCTTGGCCAGAACTTGCTGTTTCTCCTACTACCACAGTGCAATAGCGCCATCTATTGGGCTGATGGACTAGTGCTAAAGCATGTAAAATATACAATTTAGATGAATTAAGACAAATACATAAACAAATTGGTTAAAAAAAATAGAAAGTGATGTCTGTTTTTAGTGACTTTGTTTTCAAAACCATTACACTTACATGAAACACAGACCTTTATATGAAGTGGTTCTAAAATTCCAGACGTGAAATGGTGAAAAACGATTGGAACCATTACCGGGTTTTATGGGTCCCCTGTGCCGGACAAGAGTCAGAAACTGCTTCTCCAATCTTCAGAATGTACAGTTTAGGTAGCACTCAAAACATATTTTTAGGTTGTGTTTTATAAATTCACTCTTGAGTAGGGTTGAATATTTTCCTGGTATTTTACAAATGTTCCATCCCGAGAATAAATCCCTTTTCTTCTGGGTAACCTGGTATTTCCTGCCAAAAACGGAAGTGCCATTCAAAAGCATTATAAATCATATTAATAGGCCTATGTCTGGATTTGATTAGAGTTGTGATTGAAAATTCAAGCCTGATGCTACCTGAGCCTGATGAGCCATACTTTAATTACATTTGATGAGCCCTACATTAAAGACGTTTAATGAGCCCAAACCCAAATGATTGTGCCATTATCCAATACATATATGATATAGACAACTGCACGACAGAAAAACATAAAAGCCCATAGATGTAGCTAGCTATATGTTCTTGGGTAAATACATGAAACTAGCTCCAGTAGGCTAATCTTTTTGACTGTGGACTGTATTACTGCACTGTACTCTATTATATGACTGGAATTACGCACATCGTTCAAACCATGGTAAAGCAGTGAGAGAACATGCGATTCTGGAGCAGCACATGCAGCCTACAAAGTTTCAAGTATAGGCGAATTTGATTTAAATTTTGAAACATAATATAATATTTGTATAATTAGTAGGTGTATATACCTTTCATAATATTTCCCCTAATGTTATTAGCCTACCTACTCTTTCTCTCTTTATTGTTGCTGCATTCCTTCCTCCCTTTCAACAGATAAATGAAATATGTTTAGTTGTCCTTATCTTCATCATTCTGACATCTTTGAATAATATAGGAATATAATTAGATGCAGAAGACTTTGAATGGTTATGGGTCTGAATAAATAACTGCTATAGCCTATCGCCACCGCGCGTTTGCTCTTCTTTCAAACTACCGTTGAGCTCTATTGGCTGCTGTATATAACACTCAGCAAAAAATAGCTTCCATCCCTCTTCGAATACCTATTGGTAAAAATGTCCTGTGAGCTATTGTAGTCCAAGGAGCGTTTTTTAGAAGAGGCTAGCAGAGCACAGGTGCATGCATATTGTGCAAGAGACAGAGGCTATAAGTTAGAAAACGTATTATGCATAACCAATCAGTAATTTGTTAAATACAGTGCATTCGGAAAGTATTCAGACTCCTTCACTTTTTCCACATTTTGTTACGTTACAGCCTTATTCTAAAATGGATTAAATATTTTTTTCTCACATTCCACACACAATTCCCCATAATGACAAAGCGAAAACAGGTTTTTAGAAATTTTAGCAAATTGATATGTAAATAAGTTGTCCGTTTTTTAAATGATTTTTATAAGTATTCAGACCCTTTGCTATGAGACTCAAAATTGAGCACTTGTGCATCGTGTTTCCATTGATCATCCTTGAGATGTTTCTACAACTAGGAGTCCACCTGTGCTAAATTCAATTGATTGGACATGTTTTGGAAACCACACACCTGTCTATATAAGGTCCCACAGTTGACAGTGCATGTCAGAGCAAAAACCAAACCATGAGGTTAAAGGAAATTGCCCGTAGAGCTCCGAGACAGGATTGTGCCGTGCACAGATCTGAGGAAAGATACCAAAAAATGTCTGCAGCATTGAAGGTCCCCAAGGTCTTCCATTCTTAAATGGAAGAAGTTTGGAACCACCAAGACTCTTCCTAGAGCTGGCCGGCCAAACTAAGCAATCTGGGGAGAAGGGTCTTGGCCAGAGAGGTGACCATCAACCCGAAGGTCACTCTGACAGAGCTCCAGAGTTCCTCTGTGGAGATGGGAGAACTTTCCAGCCTTTATGGTAGAGTGGCCAGACGGAAGCCACTCCTCAGTAAAAGGCACATTACAGCCCACTTAGGATTTGCCTAAAGGACTCTCAGACCATGAGAAACAAGATTCTCTGGTCTGATGAAACCAACCAACTCTTTGGCCTGAATGCCAAGCATCACGTCTGGAGGAAACCTGGCACCATCCCTACAGTGAAGCATGGTGGTGACAGTATCATGCTGTTGGGATGTTTTTCAGCGGCATGGACTGGGAGACAAGTCAGGATCGAGGGAAAGATGAACGGAGCAAAGTACAGAGAGGTCCTTGATGAAAACCTGCTCCAGAGCGATTAGGACCTCAGACTGGGGCGAAGGTTCACCTTTCAACAGGACAACGACCCTAAGTACACAGCCAAGACAAAGCAGGAGTGGCTTCAGGACACATCTCTGAATGTCCTTGAGTGGCCCAGCCAGAGCCCGGAATTGAACATCTCTGGACAGACCTGAAAATAGCTGTGCAGTGACGCTCCCCATCCAACCTGACAGAGCTAGGGAGGATCTGCAGAGAAGAATGGGAGAAACTCCCCAAATACAGGTGTGCCAAGCTTGTAGCGTCATACCCAAGAAGACTCAAGGTTGTAATCGCTGCCAAAGGTGCTTCAACAAAGTACTGAGTGAAGGTTCTGAATACTTATGTAAATGTGATATTTCCGTTTTATTTTATGATATTTCCGTTAGGACATCTATATATAGGGCTATATATCAATCTATGTCACGACTTCCGCCGAAGTTGGTCCCTCTCCTTGTTCGGGCGGCGTTCGGCGGTCGACGTCACCGACCTTCTAGCTATGGCCGATCCATTTTTCATTTTCCATTGGTTTTATATCGTCTTCCGTCACACCTGGTTCCAATTCCATCAATTACATGTTGTGCATTTAACCCTCTGTTCCCCCCATGTCCGTAATTGTTTCTTGTAGTGCTTGTGCACGGTATGCTGGTGATTACCGGGTTTTGTTTGACCCATTCCATGTATTGTTCTGTTGACGGTGGTTTATGTTGATTAAACGACACCGTTGTAAATCAGTTTTCGCTCTCCTGCACCTGACTTCTCTGCCGCCAGTACCTACCGCATTACAATCTACAACAGAATTATCTATTTTGGATGCAATTTGAATTAAATTGGAGAGAGACTGCAAGAGTGCTTGCTCGTGCACTGATTTAAATCAATGTTTTTACAATTCTGCAGCTGCAATAAAATAAAACAAATCTTTACAATTATAAAATAAGGTGACCCCGAAAGCCAGATGGAGATTAAATTAGAAGTGTCTTAATATTACTGTAGCCCCAGATAACACATTTTGGTTCTGGGAATGTTCCCTGAACTTTGCACCAATGTTCACTTAAGGTTCAAATGGATTGTTTTCTTAACGTTCTTTGAACGTTCTCTTTTAGTTGTATGAAGGTAGCGGGAACGTTATCTAAAGGTTAGAACTTTGGGAACACACACAGCCAGGAGTACAAAATTAAATATGAAAAATTAACAGAATTATAATTTCAGTTATCAATTTGTTTTATAAAACGGGTTCGGGGGAAAATCAGCAATCTGATTGGCATAAACACACAGGCTGGCATAATGAAATATTAACAGTTCTTATTTTTGTTCTAGGGATTTACAATTTAACCCACTGAGGACATTTTTTATTAAAGTATACTCGGTCATAACAGACTTCATATGGGCAAATAAAACTCAGAATAAAAAGGTACATTTTTTGTCTTCCAAAACTTAAAAATAACTGATATTGGCACAAGATGAAGGGTATGTTGGAACATCACTAACAAAATTACAGTTAACAAAAATGTACACTTAATACAGTATACACTATAAAAAATTCAGCTCAATCTGTTTTCCATTAGGTTTCTATGGCAATCCCTTTTTAAGTAGAAATATGGTTGCAGTTCCTATGGCTTCCACTATAGATGTCAACAGTCTTTAGAAATTGGTTGGTGTTTTTCCTTTGAGAAATGAAGAAGTAGCCCTGTTATTTTCATGTGTCACTCCAGGTGCACTCTAATGTTTTGGTGCGAGCTGAGCACAGTAGTTCCCGTCTTAAATTTGATCGATTATTTATGTTTTAGGATACATCAATTTGGATTAGGAACGTTCTTTGAAATGTTTGGACAAAGTTTACAGGTAACTTATTAGATACTTTGTAGGCATGTTGGGCGAGTTGGAACCGGTGTTTTTCTGAATCAAACGCGCCAAATAAATGGACATTTTGGGGATATAAAGAAGCAAATTATTGAACAAAATGACCTTTTGTGATGTTTATGGGACATTTTGGAGTGCCAACAGAAGAAGATCTTCAAAGGTAAGGCATGAATTATATCGTTATTTCTGAGTTTTGTGTAGCACCTGCCTGGTTGAAATCTGATTGTCATGTGTTGGTATGCTGGGCGCTGTCCTCAGATAATCGCATGGTCTGCTTTCGCCGTAAAGCCTTTTTGAAATCTGACACCGTGGTTGGATTAGCAAGAAGTTCATCTTTAAACCGATGTATAACACTTGTATGCTTTTTGAATTCTTATTATGAGTGTTTCTGTTTTTGAATTTGGAGCGCTGCAATTTCACTGGGAGTTGTCAAATCGATCCCGCTAAAGGGATTGGTACGCGAAGGGATCCATAAGAAGTTTTAACACTTACAATTTTAGTTAACAACTCAGGAATCTGCAATCTGATTAACACACACACACACACACACACACACACGGGATTACATAATTGTCTCATCTGAACACTGTCTATGGTACAGGGGACTCAAGGGCTCACTCTTCCACCACCTCCTCTACAACCTGTAAAACAAAGAGTTCCTAATTAGTTAAATACCAATATTAGGGGTTTTAAGGATAGTGTCCTTCCCAAAATGTATCATTGCCCATTGGTATTTAACTTGTGCTTAAAAAAATGTTCAGTGCTTTGACCAGAAATCAAAAATCATATACATTTGCTGGGTTTTAAATCCAAACCAGAATAGAGAAATAAAACATGACTCAATCCAATGCTTAAATGAGGGTAACCTTTGGTGAACACTTAGGGAGGTAGAGCAGGGTTTCTCAAACTATGGGTCAGGACCCAAAGTAGGCCCTGGTTATGTGAGAGGTGGGTCACATTGATAATCACATATACTATTTCTTCTTAGTTTGGGTTGTTGGACAGTTAATTCCTAATTTGGGTCTCGAGCTGAACCTCTGATTTAGAGAATCAGGACATAACACAAATCATGTCACATACACAAAGGTGATGAGAGAGAGAATTCTGTATTGCTCAGGAAGCAGACTGGGAGCAAGACCTCGGCAGAACCCTGAATGGGAAAGATGGTCACTACCTTGGACAAATTATTGTCACTGGCTGTTGGTGTATTTTGTAAGAGCCATTTTGCCAATATGTGGTCGTGAAAACTGCACTGCACAGAAAGCACCCTGAGGATGATTACTTTCTGTATAGCAGTGACATTGGTTGTGATGGCAGTGCCTCACATTCTGCAATCAAAGGATCAAGGAGGGGAAGCCTTTATCCTGCATCATCAAAAGCCTCTGCACTCACAATGACTAAGGAAGGGATGGCAACTCTTGCTGTACACGCTCTTGAAGAGAAACTTGTGTTGAAGGAATGAAAGAGAAAACAAACAGAAGGAAAGTACAGAGCTTGAACTGGACATCAAATATCTAGTATCAATGTTTAAAAGCAGTGAGTAGAGGAGCGACTTGAGATGACATGATAGCTCTCACTAGGATGGACTCAATAAAAACACAAATTGCTCAATGGCTAACACTGAAACAAAACCCAAACTCTAATTCCATGTCACACTGTAAGGGGTGTGTAACTGGTGGGAGGGAAGTCAGACGCAGGAGCGCAGAACTGGGTAATAACCGGAGCAGTTTAATTATCAAACCCAATGGCATCCAGAACTACAAAATATGGGTACAAAACCCGTCGTGCACCAGTCAAAAATGACATTCTCCCTTACAACAAACAATTTCACACACAGACATGGGGAGAACAGAGGGTTAAATACACAACAAGTAATGAGGGAAATGTAAACCAGGTGTGTTGGAAAACAAAACAAAACAAATGGAAAATCATAGGTGGATCGGCGATGGCTAGAAGACCGGTGACTTCGGCCGCCGAACGCTGGCCGAACAAGGAGAGGAACCGACTTCGGCGGAAGTCGTGACAGTACCCCCCCTCACCCAACACCGGCCTCCGGGATGACCCAAAGGGCGAGGTGCAGGGCGATCCGGACGGAGACGGGGGAACTACCGCAGCATTGAAGGGTCCAACACGTCCTCCACCGGAACCCAGCATCTCTCCTCCGGACCGTACCCCTCCCACTCCACGAGGTACTGAAGGCCCCTCGCCCGACGCCTCGAATCCAGTATGGAGTGGACGGAATACGCCGGGGCCCCCTCGATGTCCAGAGGGGGCAGAGGAACCTCCCGCACCTCAGACTCCTGGAGCGGGCCAGCCACCACCGGCCTGAGGAGAGACACATGGAACGAGGAGTTAACACGGTAATCGGGGGAAGAGTTGTAACCTGTAACTAACCTCGTTCAGTCTCCTCAGGACTTTAAATGGCCCCACAAGCCACGGCCCCAGCTTTCGGCAGGGCAGGCGGAGGGGCAGGTTTCGGTTCGAGAGCGGTCTGTGCTGGTTTTCTGGCGCACCACGTCCCACTGAAGGTGAACATGAGCGGCGTCCCAGGTCTCCTCCACGCGCCTGAACCAGTCGTCCACCGCAGGAGCCTCGATCTGACTCTGATGCCAAGGCACCAGAACCGGCTGGTACCCCAGTACGCACTGGAAGGGGGAGAGGTTAGTGGAGGAGTGGCGGAGCGAGTTCTGGGCCATCTCTGCCCAGGGCACGAACACCGCCCACTCCCTCGGCCAGTCCTGGCAGTAAGACCTCAGAAACCTACCCACATCCTGGTTAACTCTCTCCACCTGCCCGTTATTCTCGGGGTGTAAACCCAAGGAAAAGCTGATCGAGACCCCCAAACGTACCATGAACGCCCTCCAGAGCCTCGACGTGAATTGGGGACCCCGATCAGACACTATATCCTCAGGTACCCTGTAGTGCTGGAAGATGTGCGTAAACAAGGCCTCCACAGTCTGTAGGGCTGTAGGGAGAAAGGGGCAGAGGAAGGAGACGGCAGGAATGAGAGAAACGATCCTGGTTGTTGCAGGAATGAGAGAAATGATCCACAACAACCAGGATCGTGGTGTTTCCCTGTGATGGGGGTAGATCGGTCAGGAAACCGATCGACAGGTGCGACCATGGCCATTGTGGAACGGGTAAGGGGTGTAGCTTACCTCTGGGTAGGTGCCTAGGAGCCTTACACTCGGCGCACACCGAGCAGGAAGAAACCAGAGGAGGGGAGGGTGGGTGTGGGCCCAATAGATCAGCCGGTCACGGACAGCAGACGGAATGTACAGACGCCCAGGCTCTGCACGCAATGCCTGCTCAATGTCCGCATCCAGCTCCCACACTACCGGCGCCAACAGGCAGGAGGCCGGAAGTATGGGGGTGGGATCCATGGGCCGCTCCTCTGTGTTGTCATGACGTTGGCCTGGGGGGTAGGTTTATGACATTCATAAATACCTCTTCTCCCCTTTTTCCTCTCTCTACCCTACTGATGTTACATTTGCAAAACCCTTGGTTAACATAGAGATTCTGGGAACATCAGAAGGTGGGGGGAAATGAACTATATTCTGGTTATCCGACCAATGGAACATATGCAGTGGTACTTAATGAATATGATGTCAGTTCGGTTGTCATCTGAGACATTCTCATCAATGATAAGATGACATAAACTCTACAGTGGAAAGTCTACACATCAGAGTTATCGGATTCACATGGAATTGTTGTTCAATTGAAATGTTTGAATATGAAATTATTCGTGATGGGATGAAATGGGATTTTAGCTTCTAAAATGTGAGATTTGGGTTTTCATAAGATAGGGCTCTGCTCAATCAGTGGCCCACCCCTGTGAAGGGACATGGGCTATAAAACTTTTCAAACACGCCCTCCTCTCCCTTCCTATATAAGCCCTTGATGACAATGTAACCTCCGTTTCCGAGGATGTAGGACGACGGTCCGATGTCAAAATGGTTCAGTGGGGCAAAAAAGTATTTAGTCAGCCACCAATTGTGCAAGTTCTCCCACTTAAAAAGATGAGAGAGGCCTGTAATTTTCATCATAGGTACACTTCAACTATGACAGACAAAATAAAAATAAAAATGTGTAGGATTGTAGGATTTTTAATGAATTTATTAGCAAATTATGGTGGAAAATAAGTATTTGGTCAACAACAAAAGTTTATCTGAATACTTTGTTATATACCCTTTGTTGGCAATGACAGAAGTCAAAAGTTTTCTGTAAGTCTTCACAAGGTTTTCACACACTGTTGCTGGTATTTTGGCCCATTCCTCCATGCAGATCTCCTCTAGAGCAGTGATGTTTTGGGGCTGTTGCTGGGCAACACGGACTTTCAACTCCCTCCAAAGATGTTCTATGGGGTTGAGATCTGGAGACTGGCTAGGCCACTCCAGGACCTTGAAATGCTTCTTACGAAGCCACTTCTTCGTTGCCCGGGCGGTGTGTTTGGGATCATTGGCATGCTGAAAGACCCAGCCATGTTTCATCTTCAATGCCCTTGCTGATGGAAGGAGGTTTTCACTCAAAATCTCACGATACATGGCCCCATTCATTCTTTCCTTTACACGGATCAGTCTTCCTGGTCCCTTTGCAGAAAAACAGTCCCACAGTCCCATGATGTTTCCACCCCCATGCTTCACAGTAGGTATGGTGTTCTTTGGATGCAACTCAGCATTCTTTGTCCTCCAAACACGACGAGTCGAGTTTTTACCAAAAAGTTCTACTTTGGTTTCATCTGACCATAAGACATTCTCCCAATCTTCTTCTGGATCATCCAAATGCTCTCTAGCAAACTTCAGATGGGCCTGGACATGTACTGGCTTAAGCAGGGGGACACGTCTGGCACTGCAGGATTTGAGTCCCTGGCGGCGTAGTGTGTTACTGATGGTAGGCTTTGTTACTTTGGCCCCAGCTATCTGCAGGTCATTCACTAGGTCCCAAAATGTGGTTCTGGGATTTTTGCTCACCGTTCTTATGATCATTTTGACCCCACGGGGTGAGATCTTGTGTGGAGCCCCAGATCGAGGGAGATAATCAGTGGTCTTGTATGTCTTCCATTTCCTAATAATTGCTCCCACAGTTGATTTCTTCAAACCAAGCTGCTTACCTATTACAGATTCAGTCTTCCCAGCCTGGTGCAGGTCTACAATTTTGTTTCTGGAGTCCTTTGACAGCTCTTTGGTCTTGGCCATAGTGGAGTTTGGAGTGTGACTGTTTGAGGTTGTGGACAGGTGTCTTTTATACTGATAACAAGTTCAAACAGGTGCCATTAATACAGGTAACGAGTGGAGGACAGAGGAGCCTCTTAAAGAAGAAGTTACAGGTCTGTGAGAGCCAGAAATCTTGCTTGTTTGTAGGTGACCAAATACTTATTCTCCACCATAATTTGCAAATAAATTCATAAAAAAATCCTACAATGTGATTTTCTGGATTTTTTCTCTCTCATTTTGTCTGTCATAGTTTAAATGTACCTACGATGAAAATTGCAGGCCTCTCTCATCTTTTTAAGTGGGAGAACTTGCACAATTGGTGGCTGACTAAATACTTTTTTGCACCACTGTATGTGTATGTGTAATTCTGTGTGATTAGTTAGGTATTTAGTAAATAAATAATTAAACCCAATTTTGCATTGCTGGTTCAACTTGTTAGCCAGGGTTCGTGCAGATAACCAAGAATTTACAACTTTCAGATGAGACTGAATTAAGATGACGATTAATATTGTGTCACGAATATTACCGAAGGTGGCTCCCCTTCTTGTTCGGGTGGCGCTCGGCGGTCGTCGTCGCCGGTCTACTAGCTGCCACCGATCCTTTGTTCAGTGTTCGTTTGGTTTTGTCTAATTGGTTTCACCTGTTCATCAAATGATGGAGAGGATGGACCGTTGGGAGAGGAGTGGTCTCCCTACTACCCCACCTACCATCCCACCAGCAACTCTACCATCTCCTCCAGCGGGATCTGGTGCCAGCGCTCTGCGCATCACGCCTCCGAGGGAGTACGATGGAGTGGCGGCGGGGTGCCAGGGATTTCTGCTACAACTAGATCTCTACCTGGCCACCGTTTGGCCGGCTCCCTCGGACGAGGAGAGCGTGAGTGTCCTCGTCTCTTGTCTGACGGGTAGAGCCCTCGAGTGGGCCAATGCTGTCTGGAACGGGCCCGACTCAGCGAGGGGCCACTACCCGGAGTTCACCCGCTGTTTCCGGGCCATGTTTGACCACCCTCCGGAGGGCCGAGCGGCGGGTGAGAGGTTGTCCCTTCTCCGGCAGGGGACGAGGAGCGCGCAGGACTTCGCGCTGGATTTCCGGACCTTGGCCGCTGGAGCAGGGTGGAACGACAGGGCCCTGATAGACCATTACAGGTGTAGCCTGAGAGAGGACGTCCACAGGGAGCTGGCTTGTCGGGACACTACGGTCAGCCTGGATGAACTGATAGACCTGTCGATCCGGTTAGACCATCTGCTAGCTGCTCGCGGACGTTCTGAAAGGGTCCTGTTAGTTCCACCTCCTGATTCACCTGCGTTTCCGGTGGTGCTGGGGATTCCCTGGCTGGCTATTCACAATCCGACGATTTCATGGAAACAGGGAACTCTCCAGGGGTGGTCTGATGAGTGTTCAGGCAGGTGTGTAGGAGTTTCCATCAGTGCGACAACGGTGGAGAGTCCAGACCAGGTTTCCACCGTGCGCATTCCCGCTGAGTATGCCGATTTGGCTATCGCTTTCAGTAAAAAGAAAGCGACCCAATTACCACCCCATTGACAGGGGGATTGCGTGATAAACCTCCAGGTAAACGCTGCACTCCCCAGGAGTCATGTGTGTCCTTTATCCCAGGAGGAGACGTTGGCTATGGAGACATATGTCACGGAAGCTCTGGGACAGGGGTACATTCGGCCCTCCATGTCACCCGTCTCCTCAAGTTTCTTTTTTGTGAAGAAAAAGGATGGTGGTTTGCGTCCGTGTATTGATTATCGAGGTCTCAATTCCATCACGGTGGGTTTTAGTTACCCACTACCTCTCATCGCTACGGCAGTGGAATCATTTCACGGAGCGCAGTTCTTCACGAAACTGGATCTCAGGAGCGCGTATAATCTGGTGCGTATTCGGGAGGGAGATGAGTGGAAAAGCGCGTTTAGTACCACATCTGTGTAACGGCTTTCTTCCGTCGAAGGAGAGTCGGACCAAAATGCAGCGTGGTTAAATCGAGACATCTTTAATAACGATGAAAACGAACAATACAAAAACAACAAACGGAATGTGAAAACCTATACAGCCTGTCTGGTGACAACTAACACAGAGACAGGAACAATCACCCACGAAAACACTCACAGAATATGGCTGCCTAAATATGGCTCCCAATCAGAGACAACGATAATCACCTGACTCTGATTGAGAACCGCCTCAGGCAGCCATAGACTATAGACACCCCACAAAACCCCTAAGACAAAAACACACCACAATAACCCATGTCACACCCTGGCCTGACCAAATAATTAAAGAAAACACAAAATACTAAGACCAAGGCGTGACAGAACCCCCCTAAGGTGCGGACTCCCGGACGCACCTCAAAACCATAGGGAGGGTCCGGGTGGGCGTCTGTCCATGGTGGCGGCTCCGGCTCGGGACGTGGACACCACTCCATAAATGTCATAGTTCCTCCCCCTTGCGTCCTGGGATAATCCACCCTCGCCGCCGACCATGGCCTAATAGTCCTCACCCAGAACCCCACTGGACTGAGGGGCAGCTCGGGACTGAGGGGCAGCTCGGGACTGAGGCAGCTCGGGACTGAGGGGTAGCTCGGGACTGAGGGGCAGCTCAGCACTGAGGGGAAGCCCAGCACTGAGGGGAAGCCCAGCACTGAGGGGAAGCCCAGCACTGAGAGGAAGCTCAGCACTGAGAGGAAGCTCAGCACTGAGAGGAAGCTCAGCACTGAGAGGAAGCTCAGCACTGAGAGGAAGCTCAGGCAGGTAGTAGGCTTTGGCAGATCCTGGCTGGCTGGCGGATCTGGAAGAGTCTGGCTGACTGGTGGATCTAGCTGCTCTGGCTGCTCCATGCAGACTGGCAGCTCTGGCTGCTCCATGCAGACTGACAGCTCTGGCTGCTCCATGCAGACTGGCAGCTCTATGCATACTGACAGATCCATGCAGACTGGCAGCTCTGGCTACTCTATGTAGACTGGCAGCTCTTTGCAGACTGGCAGCTCTGGCTGCTCCATGCAACCTGGCAGCTCTGGCTGCTCCATGCAGACTGACAGCTCTGGCTGCTCCATGCAGACTGGCAGCTCTGGCTGCTCCATGCAGACTGACAGCTCTGGCTGCTCCATGCAGGCTGGCAGCTCTGGCTGCTCCATGCAGGCTGGCAGCTCTGGCTGCGCTGAACAGGCGGGAGACTCCGGCAGCGCAGGAGAGGAGAGAGGCTCTGGCTGCGCTGAACAGGCGGGAGACTCCAGCAGCGCTGTAGAGGAGAAAGGCTCTGGCTGCGCTGAACAGGCGGGAGACTCCAGCAGCGCTGTAGAGGAGAAAGTCTCTGGCGGCGCTGAACAGACGGGAGACTCCGGCAGCGCAGGAGAGGAGAAAAGCTCTGGCTGCGCTGAACAAGCGGGAGACTCCGGCAGCGCAGGAGAGGAGAGAGGCTCCGGCAGCGCTGGAGAGGCGAGGCGCACTGTAGGCCTGATGCGTGGTGCTGGTACTGGTGGTACTGAACCGAGAACACGCACAGGAAGCCTGGTGCGGGGAGCTGCTACCGGAGGGCTGGAGTGTGGAGGTGGCACAGGATGGGCTAGACCGTGAAGGTGTACTGGAGAGCCTGAGAGCAGGGCTGGCACAGGACGTGCAAGGCTAGGTAGGTACACAGGAGGCCTAGTGAGTGAGGCTGGCACAATTTTCACCAGCCGACTAACACGCACCTCAGGACGAGTATGGAGCGCTGACCCAGGTGCCATCAAATCCCCGACTCGCTCCGTCGGGCGAATATCGTACCTAAAGCACCAAACTAGCAACTCCCTCATTACTCTCTCCTCCAATTTCCCCATTAACTCCTTCACAGTCTCTGCTTCGCTCACCTCTAACACCGGCTCTGGTTCTGGTCTCCTCCTTGGCTCCTCACGATAAACAGGGGGAGTTGGCTCAGGTCTGAACCCTGACTCTGCCACTCTCTCCCTGAGCCCCCCCCCAATACATTTTTGGGGCTGACTTTTGGGTTTCCCTCTGCGCCGCCGTGCTTTTCTCTTCAACTCCATTCTCCTATAGCCTGCTTCGCACTGCTCCAGCGATCCGGCACTTTCTCTGGGTCGACAGCCCACCTGTCTATTTCCTCCCAAGTAGTGTAGTCCCGATATTGTTGCTCCTGCTGCCGCTGTTGCTTCTCCTCATACCAGCGCCTCTCGGCTCTCGCCGCCTCCAGTTCTTCTTTGGGGCGGCGATATTCTCCAGGCTGATCCCAGGGTCCTTCACCGTCCAGTTCGTCTTCCCATGTCCAGTCCCTCTCTCGCTGCACCTTGGTGCGGCTACACTCCCCTGGTTTAGCCCAGGGTCCTCTCCCGTCGAGGATTTCCTCCCAAGTCCAGAAATTCTTGTCGCGCTGCTCCTGCTGCCGCTGTTGCCTGTTACCACGCCACTTGGTCCGGGTGTGGTGGGTGATTCTGTACCGGCTTTCTTCCGTCGAAGGAGAGTCGGACCAAAATGCAGCGTGGTTAAATCGAGACATCTTTAATAACGATGAAAACGAACAATACAAAAACAACAAACGGAATGTGAAAACCTATACAGCCTGTCTGGTGACAACTAACACAGAGACAGGAACAATCACCCACGAAAACACTCACAGAATATGGCTGCCTAAATATGGCTCCCAATCAGAGACAACGATAATCACCTGACTCTGATTGAGAACCGCCTCAGGCAGCCATAGACTACGTAGACACCCCACAAAACCCCTAAGACAAAAACACACCACAATAACCCATGTCACACCCTGGCCTGACCAAATAATTAAAGAAAACACAAAATACTAAGACCAAGGCGTGACAATCTGGCCATTATGAGTACCTCGTCATGCCGTAAGGGTTAAAGAATGCTCCAGCTATCTTTCAATCCTTCGTTGACGAGATTCTCAGAGACCTGCACGGACAGGGTGTGGTGGTGTATATTGACGATATTTTGATCTACTCCGCTACACGCATGTGTCTCTGGTGCGCAAGGTTCTTGGGCGACTGCTGGAGCATGACCTGTACGTGAAGGCGGAGAAATGTGAGTTTTCCAAACGAGCCGTTTCCTTCCTGGGTTATCGCATTTCCAGCTCGGGGGTGGTAATGGAGGGTGACCGCGTCAAGGCCGTGCGTAATTGGCCGACTCCGACCACGGTAAAGGAGGTGCAGCGGTTCTTAGGGTTTGCCCATTACTACCGGAGGTTTATCCGGGGTTTTGGTCAGGTAGCAGCTCCTATTACCTCACTGCTGAAGGGGGGGTCGGTGCGTTTGCAGTGGTCAGCTGAGGCGTACAGGGTTTTTGGTCATCTGAGGGCTCTGTTTACCTCGGCTCCCGTACTGGCCCATCCGGATCCCTCTTTGGCATTCATAGTGGAGGTGGATGCGTCCGAGGCTGGGATAGGAGCCATACTCTCTCAGTGCTCGGGTACGCCACCGAAGCTCTGCCTCTGTGCTTATATTTATACCTTCCTCCTATGCTGAGTCCCCTTACACATCTGGACAACCAATACATCTCTGTTGCTGGACAGGACTTTAGTGATGCCTTTTCTTTTTCACTTCATCTGACCTGACCTTGGCCCAAATTCCTCACTCCTCCCTAACTCACAGCTGTCCTGTTGACTGGAACCAGACTGTGGCCCTTCTCCTCTCCGTAGGATACCTAACTCACAGCTGTCCGGTTGACTGGAATCAGACTGTGGTCCTTCTCCTCTCCATAGGATACCTAATAGATTAAGGGGGATACCTAGTCAGCTGTACAACTGAATGCCTTCAATTGAAATGTGCCTTCTGCATTTAACCCAACCCCTCTGAATCAGAGAGGTGTAGGGGGTTGCCTTAATCGACATCCACGGCACCCGGGGAACTGCCTTGCTCAGGGGCAGAACAACAGATTTTTACCTTTTCAGCTCTGGGATTCGATCCAGCAACCTTTCGGTTGGCGCCTAACAATCACATGTTCTTACAGAATGTAAACTTTCTGTATTCCCCTCTTTCCCTTAATAACATGAATAAGGATATTTCAAGTTCAGAAGTCAGTACCCATCAGCTGTCTCCAGTCATGCAAAAGGACATAGAATTGCATAAAATGTGTTTATGAAAAGGTCAAAAACGTATTCTAAGTGCCTCTACTCTACTGCTCTATGCCACTACTCAAATGTAGTGCATGCAATGCTTTATTATAAAAGGTGATGTTTTTCCCCCTCATGCATTCCGGTACCACAGAGCTCCCCAGGTCACCCCCCTCTCGTGCTCACTTTTTGTGCCGTCACCTCCCGATTTACAAACTAGGCACTGGTGCAGGCTAAGAATAGGATATACACACAGAAGGACCAAGGACAATATTAATCCTCCTCCAGACCCCCTGACTCTCCTAGGCCTCTGGCCATGTCTCAATAAGGCCTCAGACCCCCAGAAATGTTTGTGCTCAACCATGTATCTGTCAGAGCCCTTGATTCCACCAGTAGACTCATGCCTCTAGTAGAACCCATAAGTCAAACTCTCCTAACGCGAACTGAATATACACCCCATGTATGTAGTTTGATCTGTGAAGATGGTCACTCACTGGAGCAGTGTACAAAAGAAAGGAAATGCACAAGGGGAATATGACCTTTCTACAGGAAGAGGGATCTATTCTGGCTGCTCAGGAACATTTCTGCCTGCCTCTCAACCAAACCAATAGCCCTTGCTAACCATCAAACATCAGGTCATGTTGGGGCCCGGAAGGAAGTGTAAGAACTGGACACGCTCTGAGGAAGGCTCAAGATGAAACATACTCAAGTGGTGTATTAAGACATATTGCAATTGTGAATTTTAAAAAAGAAACACCAAGCTTTAACTGTAAATTACATCAAGTGAGTGCTGGTCCTTAAGTTTTATCTGAACAATTTAAACCGTTTGCTAGACCAGCAGATTAAACCCCCAGAGTCAATTGACACACCGGCGCCTCAATCTAAGTAACATAACAAAAAATCCCCTTCAAAATTGGTCAGTCAGTTTAAGTTAGAGATGTTTTCTGTTTTGCTCTACGACCCTCACAAGTATTAGGAGACTTGTCTGAAGTCGGTATCCTGCACCTTCTCTTTGGTAGCATCCGAACCGTTTGGGCTACAAACTAATTGGAAAGGGGAGATTCTCACGAACATGATGGTGTTCTGCATTTTGCTCTAAAACCCCTACAAGTGTCACGGGACTCGTCTGAAGGTAACCGGGACATGTTTTTAAAAACTAATGGAAGTACGAAAGTAGTTTTGTGCCTGCCCAAAATAAGGGGTTAAATATGTGTAAAAATATATATATATAATTATGTATCTCCTAGATTTAAAGACAGACACTTCAAAACCTTGTTTCTTATGAAAACATTTTTTACTGTCTTTTTTGCCATTAATGTGTTATTCAGTGCGTTACTACTAAAACCCATACAAAAGGCCAAAATCAATATTTTATCAAATATTTAAAAATAATATTTTTGATCAATTCTAAATCAAATAGCTAAATGATCCATAGTGTAACGGCTTTCTTCCGTTGAAGGAGAGTCGGACCAAAATGCAGCGTGGTTAATTCGATTCATGTTTAATGAAGACAAAACACAATCAATACAAAAACAACAAACGGAACGAGAAAACCTATACAGCCTGTCTGGTGACAACAAACACAGAGACAGGAACAATCACCCACAAAACACACAGTGAAACCCAGGCTACCTAAATATGATTCCCAATCAGAGACAACGAGAATCACCTGACTCTGATTGAGAACCGCCTCAGGCAGCCATAGACTATGCTAGACACCCTTACTCAGCCACAATCCCAATACCTACTAAAACCCCAATACCAAAACACAACACAAAATAAACCCATGTCACACCCTGGCCTGACCAAATAAATATATAAACACAAAATACTAAGACCAGGGCGTGACACATAGTATGACCATTTGAAAACAATTCCATATGTCAGCTTAGCACCCCTGTCCCCCAGAGTCTTAAACTCTAAAGAAATAAGGAGGAAAGGTCAATCTAATTTGATGCATGGAGGAGACATGAAGGAGATGGAGAGATGCTTCAAAAACAGTCTATCAGTAACCCACGTATCAGGTGGATAATTAGAAACCTAGGACTGATGTTGCAACTATGTTCAATGTGCAACTACGCTATCCCAGTACAGCTTAGCTTGGCTCAGTTTCTGTTCTGTAATGTGAAAATGAACCTGTTTCTGTTACTTCCCTCCATTTCTTCAGTAGGGCTCCAATGACCTCCACAACTTCAGTATTCTTAACTTTTTGAAAGTTAAGTTGGCATGCTCCTATAGTAACACCATACAGAAGGGGAGTTAGAGACAGGATTGTAGGAACAAATGAGAGAAATGCAACAGAAAAGATATAGTGATGTAGCCTATCATTTAAGAAAAGCAATAGGTCAAGATAACATGGGATTTCAGCATGGCTATGACATGGGCAATGTTACAAAAACAGGTACTAAAGATTCAGACAGACAGGGTTGCCAAAAACTTTAAATAAATTCCCTGGTTTCCCAGAAATCCTGGTTGGAGGATTACCGATATCCTGCTTATTCCCTTCTGATTCTGGGAATACTCAAATCAAATCAAATCAAATTTTATTTGTCACATACACATGGTTAGCAGATGTTAATGCGAGTGTAGCGAAATGCTTGTGCTTCTAGTTCCGACAATGCAGTAATAACCAACAAGTAATCTAACTAACAATTCCAAAACTACTGTCTTATACACAGTGTAAGGGGATAAAGAATATGTACATAAGGATATATGAATGAGTGATGGTATAGAGCAGCATAGGCAAGATACAGTAGCTGATATCGAGTACAGTATATACATATGAGATGAGTATGTAAACAAAGTGGCATAGTTAAAGTGGCTAGTGATACATGTATTACATAAGGATGCAGTCGATGATATAGAGTACAGTATATACGTATGCATATGAGATGAATAATGTAGGGTATGTAAACATTATATAAGGTAGCATTGTTTAAAGTGGCTAGTGATATATTTACATAATTTCCCATCAATTCCCATTATTAAAGTGGCTGGAGTTGAGTCAGTGTCAGTGTCAGTGTGTTGGCAGCAGCCACTCAATGTTAGTGGTGGCTGTTTAACAGTCTGATGGCCTTGAGATAGAAGCTGTTTTTCAGTCTCTCGGTCGCAGCTTTGATGCACCTGTACTGACTTCGCCTTCTGGATGATAGCGGGTGAACAGGCAGTGGCTCGGGTGGTTGATGTCCTTGATGATATTTATGGCCTTCCTGTAACATCGGGTGGTGTAGGTGTCCTGGAGGGCAGGTAGTTTGCCCCCGGTGATGCGTTGTGCAGACCTCACTACCCTCTGGAGAGCCTTACGGTTGAGGGCGGAGCAGTTGCCGTACCAGGCGGTGATACAGCCCGCCAGGATGCTCTCGATTGTGCATCTGTAGAAGTTTGTGAGTGCTTTTGGTGACAAGCCGAATTTCTTCAGCCTCCTGAGGTTGAAGAGGCGCTGCTGCGCCTTCTTCACGATGCTGTCTGTGTGAGTGGACCAATTCAGTTTGTCTGTGATGTGTATGCCGAGGAACTTAAAACTTTCTACCCTCTCCACTACTGTTCCATCGATGTGGATAGGGGGGTGTTCCCTCTGCTGTTTCCTGAAGTCCACAGTCATCTCCTTAGTTTTGTTGACGTTGAGTGTGAGGTTATTTTCCTGACACCACACTCCGAGGGCCCTCACCTCCTCCCTGTAGGCCGTCTCGTTGTTGTTGGTAATCAAGCCTACCACTGTTGTGTCGTCCGCAAACTTGATGATTGAGTTGGAGGCGTGCGTGGCCACGCAGTCGTGGGTGAACAGGGAGTACAGGAGAGGGCTCAGAACGCACCCTTGTGGGGCCCCATTGTTGAGGATCAGCGGGGAGGAGATGTTGTTGCCTACCGTCACCACCTGGGGGCGGCCCGTCAGGAAGTCCAGTACCCAGTTGCACAGGGCGGGGTCGAGACCCAGGGTCTCGAGCTTGATGACGAGCTTGGAGGGTACTATGGTGTTGAATGCCGAGCTGTAGTCGATGAACAGCATTCTCACATAGGTATTCCTCTTGTCCAGATGGGTTAGGGCAGTGTGCAGTGTGGTTGAGATTGCATCGTCTGTGGACCTATTTGGGCGGTAAGCAAATTGGAGTGGGTCTAGGGTGTCAGGTAGGGTGGAGGTGATATGGTCCTTGATTAGTCTCTCAAAGCACTTCATGATGACGGATGTGAGTGCTACGGGGCGGTAGTCGTTTAGCTCAGTTACCTTAGCTTTCTTGGGAACAGGAACAATGGTGGCCCTCTTGAAGCATGTGGGAACAGCAGACTGGTATAGGGATTGATTGAATATGTCCGTAAACACACCGTCCAGCTGGTCTGCGCATGCTCTGAGGGCGCGGCTGGGGATGCCGTCTGGGCCTGCAGCCTTGCGAGGGTTAACACGTTTAAATGTCTTACTCACCTCGGCTGCAGTGAAGGAGAGACCGCATGTTTTCATTGCAGGCCGTTTCAGTGGCACTGTATTGTCCTCAAAGCGGGCAAAAAAAAGTTATTTAGTCTGCCTGGGAGCAAGACATCCTGGTCCGTGACTGGGCTGGATTTCTTCCTGTAGTCCGTGATTGACTGTAGACCCTGCCACATGCCTCTTGTGTCTGAGCCGTTGAATTGAGATTCTACTTTGTCTCTGTACTGACGCTTAGCTTGTTTGATAGCCTTGCGGAGGGAATAGCTGCACTGTTTGTATTCAGTCATGTCACCAGACACCTTGCCCTGATTAAAAGCAGTGGTTCGCGCTTTCAGTTTCACGCGAATGCTGCCATCAATCCACGGTTTCTGGTTAGGGAATGTTTTAATCGTTGCTATGGGAACGACATCTTCAACGCATGTTCTAATGAACTCGCACACCGAATCAGCGTATTCGTCAATGTTGTTGTCTGACGCAATACGAAACATCTCCCAGTCCACGTGATGGAAGCAGTCTTGGAGTGTGGAGTCAGCTTGGTCAGACCAGCGTTGAACAGACCTCAGCGTGGGAGCTTCTTGTTTTAGTTTCTGTCTGTAGGCAGGGATCAACAAAATGGAGTCGTGGTCAGCTTTTCCGAAAGGGGGCGGGGCAGGGCCTTATATGCGTCGCGGAAGTTAGAGTAACAATGATCCAAGGTCTTTCCACCCCTGGTTGCGCAATCGATATGCTGATAAAATTTAGGGAGTCTTGTTTTCAGATTAGCCTTGTTAAAATCCCCAGCTACAATGAATGCAGCCTCCGGATAAATCGTTTCCAGTTTGCAGAGAGTTAAATAAAGTTCGTTCAGAGCCATCGATGTGTCTGCTTGGGGGGGGATATATACGGCTGTGATTATAATCGAAGAGAATTCTCTTGGTAGATAATGCGGTCTACATTTGATTGTGAGGAATTCTAAATCAGGTGAACAGAAGGATTTGAGTTCCTGTATGTTTCTTTCATCACACCATGTCACGTTAGTCATAAGGCATACGCCCCCGCCCCCGCCCCTCTTCTTACCAGAAAGATGTTTGTTTCTGTCGGCGCGATGCGTGGAGAAACCCGCTGGCTGCACCGCCTCGGATAGCGTCTCTCCAGTGAGCCATGTTTCCGTGAAGCATAGAACGTTACAGTCTCTGATGTCCCTCTGGAATGCTACCCTTGCTCGGATTTCATCAACCTTGTTGTCAAGAGACTGGACATTGGCAAGAAGAATGCTAGGGAGTGGTGCACGGTGTGCCCGTCTCCGGAGTCTGACCAGAAGACCGCCTCGTTTCCCTCTTTTTCGGAGTCGTTTTTTGGGTCGCTGCATGGAATCCACTCCGTTGTCCTGTTTGTAAGGCAGAACACAGGATCCGCGTCGCGAAAAACATATTCTTGGTCGTACTGATGGTGAGTTGACGCTGACCTTATATTCAGTAGTTCTTCTCGACTGTATGTAATGAAACCTAAGATGACCTGGGGTACTAATGTAAGAAATAACACGTAAAAAAACAAAAAACTGCATAGTTTCCTAGGAACGCGAAGCGAGGCGGCCATCTCTGTCGGCGCCGGAAGTCCAATAGCTAACATACTCCAACCGGGATTTCAGGAATACCAGGGATTTTAAGTTGCCGGAACCCTAGACGGACATACATTGAGTATACAAAACAATGCTCTTTCCATGACATAGAGTGACCAGATCAATAAGGTATCATAGCTTTTACCTGGATTCATGTCACTTGTTAAATCCACTTCAATCTGTGTAGATGAAGCAGAGGATATGGGTTAAATAAGGATTTTTAAGCCTTGAGATAATTGACACATGGTTTGTGTATGTGTGCCATTCAGAGGTTGAATGGTAGTAGGTGCCAGGTGCACCGGTTTGTGTCAAGAACTGCAACGCTGCTGGGGTTTTCACGCTCAACAGTTTCCAGTGTGTATCAAGAATGGTCCACCACCCAAAGGACTTCCAGCTAACTGGACACAACTGGGGGAAGCATTGGAGTCAATATTGACCAACATTCCTGTGGAAAGCTTTCGACACTTTGTAGAGTGTGAATTGAGGCTGTTCAATATTAGGAAGATGTACTTAATCTTTTGTACAGTCAGTGTAGGTTACTATTGAACCTACTGGTTATTAACCTGTAAATCACCAGGTCCTGGAAGGACCGCTTCTCCTTCCTCCCTCTCAAGCTGTAGAGTTTGAGGACATCATTGGTAGCCAGTGGCGGATTTAGGCATAGGCGACATGGGCAGCTGCCCAGGGCGGCATTTTGCCAGGGGCGGCATGGGGCGCCACACAATATATATTATTTTAAATACAAATAAATCAATACAAATATATTCCGAATGGTGACATTTGCGCAATCAGTTTTCTGTCGTTCATTTGCACGTCACGTCAATGATATCAAGTCACCGCGTGGGACTGTGGGTCAATTAACCTTGTCAGAGTGGGAGCCCTGATTCTAGTTTGTGAGCTAGGCAGGCTACTGGCTGGGAAGGTCTCCCACTCAGAAGTACGAGATGGGGAGTTGACCTCAGGTCTCCCCACTGGAAGCCCGAGGTAGGGGGAGCGGGGGAATCTATCAAATAGCGCACCTCTAACTTTGTACAGTACTAATGCAATTAGTAATGCAATTAGTTGTGAAATTTAGTTTGTGTGTTTCTTGTTTGTAGTGCAATAGTGTAATAATCAAGTTCTCTTCTTTACAAGTGTGTTATTCTATTTGTGTATTTGTGTGATATAGGATTTGTGCAATTTATTTGTGTGTTTTTCAGGTAATAGTGTTGTAATTAAATCTATTTTTTTATTAGTATTTATATACTACAATTTGTTTCTATTGGTCTTTGTTACTTCTTTTTGATATGTTTGAGTCTTATTTTTGTATATATACTGTACATATTTAGATTAGCAAAGTCAGAGCGGCATAGACTAAAATACAGTAGAATACAGTACATACATAATTATTAAAGTGACTAGTGTTCCAATTATTAAAGTGGCCAGTGATTTCAAGTTTATGTATATAGAGCAGCAGCCTCTAAGGTGCTAATGATGGCATTTAACAGTCTGATGGCCTTGAGATAGAAGCTGTTTCAGTCTCTCTGTCCCAGCTTTGATGGCACCTGTACTGACCTCGGCTTCTGGATGATAGCGGGGTGAACAGGCAGTGGATCGGGTGGTTGTTGTCCTTGATGATTTTTTTGGCCTTCCTATGATATCGGTGATACAGCCCAACAGGATGCTCTCAATTGTGCATCTGTAAAAGTTTGTGAGGGTTTTAGGTGCCGAGCCAAATTTCTTCAGCCTCCTGAGGTTGAAGAGCCTCTGTTGTGTCTTCTTCACCACACTGTCTGTGTGGGTGGACCATTTCAGTTTGTCAGTGATGTGTACGCCGAGGAAGCTTTCCACCTTCTCCACTGCGGTCTCATCGATATGGATAGGGGGGGTGCTCCAGGCCCGGACTCGGGCATGGCTAACCATGGAAATCCTTCCAATCTTCACCAAGTTAGGTAAATGTGCTTTTAGTTTAAAGTTGGTGGAGTTGGTGCCTCTAGGGAAATTCAGGCGGATGTTTGAGGGCCTTTTTACTGTTTTGCTTTTTGTGTTTTGTGTAATTGATGTGTATATAGATACTGCATATACAGTATAGTGTAATTGTTGTTTTTTGATGTATTCATGAAGGGCTCATCTGCGAAAGAGACTGTGGTCCCAGCATGACTCTCTGATTAAATGAAGGTTAAATAAAAAAGACATTTAAAAGGGGGTGGGTCCTCCTGGGTCCTGGTGTCTTGTAACAGACAGGGTTGATCTGTCTGTCACAATTGAGAGCTAAGTTTATCATTGCCAGAGGCACTACTACCAGAAACTGTCTAGGAGATCCTGCCTCTCTTTACTGCTGCCTGGGCTTTTGCTCTCTCTTGGGGCTAATATTCACTTCACTCAAGCTACCTTTTAGTTTTTTTCCTGAGTACTTTGGGTAAGGGGAAAGGTTACGAAGATGCAGTCCTGCGCCAGGTGTGGGTTTGTGGTGTACCCAGCGGAGAAGATCAATTGTATTGATCAGGTAAGACAGAGTTACTCCCATACTTTACCTCTAGTTGGATTTCAACTCTATATCTGACATGGTATTGTTGTCTTCTTTTTTTAAGCCCATAACCATGTGTGTGAGGTGTATAATTTTGTTTCAAAGTAGACTTGTTTAAGACTACCAAGAATCACTCTGTGACCCTGATTTCGCCTTCTAAAAGGTTAAGGCAAAGAATGAATTTAACATATTCATCATCTGACTGCTATTGCTCCTTCATAGTTCATACTGTCAAAGTGGCATGGTTTGCGTATTCAAGGACAGTTGAGCAACATTGTGAGCAAGTATAAAATCGTAGTCTCTTGGTCTATGATGTCAGACATCCATTTAGGTCAATTCAAAGCACTCTTCACTGTGTTTCTTTACAATAACTTAGATTGGAGTCATAATTCCTAGATCAGAACCCAGGATTTTATGTGTGTAACACACTTGTGTTTTTTCCCCTTTTCTCAGAACTGGCACAAAGCATGCTTTCACTGTGATGTCTGTAAAATGGTGCTCACAGCCAAGAACTTTGTTAGCCACAAGAAGCGGCCATACTGCTCTGTGTAAGTAGAAAGGTGTTATTTCACTTTTTTACTGAGGTTTCTTTCACTATTTAGGGAATTTATAGGGATAGTTCCCTCCAAAATCAAAGTTTGTTACGCGTTTTCAGACCTCAACAGTGGTCTATGAGTCCACATCCCTCGCCATCGGTGTAGATAAAGCCCTTTGCCTCAATCCCAAATGAATGGGGAAATTAGGCACTGAATGAAATGAGGAAGCTGTTTGGATGATAGTACTTTAAAGTACTATGATTGTTGTCATTTGAGTCATTCCACCAACAAAAAAAACGTTTGAATTCAACATTCTGTCATAAAGAGCACATGTTCAACTTTATATAATAAAAAATCTAGCCTGTCTCTCTATGGGTAAAAGGGTTGACATATGCTTGAACTACTCAGTTTCCCCACCACAAAACACCAGTAAATGCACAAAAAGTATAGAACCAGCTCACCTGCTTTTACATTATGTTTTGACTATTTATTCAATGCATCTTTTGAAAAAATATTTGAATAGGAATAGTTTCACCATATTAAAATAAGAGTGCAGTTCACGTAACAGGGTGGACCTTAAAATGAGGGACAGACATATGTGAATCACTAATCACATGAAATAAATAATCATCTTCAGAAATGACTTTCTCAAAACAACAAAAATAACTAGGGCTTTACAATGATGTTGAGAAATCTTGTGGTTAATCTTGTGCCACAATTCTTTATTCATATAAAAAATAGGATTTATTGAATTCTCCATGTGGTCTATTTTAAAGGGCACTTCATTTAATGTGACAGGCTTTTAAAATGCAATATTGGTGCACAAGTATGCAAAACGCAGTCATTTTGTTGAATGACCCATTCAGCATCTTTAGCGTTCTAGTCCCATGTCACTGGAATTGTATTTGTAAATGGCTACGAGTATGGACTAAACCAAAAGTGAGATTCTTAAAAATTCTTAAAATGGGTTGATGATGACCTCTCACCTTTAATCCCTCAGACACAATCCAAGAAACAATATGTTCACCAGTGTCTATGAGACCCCCATCAATGCCAAGAAGCAAGCCATTGCCAGCAGTGAGGTGAGTCAGCAATGATGTCACACCAACATGCAGCAAAAGTCCCAGTTACTGGGTCTAGATGTATCAGGAATCAAGAAGTTGTTTTTTTAGACTTCGCATGCAGGACCTTGTATTCTACTTCAACATGGCTATTGAACTTGACATGTGTGTGTCATTATTCTAGAATAGCAGTTTGAAACAGCTCCCCCTCCTCCACTCAAGTGACAGTGGAACTTAGGTGTGCTGGGCTTGAAATTACTCAATGACTCTCACCGCACATTTCACATGAGTTAGTCATTCACTGTAGTCATCGCGCATGGTATTGTGGAAGTATGACTACATGATTACACCGGTGTACACACAGCATGTGGCATTGTGAATAATGGTATTCATTCTGATTGTTACGGCTCACGAGTTGATACATAGATAGACATAAATAGACACCATGGAGGATGTTGGTTCGGTAATGTAATGGAAGTGTAAAGGACGTCACACTGATGGCTTGTTGTAATTTTGAAAAAACTGCTATCCAGTAATGAAGCTAATTTCAATGTTTTGTATTCCCATACTTGACCGAAACCAGAGACAGCAGTATGCAGATTAGTTTATTTTCGTTTTTTGTTGTGTTTTTTATAGTTGATGTATTGTAACCTGTATTCTTGCAGTGAAGGAAGAAATATGTTTTTGACCTACTGGTAGCCCTGTATTTGATTTAGTAGGGCTCAATAATCCTAAACAGTCGTTTTGATAGAATTGAGAACGTTAACCTGCATTATGCTGTTCTAAACAGAAGGGGTTTCTCCTTTATACTGGTCTTTTTGTTCCAGAATATAACAACCAGTTACTAAAAAGAGCGACATGTAGCCACTGCATTTTACCCGCTGTGGAACTTTCAAAGTGTGGAGGCTGCAAATAGTGTGTTCACATGGAGCCACTGCATTTTACCCGCTGTGGAACTTTCAAAGTGTGGAGGCTGCAAATAGTGTGTTCACATGGAGCCACTGCATTTTACCCGCTGTGGAACTTTCAAAGTGTGGAGGCTGCAAATAGTGTGTTCACATGGAGCCACTGCATTTTACCCGCTGTGGAACTTTCAAAGTGTGGAGGCTGCAAATAGTGTGTTCACATGGAGCCAACATGATATAGGCAAATAAACTGTACATTTATTATGCTTGTCAAAGAGAAATGCAGTTTCCCCTCTTTATGAAAGAAAGAGAGTCGTAAGACATAAACTGAACAAGTTCCACAGACACAGTGACTAACAGAAATGGAATAATGTGTCCCTGAACAAAGTAAGCATTTCACTGTAAGGTCTACACCTGTTGTATTCTGCGCACGTGAGAAATAAACTTATATTTGATTTGATTTCGGAGAGCTTTGGGCCCATGTTGACAGCATAGGTTTGGAATGGTGTGCATGACTATCTATTTCTGTGGCTGTGACAGAGACACGGCATCCCTTGCTGCCCTAGTTTATGTTTCAGGAGGTTAAAATTATACCTTCAGAAAACAGCCTCTCCTCGCCTCCTCTCCAACACCCTCAGCACTCCACCTGTCCCTGTCTGTCTGCATGTCTGGTCTGAATGTCTGTCTGGCACTCAGTCTCCCTTCAGCTTTTTTTGCCTTTGTTAGTCATAGAATATTGCCATGGCTAACATTCCTGCTAGCAAGACTTCATTGATTAAAATAAACTCGGCAAAAAAAGAAACGTCCTCTCACTGTCAACTGTGTTTATTTTCAGCAAACTTAACATGTGTAAATATTTGTATGAACATAACAAGATTCAACAACTGAGTCATAAACTGAACAAGTTCCACAGACACAGTCACTAACAGAAATGGAATAATGTGTTCCTGAACAAAGGGAGGGGGGGGTCAAAATCAAAAGTAACAGTCAGTATCTGGTGACGCCACCAGCTGAATTAAGTACTGCAGTGCATGTCCTTCTCATGGACTGCACCAGATTTGCCAGTTCTTGCTGTGAGATGTTACCCCACTCTTCCACCAAGGCACCTGCAAGTTCCCGGATATTTTGGGGGGGAATGACCCTAGCCCTCACCCTCTGATCCAACAGGTCCCAGACATGCTCAATGGGATTGAGATCCGGCCTCTTCGCTGGCCATGGCTGAACACTGACATTCCTGTCTTGCAGGAACACAGAACAAGCATTGTAACCTGTATTCTTGCAGTATGGCTGGTGGCATTGTCATGCTGGAGGGTCATGTCAGGATGAGCCTGCAGGAAGGGTACCATATGAGGGAGGAGGATGTCTTCCCTGTAATGCACAGCGTTGAGATTGCCTGCAATGACAACAAGCTCAGTCCGATGATGCTGTGACACACCGCCCCAGACCATGACGGACCCTCCACCTCCAAATCGAACCCGCTCCAGAGTACAGGCCTCGGTGTAAAGCTCATTCCTTTGACGATAAAAGCAAATCCGACCATCACCCCTGGTGAGACAAAACCGCGACTCGTCAGTGAAGAGCACTTTTTGCCAGTCCTGTCTGGTCCAGCGACGGTGGGTTTGTGCACATGGGCGACGTTGTTGCCGGTGATGTCTGGTGAGGATCTACCTTACAACAGGCTTACAAGCCCTCAGTCCAGCCTCTCTCAGCCTATTGCGGACAGTCTGAGCACTGATGGATGAATTGATTCCTGGTGTAACTGGGGCAGTTGTTGCCATCCTGTATCTGTCCCACAGAGGTGATGTTCGGATGTACCAATCCTGTGCAGGTGTTGTTACACGTGGTCTGCCACTGCGAGGACAATCAGCTGTCCATCCTGTCTCCCTGTAGCGCTGTCTTAGGCGTCTCACAGTATTCACATACTAGCTCAGTGCTTTCTGTAGTGGTGGGGCAAGCCAGCAGAAAATACGGAGCGTCGCACCGTGATTGGCTCAGGGTTCACTCATGGGGACACTACTTCACCGCCAAGTCTAAGGGTAGAGCTAGAAAATTCAAGCCCCTTGGGTGCTGCCATAGAGTTAAATGTGACCGACCGGCTCAAATCGGTCTTATGTAGCAAAATTTGAAATTGTGTTTTTTACATTGGATAAAAGTAGAGACTCAGAGCTACAAAACTGTATATCATACACTACAGTTGAGGAACAATGGGAAAGTAATTTTGCTTTGAAAGTTGATAAACTTGTAAACTCACTTTTGAGAAAATGGCCTTGAATGTTTTGGTACTACTATTGGAGCACCCTTTTTGTCTACACCCATTCAGCATCGTTCACACACTCTTAAGCTTTAGCCCCGCCCATCTCTTTAAGGGTCGATCTGAAACTGTGCTCGCAGATTGTCTGTTTGTAAATTCAGATTCAGTTTCACTCTCGGAGTGTTCAGAGCACACACTGGACGCTCTGGTCGATGAGTAGGGTTGATCAGAACGTCCTGACCTCATAACAGCAGTCAAGCACCCAAGCTAACTGGTTAACATTGACTAGCTTGCTAGCTACTTCCAGACACAAACCCCAATCTGACAATTTTACTTGACCTAGCAGAGCTGGTTAGGCTGTTTTCATGTTATCCAGAGCAATGGTGACTGGAACTGTGCTGCTGGCAACAATTACGATTTTTTGCAGACTTTTACTGTCACCGGCCATAATCAACGGGTGTTGAGCTTTCGTAAAACCACCAGTTATTCTGCGCTCTGGCACACTCAGATGAGAGTCTTTTGTTAAGACATGCAGCTAGCTAAGTAAACAATGAACCATAATCCCAACTCATGACGCTACGACACTGCATGAATCTGCAGGTAGCTAACCAACCAGGTTCAATGTTAGCTAGCTAACATTAGGCTATAACTGGTCAAGCAAATGGCTCTGAGATACAAATAATGAGATCATACACGTAATGTTTGCTAGCGAGCCAGCCAGCTAACGTTGGCTAGCTAGCTAACCGTACACTACCTTGAAATGAAAAGACTTTATGACAAAATTAGAAATGTGTAATATCTGAAAATGGACAAAAGGAACACCTACGTGAGAATACTGTTCATTGACAACAGCTCAGCGATCAACACCATAGTGCCCTCAAAGCTCATCACTTAGCTAAGAACCCTGGGACTAAACAACTCCCTCTGCAACTGGATGACACAACAGTGGTAGGCCTGATCACCGGCAACAATGAGACAGCCTACAGGGCGGAATCAGAGACCTGGCATTGTGTTGACAGGAAAACAACCTCTCCCTCAACGTGATCAAGACAAAGGAGATAATCATGGACTACAGTAAAAGGAGGGCCGAGTACGCCCCCATTCTCACCAACGGGGCTGTAGTGGAGCCGGTTGAGAGCGTCAAGTTCCTTAGTGTCCACATCACCAACAAACTAACATGGTCTAAACACAACAAGACAGTCTTGAAGAGGGCATGACAAAGCCTATTCCCCCTCAGGAGACTGAAAAGATTTTGCATAGGTCCTCAAATCCTCCAAAAAATTCTACAGCTGCACCATCGAGAGCATCCTGACTGGTTGCATCACCACAGAGGGTAGTACATCACTGGGGCCAAGCTTCCTGCCATCCAGGACCTCTATACCAGTCGGTGTCAGAGGAAGGCCCTAAAAATGGCCAAAGACTCCAGCCACCCTAGTCATAGACTGTTCTCTCTTCTACTGCATGGCAAGCAGTACCAGAGTGTACCAGGCTTCTTAACAGCTTCTACCCCCAAGCCACAGCTAATCAAATGGCTTCCGGAACTATTTGCAGCACGCATATATTTTTACGTTGTTGTTATTCTCTGTTTATTATCTATGCATAGTCACTTCACCTCTACCTACATATTACCTCAATTACCTCGACTAACCGGTGCCCCCGCACATTGACTCTGTACTGGTACCCCCTGTATAATAGCCTTGCTACTGTTATTTCATTGTTGCTCCTTAATATTTTGTTATTTTTCTATTTTGTATTTTATTAATACATGTATTACTTCAGTTTATTGAAGTGGGGGTGGTGGTATGATCTTTGTGCATCTTTCTTACTGATAATTATTAATGATTGATTCATGATTATCCATTGTATCACGTTTCAGGTGTGACCCAGATGCAGACAGTGTCAAAGAAACAAAAGTTTATTTCTAAAACAGGGGCAGGCAAACGACAGGTCAAAGGCAGGCAGGGGTCAGTAATCCAGAGAGGGTGCAAAGGCTCCAGAATGCCAGACAGTCTCAGGGCAGGCAGGGGTCAATAATCCAGTTAGGTGAGGTAAGATACCAAACAGCAGGCAGGCTCAGGGTCAGAGCAGGCAGAAGGGTCAAAACCGGGAAGGACTAGAAAACGGGAGCAAGAAACAGGCATGAGCAGGGGAACAAATGCTGGTAGGTTTCACGAACCAAACGAACTGGCAACAGACAAACAGAGAACACAGGTAGAAATACACAGGGGATAATGCGGAAGATGGCCGGCACCTGGAGGGGGTGGAGACAAGCACAAAGACAGGTGAAACAGATCAGGGTGTGACACATAGCATCTACATGAATGTACAAGTGTTCAGAAACATATTATATTCTTACTTACGATAAAATTGACTCCCAAGACAGTATTCACCATTCGGTTCCTATTGGGCAAAACAAAACGCAACCAAAACAAACTTCTTTTGAGAACCACTACCTGAACAGTTAGCTAACTAACTCATTGATCCTGCTTTCTGGAACCACACCCAATATAATGAGAGTCCTTAGTTGATTCTGTGTGCATTGTGATTCAACAGCAGGACTATCAGGCTAAGTTTGAGGAGCAGCAGACCTACTCGTACTCAGGCACCATCACCAACCAGGAGATTGTCAGCGTGACACAGGCCCAAAAGACCATCAGTGATGTGAGTATCTTCCTTATTTGTATAACAAACACAAGGTTGGACCAAGTCTGAAGAGTAGATATAAAACATGATAAAATAAAAAAAAGTGATTCATTTTGAACTGAATTTCAAAAAGCAACATAGGGAAACATAACACAAAAACACATATGATAAAACACATAACAGAACAAAATACTTTTGATGTACATTAAATTGTCTAAAATGGCCCACGTGATTACTAAAAATGGAGTACAACTGCATTTGCCCTCCTATTAAACAAACAGATTTTGCTATACAATGCAGCTACAGATGTACAGGTAGGTGCTAAATATAGATGAGTACAATATGTATTCGATCGTAAGTGGAGTACAAAAGGGGACATGAAGAAAAATTGACACAATTTACCTCTGTGGCTGACACCTCCCATATTCTACATGCTAAGACTGGAGGCTCCCTGGCCAGTGATGTAAGCACAGAACAACCAACCAACATGAAAACAACCCCCAGACAAACCTACACATACCGTTATCATAGTTATACACACACAAATACCCCCACCCTGTCAAATTTGCCCATTTCAAATGGTTCATAATGACACAGAAAACACGTAGTTGTGGCATAGGAAACGTTCCTGTACTTGTTATTCAGTAGTGGTCTGACCGTGTTTGTGTTATAAAGTTTGGGGGCATACTTTCTCCCTGATGACAGGTCAAATACACTGAGGAATATGAGCAGAGTAAAGGAAAAAGCAGCTTATCCACCATGATCACACCAGGATACCAGATTTCCAAGAAACCAAATACCTTGCCCAGCAGCGTAAGTGCAGCTCCCTCTATAGGGGCAGAACAGTACTTCGGGAGGCAGGTAGTGTGACCATAAAATAACCAGTTGATTTCAGCTCATGACATTAGCTGTAATTATTATACATTTTATTATTACAGTGTTATAGTGTGTTATGAGGGTGCAACTAATATGTTAACATTTTTGTTTCTCTGTTACTCAGGCGGAGTACAATAAAGGAGAGGAGAAAGTGTCAAAATATTCCTCCATAGCCAAAACCCCTGAAGTGCTTCTGGCCAAAAGCCAAGGACAGATCAATGTATTTATTACAAACCCTACTCAATCTGATTTATGCTTTCCTCCAAATGCAATTATGTCACTTTTCGTGTGTCCATGACATAGTATTTTCCCTCCCAGTATGTCTACACTGAAGAGTATGAACAGCAGTTGGGTAAAGGCAGTTTCCCCGCACATCTCACTCCTGGCTACCAAGTTTCAAAGAAAGCCACAGAGATGGCCAGTGGTGTGAGTAGAGGACACACACACACACACACACAGACACACACAGACACACACACACACACACACACACAGAAAGATGCTCACACAAACTGATGCTCACACACACAGAAAGATGCTCACACAAACTGATGCTCACACATACAAATGCAAATTCATACGCATACAGTACACTAATGTTGACACTGTGATCATATCTTAGGTGAAGTACCGTCAGATGTATGAGCAGGAGATGAAGGGAAAGGCCACCTCAGATGCTGGGGCAGCAGAATTCGCTTCTGCCAGAGAAAATGCTGGGAACTTCAGCCAGGTGAAAACAACTGGGGCATAGAATACATTGCAAGTTGGGGGGATTTTTCACACCTAGCCGAGCTATTAGACTATCCTTTTGTAAATTGATATATTTGTAGGGGTTGATGCATTTTTTGTTAGGGCAAATCTGGTCTGTGATATTGAGTTAGAAATGTAAAACCTTAGAGAGAAAAATATATATCTGTTCTTAATTCATGGCGTGGTTTCTTTTTAGCCAAATGTTGAATAGAGATGCAGACGTATTAATTAGTACATGGAGGATAAGCGGAATAATATACTGTCTGTACTCAAAAAAACAATTAGGCTAAATAAATGGATATTATTTGTTGGGTAACCGATTGGCTCTCAGAACTAATTAATAGGAGCCTTCTATCTTCAATATAATCATTAATTCAGAGGGTTAAACCCATAGGTGTTAGGCCTGCAGTAAATTCAAATAGATTACCAGGTTCATTTTTCATTAGGTTATAATAATTCATGCCTTCTGGGAATGTTATGAAGTCTAAAAGTTATGGGTGGAGTTCGAAATGTGGCTGTCAGAAGTATTACAATGTCAGCCTTTAAATGCTTCATTATCAAATGATTGAATGTGCGTGTGGGCGACAGAGAAAAACAAAATGGTGCAGCTTGAGGCAATGTGGCAGAGAGTGATGCGGGCGTTGGAGATGGAGATGGGCGTGTGAGCAGGTGTGAGCAGGTGGATCTGGACAGGTGTGATGTAGTTGTCGTTTGTATATGTATGTTTTGCATTGTCTAAAAATATTAAATAAATTCCTACAAAAAAATAGGGAAAAATGTAAAGCTTGCAACACACATCTGATTATTCATTATGAATAGGATTTATTTCATTTACATTCTTCATTGTAACCACAATGTCACAAATAATTGGTCACACACAACATGAGCAGATTAACTTGTTCCAAACAATAAAAACATTTCTTGATTTTGATCCAAAGCCACGAATGAGTGAGTCACTCAACTTTATGCTGACAAATCCTTGCTGGACTCTTTCATTCCGTTTTTTCTTCACATCAGCAAATAAGGACCGCGTTTCAGAAACTCACTTTACATAGAGGGGCTATCACTCTTTCACACTTTGGTAAAAAAAAAAGCCAGTTTGTTATTTAGAATGATTTATTTCTGTTTTTAGAGGGAGAGAAACCAAAAGCCCACCGTGCCTATTTTTAGAAAACCGTCAGTCGACATGTCAAGTGTAATTGCACCATTGTATTTACCCAAGTTCTCTCTCAACTCCAGAACTACCCGCCAGCTATTTTTTTGCTGTTGCCTGATGCAGGGCTCTAGTGCCAGAGAAGAGAGACTCTCGGACTGAAACATTCACACCTCCATTAACTTACAAAAATATAGTCAGGATAGTGCCACAGTCTACACTATTGATAGATCAGCGTTCTAACTCCCCCTTGTGATAGAGTGGTGCAATGACAGAATGAATGGGGCAATCTGCCCCAAATGGTCGCGGAATAACTCAAAACTTTTAAAGGAAAAACCACTATACATCCAATCCTCGCAGATCAGCGAGCTAAGTGGAATTTGATTTTGTATTGCCATTGCTACTCCCCCTTACATTTTTTTCCCAGCAGGGGATCGATAAGGCCATATAATTATTATTAACAGATTTTTTTTGTTTTTTGTGTGAGGCGAGTGAGCAAATTGTATATTTTTAAGTAGACCCTCTTGTTAAAAATACTATAGCCTCCTTAGTTCAACACCTAGCGACCTAACCAAGAGATTTTAGCCTCTTGGCGAGGATGTTCAGCCAACATCTGAGAGGAAGTTATGTATCTGTTAACTGGAAGCTTAAGTACATTATTTTTTCTATAATAATGCAATTTTTCAATACAACTTCAACATTTTTCGGATGTATTTTTTTTCCTTTCTGAGAAAAGTGAAGAGGGAGACCTGTGAAACGTTCAATTACATTTGAAATGCGTAATTGATTATAGGGCCGCAAGTTCAATTCTACTGGTAGTGGTTTCATTGATAAATAAAACTACTAAAGTATCTTATCTCCAAAGAGGACTGATAGTTGTTTAACTTTACAATGCCTCTCAGAAAGACAACAACCCACAACACTCTTCCAGATTGGTATAAATTGGTCTGGCTCCAAACTTAAGTGGAAAAGTAGTTTTTTTCCAACACAAATTGTCCTTACAATGAGTAGCCGATATCTTATATCTTCACAGACATGGTTGTTGTACTGTTTGAGATTCTTTAATGCCTTAGAGATGCCTAATTATTTAAACTTCCAGTTGTTTTCACTTTCCAACCAAGCTTTCCCTATATCCGATAGTCTTTTTTTATTTAATCAATATTCTTCGGATTGTAGTTGTCACTATTTGATATGATTGTATGTATGCAAAAGTAGGTGCAACCCATCGGCTCTGAAGTGGGTGAAACAGAGCCATACCTGGATGATGCTGGTACCTAGCTAGACAGAACATTTTCTCTTGCCTGCCAAAAAGATCGCTATGCACATAATGCTTCGGGATTAGGTTTGGTGTCGATATGTCAGACAGTGACATGAGTTTAGAATACTAGGTGAGTTTGACGGCAGTGTGTGCGTGTATTTATACCCTTATATCATATGCTGAATTGTTGTAGCACTGTACATATTATATGACAACAACAGGGTGTGCAGACATTTCCATACCAACACAACAATACTCAGTTCAAGTAATCAAGGTCTTATGAATCAAATGTGTTTGTTCTCCCAGAACAAAAGTCTGCCATACTCTCCCTGTTCCCATTCTATCTATAGTATCAACTGTGTGCTGATGTGTGTTCCTCCTTGCAGATTGCCTACACTGAAGAGTACGAGCAGCAGAGAGGGAAGGGCAGTTTCCCAGCCATGATCACTCCTGCCTACCAGCTTGCCAAGAAAGCCCAGGCCCACGCCAGTGATGTGAGTAGTGTCCCTGCTGAACAAGTATGCTCCTCCCCTTTAGGGGTGTCTGTTGCACAAAGTGGTATTGTGGGTGGATTAATTAGGTTAAACTCCTCCGCTTTAGGGGTGTCTGTTGCACAAAGTGGTATTGTGGGTGGATTAATTAGGTTAAACTCCTCCGCTTTAGGGGTGTCTGTTGCACAAAGTGGTATTGTGGGTGGATTAATTAGGTTAAACTCCTCCGCTTTAGGGGTGTCTGTTGCACAAAGTGGTATTGTGGGTGGATTAATTAGGTTAAACTCCTCTGCTTTAGGGGTGTCTGTTGCACAAAGTGGTATTGTGGGTGGATTAATTAGTTTTAACTCCTCTGCTTTAGGGGTGTCTGTTGCACAAAGTGGTATTGTGGGTGGATTAATTAGGTTAAACTCCTCTGCTTTAGGGGTGTCTGTTGCACAAAGTGGTATTGTGGGTGGATTAATTGAGGTTAAACTCCTCTGCTTTAGGGGTGTCTGTTGCACAAAGTGGTATTGTGGGTGGATTAATTAGGTTAAACTGCTCTGCTTTAGGGGTGTCTGTTGCACAAAGTGGTATTGTGGGTGGATTAATTGAGGTTAAACTCCTCTGTTGCTTTTGTGGGTGTGTCTGTGTCTGTGCACAAAGTGGTATTGTGGGTGGATTAATTAGGTTAAACTCCTCTTTAGGGGTGTCTTTAGGGGTGTCTGTTTAGCACAAAAGTGGTATTGTGGGTGGATTAATTAGGTTAAACTGCTCTGCTTTAGGGGTGTCTGTTGCACAAAGTGGTACTGTGGGGGGATTAATTGAGGTTAAACTCCTCTGCTTTAGGGGTGTCTGTTACACAAAGTGGTATTGCGGGTGGATTTATTGAGGTTAAACTCCTCCGCTTTAGGGGTATCGGCTGCACAATGTTTTATTGTGAGTGAATTTATTGGGGTGAAAAGTTGTATTGTGTTTACAACGTTGTATACAACTTTGTGCAGTAGACACCCCTAAAGCGGAGGAGCATATGTTGGAGTATGTGGGTGAATTAATTTTCAATAAGGAAACGCAATTGACAGACAGTCTGATATCTATCTAATTTTGGAGCTGTATAGTCACTATGGATTGGACAATATATTGAGGAATCTAGTAAAGAGAGAGGATAGTTTAAAGGGATCCCTCCTTCTATTCTTGAAAGTAATCACTGATATGCCATGACTATATTTGTGAAAACTATGTAATTCAGTGGTTCTGTGATTACTTCAATGAAGGGAGAAAGGAAAGATGCATTTCAAACACATTTTCTGAATAGGTCCAGGAATTCTCAAAACTCACAATAAGTAGGCATTTCACTGCAGGGTCTACACCTGTTGTATTCAGCATTTCACTGCAGGGTCTACACCTGTTGTATTCAGCATTTCACTGCAGGGTCTACACCTGTTGTATTCGGCGCATGTGACAAATACAATTTGATTTGATCAAATTCATCCGTCACCTTGTCTGGTGTTGCCGGGTGGAATTTCAGGTCATGGTCACAGGGATAAGTAGCGTTCCCCGTGACTCTCACCAAGAATCCTGTGCTGTCATGTTCCAAACTCTCCACAGACCAAATTAGACTGTGTGTGTGTGTGAGTGAGAGAGCATGCGCGCATGTGTGTGATTCGCAGTTGTGTGTGCCTGTGTGTTTGTTGCCGATTGTGTACAGCATGTATGAAGATGCGCTCATAGACAAGTTATACAATCTAACAGATGGGAATGTGTGACCAAGGATTCTTCCGCTCTTTTTTAGTCTTTCTCTGCTTCTCTTTCCATTTTTAACCCCCCAGTTGAAATACAAGAAGGACCTGAATAAGATGAAGGGCTCATCCCACTTCCACAACCTGACCAGTGAGGACAACCTGGCCCTGAAGAGCGCCCGCAAAATCAACAAGATCGTCAGCGAGGTGAGATAGACCTGAGAAATGAGAGCAAAAAATGGGGGCAAAAAGATGGAAAGGTTGTGGGCAGAGGAGGGACCAAGTCTTTTTTTTTTACAAGTGAGTTTCAAGTCCCAAACTTTGAGTTTCGAGTCCTAAACAAGTCATAATGTGCTCTTCACCAAATGTAATACCATTTCATATTTTAACAAGCGTAATAATTAGTGTATTACATTTACGCAAATCATGAATGCTTTAAAATATATATATTTATTACTTTCCAAATAAACATTATATTTCCATGAGAAAGACCCCCGCTATGGGGCGCAATCGGGCGATGTAGGCTTGTACACAATCCCCCAACCTTCTCTCTCACACACAGCAGTAACATCAGCCAGTTATAGCTCAATCTTGGGTGCAATGATCACGCTCCCGCACTGACTGACTGTGTGGAGGCTCATTGACTTAATATTACGTTAGCCTACACGCTACACAAGCAAAGTTATGTATAGCTGTTGGCTATATTAGCCACGACTTACCGTTCTTTGTGCAGCTTCAAATGTCGAACAAAGTTGGAAGTTGTTGCGCCTCCGTCTGTAGTTTTCTTCCCGCATCTTTTACAAGTTGCAATCGGTTTTGGTTGAGTACAGCGTAGTCTTTATATCTGAAAATAATCATTTTGGGTATCATCTTTCCAAGGGCTCTGACTGAATTCACCCACCGACGTTCCGTTGCACTGCCACCTGCAGCTTTTTCTCAGCTGGCACAATTTGATTGGCTGCTGTCCGATTCAAACTGTAATCCGTTAAATGAAGAGCTGATGAGCTGCACACTTTTTTTTAATAGCATCATTTTAATATTTGGGCTTGGGGAGGGTATCAAGTCAGGTAGAGTCAAAAGGCTCAAGTCCAAGTTAAGTCACGAGTCATTGGTGTTAAAGTCAAAGTCGAGTCTGACTCGAGTTCAAGTCATGTGACTCTAGTCCACACCTCTGGTTGTGGGTATATAAATGTAGTGCACACCTCTGGTTGTGGGTATATAAATGTAGTGCACACCTCTGGTTGTAGGTATATAAATGTAGTGCACACCTCTGGTTGTAGGTATATAAATGTAGTGCACACCACACGAAAAATGAAGATAAAAAAAGAAACAGAAGAGGACAAAATAATAACAAAAGTCCACTTATTTGCATTGCCATGTTCCACAATCATTTACATAGTGTCCCAAATTTGATGTCCGCTCGGCCCTATGGACTTAACTTAGCTCCACGGGCAGGGAAAGGTAATTCAATTTGTCTTTGAGCACGTTGATAAATGCCTCACGTTAGTTGGAGCATCTATTCTGAACCATTTCTCCTCTTATAAATCATCTTGACAAATTCTTCTGTGGAGGTCAATGGTCAGGAAAGTCTCTGCAGGGGGCAGATTTATACAGTGACATCATCCATACACATTCCTTAGAGGTTAAGCTTAGGGCGTCGGGATCGAGCTCAGAGACACATTTGGGATTCAAGTTTGCTTAATTGTCTGTTTGACTGTGATGGAACACCTATTGTAATGTGTGCTCTGTTTTCTCCCTGGCAGGTTGAGTACAAGAAGGACCTTGAGAACACTAAAGGCCACAGCATCAACTACTGTGAGACGCCCCAGTACAAGAATGCATCCAAGGCTGCCAAGTTCAGCAGTGATGTGAGGAATGCATGAGCAACACGGCAGATGCATTTGCAAAGATGCTTTTCATATGGTGTTGCTACTACATTAGTTGAAGCACTAGCTAAGCATTGCCAAAGTGTCATAGTTTAAGATTTAAACTAAAAAATAGATTGTCGAGTATGGAGTATGGGGAATGAGTATGTAATAGATGCTAGAATGGTTCGTAAATGGAAACATATAACCAAATACTCTAAATAGCAGATGTGAGCTAGTTAGCACTAGTAACCATCGTGGGTGATGTCATCCTCCCTGAGACCTGAAGTAGTGTCGTCCTTGCACAAACCTAGACCATGGTTTTGATAGTGGTAGGCACGCTAGCTTTGGGAGCACAACGTGTCATTGTGGATGGTGGTTCTGCCGGAAAGGCACGGAACTCATAGATCACAAATATTTTTTATTTTACCCTTATTTTACAAGGTAAGTTGACTGAGAACACATTCTCATTTACAGCAACGACCTGGGGAACAGGGGAGAGAAGGGGGGATGAATGAGCTTCCTTTTGGAAGCTGGGAATGATTAGGTGGCCATGACGGTATGAGGGTAGGGCTGTGGAGGTCACAACAATTTGTCAGCTGGTGATTGTCAAGCAAATAACTGCCGGTCTCACGGTAATTGACAGGTTATTAACATCAACACATTTAGCATCTCCTGTCTTCCACGCACAGCCTAAAAGCCACTGATGCAGGCCTTTGGAACTTCTACATTTTAAAAAGTATAATAAATGCATGTAATATAGCCTACACATCACAATAAATCTAAATATTTATTTTAGACAGGTCTAAAGAAACATGATATGAAGAAAATATAGTCTATTTCAGAAAAACAGAATAGCATACACTGAGTTGTCCTTATGTTAGGCCCCGAACTGGCAATGCCAAATGGAATACAATTGAACATAGCTGAATAAAATAGAAAGGATATTTTGTCCAAATGATTTGAGGGAGTGAGCACATGAGGGTCTTCTGTGTTGATAGGTTAACAAAGAAACAGGCCCTCCTATATGCTTATTTTAGAGTTATGTAACATTAGTTGTGATAAAAATGTTGGGCTATATGTTTTGATTTTTAATACATTCTAAGGCTGCATGATGTGACTCTAATAATGATTAGAAAAATGTTGCATGAAAGTCATTAGCTGTGCTTCATTTTTTGCACAAGGCTTTACACACTTCATCAGTCTCTCATTCATAATTTGACAAGCACTTGATAATGCCTTGAATTTCCCAGCTGCATCCCCTTTGTGAGGCTATAATGCCCCCTAAAAAATCCATGCCTTTTGCGCCCAGTGGCCGTTGTGCCCTTGGGCTGAGTATAATAATTATAATTCCCTTCTCCCGGCTGCATGCTGAAGCTCCTCTCACTCACATGGCTCTCCTTCACGTGATCGGGTCTTTCTCGCATGCTACAAGTAAAGACAGACACATTGGAGACAACTGCGCGCGTCCTTATCCAATTCCCGAGGCGCATATTGAAGATATTGGAAAAACTGTCCACGTTGAATTTTCATCAGCCAATTTTACAGCCAATCATCGTCAGATAATTAGGCCTAACGAACAGCAAAAGCACTAGCCTATGTCAATCTACTATCCCACATAGTACAAAAGTTGACCTATTCTGTGCAAGAAATATACAGTGCTTTCAGACCCCATGACTTTTTACACATTTTGTTACGTTACTGCCTTATTCAAAGAAAATAAAGAATTTCCCTCATCACATCAATCTACACACAATACCCCATAATGACAAAGGAAAAAGGTTTTGACATTTTTGCAAATGTATGAAAAATTAAAAACGGAAATATCACATTACATATATAAGTATTCAGACCCTTTACTCAGTACTTTGCTGAAGCAACTTTGGCAGTGATTACAGCCTCGAGTCTTCTTGGGTATGATGCTACAAGCTTGGCAGACCTGTATTTGGGAAGGTTCTCCCATTCTTCTCTGCAGATCCTCTCAAGTTCTGTCAGGTTGGACGGGGAGCGTCCAACTACTTTCAGGTCTCTCCAGAGATGTTCGATCGGGTTCAAGTCCGGGCTCTGGCTGGGTCACTCAAGCATATTCAGAGACTTGTCTTGAAGCCACTCCTGCATTGTCTTGGCTGTGTGGTTAGGGTCGTTGTCCTGTTGGAAGGTGAGCCTTTACCCCAGGAGCTCTGTCAGAGTGACCATTGGGTTCTTAGTCACCTCCCTGACCAAGGCCCTTCTCCCCCGATTGCTCAGTTTGGCCTGGCAGCCAGCTCTAGGAAGAGTCTTGGTGGTTCCAAACTACTTCCATTTAAGAATGATGGATTCCACTGTGTTCTTGGGGACATTCCCTGCTCCAGAAATGTTTTGGTACCCTTCCCCAGATCTGTGCCTCGACACAATCATGTCTCGGAGCTCCACGGACAATTCCTTCAACGTTATGGCTTGGTTTTTGCTCTGACATGCACTGTCAACTGTGGAACCTTTTTATAGACAGGTGTGTGCCTTTCCCAATCATGTCCAATCAATTGAATTTACCACAGGTGGACTCCAATTAAGTTGTAGAAACATCTCAAGGATGATCAATGGAAACAGGATGCACCTGAGCTCAATTTAGAGTCTCATAGCCTAGAGTCTGAAAACTTATCTAAATAAGTTATTTCAGTTTTTAAATGTTTATACATTTGTAGAAAGGTTTTCGCTTTGTCATTATGGGTATTGTGTGTAGATTGATGAGGAAGTTTTTTATTTAATCAAGGTGTCTGAATATTTTCAGAAGGCACTGAATATTCCAAACATAGTCTGGGACAGTTGTGGGATGCAAATAGATCCCAAATCAATACAACCACTAGCAGCAAAAAAAAACTGTTTTAAGCAATGAGCCTGACGCAATAGATCAGAACATTTAGCTTAAAATGCTGATGAACTATTAGGCTATTTCTTCACATGTAAAGCGGATTATTGTGCATCATTTTAAGAAGTCGTTTGTCCACTTTAGTGTTTTGATACTATGGGCTAGGCTACATAAGGTGTGTGACTATGATTTGAAAAACTAGGAAAAAAATCATGCCTGTTTCTTGCCTTAAACTGGGCATCATTCACAAGTGATAATATATCATTAATAAGTGATAGGCTAATATTGTCACCCATCAAACTATTCTTGATTCAATCTTGTTTTTTCATGTAAAATAAATCATATATGTGTGAAATTTGTTTTGCACCTGTCTCAAAACAGTGTCAGGGGGAAAAATATACACTTAAGATGTAGATGTCCTAACCGACTTGCCAAAACTATAGTTTGCCCTCTGACGAACCATCCCCAACTGAGTCTGTAATACCAACATGTTTCAAGCAGACCACCATAGTCCCTGTGCCCAAGAACACTAAGGTAACCTGCCTAAATGACTACTGACCTGTAGCACTCATGTCTGTAGCCATGAAGTGCTTTGAAAGGCTGGTCATGGCTCACATCAACACCATTATCCCAGAAAGCGTAGACCCACTCCAATTTGCATACCGCCCCAACAGATCCACAGATGATGCAATCTCTATTGCACTCCACACTCCACACTTCCCTTTCCCACCTGGACAAAAGGAACACCTATGTGAGAATGCTATTCATTGACTACAGCTCAGCGTTCAACACCATAGTGCCCTCAAAGCTCATCACTAAGCTCCCTCTGAAACTGGATCCTGGACTTCCTGACGGGCTGCCCCCAGGTGGTAAGGGTAGGTAACAACACATCCGCCACGCTGATCCTCAACACGGGGGCCCCTCAGGGGTGCGTGCTCAGCCCCCTCCTGTACTCCCTGTTCACTCATGACTGCATGGCCAGGCACGACTCCCACACCATCATTTATTTTGCCGATGACACAACAGTAGTAGGCCTGATCACCGACAACGACGAGACAGCCAGAGACCTGGCCGTGTGGTGCCAGGACAACAACCTCTCCCTCAACGTGATCAAGACAAAGGAGATGATTGTGGACTACAGGAAAAAGAGGAGCGAGCATGCCCCCATTCTCATCTATAGTGGAGCAGGTTGAGAGCTTCAAGTTCCTTGGTGTCCACATCACCAACAAACTAACATGGTCCAAGCACACCAAGATAGTCGTGAAGAGGGCACGACAAAGCCTATTCCCCCTCAGGAAAGTAAAATGATTTGGCATGGGTCCTCAGATCCTCAAAAGATTCTACAGCTGCAACATCGAGGGCATCCTGACTGGTTGCATCACTGCCTGGTATGGCAACTGCTCGGCCTCCGACCGCAAGGCACTACAGAGGGTAGAGCGAATGGGACCAAGTACATCACTGGGGCCAAGCTCAGTGCCATCTAGGACATCTACACCAGACGGTGTCAGAGGAAGGACCTAAAAATGGTCAAATACTCCAGCCATCCTAGTCATAGATCGTTCTCTCTGCTACCGCATGGCAAGTGATACCATAGTGCCAAGTCTAGGTCTAAGAGGCTTCTAAACAGCTTTTACCCCCAAGCCATAAGACTCCTCAACACCTAATCAAATGGTTAGCCAGACTATTTGCATCCCCCCCTCGTTTACACCGCTGCTACTCTCTGTTGTTATCATCTATGCATAGTCACTTCAATAACTGTGCCCACATGTACATATTTCCTCAACTAACTGGTGTCCCCGCACATTGACTCTGTACTTTTCTGTATTTTAATGCTGCTCATTAATTATTTTTTACTTTTATTTCTTATTCTTTTCCATATATATATATATATTTAATATACTGTATATATTAACTGCATTGTTGGTTAGGGGCTTGTAAGTAAGCATTTAACTGTAAGGTCTACACCGGTTGTATTCAGCGCATGTGACTAACAAAATTAGATTTGATTTGTGTGGGCCAAATATAGGCCGGTCCGGTATGGACTTCTGTGGACGTTGAAATCAATGCCGGTCCGGACCAAAAATAAAAAAATAAACTAAAAAAACACTGGTCCGGACAGAAAGAAAAAAAGACGTTCATGGATGTCGCCCTCAGTGGGGTCAAAGAGTGACATTTTATATTTTCCTACAGAACAAGTACAAGGAGAAGTATACCAACCACATGAAAGGGCACTATGAAGGCTCTGAGATGGACAAGAATGCTGTACACGCTATGAACGTCAGAAAGCTGGCAAGCAATGTAAGACTTTCTTTGTTTTTACTCTGAACTAATACACTACATGACCAAAAGTATGTGGACACCTGCTCCTCGAACATCTCATTCTAAAATCATGGGCATTAATATGAAGTTGGTTCCCCCTTTCCTACTATAACAGCCTACACGCTTCTGGGAAGGCTTTCCACTGGATGTTGGAACATTATTGCAGAGACTTACTTCCATTTAGCCACAAGAGCGTTAGTGAGCTCGGGCACTGGAAAAGTTAAGGTAGATGTACCATTTTAAAAACATTACAATACATTCATTTCAGAATTCACAACACACTAAGTGTGTGCCCTCAGGCCCCTACTCCACAAGCACATATCTACAACACAAAATCCATGTGTACTTGTGTATTTATATGTATGTGATCGTGTGTGTATGCATGTTTCTGTGCCTATGTTTGTGTTGCTTTACAGTCCCCACTGTTCCATAAGGTGTATTTTTATCTGTTTTTAAAATCTGATTTGACTGCTTGCTTCAGTTACCTGATGTGGAATAGTGTTCCATGTACTCATAGCTCTATGTAGAACTGTGTGCCTCCCATAGTCTGTTCTGGAGTTGGGGACTGTGAAGAGACCTCTGGTGGCATGTCTTGTGGGGTATGCGGGTGTCTGAGCTGTGTGCTAGTATTTTAAACAGAGCTCGGTTCTTTCAACATGTCGATACCTCTCATAAATACAAGTAGTGATGAAGTTAATCTCTCCTCTACTTTGAGCCAGGAGAGATTGACATGTATATTATTAATGTTTGATCTCTGTGTCCATCCAAGGGACAGCCGTGCTGCCCTGTTCTGAGCCTATTGCAATTTTCCTAAGTCCCTCTTTGTGGCACCTGACCACACGACTGAACAGTAGTCCAGGTGTGACAAAACTAGAGCCTGTAGGACCTGCCTTGTTGATAGTGCTGTTAAGAATGCAGAGCAGTGCTTTATTATGGACAGACTTCTCCCCATCTTAGCTACTGAGAGTTTACAATCCAGGGTTACTCCAAGCAGTTTAGTCACCTCAACTTGCTCAATTTCCACATTACTTATTAGAAGATTTAGTTGATGTTTAGGGTTGAGGGAATGATGCCAACTGTAAAGGTCAGGGCTCTGTGTATGCCGATCAAGTTCTTCCACACCAATCTCAACAAACCATTTCTGTACGGACCTCGCTTTGTTGTTGGGGGAATTGTCATGCTGAAAAAGGAAAGGGCCTCCCCCAAAGTTGGAAGCACAGAATCATCTAGAATGTCATTGTATGCTGTAGCGTTACGATTTCCCTTCACTTGAACTAAGGGGCCTAGCCCGAACCATGTAAATTAGCCCCAGACATTTATTCATCCTCCACCAAACTTTACGGTTGGCACTATGCATTCTGGCAGGTAGCGTTCTCCTGGCATCCTCCAAACCCAGATTTGTCCGTCAGACTGTCAGATGGTGAAGCATGATTCATCACTCTAGAAAACATGTTTACCTTAGTAATTAAGTTACTTAATAATATATTATTTGTATCAATAACTGTAGCATGTGGTATCTATTTAAACAGTCTACCATGTATTAAAACAGTCTTTTAAAAATATTTTTATCCGGTGCCTTCAGAAAGTATTCATACCCCTTGACTTATTCCACATTGTTGTATTACAGCCTAAATTCAAAATGGATTAAATCCATTTTTTTCTCACCATCTACACACAATACCACATATTGACAAAGTGAAAACATTCTTCCAAATGTATTGAAAATGAAATACAGAAATATCTAATTTACATAACTATTCACACCCCTGAGTAAATCCTTTGTCGAAGCACATTTGGTGTCTTTTTGGGTCAGCCTCTAAGAGCTTTGCACACCTGGATTGTACAATATTTGCCGATTATTCTTTTTAAAATTATTCAAGCTCTGTAAAGTTGATTGTTGATCATTGCTAGACTGACATTTTCAGGTCTTGCCATAGATTTTCAAGCCACTTAAATGAAAACTGTAACTATGCCACTCAGGAACATTCAGTGTTGTCTTGGTAAGCAACTCTAGTGTAGAATTGGCTTTGTGTTTTAGGTTATTGTCCTGCTGAAAGGTGAATTTTTCTTCTCGTGTCTGTTGGAAAGCAGACAACCAGGTTTTCCTCTAGGATTTGGTCTGTGTTTATAAGCTGTATTCCGTTTCTTTTTACACCCCCCCCCCCAAATCCCAAGTCCTTCCCGATGACAAGCATACCCATAACTTGATGCAGCCAGGCACCATGCTTGAAAATATTAAGAGTGGTACTCAGTGATGTGTTGTGTTGGATTTGCCCTGCACATAACACTTTGTATTCAGGACAAAAAAGTATATTTCTTTGACAGATTTTTTTGCAGTAATACTTAAGTGCCTTGTTGCAAACAAGATGAATGTTTTGGGATATTTTTTATTCTGTACAGTCTTCCTTCTTTTCACTCTGTCATTTAGGTTAGTATTGTGGAGTAACTACAATGATGTTTATCCCTCCTCAGTTTTCTCCAATCACAGCAATTAAACTCTATTGCTGTTTTAAAATCAGTACTGGCATCATGGTGAAATGCCTGAGCAGTTTGCTTCCTCTCTGGCAACTGAGTTAGGAAGGAAAGCCTGTATTTTTGTAGTGATTGATACACAATACAAGCCTAATTAATAACTTCACCCACTCATCGCTCAAAGGCATATTCAGTGTATTTTTATCTCACATATCTATCAATCGGTGCCCTTCTTTGCGAAGCATTGAATAACCATCCTGGTCTTTGTGCTTGAAATTCACTATTCGATTGAGGGACCTTACAGATCTTATAGGGTACGGAGATGGGGAAGTCATAAAAAAATAATGTTAACAACTATTGAATGATTCCATGCAACTTACAGTTGCATGGACGTCAGAAGTTTACATACACTTAGGTTGGAGTCATTAAAACTCGTTTTTCAACCACTCCACAAATTTCTTGTTTACAAACTATATTTTTGGCAAGTCGGTTAGGACATCTACTTTGTGCATGAAACAAGTAATTTTTCCAACAATTGTTTACAGATAGATTATTTAACTTATAATGGTTCATCCTTGGGAGTAATTTCCAAACGCCTGAAGGTATGACATTCATCTGTACAAACAATAGTACGCAAGTATAAACACCATGGGACCACGCAGCCATCATACCGCTCAGGAAGGAATGCGTTCTGTCTCCTAGAGATGAACGTACTTTGGTGCGAAAAGTGCAAATCAATCCAGAACAACAGCAAAGGACCTTGTGAAGATGCTGAAGGAAACAGGTACAACAGTATCTCTATCCACAGTAAAATGAGTCCTATATCGACATAACCTGAAAGGCCACTCAGCAAGGAAGAAGCCACTGCTCCAAAACCGCCATAAAAAACAGACTACGGTTTGTAACTGCACATGGGGACAAAGATCGTACTTTTTGGAGAAATGTCCTCTGGTCTGATGAAACAAAAACATAACTTTTTGGCCATAATGACCATTGTTATGTTTGGAGGAAAAAGGGGGATGCTTGCAAGCCGAAGAACACCATCCCAACCGTGAAGAACGGGGGTGGCAGCATCATGTTGTGGGGGTGCTTTGCTGCAGGAGGGACTGGTGCACTTCACAAAATAGATGGTATCATGAGGCAGGAAAATTACGTGGATATATTGAAGCAACAGCTCAAGACATCCGTCAGGAAGTTAAAGCTTGGTCGCAAATGGGTCTTCCAAATGGACAATGACCCCAAGCATACTTCCAAAGTAGTTTAAATATGGCTTAAGGACAACAAAGTCAAGGTATTGGAGTGGCCATCACAAAGCCCTGACCTCAATCGTATTTGAACATTTGTGGGAAGAACTGAAAAAGTGTGTGCGAGCAAGGAGGCCTACAAACCTGACACCAGCTCTATCAGGAGGAATGGCCCAGAATTCACCCAACTTATTGTGGGAAGCTTGTGGAAGGCTACCCCAAACATTTGACACAAGTTAAACAATTTAAAGGTAATGCTACTAAATACTACCTGAGTGTATGTAAACATCTGACCCACTGGGAATGTGATGAAAGAAATAAAAGCTCAAATAAATCTCTACTATTACTCTGACATTTCACATTCTTAAAATAAAAGTGGTGATCCTAACTGACCTAAGACAGGGAATTTTCTTTGTTACCGGCAGACGTCATCAGAGCGGTCAGACGTCATCAAAGAGCACAACAGGACACTGTACTGTCTACACTCGGTTTGTTGTTTACATTAAAACGTTTTCATTAAGTCGATTTTAATCCAAACTAAAGTTTTGTTACAAAGGATTCCACAACGCGGTTAGCCTTTACGGCTGGGACTGCAAGTTTGTGTTCCTTTTTTTTGCGTGGATTCTGCGAGTGCTAGCTGGCTGTACTACAGAAACATTGTCGTGGGAAAGACTCATTGTTATCTTTTCGTAAAACAACTAGTTGCAGTAAAGAGACAATCTGGATACCAAGCAGATCCTGAGGGAATCGACGAGTACCAACAGCTTTACGCTATGGAAAAACAACATACTCCTTCATGGAAAGATCCGACCGCTTCACAAAATAACTTTAACCGACAAAAAAACAAACAGATGAATCTACAGACATGGACGATTTACTTACCAGTGAGGTGGAGACTAGTTCTCTGGCTGGAATCCATGCAACAATAGAACAATTTTGTGAGGAGGTAGCAGGGCTGAGAGGGAGTTCGGAGTTCAGCCAGAGTGAAATTCTCAAGTTCCAAAGAGAAAACAAGACACTCACAGCCAAGGTAAAAATACACGATTCCAACATGGATTGTCTACTCAGGGAAAACAGGGTGATGAAGGAGTCGTTACTAGACATACAAAGTCGTAGCATGCGTGAAAATATTTTTTTTCTGTTATTCCTGAGGACACATCCAATAATCCAGAGGGCGCGATCAGAGAATTCATGCAATCCGCCTTGAAACTTCTTCTAGAGACTGTAAGGTGGCTTTCCACCGAGTACACAGACTTGGAGTGACAAGACCAAGGGTTCCCGACCGATTATCGCAAAATTTGAACACTACCAACAAAAGGAGCTGATCAAAAGCAGAGGAAGGGGGCTTAAAGGGACCAAATTCGGTCTCAATGACCAAGACTAACAAGGGAAATCCATGAACCATACTACAGAGATACAAAATAAGTTAGAGGAAAAACAAAAAGAACTTGAGGAACTTGTTCAAGAACGATCTAATAAATAAATAAATAAAATAAAGCAAACTGGATGGAATATGGAGAAAAATGCACAAGATTCTTCCTGAATCTCCAATGCAGGAACGCTAACTAAAGGAATTTGCAGAAACTCGTTAGTGAAGACGGTGTCAACTATTATTCTCCGAATGATATTTTAAAAGAGGAAGCTAATTATTTTAGACAGATGTTCGCTTTCCGTCTCATCCTCTCCCACTGAATGAAGATTACGGTAAGGAATTCTTTCCAAATAATATAAAAAAATTGAAAATTAACAAATGTACAGAAAGATCAGTTCGAAGGCCAAATTACAGAGGAAGAACTTTGAGGCTATTATATCCTTTCAGTCTGGAAAAACCCCAGGGCTTGATGGCATACCGGTAGAGGTATATCAATAATTTTTTGATATATTAAAAGCTCCATTATTAGACTGTTTTAACTACTCCTATAGAAATGGTAGTCTGTCAGGTACTCAGCAGGAAGATCTCATTTCTCTATTATTAAAACAAGACCCAGATGGCAAATATAAAGACCCAGTGTATCTAAAAAACTGGAGGCCCCTTATACTTCAATGTTGTGATGCAAAAATACTAGCAAAATGCATAGCACTCAGAATTAAAAGGGTTTTACCAGGTATTGTTCATCCTGATCAGACAGGTTTTTTACATGGACGATACATTGGAGATAATATACGCCAAGTACTAGAAATAATAGAACATCATGAAACATATAAGAAGCCAGGAATGGTATTTATAGCGGATTTTGAAAAGGCATTTGATAAAGTAAGACTGGACTTTATTTATAAATGCCTGGATTTTTTCAATTTCGGTAATTCTCTTATAAAATGGGTAAAAATTATGTATAGCAACCCCAGGTGTAAAATAGTAAATAACGGCTACTTCTCAAAGAGTTTTGAATTGTCAAGAGGAGTTAAACAAGGGTGTACACTGTCACCATATCTATTCGTTATGGCCATCGAAATGCTAGCTATTAAAATCAGACCCAATAACAACAGAGGATTAGAAATCCAAGGCTTAAAAACAAAGGTGTCCATGTATGCCGATGACACAAGCTTTATGTTAAGTCCACAAGCTAGATCCCTGCAATGTCTCATTAAAGATATAGATAACTTTTCTGTACTCTCTGGACTAAAACCTAATTATGATAAGTGTACAATATTACGTATTGGATCCTTAAAAAATACAACTTCTACATTACCTTGCAGCTTACCTATAAAATGGGCTGATGGTGAAGTAGACATACTCGGTATTCATATCACAAAAGATACAAATAACCTCTCCACAATGAATTTCAATAGAAAACTTGTAAAAAATAGACAAGATCCTGCAACCAGAGAGGTAATACCTGTCTATTTATGTAAAAATTACCCTGATTAACCCCTTAGTCATATCTCAGTTTACTCACTTACTTATGGCGCTGCCTACTCCTGATGATTCGTTTTTCAAATCATACGAGCAAAAAATATTTAGCTTTATCTGGGATGCTAAACCAGTCAAAATAAAATGAGCCTATCTATATAATGAATATGAATTGGGTGGGTTGAGATTATTAAATATAAAAGCACTAAACCTCTCTCTAAAAGCTTCACTTATTCAAAAGTTTTATTTGAACCCTAAATGGTTCTCAAGTAGATTAATAGGAAAAGCTCATCCACTTTTTTCAAAGTATCTGTCTTTTTCAAACAGGCATTGCAGAGCTGGCTACAATTTCAATTTCACCCCCCTGAAAAGATAGAACAAATATTACAACATATGGCTGAACTCAAATGTGCTGGTTGATAAAATACCTGTATTTATGAGAAAGATGTTTGAAAAGGGTATTTTGTTCTTGAATGATATTGTAATGGTAGAGTTATGTTCTTCATGGAGTTATTGGAATTGTAAGGGAAGGTATGCTCAATCCAAGAGTACAACCAATTGATTACAGCATTGCCCCAAAATTGGGGGAGGCGGGTGGCAGCGGGAGGAGGTAGGGAACTGGTCTGTCTGCCCAATATAAAAGATCCAAACTTGCGGAGGAATAAAAATAGCATACCTAGGAAAGTATACTAGTTTCATTTGAGTACCAGGATGTTGACAACTGTGCCAAACAGATTGCAAAATAGTTGGGAAGAGATTTTTGATGTACTGATTCCATGGTACAGGGTGTATGAGTTGATATATAAAACAATGCAAGATTCAAGACTTTGTGCTTTTCAGCTAAAATTATTATATAGAATTCTTGCCACCAACAAAATGTTGAATATTTGGGGCATACAACCATCTCTGTACCTAATGGCAGTCTGCAGATTTTGTTGAGAGGATACAGAATCAAAAGACCATTTCTTCTGGTATTGCCCTCAGGTAGCCTGTTTCTGGTCTCAGGTTCAGGAATGGCTGAAAATGCATAGCATTGATCTAAGAAATAGTACTGTTAGGAGATCTGGAGAGACCGGGTCAGTCAGTGACTAATATACTCATACTCTTAGTAAAAGTATTTATCTTCAACACGCAATCTGTAGATTCTATTCGATTAGATAGATTGAAATTGTACGTTAAACATTATAGCATAGTTGAAAGATATGTGTTGCGTAGAAACACAAAGTTGGTGGCCAACAGAGATAGATGGGATGGGCTGAGGGAAGCTGTGTGAGAGAATGATGGTCAAAAGATAAAGGAAAAAAAGTCAAAATAATAAAAAGTACATTTGAATGACACTAAGTGGCAGTGTTTTTACAACTAATGCCGGTTTGCCTGAGCCTGATGCCGTGCAGGTGTTTGTACACATGCATACACACACACTCTCATTCAAACAAACACATACAAGAACACACACATACATGTAATAGTGCCAGACATGCGCACAACCATATACAGTTGGCATTGCTGTTATGATTTCAGGTGTCCTTGATGTTCTTTGTTTTAAATGTATTATTTTGTATATATTTTTTTGCGTTGTTGTTTGTTGTTTTCTTCTGTCTTTTCCTTTTTTCTCTTTAGTTAATTCTCTTGGTTGTTGGTGCATTGGGGGGTTCTTGATGGTGGGGAATGGAATTAATGGTTGAGGGACAGCTATTGGGGAACTGTGAGGGGATCTTGGAGGGTTTGGGTTTCACAAGATTGTGATCATGAAAAAGGAAACTATGACATATACACTGCTCAAAAAAATAAAGGGAACACTAAAATAACACATCCTAGATCTGAATGAATGAAATATTCTTATTAAATACTTTTTTCTTTACATAGTTGAATGTGCTGACAACAAAATCACACAAAAATTATCAATGGAAATCAAATTTATCAACCCATGGAGGTCTGGATTTGGAGTCACACTCAAAATTAAAGTGGAAAACCACATTACAGGCTGATCCAACTTTGATGTAATGTCCTTAAAACAAGTCAAAATGAGGCTCAGTAGTGTGTGTGGCCTCCACGTGCCTGTATGACCTCCCTACAACGCCTGGGCATGTTCCTGATGAGGTGGCGGATGGTCTCCTGAGGGATCTCCTCCCAGACCTGGACTAAAGCATCCGCCAACTCCTGGACAGTCTGTGGTGCAACGTGGCGTTGGTGGATGGAGCGAGACATGATGTCCCAGATGTGCTCAATTGGATTCAGGTCTGGGGAACGGGCGGGCCAGTCCATAGCATCAATGCCTTCCTCTTGCAGGAACTGCTGACACACTCCAGCCACATGAGGTCTAGCATTGTCTTGCATTAGGAGGAACACAGGGCCAACCGCACCAGTATATGGTCTCACAAGGGGTCTGAGGATCTCATCTCGGTACCTAATGGCAGTCAGGCTACCTCTGGCGAGCACATGGAGGGCTGTGCGGCCCCCCAAAGAAATGCCACCCCACACCATGACTGACCCACCTCCAAACCGGTCATTCTGGAGGATGTTGCAGGCAGCAGAACGTTATCGTCTCCAGACTCTGTCACGTCTGTCACATGTGCTCAGTGTGAACCTGCTTTCATCTGTGAAGAGCACAGGGCGCCAGTGGCGAATGTGCCAATCTTGGTGTTCTCTGGCAAATGCCAAACGTCCTGCAGGGTGTTGGGCTGTAAGCACAACCCCCACCTGTGGATGTCGGGCCCTCTTACCACCCTCATGGAGTCTGTTTCTGACCATTTGAGCAGACACATGCACATTTGTGGCCTGCTGGAGGTCATTTTCCAGGGCTCTGGCAGTGCTCCTCCTGCTCCTCCTTGCACAAAGGCGGAGGTAGCAGTCCTGCTGCTGGGTTGTTGCCCTCCTACGGCCTCCTCCACGTCTCCTGATGTACTGGCCTGTCTCCTGGTTGCACCTCCATGCTCTGGACACTACGCTGACAGACACAGCAAACCTTCTTGCCACAGCTCGCATTGATGTGCCATCCTGGATGAGCTGCACTACCTGAGCCACTTGTGTGGGTTGTAGACTCCGTCTCATGCTACCACTAGAGTGAAAGCACCGCCAGCATTCAAAAGTGACCAAAACATCAGCCAGGAAGCATAGGAACTGAGAAGTGGTCTGTGGTCACCACCTGCAGAACCACTCCTTTATTGGGTGTGTCTTGCTAATTGCCTATAATTTCCACCTGTGCTCTATTCCATTTGCACAACAGCATGTGAAATGTATTGTCAATCAGTGTTGCTTCCTAAGTGGAAAGTTTGATTTCACAGAAGTGTGATTGGCTTGGAGTTACATGGTGTTGTTTAAGTGTTCCCTTTATTTTTTTGAGCAGTGTATTTTATATCACTATCATGCACACGCACCCTCACACATAAGGATGGCTCTGCTGCGGAAAGACTGATTCATGTTTGATAGTGTCTTGATGCTGTATTGTTTGTCCTTTATGTTCTAATACTTTAATGTTACCCCTTCCTTGTGTTTTTTGTAAAAAATAAAATAAAATAAAAAATACGTAATTTTTACTAGGATTAAATGTCAGGAATTGTGAAAAACTGAGTTTAAATGTATTTGGCTAAGGTGTATGTACACTTCCGACTTCTACTGTATGTGATTTGTCAAACACATTTGTACTCCTTAACTTTTTTAGGTATTGCCATAACAAACAGGTTGAATACTTGTCCACTGAAGACCTTCAAGCTTTAAATTTGTATTAATTTCAAAAATGTTCCACAAACAAAATTCCACTTCGATGTTATGGGGTATTGTGTGTAGATCAGTGACACAAAATCTCAATTCAATCAATCCATTTTAAATGCAGGCTGTAACATAACAAAATGTGAAAAAATTTAAAGGAGTGTGAATATTTTCTGAAGGCACTATATACTCCATTTAGCAGACGCCTTTATCCAAAGTGACTTACAGTAGTGTATGTGTGACCAGATAGACATTAGCTACACTATGCCACCCATTAGTTTAGACAGGAGCAAAGGGTAGCTCCAGACTAAGGCTCCTAACACAGGCCTATCAAATAAATGATAGAAGTACACCTGAATAGAAAAAAAACTTTTATTTAGAAAAATAGGATTCTGTTGTTGAGCAATACTAAGGTTTCTTGTAAAAAATATACATTGTTTCTTTAAGACCAATTCTACCACAATTGCAACTGTATTACAAGGATAAGTCATTGATTAAGTGAGAATAGAAATTGTTAGGATGTACTCAATAGTCATTTGAAACTGTCACCAATTACACATGTGTGTTTACGCAATAAGTCTCACTTTTAGGTTATCAAAAAGCAGGTTCACTACAATTATCCTGGCACTGCAATGCAACACCGTGGGAAGTGGCTCTAATTCTTAGTTTAGGATCGTCGTTCCACAAATAGAGTGCCTTCTATGTCTTTCAGGAATTATGTGTATACATTTTGATGAAATACTTAATTCAACAGTTGGATCACATACATATGTTCCCCTTACTAAAAATAACATATAAAATTCCAATAGCAGTTTTTTATTAATTAAATTAAGTTATTTGTTTTCTCTGAAAATCCCCCTTTTGGAATGTCCCTCGTTTATAAAATGTTTTCTAAATTTGAGCTAGAAAAGCATGTTTGTTATGAAGTTGAACATGCGATCTTTTTAACAGAGTGTTAAAATTGCGTGAAATATAGTTATTTTTACAAAATTACACTACCCAAAAGGCACTCTAATCGTGGAATGACACATTAACAAAGAAAAAACAGAGGTTGGATAAGCAATTACAATTAGTCACATCAGTTTCACCAAGAACCACCTAGAGCGGTCTGCTTCAGCTTCACCATGATGTTCAACCTTATTCAAACAAAGCAGGCACATTAATATGACCCAAGGTAAAGGAGTCTCACCAAGTGCCTGATTAGAATTCACTTTATATAGGGAAGTCAGGAAATGAATCAGAACATTTTAAGGTTGACCATCTGAGGCCCTACCTGTTACACATGTACACATTTCCATGTGGGTGGCCCCAGTGCGAATAGAACCCATGATCCTGAAGTTGCAAGTGCCATACTCTTCCAACTAAGCCTCACAGGACTGAGCCACACAGGTTCTTTCTTTATGAATCTTTTTCATGGTGTTGTTTATTTTATTGGTAAATGTGGCACATATAATGCCTATCAGCCATCAGTACTCACATCTATGTGTTCTGTCTCATGCATGCCTGTGTGTCTGTATTGGTACTGCTGGGGATCAATAATGTTAATTCAAATGTTTCTGTGACCTGCAGATTGCCTACAAGCAGGAGTATGAGCAGGACAAAACTGACCATGTGGAATACAACTACCCAGCCACCATCACACCAGGCTACCAGAGTCAGAGGAAACTGGATCCACTCAAGGACGTGAGTTTCCCCTTCGCCTCATAAGTTTAACATGGCTCTCATACTGGACATAGTAACCAAAACCAGTAAACAGGGTGCTTACGCAGATAGAAAAACCCAAAGGGTTCCTCTTGAGGACTGTATAATTCAAAAGTGGGCTATTTTAAAGAGGCCAATTTAAGGGGGTCTAGTAGCTGGGTAAACCATTTTAAATGTGGATCATCCATTAAACTAGACTAATATATAGAGTGAGCTCAACCCATGATATCTAAATCATAAACGCACCGTTGACTTCACATCTTCTCAATTCTGCTCATTATGTATTTGCATTTATTATGGGTCCCTTGGCAGCTGCTACTCCTCCTAGGGTTCAGCAAAATTAAGGCATCTATACAATTTTCAAAACATTACAATACTTCACAACAGATTTCACAACACATTAAGTGTGTTCCCTCAGGCCACTACTCTACTACCACATATCTAATACACAAATCCATGTGTACGTGTGTGTATAGTGCATATGTTATCTTGTGTGCGTGTCTCAGTGCCTATGTTTGTGTTGCTTCACAGTCCCGCTGTTCCATAAGGTGTATTTTTATCATTTAAAAAAATCTAATATTACTACTTGCATGAGTTACTTGATGTGGAATAGAGTTCCTTGTACTCATGGCTCTATGTAGTACTGTATTATGGACAGACTTCTCCCCATCATAGCTACTGTTGTATCAATATGTTTTTACCATGACAATTTAGTCACCTCACCTTTCTAAATTTCCACATTATTTATTACAAGATTTAGTTGAGGTTTAGGGATTAGTGAATCATTTGTCCCTAATACAATGCGTTTAGTTTTGAAATATTAAGGACCCCTTAGCATTTTATCAGGCACAATTGCTAACTTTCATAAAGTGCTACCCCTGCCCTGAACTTGTTTGTCAACTGTGTGCGTAAGTCACACCTAACACAGCCCACATTCTATGGTTTTGGGGGCCATTATCTTTACCACAGGATTCAAATAACTCAGGGGTAGAAAAAAATATGTTCAGAGGCAGCACTACAGATGTCTTTACATACTGTATCTTTCTACCCTGATACATTAATCATTTATTGCATCTCTCATCTTCCCACGTAGAAGAACTACAGACAGCACATTGACCAAGTCAAGTACAGCTCGGTGACAGATACCCCTGACATCGTCCAAGCCAGGATCAACGCTCAACAACTCAGCAATGTAAGTGCTTCTTGATGCTTTCTGATGTGGGGGAGGGGGGTGAGACACTATTGCATGTTCGACATTGATTAATAAATGTCCTTCTGACACGTTTCACCGTTAAATCATTCAGCTATTTGTCTAACCTTACCTGACCCAATGCTGAACTATGCAGTGATGTGAGTGTATACACACCACAAGCTAATACACACACACAAATAAGTAATACTACAATATACCACTTTATTTAATCTTTATTTTAACAGGGAGTCCCATTGAGAACAAGGTCTCTTTCACAAGGGAGCTCTGCATACACACAATTTACAAATTACTACAGAATACAAATATACAACATTCCAAACACACTCAAGAAAAACAATCACATTCCTCAGCAAAGAGGTCCCCAATCAATATTTTGAACTACCTGAGTGGGACCAGTACATCCAGTTGTTGGGAACTTTGGGAACATGGGATGCTAAGAAACTAAAAGCTGATTTACCTAACTTTGGGGAGACCGAAGGGATTTCCAGAGTTAGCCATCCCTGAGACTAGGTATGGTACCATACGTCTGAAGGTTATTAATGATGTTAGGTACGGTGGGAGTTTTTATAAAAGAGACTTGTAAATAAAAAGAGAAATGAATCAACCTACTTGACTTTAAAGAGGGCCTGCCTACTTTCTGGTAAATAATGCATTGAGGTGCACTGAAGCTGTGGCCGTAATAAAATGAAGTGTCCATCTACATATGTTTAAATCAAGTGTTCCATTAGCGGGAAAACACCATTCTCAAAAGTGGTGGCAAATGTGATTATGCATGTAATGCTTTTATTATAAAGGTGAATTTGTATGGTGAAAGTGAAAATTCCCTGAACTTGAAACTCACGTGCTGCGTATGTATGCCAGTTAGGCTCTACACCCTTTGTAAAGCGGATTCATGTGCTTAATTTCAAGAAGTTATTTTGCCACTTTAAATCTGTTGGCTAGGCTACATGAGGTGTGCGACTCTTTGAAAAAGATGCACACAGGCTTTAAGGCAAAGCTAATATTGTCACCCACCAGACTATAATTGTTTTGGTTGGGTCTTGACAAATACTAAATAATATATGTGTGAAATTTGTTTAGATTTAGAATGGACCATTATCATGCACCTTTATCATGCACCTATCTCGAAACAGGGTCAGGGGGAAAATACATGTCATCTATGCACTTAAATAGTGAATGGAGGAACGCTTTCACCGTGGTTCATTTTCATGACAGCCAGGTAGGCTATGCTCCTGTTGTAAAGATAAGCAATGTGCTTAATATTAGGAAAGTTGAGAAATAAATATAGTAGTCCTAGCCTATACAAACTGATGGGATCCTCCTCTTTTTAATAGAGGCCATCACTTAGTTTTCTCAAGCAATTGCATAGCCTATAGAAATGTTGCGCAGCACGAGCTCATGGGCTCTCATGAAGTGTTTGAGTAGATTTTCAATAACATTTTCATTGTCAGAGTGATTAGTGGGACAATAGAGTGCTGAGTACCAGGCAGTTATCAAGTTTACTAGCCTACTATTGACCATCAGCAGCATCAGAGCTTGGAGAAGCCTAATTAGTGACTAAAGGTTATGTGAAATTTGACTGTCATCATGACTCTTGACCACAGATGTGGCGGTAATATGGGCACCATAACAGCCCTACTTGTAGGTTACAATTTTTTACAGACAAACCAATATTGTTAATGTATATAGTAAAAAGTACTGGAAACAAAACCAACCTATGCGGAACCCCTTTCATAATATCAAGGACCTAACTTGATATATCTGATTCCCCCATGTAGGTTAACTACAGACAACACATTGACCAAGTCAAGTACAGCTCGGTGACAGATACCCCTCAAATCGTCCAGGCCAGGATCAACGCTCAACAACTCAGCAATGCAAGTAGAGCCAAAGATACACATGTACACTATCTTTCTATCACGCCAAGGTCTATACCAAACATTACACTCTATACAGTACATACAAACAACATAGCTTTCGCTCTGCATTTGCATATACATTGCATTTGGAAAGTATTCAGACCCCTTGACTTTTTCCACATTTTGTTACGTTTACAGCCTTATTCCAAAATTAATTAAATATTTTTTGATTCTCATTAAACTACACACAATTGCCCATAATGACAAAGCAAAAACAGGTTGACATTTTTGCAAAGTTATTCAAAATAAAAACATAAATACCTTATTTGCGCAAGTATTCAGACCCTTTGCTATGAGACTCGAAATGGAGCTCCGGTGCATCCTGTTTCCATTGATCATCCTTGAGATGTTTCTCAACTTGATTGGAGTCTACCTGTGGTGAATTCAATTGATTAGACATGATTTGGAAAGGCACACACCTGTCTATGTAAGGTCCCACAGTTGACAGTGCATGTTAGAGCAAAAACCAAGCCATGAGGTTGAAGGAATTGTCCGTCGAGCGCCGAGACAGGATTGTATCAAGGAACAGATATGGGGAAAGGTACCAAAACATTTATGCAGCATTGAAGGTCTTCAAAAACACAGTGGCCTCCATAATTCATAAATGGAAGAAGTTTGGAACCACCAAGACTCTTCCTAGAGCTCGCCGCCCGGTCAAACTTAGCAATCAGGGGAGAAACGCCTTGGTCAGACAGGTGACCATGAACCCGATGGTCACTCTGACAGAGCTCTAGAGTTCCTCTGTGGAGATGGGAGAACCTTCCAGAAGGACAACTATCTATGCAGCCCATCACCAATCAGGCCTTTATGGTAGAGTAGCCAGGCGGAAGCCACTCCTCAGTAAAAGGAACATGACAGCCCGCTTGGAGTTTGCCAAAAGGCATCTAAAGGATGCGGACCATGAGAAACAAGATTCTCTGGTCTGATGAATCCAAGATTGAACTCTTTGACCTGATTCGAAGGCGTCACGTCTGGAGGAAACCTGACACCATCATGCTGTGGGGATGTTTTTCAGCGGCAGGGACTGGGATACTAGTCAGGATCAAGTGAAAGATGAACGGTGCAAAGTACTAAGAGAACCTTGATGAAAACCTGCTTTAGAGCGCTCAGGACCTCAGACCGGGGCAATGGTTCACCTTCCAACAGGACAACGACCTTAAGCACACAGCCAAGACAATGCAGGAGTGGCTTCGGGACAAGTCTTTGAATGTCCTTGAGTGGCTCAGCCAGAGCCCGGACTTGAACCCGATCAAACATCTCTGGAGGGACCTGAAAATTGCTGTGCAGGGACACTCTCCATCCAACGTGACAGAGCTTGAGAGGATCTGCAGAGAAGAATGGGAGAAACTCCCCAAATACAGGTGTGCCAAGCTGTAGCGTCATACCTAAGAAGACTCGATGCTGTAATCATTGCTAAAGGTGCTTCAATTAAGTACTTGGTAAAGGGTTTGAATACTTACGTAAAATGTGATATTTCAGTAGATATTTTGTAAAAATTACAAAAAAATAGTTTTGTTTTGTCATTATAGGGTTACTGTGTGTAGATTGATGAGGGAAAAAACATTTTAGAATAAGGCTATAATGTAATAACATGTGGAAAAGGTCAAGGGCTGTGAATATGTTTAGAATGCACTATATTCCGAAAGGGTTATACACATACCATATGAATAAGGGTTGCTGTAGTTTTTATTTATATAAATGATTCCAGATCAAATACAAGGAGGACTGGGAGAAGACCAAGTCCAAAACATGTGACATCGGCCTGGACACGCTGACCGTCAAGGCTGCCAAAGCATCTCGGGACCTGGCCAGTGATGTAAGCATTCCCTTCCTGTAGCTGGTACTCACACAGAACAATCCTTTCTTATGTAATGAGAATGAGATATTAGTGGATAAGAATGAGGGAGGGATTGGTCATCTGATTATACATGACTGGCTGATGTGATTTGGGTGGTGGCCGTGTGTTACAGATTAAGTACAAAGAGTCCTTCATGAAAAATAAAGATAAGACAAGCAATGTCAGCGACTCCAAGACCCTGCACTCTCTTCAGGCGTCCAAGATGACCAGTGAGGTAAGAATATGAAACACAATAAACATGCTGTTGCACCATATGTATTTGAACAGTGAAGCTAACATTTTTCATTTGAACCTATACTCCAGCAGTTTGGATTTGAGATGAAATGTTTCATATGATAATGATTTCTGCTGCAAGCAGCAATGAAAGGGATACTGGCTTGTTCATTGTAGCTGGGGATTTTAACAAGGCTAATCTGAAAACAAGACTCCTAAATTCTATCAGCATATCGATTGTGCAACCAGGGCTGGTAAAACCCTGGATCATTGTTATTCTAACTTCCGCAATGCATATAAGGCCCTCCCCCGCCCTCCTTTCAGAAAAGCTGACCACGACTCCATTTTGTTGCTTCCAGCCTACAGACAGAAACTAAAAACAGGAAGCTCCCGTGCTCAGGTCTGTTCAACGCTGGTCCGACCAATCTGATTCCACGCTTCAAGACTGCTTCGATCACGTGGATTGGGATATGTTTCGCATTGCGTCCAACAACAACATTGACGAATACGCTGATTCGGTGAGCGAGTTCATTAGAAAGTGCATTGGCGATGTCGTACCCATAGCAACTATTAAAACATTCCCAAACCAGAAACCGTGGATTGATGGCAGCATTCGCGCGAAACCGAAAGCGCAAACCACTGCTTTTAATCAGGGCAAGGTGACCGGAAACATGACAAACAGTGTAGCTATTCCCTCTACAAGGCAATCAAACAAGCTAAGCGTCAGTATAGAGACAAAGTATTGTCACCATTCAACAGCTGTGACACAATAGGTATGTGGCAGGGTCTACAGTCAATCACGGATTACAAAAGGAAAACCAGTCCCGTCACGGACCAGGATGTCTTGCTCCCAGACAGACTAAATAACTTCTTTGCTCGCTTTGAGGACAATACAGTGCCACTGACACGGCCCGCTACCAAAACCTGCGGACTCTCCTTCACTGCAGCAGACGTGAGTAAAACATTTAAACGTGTTAACCCTCGCAAGGCTGCAGGCCCAGACGGCATCCCCAGCCGCGTCCTCAGAGCATGCGCAGACCAGCTGCCTGGTGTGTTTACGGACATATTCAATCAATCCTTATCCCAGTCTGCTGTCCCCTCATGCTTCAAGAGGGCCACCATTGTTCCTGTTCCCAAGAAAGCTAAGGTAACTGAGCTAAACGACTACCGCCCCGTAGCACTCACTTCCGTCATCATGAAGTGCTTTGAGAGACTAGTCAGGGACCATATCACCTCCACCCTACCTGACACCCTAGACCCACTCCAATTTGCTTACCGCCCCAATAGCTCCACAGACGACGCAATCGCAACCATACTGCCCTAACTATCTGTACAATAGGAATACCTACGTGAGAATGCTGTTCATCGACTACAGCTCAGCATTTAACACCATAGTACCCTCCAAATTCGTCATCAAGCTCGAGATCCTGGGTCTCGACCCTGCCCTGTGCAACTGGGTACTGGACTCCCTGACAGGCCGTCCCCAGGTGGTGAGAGTAGGTAACAACATCTCCACCCCGCTGATCCTCAACACTGGGGCTCCACAAGGGTGCGTTCTGAGCCCTCTCCTGTACTCCCTGTTCACCCACGACTGCGTGGCCATGCACGCCTCAAACTCAGTCATCAAGTTTGCGGACGACACTACAGTAGTAGGTTGATTACCAACAACGACGGGACGGCCTACAGGGAGGAGGTGAGGGTCCTCGGAGTGTGGTGTCAGAAAAATGACCACACACTCAACGTCAACAAAACAAAGGAGATGATCGTGGACTTCAGGAAACAATAGAGGGAGCACCCCCCTGTCCCATCGACGGGACAGTAGTGGAGAGGGTAGTAAGTTTTAAGTTCCTCGGCGTACACATCACGGACAAGCTGAATTGGTCCACCCACACAGGCAGCGTGGTGAAGAAGGTGCAGCAGTGCCTCTTCAACCTAAGGAGGCTGAAGAAATTCGGCTTGTCACCAAAAGCACTCACAAACTTTTACAGATGCACAATCGAGAGCATCCTGTCGGGCTGTATCACCGCCTGGTACGGCAACTGCTCCGCCCACAACCGTAAGGCTCTCCAGAGGGTAGTGAGGTCTGCACAACGCATCACCGGGGGCAAACTACCTGCCCTCCAGGACACCTACACCACCCGATGTCACAGGAAGGCCATAAAGATCATCAAGGACAACAACCACCCGAGCCACTGCCTGTTCACCCCGCTATCATCCAGAAGGCGAGGTCAGTACAGGTGCATCAAAGCAGGGACCAAGAGACTGAAAAACAGCTTCTACCTCAAGGCCATCAAACTGTTAAACAGCCACTACTAACATTGAGTGGCTGCTGCCAACATACTGACTCAACTCCAGCCACTTTAATAATGGAAATTGATGTGAAAAATGTATCACTAGCCACTTTATATAATGTTTACATACCCTACATTACTCATCTCATATGTATATACTGTACTCTATACCATCTACTGCATCTTGCCATCTTTATGTAATACATGTATCACTCGCCACTTTAAACAATGCCACTTTATGTTTACATACCCTACATTACTCATCTCATATGTGTATACTGTACTCGATACCATCTACTGCATCTTGCCGTTCTGTACCATCACTCATTCATATATCTTTATGTACATATTCTTTATCGCTTTACACTTGTGTGTATAAGGTAGCAGTTGTGGAATTGTTAGTTTAAATTACTCGTTGGTTATTACTGCATTGTCGGAACTAGAAGCACACGCATTTTGCTACACTCGCATTAACATCTGCTAACCATGTGTATGTGACAAATTTGATTTGATATTATCCGTGTCATCGTTCAGCCACAACTAGGTGAAACATAAGATATTACTGTTTTTAGTGACACGTTGGTAGGATAGTCTTGCTGGTATATCATTCATTTGTTTTTCCAATGAATGCACATTGGCCAATAGAACGGATGGTAATGGAGGTTTACTCACTTGCCTACGAATTCTCAGCTCGACCTCCGCTGTCTTTTCTTCACTCCCGTTCTCGAGAAAGCAGTATTTCCGTCGAGTTAAATAAAAAAATATTTGTCCAGTCGAGGTGAGTAATTGATGTCCAGGAGTTATTTTCGGTCAAAAGAGACGGTAGCAGCAACATTACGTACAAAATAATACAAAAAAAATAATTGAAGAAAAATGATCAAATAGCACAATTGGTTAGGAGCCCGCAAAATGGTAGCTGCACAGCTATTTCCAGGTCTCTCCAGAGATGTTTGATCTGGTTAAAGTCCGGGCTCTGGCTGGGCCACTCAAGGACATTCAGAGACTTGTCCCAAAGCCACTCCTGCATTGTCTTGGCTGTGTGCTTAGGGTCGTTGTACTGTTGGAAGGTGAACCTTCGCCCCCAGTCTGAGGTCCTAATCGCTCTGGAGGTTGTCAGGTTGTCATCAAGGATCTCTTTGCTCTGTTCAGCCTTCCCTTGATCCTGACTAGTCTCCCAGTCCCTGCCCCTGAAAAACATCCCCACAGCATGATGCTGCCACCACCATGCTTCACCATAGGGATGGTATTGGCCAGATGATGAGCAGTTCCTGGTTTCCTCCAGACGTGACGCTTGGCATTCAGGCCAAAGAGTTCAATCTTGGTTTAATCAGACCAGAGAATCTTGTTTCTCATGGTCTGAGAGTCCTTTAGGTGCCTTTTGGCAAACTCCAAGCGGGCTGTCTTGTGCCTTTTACTGAGGATTGGCTTCTGTCTGGCCACTCTACCATAAAGGCCTGATTGGTGGAGTGCTGCAGAGATGCTTGTCCTTCTGGAAGGTTCTCCCATCTCAATGGAGGAACTTTGGAGCTCTGTCAGAGTGACCATGGGGTTCTTGGTCACCTCCTTGACCAAGGCCCTTCTCCCCCGATTGCTCAGTTTGGCAGGGTGGCCTGAGTCTTGGTGGTTCCAAACTTAATTTAAGAATGATGGAGGCCACTGTGTTCTTGGGGATATTGAATGCAGCATATATTTATGGGTACCCTTCCCCAGATATGTGCCTTGACACAGTCCTGTCTTGGAGCTCTAAGGACAGTCCCTTTGACCTCATGGCTTGGTTTTTGCTCTGACATGCCCTATATAGACAGGTGTGTGCCTTTCAAGATCATGTACAATCAATTTAATTTACCACAGGTGGACTCCAATCAAGTTGTAGAAACATCTCAAGGAGGATCAATGGAACAGAATGCACCTGAGCTCAAATTTGAGTCTCCTAGCAAAGGGTCTGAACACTAACGTAAATAAGATATGTTTTTATTTCATTTGCACTCTGCCTTTTCTGGCCCATGGTGTTGCGTGTGAATGTTTACCCTTTTAAACATGGAAAAGAGACGCTTTCAGACAGATGTTTTAAATCCTTAAACTTGGACCACACACCCTCTCCACTGAGTAGCAGGCAGGGGAAACAAAACAGTGACTGCTTTGCAACTCTTGCAACTGATTCCTTCCAAACCAAACGTTGCTGAATATGCGATTTCCGACTTGTTATGTAATGTTTATGTCCCATGACAGATGAGCACCGATAGGTTTTATCTATAATTTCTCTTCATATGACAATGATTGAAAAGGATTTGCCAGTCGATTGTCAATGTGATTCATGATGATGAATACTTGTCTACTTTGCTAAGATTCTGAAAGTATGTTGTTAACATGATCAGTCTAATCAACGATACACTACACTATAAAGTGATTAGAGCGGCACTTCTAATGTAAATCTACGGCAGCACCAAAGGGGGCTCAGTGATGTGTACACTGAGGAACTTTCCACCTTCTCCACTGCGGTCCCTCTGCTGTTTACTGAAGTCCATGATCAGCTCCTTTTTTAATTTTTAAAAAAATTACATTTGTACCCCTTTTCATGGTATCCAATTCTTTTAGTAGCTACTATCTTGTCTACAACTCCCGTACGGGCTTGGGAGAGACAAAGGTTGAAAGTCATGGTTCCTCCAATCCTCCGATACACAACCCAACCAAGCCGCACTGTTTCTTAACACAGCGTGCATCCAACCCGGAAGCCAGCTGCACCAATGTGTCAGAGGAAACACTGCACCTGGCAACATTGGTTAGCGCGCACTGTGCCCGGCCCACCACAGGAGTCGCTGGTGCGCGATGAGACAAGGACATCCCTACCGGCGAAGCCCTCCCTAACCCGGACGACGCTAGGCCAATTGTGCGTCGCCCCACGGACCTCCCGGTTGCGGCCAAGCCTGGGCGCGAACCCAGAGTCTCTGGTGGCACAGCTGGCGTTGCAGTACAGCACCCTTAACTAATGCGCCACCCCGGAGGCCCTTCCTTTGTTTTGGAGATGTTTGGTGACAGGTTATTTTATGGGCACCACACTCCCAGTGCCCTCACCTTCTCCCTGTAGGCTGTCTCGTCATTGTTGGTAATTGTTATAAAAACATGTATTTAACCTTTATTTAAATACACAAATCAGTTATGAACAAATTCTTATTTACAATGATGGCCTACACCAGCCAACCCTGGATGACACTGGGCTAATTGTGCACCACCCTATGGGACTCCCAATCAAGGCCAGTTGTTTTCATTTTTTTTAATCAACATTTTACTGCTTGCATCAGTTACTTGATGTGGAATAGAATTCCATGTAGTCATGGCTCTATGTAGTACTGTGCGCCTCCCATAGTCTGTTCTGGACAAGCTGTTGTTTGTATGCCTCTGGGACCAACTCGTAAGCACGAAGAATAGCAGCTTTAACAGTGCCATGATCTGAACTCTGGATAAGAGAAAGCAGCGTACACTTTCTAAGCCTTTCCCACATGAAGTCTTTGGAGGAGCAGTGACCAAATATGCCATTTTAGGGATGTGGCAATCTGCTCAAACAGAGTAAAATATACATCAACCTGCTTTTGGTTGAAAGGCAGTACAAGTCGGCTGTTCCAACCAAAATCAAACTCTGTTGAGGGTGGCCTGACTGGATTCGTAATGCTTCCAGATCTATCTCCCTTTGTCGCGCTTCCAGCTCCAGCTCTTTTAATTAAATAAAATTGTATTCATCACATGTGCCTAATACAACACTGTGAAATGCTTACATGCCCTTTACCAACATCTTAAAATGCAGTTATTAAAACAAATAATTAAATAGCGGCAGTATAATAACAATAACGAGGCTATGTACAGTGGGTACCGGTACAGAGACAATGTGGAGGCTATATACAGGGGGTAGCGGTACAGCGACAATGTGGAGGCTATATACAGGGGGTACCGGTACAGAGACAATGTGGAGGCTATATACAGGGGCTACCGGTACAGAGACAATGTGCAGTGTACAGACTCAGACAGGGAGAGGTTGAAAATGTAATTGAAGACACTTGCCGGTTTGTCAGCGCATGCTCGGAGTACACGTATTGGTAATCTATCTGGCCCTGCTGACTTGTAAATGTTGACCTGTTTAAAGGTCTTACTCACATCAGCTACGGAGAGCATGATCACAGCTGTCTGGAACAGCTGATGCTCTCATGCATGCTTCAATGTTATTTGCCTTGAAGCGAGCATAGAAGTAATTTAGCTCGTCTGTAATAGTTTGCAAGCCCTGCCACATCTGACAAGCATCAGAGCCGGTGTAGTACGATTCAATCTTAGTTGGCAGGTAGCCTAGTGGTTAGAGCATTGAACTAGTAACCGTAAAGGTTGGAAGATCGAATCCCAGAGCTGACAAGGTAAAAATCTGTCGATCTGCCCCTGAACAAGGCAGTTAACCCACTGTTCCTAGGCTGTCATTGAAAATAAGAATTTGTTTTTAACTGACTTGCCTAGTAAAATAAATAAAATAGTCCTGTATTGATGGTTCGCCGGAGGGCATAGCGGGATTTCTTTTAAGCTTCTGGGTTAGAGTCCCGCTCCTTGAAAGCGGCAGCTTTACCCTTTAGCTCGATGCGGATGCTACCTGTAATCATTGGCTTCTGGTTGGGGTTTGTATGTACGGTAACAGTGGGGACGACGTCATCGATACACTTATTGATGAAGGCAGTGATTGATGTGGTGTTATACTCCTAGAATCCCGGAACATATTCCAGTCTGTGGTAGTAAAACAGTCCTGTATTTTAGCATCTGCTTCATCTGATCACTTTTTTATAGACGAGTCAATGGGGATTCTTGCCTTAATTTTTGTTTGCAAGCAGGAATCAGGAGGATAGAATTATGGTCAGATTTGTCAAATGGAGGGCGAGGAAGAGCTTTGTACGCGTCTCTGTTGCACATTTCACATGCTGGTAGAAATTTGGTAAAACGGATGAGTTTTCCGGCATTAAAGTTCTCGGCCACTAGGAGCGCTGCCTCTGGGTGAGCGTTTCGGTTTACTTATGGCTATACACAGATCAATGACTGCGGTGTTAGTGCCAACATCGGTTTGTGGTGGCATGTAGACAGCTACGAAAAATACAGAAACTTTCTTGGTAAATAGTGTGGTCTACAGCTTATAAATGAGATACTCTACCTCAGGCGAGCAAAACCTTGAGACTTCCTTAATATTAGATATTAGATTTCAGCACCAGCTGTTGTTTACAAATATTCACAGAGCGCCACCCCTTGTCTTACCAGAGGACGCTGTTCTAATCTGCCGAAAAAGCTTAAAACCCACCAGCTGTATGTTATTCATGTCGTCGTTCAGCCACGACTCGGTGAAACATAAGATATTACTGTTTTTAATGTCACGTTGGTAGGATATTTTATTACTGATTGATTGTTCTTAACAGACTTGCCTAGTTAAATAAAGGTAAAATAAAATAAAAATTGTACGTTGGCTAATAGGACCGATATAGGTAGATTACAGATTACCCTCTCGGCGACGGATCCTAACAAGGCACCCGGATCTTTGTCCACGATTGTCACGCCCTGGCCATAGAGAGGCTTTTATTCTCTATTTTGGTTAGGCCAGGGTGGGCATTCTATGTTCATTTTCTCTGTTTTGTATTTCTTTGTGGTTTGGCCGGGTGTGGTTCTCAATCAGAGGCAGCTGTCTTCGTTGTCTCTGAGAACCATACTTAGGTAGCGTTTTCCCACTGGGTTGTTGTGGGTAGTTCATTTCTGTTCAGTGTGTTTTGCACCTGACGGAGATGTTTCGGTTGTTCTTTTGTTGCTTGTTGTATAGTGTTCAGCTTTACCATTAAAATGACGAACACGTACCATGATGCGCTTTGGTCCTCACCTTCTTCCACCAACAGCCGTTACAACGATACTTGTGTACAGTTTAATAAAAATGTCAATTCGTATTCAACCTAAATACGTTCAGGAGTAAAAACGTGCTTCAAAAGTCACACATTAAGTTGCATGGACTAATAGTTTTTAATATGATTTCTGAATGATTACCTCATCTCTGTACCCCACACATACAATTATTTGGAAGGTCCCTCAGTCAAGCAGTGAATTTCAAACACAGTTTAAATCACAAAGACCAGGGAGGTTTTTCAGTTCCTTGCAAAGGGCACCTATTGGTTAAAAAAAAAAACAGACATTGAATATCCCTTTGAATATGGTGAAGTTAGTAATTACACTTTGGATGGTGTATCAATACACTCAGTCACTACAAAGATACAGGTGTCCTTCCTAACTCAGTTTCCAGAAAGGAAGGAAACCACTCAGGGATTTCTCTATGAGGTCAATGGTGACTTTAAAACAGTTACAGAGTTTAATGCCTGTAATAGGAGAAAACTGTGTATGGATCATCAACATTGTAGTTAGTTCACAACACTAACCTAAATGACAGAGTGAAAAGAAGGAAGCCTGTACAGAATATAATTATTCCAAATCATGTATCCTGTTTGCAGCAAGGCAATACTGCAAAAAATGTGGCAAAGCAATACACTTTTTGTCCTAAATACAAAGTGTTATGTTTGGGGCAAATCCAATACATTACTGAAAACCACACTCCATATTTTCAAGCATAGTGGTAGCTGCATCATGTTATGGGTATGCCTGTGATAATTAAGGACTGGGGAGTTTTTCAGTATAACAAAATAAACAGATTGGAGCTAAGCAAAATTCTAGAGGAAAACCTGGTTCAGTCTGCTTTCCACTGAACACTGGGAGATGAATTCACCTTTCAGCAGGACAATAACCTAAAACACAAGGACAAACCTATACTGCAGTTGCTTCCCTAGAAGACAGTGAATGTTACTGAGTTACAGCTTTGTCTTAAAAGTACATGAAAATCTATGGAAAGACCTGAAAATGGTTGTCAAGCAATGATCAACAACCAAATTGACAGAGCTTGAATAATCTCTTAAAGACTCCCACAGAAAAACTTAGAGCTGTAATCGCTGCTAAAGGTGCTTCTACACAGATTTCACTCAGGGTTGTGATATATTTCTGTATTTCATTTTCAATACCTTTGCAAACATTTCTAAAAACTGGTTTCACTTTGTCATTATGGGGTATTGTGGGTGATAGATTTTTTTCTATTTAATCCATTTTAAAATCAGGCTGTAACACAACAGAATGTGGAATAAGTCAAGGGGTATAATACTTTCTGAAGGCACTCTAAATTAGTTTTTTAACAATACTATTGTGAGTTACAGCACACAGTTCACAAAACCCTCTAAATGATGCAGTGTACAAAACACACACACACACACACACACACTCAAACTCCTGATTCTCAATCTCCTCCCTTATCTGTCTGTCTCTCTGTTATCCACAACAATCCCAACAGATTGAGTACAAGAAGAACTCCAAGGAGAACCAGTCCCAGTTCAGCTTGTCCATGGACATGGTCAACCTGAGCCATGCTAAAAAAGCCCAGGCCCTTGCCAGCGACCTGGACTACAGGACGAAGCTCCACCACTACACCATCCTATCCGACGACATCCAAGTGCAGCAGGCCAAAAAGGCCTATAACCTGCAGAGCGAGGTGAGGCAGAGAGGGGTGGGCCATGGGCGGCACTGGTGGAGGGTTCTATGTGTGTTTGATAGACTAAAATGAACAGCTTATCCTCTCATGCAGATAATAGAATTTGAGTGCCAATGTTTAAAGGGCTAATAATCAGAAAGCTTTGGTCTTATAGTTGAACAGTCATAAGGTATGTTTGAATTGACTTGAGATCTTCAGGGTTGAGGTTTGGTGAGAGGGTCGGGACAGCAAAGGGAAGGTGAATAGGGATTTAGGAAAATATCTACATGGGTGTTATTCAAGTTAGTGTTTACTATCAAATATGAATTGTGAACTCTCTCTTTTTCGGTCTCACACTTTGCCTGTCCTTCCCCCGCCCTCTCTCTCTCTCTCGCCCTCTCTTTCACTCTCCCCCTCAGAATCAATACCGTTCAGATCTGACCTGGATGAAGGGAGTTGGCTGGGAGGCTGATGGATCTCTGAATGTGACCCAAGCCAAGAAGGCTGGAGAGCTTCTCAGTGACGTCAGTATAATAGGGTAGAGTGTGTATGTGTGTGTATTATTGTATTTTTGATTTGTTTCTTTAGTGTTGACTCCTCACTTTGTTTCCTCTCACAGAAAAAGTACCGTCAGAAAGTGGACAACGTCAAGTTCACCCAGGTGGCCGATACTCCCTCTATCAAACACGCCAAGAAGAGCCAGGAACTGCAGAGCAAGGTGAGGTTGGCTGATCATTTGCTATAACCCTGTCCTGCTCTTTTCTTCTGGCTGTATTCAGTCGGCTTGTGTTTGATTGGCTATTTCTCCCGTCAGCTAACGTATAAGGCGGGCAACGAACAGATGATGCACCAGTACACCATGGATAAAGATGAGCCACTCTTCAGGCAGGCCAAAGCCAATGCAGACCTCCTCAGTGGGGTAAGGACTCTGGCAGACTACATACTATTAGTTCATTTTAGTATACTGTGAACAAACGGTATCCTTTCAGTTGAGCGTACTAGTGCTTTTTCTGTCTACCGGAAGTTGATGCTGTTGCTATGCAACTTCTTGCTAGCTTGTTACTAGCTAGACATTTGACAATTTCGGGTGTGTTTGTAAATTCAATCTGGAGTGCATTCAGAGTGCGCTCTGGGCGTTTGTAAATCCAAAGCATTGTGAGATTGTCCATCGTAAATTCTGAACATTTTACTCTCAGAGCACATCACTGGACGCTCTGGCTAAGGAGTACGGCAGTCGAGCACCCAAGATAACGTTGTATAGCTTGCTAGCTATTTCCAGACACAAATGAGAGAACACCTCACTCTGACCATTTTACTCCCCCTAGCAGAGCTGTTTTCATGTTATCCAGAGCATTGGTGACTAACTGTGCTGCTGGCAACAATTTAATTATTCTCTTTTTTGCTGACGTTTACTGACACCGGCCATATATTCAAAGGGTGTTGAGCGTTCGTAAATTCATCAGTTATTCTGCACTCAGACGAGAGTACTCTGAAATCAGAGTAGATAGACAGAATTAACAATGTCCATTGAGAACGACTATACCACTTAGCTAAGAATGACATGAATAATCAAGTCAATAAACATTGGGTAGTTAGTTAGATTATAGTTAATATACTGCCTGGCAAGTTAACTGTATTAGTTGCAAACTAATGTTAGATAACTAGCTAACATACGGTACATACTGCTGTTTTTGGATGCTATGAAGATCAGCTTACATTACGGCGTTAGCTAATGGGGATCCTGATAAAAATGAACATACTGCTGTAACGCTATGCGGTTCGTAAGGATGGCGTAGCTAACAAATCTTCAGCCAACATATAACGTAACTTATTTGGAAAGTCATTACTTTATTACACTGCTCAAAATGTTAACATCTGTCATAATTAGTTAAAGCGATGAATTTGTATCCACTCTCGTCGGACTTCGGCCGCATCATTTCTGCCATTTTCTTCAAATCTGAAAACGAAGCCCCGCCCATTTTCAGAAGAATTGTATTATGGGCCCTAAAAGCACGGAAAGTGTCCACTGCTTGTATTCTTCGTATTTAGTACGACATCCGGGAACATTTGGCATATTAACTGTATCCATACTATGAACAATAAGCATATAATATACTCAATTTACGTCACACTGTGCGGTTAGTATGAGTATTCAAACACAACTCTGGGCAATTTACGTCACACTGTGCGGTTAGTATGAGTATTCAAACACAGCTCTGGGCAATTTACGTCACACAGTGCGGTTAGTATGAGTATTCAAACACAGCTCTGGGCAATTTACGTCACACAGTGCGGTTAGTATGAGTATTCAAACACAGCTCTGGGCAATTTACGTCACACTGTGCGGTTAGTATGAGTATTCAAACACAGCTCTGGGCAATTTACAATTCATGTCTGTCTTTTAACATGTTCCATCATTCGATCTTGTTCTCATTTCAGAAAGTGTATAAGCGTAGCTGGGAGCAACAGCGAGAGAAGGGCTTTGAGTTGTGCATGGACTCCTTGTCCATCCTCACAGCTAAGGCTAAGAGAGACCTGGCCAGTAACGTAAGTTACCCCCTTAATGTATTCGTTAACCTTTATTTGACCAGGTACCAGGCATAGCACTATGCTAAGTATCTCTGTCACTCACAAAAATGCATTGATACAAGAACAGCAACAACATAATCACAAATGCTAATTTTAAGTAGGATGTGGTTGGTCAAAATACCAATCAGAAAGGGTATGGTAGGCAGGGATTAGTCCCAGAAGTTAGTGTTAGGGATGGGGCTAAATGTCCTTTTCAAGGATCTCTTCTAACGGCCACTAATGAGAAATCTCTGACTGGCCAGGTGAAATACAAGGAGAAGTACGAGCAGACTAAGGGGAAGATGATTGGGGTGAAGATGGTCACTGACGACTCTCAGATGGCACACTCGGCTCTGGCCACCCGGTTGCAGAGTGATCGCCACTACAGAAAGAAGTACGAGGACACTAAAACCAAGCATAGTGCCTCTTTGGACATGTTGACCATGACCCACGCCAAGAAGGCCCAGGATCTGGCAACTGAGACCAACTACAGGACCTTCCTGCACAAGTACACAACCCTGCCCGGCGACATGAAGGTGGCCTGGGCCAAGAAGGCCTACGGACTACTGAGTGATGTAAGTTTTACCTGCCGGAACTACATTTCCCAGCATTCTCAGTCACGTAAGTCTAAGGCTGCATTCACAGCAAATCGGAGTAATAGTAAATATAAATCCCAACTTGGAAAAAATGCTCACGCCAGCTTCCAAGCTGTACATACAAGTTGAAAACTCTCTGGTCCCTAACTTTCCTTATATGCTGAACGCTGACGTAACCTCTTAGCACAGAAATGACTTTGATGACAGCATTTTTTGGCAGTTAAATATAACATTTTTTATTTAACAATATTATTGTTTTTTTAACACCATAATTTGATTGCGGGCCACGTGATAGCTGTACTTTTAGATTATGTTTGCTGTAGCTAGTTAGTTGTTAGCGTTCTAAACGAGTTCGAAGCAAGTGAAAGCTCCCAAGTTGTGGCTCCAAGTTGACAATCGTTCCTCTGATTACTCCGATAGGGCATGAATGCAGCATCAGAACAACTAAAGCACCAGGAATGTCTGCTGGCATTTTTCTATTTTACCCTAAATACAGATATCATTATATCATAGATGTTGAAGGTTATTTGCATATGGACATTTTACAGAATGAATGCACCTTTTAAAGTGTTGTATTTAATGTATGAATTAACTTAACATGTGTTTAACCAGGCAGTTAAGAACAAATGAGTATTTAAAATGACGAACTGAGAGCTGTTCCTTGTTTGTGTATTCAGAAACAGTACAGGTCGGATCGGAACTGGATGAAGGGCGTGGGCTGGGTGGCAGCAGATTTCCTGGATGTGAAACAAGCAAAGAAGGCTGGCGAGCTCGTTAGCGAGGTAACATTTAAATCCTTAACCTAGAAAAGAATGCTCAATCTTAGGTCAATGAGGTCTTTGTTCACAGCTGGAAATACAAAGTTGCACCAAACATAAACACTTGATATAAAGGGGAATAGAGGACATACTGTATGACTGGGTTAAGAATCACATACTTTCATACTTAAGTCGACTATATATGACGCTAAGTATATAGTTGAAGTCGGAAGTTTACATGCACTTAGATTGGAGTCATTAAAACTTGTTTTTCAACCACTCCACAAATTTGTTGTTAACAAACTATAGTTTTGGCAAGTCGGTTAGGACATCTACTTTGTGCATGACACAAGTCATTTTTCCAACAATTGTTTACAGACAGATTATTTCACTTATTCACTGTATCACAATTCCATTGGGTCAGAAGTATACATACACTAAGTTGACAGTGCCTTTAAACAGCTTGGAAAATTCCAGAAAATTATGTCATGGCTTTAGAAGCTTCTGATAAGCTAATTGACATTGTTTGAGTCAATTGGAGGTGTACCTGTGGATGTATTTCAAGGCCTACCTTCAAACTCAGTGCCTCTTAGCTTCACATCATGTGAAAATCATAAGAAATCAGCCAAAAAATTGTAGACCTCCACAAGTCTGGATCTTCCTTGGGAGCAATTTCCAAACACCTGAAGGTACCACGTTCATCTGTACAAACAATAGTACGCAAGTATAAACACCATGGAACCACGCAGCCGTCATACCGCTCAGGAAGGAGACGCGTTCTGTCTCCTAGAGATGAACGTACTTTGGTGCGAAGTGCAAATCAATCCAGAACAACCGCAAAGGACCTTGTGAAGATGCTGGAGGAAACAGGTATAAAAGTATCTAAATCCACAGTAAAAACAAGTCCTATATCGCATAACCTGAAAGGCCGCTCAGCAAGGAAGAAGCCACTGCTCCGTAACCGCCATAAAAAACCCAGAATACGATTTGCAACTGCACATGGGGACAAAAATCATACTTTTTGGAGAAATGTCCTCTGGTCTGATGAAACAAAAATAGAACTGTTTGGTCTTTGATGATTTCTTTTGAGGAGGAGGAGGAGGTAGGGAACTGGTCCGTTTGCCCAATATAATGGAGCAAAACTGGCGGAGGAACAAAAATATGAAAACCAGTTTAATTTGAGGACCAGGATGTTGACGGCTGTGCCATACAGATTGCAAAATAGCTGGGAAGAGATTTTTGATGTACTGATTTCATATCACAGGGTGTATGAGTTGATATATAAAACAGCGCAAGATTCAAGACTTCATGCTTTTCAGCTAAAATTATTATATAGAATTCTTGCCACCAACAACATTTTGAATATTTGGGGCATACAACCCTCGCGGCTCTGCAGATTCTGTTGAGAGGATACAGAATCAAAAGACCATTTCTTCTGGTTTTGCCCTCAGGTAGCCTGTTTCTGGTCTCGTGTTCAGGAATTGCTGAAAATGCATAGCATTAATCAAAAATGTACCCTAGAAATAGTACTGTTGGGAGATCTGGAGAGACCGGGTCAGTCAATTGCTAATATACTAATACTCTGAGGTAAAAATGTTTATCTTCAACTCGCAATCTGTAGATTCTATTTGATAGATTAAAATTGTGTGTTAAACATCACAGCATAGTTGAAAGATATATGGCTCGTAGAAATCCAAAGAGGCTGGCCAGAAAAGGTAGGTGGGGTGGGTTGAGGGAATCTGAGGGTTGCGATGTGGAACTGGAGAAAAGTGGGAGTGAAGTTGCTGGGCGGAGGGTGGAATGGACAGTCAGAGTTTTTTTTTAAAAGGAAAAAATATGTATAACTGATACTAAAAAGGAACTTTGTTAGATCCAATGCCAGTTTGCCTCAGGCTGAAGCCACGCAAGCGCTTGTACATGTGGACACATGCATACACACACTCACATTCAAAACGCACACACGGAAACACACACACTCATGAAATAGTGCCACACATGCACACAAACGCATACAGTTGGCCTTGCTGTTTTGGTTTTTGTTGTCCTTGATGTCTTTTGTTTTTGCATTGTTTTCTGTTTGTTTGTTTGTTGTTTGGTACATTGGGTGGGTGGTGGTTTTGGTTGGGTGGGTTGGTTGGTTGGAAGGGGACGGTGGCTTGGGGAGATGAGGGGAGTTGAGGGGGAGGTTTTTCAGGAGGGTCTTGGATGGTTGAGGGGCAGCGCTCGAGGGGAACTGTTGGGGGATCTTGGATGGCTGGGAGCTTGGGCCAGTGGCCGAGAGTTTGCTAGTTCGGATCCCCGATTCAACTGGGTGAGGGATCTGTCCTTGTGCCCTTGGGTGGTGCACTTGACCCTGGTTGCTCCTGTCGGATGCTCTGGATGGGAGTGTCTGCTAGATGATGGAATGTAATGTAAATGTTGAGTGGCTTCACTGCAGATAGATTGAATGTTTTTTTTTTTAAGTAATAAAAACTATTTGGTTGTAATCACCTCTTGAAGAGCATGGTCAGACCACATTTCTGATTATTCTATGTAAAACAATTGTGCACATTTAGCTCTATGATCAGAGTTATACAGCAATTAACTAACTGCATGCTTTTCATGATCAGTAAACATCAATTCATCATGTAATTTCAGATATGTAGGGTAGCCTCACAATGTCGCTCAATATTGGCCACCATTAATTGGATATTTGAGTGATATAAAATAAGTGAATTCTATCTGACAAGTATGAGTGGTTTATTTTTGCATCTATTGTGGGCTCTGCCTGTCAAGTAGCAGAAGCGAGCATTTGCCTGTTTACTTCGCAAGCTACCAGCAGAAACCTTGTCCATAGTGGTAAGTACTGTTGACCTAATGTACTTTTTCGCCAACCAATGTAGGCCTACCTAGGGAAGCTAGCTAACATGATCCCCTTTTCAACATTGTTTTTAAGAGTGTTTAATTACGATTGCTGCTGACACATGATATAGGCTACATTGATTGATGAACCAGGTGAAATTGGCTAGCTAGCTAATAACAGATCATGTCAATATGGCTAGTAAAAAAGCTAACTTTCAGGGGATAAACTAAATGTCTATATCCAAATATTATTTGATTTCCTTGCCATCTATAGCGGTGAAAACAGTAGTCCAACTTGCCGATGTCAACCTCGTTCCAAAATACTAATCTCTGATGAAGCAAAGCTAAAGGATGTTGTTTGTTTAGTACATGCCAAATGCATAGGTACCTGCACGTATCTGAAATTACATTATCATTGATGTTTACTGATCATGAAAAGTTACTTACTGTATAACTCTCATGGAGCTAAGTGTGCAATTGTTTTATATTGAATAATCGGAAATGTGTAGTTCTGACTATGCTAAATAGGTGATTATACAGTATTAAAACCAAATAGTTAACATTTAACTATCCCTTAAAAACGGCACATAGTTGTTAATGGTTTTGGGGAGCTGGGGGTCTCCTTGCCCACCAGCAGCCAAATCGAGCGAATTGTGAAGTTTTATTGAAAAACAGCTACAGTATAGCGGTCTACGTATCATAACGTCTTTTGTATTGCTCTGCACCTTTTCCTTCTTGACCTCAATCCAACAGTGACATGATATGTGAAAGCAATATGATTGACCCATCTCATTATTTTAGCTAGCAGTGAGCCTTAATCCTTCACTTCTGTGAATCTCTGCAGGGGTGATTTTAAATATGGAAAGTGATGATCTTTATTATCATTTTCATAGATTGACATTAACTGGGGTCGAGTTATTTTGGACCCAGCCTACCTCTTATTTGCTTTAACGTCTTATTTGTTTTACTGTAAAGTGTGTTTTACATTTTAAATGCATTTTTAATACAGTTAGATTTTATTTAATTTCACATACTGTGCTTTATCTGTGGTGTTTTCCAGAAAAAGTACCGTCAACATGTCAGCGATCTGAAGTTCACCAGCGTGGAGGACACTCCCGAGATGGTCCAGGCCAAACTCAGCAACAAACTGGCCCTAGACGTAAGCCCACCAGTCATCTATACATAGCGGCTAAAAAGGGACACTACTTAAACTCTGGGCGGTTGCTTTGGATCCGATAACACATGTGCACTAACTCCGTCTAATAAGGTAAAAAATATAAATAAATGACACACCATTCATAACCTACAGCGATTTCCTTGTTGGAATCGAACTCAAATCTTACTGCTGGCAATGCCATAAGCATGCATCCCCTTCTTCCCACAAGCTATTTATCATGCATTATGAATATAATCAACGAGGTCAAGCTCAGCAAAAAACAATAGTGGTCATCTTAAGGCAATGCATTTGTTTATCCATTGAAATGACATCACTTACATTGTACTCATTCTGCTTAGATGCGGTTGCTTAATTTCATTATTTTACAATGGGAAAAGTGAATGGGGAAAACGGTTGGAATTCCTCGCCTGTCTGTTATTTATTTTTAAACAAACTCAATAACATCTTCGGTCGTCCTGGCAAAGACACGTTGTTAAAAGATTTGGTAACAACTGCTTGCAGTTCTGAGCCAAATGTGATACTAAGGAGATCCTGAGGGAAATCGACGAGTATCAACAGCTTTATGCTATGGAGGAACAACCTACTCCTTCATGGAAAGATCCGACCACCTCACAAAATAACTCTAACCCTACAAAAATAGAAAGGCAGATTAATCTAAAGACACTGATGACTTACTTACCTTTTGAAGTAGAGGCGAGTGTTCTTGCTGGAATCCATGCAGCAATGGAACAGTTGTGTGAGGAGGTAGCAGGGCTGAGGGGGAGTTCGGAGTTCAGCCAGAGTGAAATTCTCAAGCTCCAAAGAGAAAACAAGACACTCACAGCCAAGGTAAAAAAAAATACACGATTCCAACATGGATTGTCTACTCAGGGAAAACAGGGTGATGAAGGAGATGCTACTTGACATACAAACCCGTAGCATGCGTGAAAATCTAATATTTTGGGGGGATTCCTGAGGACGCATCAAATAGTCCAGAGGGGGCGATCAGATAGTTTGTGCAATCCACCTTGAAACTTCCTATAGAGACTGTAAACAAGGTGGCTCAGTGCGACAAGACCAACGCAAAATTTGAACACGACCAACAAAAGGTGCTGATCTAAAGCAGGTGAAGCGAGCCTAAAGGGACCAAATCCATTACCAATTTCGCCGGGAGACAAACAAACGTCGCAAGACACAGAGGCAACAGAGGGAGAGAGGTAAGCGTGCCTTTCTCATTATGGACTGCTCTTCCGAGACTGCTCCATAACACCTGTACTAAATTCTACCGGGACGTCAGGTTACGGAAAAAAAATGGAGCTGAACAAATATTTGAACACTATGAACTTATCAGCACACACACTCAATTACATACAGGCTTAAACATAGGAACACTCGATAGAACACTCTCTATTGTGAAACTTCTCAAATGTAATGTTTTTGTTTGTCTATCCTTTGTATGTCTGTCTACATGTTGATATATGTTTAACAACCAATGGGGAGATATCAGAACAGGGACGTTATGGAATAATAACATATTGTACGGGATACATGTGTACTGTAGTGAAGCCGTCTCTGAGTAATGCAAGGTCTCTCATGATCATGTGAAATGTCAATTGCTATGGAAATGCTGGGATGTGTTTTTCTCTGAAAATGTTGTTACATTTCAATATGATGCATCTATGATGATGATACGATATGGATTACAATTATCATCCGGAATATTAAGGCTCTGCTCATTTCATGTTAAACACAGACACTCAACAATGCAAATTGTCTGGGTTATTATTTATTTGGACATCACACGTTATTGCCTTACTCTTATTCAGACATACACACTTTCACATCCAATATCATACACATAAACCTACTGTAATGAACACAAGGGAAGACAGAGAGCTGGTTTCAAGCGCAGGGCGCAGCAGGTGTTTATTGTAAAGGTTTTAAAAAATAAAGGAGAGCTCGAGGAGCTCAGATGCAAAAAAAAATGTATATGTCCAACATATCGACAGACAATCAGTCTTCATCAAGGTATAATGACAAACACTGCGGGGTGACTCATTTATATAGTGTCAAAGGACACACAGGTGTCTGTAATCATGGCCAGCTGTGGCCTGATATCATTGGTTAATTATATTATATTATATTGAAATAGCATACAAAAAAACATAAATGGATAGCGTACGATCATAGATACAATTTGGCTACATAAGCCTAGAAACATTTACATTAGCAAAATCACAATAATGGCTAGAGATCAAAGTCTACGTTGAGACCGAAGGTAGCAAGGGTCTTTAAATTAAAGTTCCAGGCAGCCTCTCGTTTTAACAATACATTTGAGGTCACCCCCCTCTCCTAGGGAGGGTGACATATTCGATGCCAATATAACGTAGAGACAAAATCGATGGGTTGCTTCCAAAAAGTGGGCCGCAACCGGGTAAGTCGAGTTTTTGCACCTAATGGTGCTACGATGCTCCGAGACAAACTTTTAATTCACGCTTTTATTTAGGATTTTGAAATGGATAACACGATTGAACGCGGTCCTCAAAAATGTGCGCCAAAGTGCCAATTTAAAGCAGCGCAAGTGGGGACATTTAACACTAACCAATAGCAGGTCTTAGCAGTAACACCGTTAGTAATGGCATTGGTTTTGAGAGCGGAAGTGCAGCCTATCGGGACGCACAATGCTCATGGAACAACAGATGGGCTGGTGAAACTTGTATCTATAATTAGAAACATAAAAAACAAATTATTTTCCCCCAATTTTAAAACATTCATCTAAAGGATTTTTCTGCTTGTGAGACTGCCTTCAAATTATTCTTAATCACCAAAGCTTTATTGAAAGACCACGTTTGGGAACAACAAAACAGTACATTCCCTTTGTATTATTTTTGATTTTGTTGAAGTCATCTCGAACTATTTGGACTGCAAACTTATTTTTCAAAACAGGATGCATTCTACTGTTGCTATTATTAGTTACTGTTTCCTATTTAAACGGTATCAATCCACAATGGATTAGGACAATAATATTCCGTGCCCTCCAGCCGAATTGTAGTTGATGATAACTCAAAGATTTTCAATAGCATACAAAACTTGAGAGAACCGCATGCAGAATTAAGCCGTGAAAAACGTTGATTGGCCAGTGAATGGTCAAGCCCTCATCACACTTAAAATAAATAAATTGTATCAAAACCCAGCCGTTTTGCGCTACCCGCGGTGAAAATAGCAACAACAAAGAATTATAGCCCTGAACATGTAATTTCTTACAGACAAGAAAATGCTTCATTCGTTGTAGGACTGTACAATAGTTTTGTGACCACAACAAGGTTGACCTGTGTTTTTCAGAGGCTGTACAGGGAAAAGGGGGAACATATGAAGCACAACTACACACTCTCCGGAGATCTGCCTGAACACGTGCAGGCCAAGCTCAATGCCATGAACATCAGTGAGGTCAGTACCCTAGACACACACACACACACACTCCTGCAAAGGTGAATAACGAATAGAGTGCTGCCTATTCATTCATCCATTGATCCATTAATTTACCCGTTCTCTCACTTGGTTTTGCAGATAAATCAAGCAAATGTGGATAGTTATTTTTTCTGATTACCTATCGTTGGATCCATTTCTGTCGGTAGTTTACGGACTCTGAATTTTTTTGTCTTGGCTAGACCCGCTATAAGGAGTCGTGGACTAAAATCAGAGATGGTGGCTACAAGCTCCGTTTGGATGCCATTCCCTTCCAGTCAGCCAAAGCGTCTGGGAACATACTTAGTGATGTGAGTTTGATTTTACGTCATATATATATATAATGTTACTATATTGCATATAAAGAAAGACCATGAAAACTGTCAACACATTTTTTCATGAATTATTGCTGTATATATTTTAGAGTGCATTCGGAAAGTTCACTTTTTCCACATTTTGTTACTTTACAGACTTATTCTAAAATGGATGAAATACATGTTTTCTCTCATCAATCTACACACTACCCCATATCGACAAAGTGAAAACAGGTTACTTATTTACATAAGTATCCAGACCTTTTGCTATGAGCCTCAAAATGAAGCTTTTGCAATGAGACTTCAACTTGATTGGAGTCCACCTGAGGTAAATTCAATTGACTGGACATGATTTGAAAAGACACACACACACCTGTCTATAAAGTTCCAACAGTTGATAGTGCATGTTAGAGAAAAAAACAAGATCGAATTAATTGTCTGTAGAGTTCCGAGACAGGATTGTGTCGAGGCACAGATTTGGGGAAGCGTACCAAAAAACCTCTGCAGAATTGAAGGTCCCCAAGAACACAGTGGCCTCCATTGTTCTTAAATGGAAGAAGTTTGGAACCACCAAGACTCTTTCTAGAGCTGGCCAACTGGCAAAACTGAGCAATCGGGGGAGAATGTCCTTGGTCAGGGAGGTGACCAAGAACCCGATGATCACTCTGACAGAGTTCCTCTGTGGAGATGGGAGAACCTTCCAGCAGGACAACCATCTCTGCAGCACTCCACCAAATCAGGCCTTTATGGTAGAGTGGTTAGGACCTCAGACTGGGGCGAAGGTTCACCTACCAACAGGACAACGACACTAAGCACACAGCCAAGACAACGCAGGAGTGGCTTCGGGAAGAGTCTCTGAATTTCCTTTAGTGGCCCAGCCAGAACCCAAACTTAAATCCAATCGAGCGTCTCTGGAGAGACCTGAAAATAGCTGTGCAGCGACGCTCCCCATCCAACCTGAACGAGCTTGAGAGGATCTGCAGAGAAGAATGGGGAAACTCCCCAAATACAGGTGTGCCAAGCTTGTAGCATCATACACAAGAAGACTTGAGTCTGTAATCGCTGCCAAAGATGCTTCAACAAAGTACTGAGTAAAGGGTCTTAATACTTATACAAATGTGATATTTCAGTTTTTAATTTTTAATACATTTGCAAAAAAATCCAAAGCTGTTTTAGCTTTTTCATAATTGGGTATTGTATGTAGATTGAGTTAACAATGTAATCCATTTTAGAATAAGGCTGAAACTGTCAGGTATGAAGGTAAGACCCTGATGCAGACTACTTTGAACAATAGTTTAATATTCCGACAGGGGCAGGTAATAGACAGGTCAAGCAGGGTTCATTTAACCAGAGGTGGGGCAGAGGTACCGGGTAGCAGGCAGGGTCAAGGGCACGGACAGGCAGAGTGGTCAGGCAGGCGGGCTCGGAGTCGGGACAGGCAAGGGTCAAAACCAGGAGGGCGAGAAAAGAGAGACTGGAAAAGCAGGAGCTGAAACACAAAACACTGGTTGACTTGAACAGACAAGATGAACTGGCAACAGACAAACAGAGAACACAGGTCTAAATACACAGGGGATAATGGGGAAGATGGGCGACACCTGGAGGGGGTAGAGACAATCACGAAGACAGGTGAAACAGATCAGGGTGACAGAAACGTAACAAAATGGGCCTGAATACTTTCTGAATGCGCTGTACATGTATATTCTATTTTGGGTGAAATTTGATTCCAGACTATATAATTTAAAAGCATTATTTAAATGTGTATTTCCAAAGTGATCCTCTCTGTGAAACATCTGAACATACAGTACATAAAACATATTGTACGTAAATGAAACATTTGTCATAGCACAAGTACAAGGAGCAGTTTGAAAAGACCAAGGGGCATATGATTGGACTGAAGGGACTGGAGAACGACATGAACATGTCTCACTCTGTAAATGCCAGCAAACTGCAGAGTGACGTGAGTACCAGCTCAACATGAGCAATGGGTTTGTATCAGAGTAATATGGGTGTATAGGGTGTAGTATGAAATTGAGTGATTGGAGTGTAGATTAATACACTTCATACAGTAAGGCAGTGTTTCTCAACCAATTCCTGGTGGAAACCCCCAGGGGTGTGTTCTAGTCCACCAACAATCCATCTGATTAAACTATTTCCGATCATTTGATTAATTGAATCAGGTGTGTTTCTGTTAGAGAAAAAATGTGCACACCCTGATGCTCAACCACCAATGGATTGAAAAAGACTGCAAAACGTTAAATGTTGAGTGTATTGAAATGGTGTAGTGTAAGTGATGTATGGGGACATGCACTGTTAGAGGACACGGTGTAATTGAATTGTATTTTCTGTCTCTCTCTAATTTTGCAGATCAAGTATAAGCAGGACTCTGTGAATAAGCGCTCTCAGTACCACCTTTCTATGGACATGTTGGAGATGGCCCATGCTAAAAAGGCCCAGACCCTGGCCAGTGAGCAGGACTACCGGCTTACACTCCACCAGTACACTACTCAACCCGATGACATGAAGGTGCAGGCCGCTAAGAGAGCCTACCAACTACAGAGCGAGGTAACAACCCCTCACCAGGGGTCTATTCACTAGGAACCAAATGGTTGAAACTGGGAGAGACCTACATTTGTCCAATAAGAAACTCTTGTTTTCATTGAAAAACGTTATGCTATGGTTTTCTACAGTGTGCACCAATGAATACACCCCAGCTAACCAGTAACTTTTTCCCGCTGTAGCTGCCATTTGCTCAGTTATTCATACATTGATATAGATCTCAAATGTAAAAAACGTTGCTGTTGTCAGAACGTTTCTAGAACATTCTTTGTTCAGGGAACCTTCTCTCGTAGTGTTTAGACGTTATAAGAGGGGTTCTGTTTCTAGACTGGTCATTGAATGTCTCTGGATAGAGGAGCGTTATTCCCTACAGTTTCAAAGAACATTTAAAGCACATTGAAAACTCTTGTGTATTGTGTTAGATAGCAGTGTGCTACTTTGCATATTGAACCAATCATTTTGTTTGCGTGTGTGTGCATGTGGCCCTCAGAAAGTGTACCGCTCTGACCTGAACTACCTGCGTGGTGTAGCCTGGATCAGCACCGGGGCCCTCCAGATGGAGGGCTTCAAAAGGGCCACAGACCTTATTAGTGAGGTGAGTCAAACTCCACTCTTCTGTAACTCTGTCCTTAGCTGCCACCCAGGGGAGACTTGGGCCAGAATTAAATCAAAGCAGAGTAATCGACAAGCGCATTGTACTTGACTCCGCAGCGCTTACCATGAGTGCGATCTTGCCTTTAAAAGGTGCATTGTCAGTACCATGTAGGCAACTGCTCTAGCATTCCGACCGTCTTTCAAACCTCCAACCGTCTTTCAAATGAGAGGCTAAACTGAGGTCCTGACTCTTTGTGGTCACTAAAGATACCATTGTTCTTATTAAGTATAGTATGTTAACCATAGAAATAGAATGTTGAAATGTATGCAGTTCACACATGACTGAACGTTGATTTGGATAAAAGTGTCTGCTAAATGGGGTATATTATTATATGTTAAATTGTTTCAACATCACAGTCTCTGGACTTTTTCGGCTGGCGCTAAGGCAGTGCTCCTGTCAAATGCATGTTAGTTGGCAATTTTTGCATGTAACAACTGCCACTCTGGAATTTCCCACCCCTTGCACCATGTTTAGCAATTTACCTGTCTAGCATCAGCTCACTTTCGCTGAGGGAGAGGGGTAGCAATATTTGAGGTGTGTCCTTAAAAACAAGTGACAGTTTCATACAGAGCAAATGGGGAGAATTAAGACTCACAAAAAGCACGTCCTAGAGGTAACACAGTTGGTAATGGCATGGATTTTTAGAGTGGAAACGCAGCCTATCCAGCCATGATGAACAGTGCCCATATGCTCATGGAACAAGATATGTTATTTTTGTGCTGGTGAACCTTGTATTTAGAAACTTTTTTTCCCCCATTTCATTACATTTGATTAATAACCAAGCATAGCCTCCCCTCTCCTCAATGAAGGCTGTTTATGTTATCTTTCCCAATGCATTCGCCAAGTAGCCAAGTTCATGATGCTGTTGACCTTAACAATGGCCCCAGGACTATTGGAAGCAAAATAGCCCCATAACATCAAAGATCCACCACCATATTTTACAGGAGGTGTGGGGTTATTTTCTGCTTATGCGTTCTCATTTCAATGCCAAATCCACCACTAGTGTGTGTAGACAAAGAGCTCTATTTTCATGTCATCTGACCAAGGCATCGGTTCCAATCTGCCGTGTAGCAAACTCCAGGTGTTTACATTTGTTGGATGGCATGAAAATAGAGCTCTTTGGCCATGCACACCAGTGGTGGTTTTGGTGTTGACATGAAAATGCATGAGCAGAAAAGAACCCCATCTCTACTGTGGATACTTGATGTTATGGGGTTATTATCGACTGGTCCTGGGGCTTTAAGATCAACGGCATCATGGACTTTACCCAGTACCAGGACATTTTAGCCATAAACTTGGTGGCTTCTGCGGCAGGGTGAGTTTCTTAGGAACAAGTCTCTGAAAGTCCTCGAGTGGCCCCGATAGAGCCCGAATTTGAACCCACTTAAACATCTCTGGAGAGACCTGAAAATAGCTGTGCAGTGACACTTCCCAATACAGGCGTGCCAAGCTTGTAACATCATACCCAAGAAGACTTGAGGCTGTAATCGCTGCAACAGGTGCTTCAAAAAAGTACTGCGTAAAGGGTCTGAATACTTATGTAAATGTTATATTTCAGTTTTTTTTGTTATAAATTTGCAATTTCTATAAACCTGTTTTTGCTTTTCCATTATGGGGTATTGTGTTAAAATTGATGAGAAAATTAAATATATATATATTTTAGAATAAGGCTGTAACTTAAAAAAATGTGAAAAAAGTCAAGGGGCCTGAGAACTTTTCGATTGTACTGTATATGGATAGGGCTAAATTGAAATGTTTCCTACAGAAGAAATATGAACACCATATGCAAAATCATGGTAGCAATTGAAAGCGAACCGTTTGGAGATTATAGGGAAATGATTAGACCAAAGTTGAATCGTGTCAGGTGATTTTATATTGACTGTACATTCGCTACATTTGTTGATAATGAAATCTGAATACTCTGTATACATTTAGTAACATGATAAGAATATTATTTGAAAATGTGGGGCAGGTGCAACATATGACAAAACATTTACAATGGTTTGAGTGAGTAACTTGTCTTCCAGTGGCCGCAAACCTCTGAAGTGTGCGGTTCCTAAGTAATTTCAATGCACTTCTATGACTGTAAGAAGAGTCTTGAACTGTATGGTGCTTTTTAATTGTATTTTGTTTCTCTCCTAGTGCCGTTCAGGAACTAGAGCACACATGTAGTTGTTTTGTTTCGGGAACACAACGCTGGATCTCCACCATCACACAATTACTGTTTAAAAAAAAAAATCTGTTTTTGAAAATCTAATTTTTCTGCTTGCATCAGTTACTTTATGTGGAATAGAGTTCCATGTAGTCATGAACCCATGTAGTCATGGCTCTATGTAGTATTGTGCGCCTTCCATAGTCTGTTCTGGACTTGGGGACCGTGAAGAGACCTCTGGTGGCATGTCTTGTGGGCTATGCGTGGTTGTCCGAGCTGTACGCCAGTAATTCAAACTGACAGCTCTGTGCATTCAACATGTTAATACCTCCTCTCATAAATCCAAGCAGTGATGAAGTCAATCTCTCCTCCACTTCAGCCAGGAGAGATTGACATGCATATTATTAACATTAGCTCTGTGTACATCCAAGGGCAAGCCATGCTGCCCTGTGCTGAGCCAATTGCAATTTTCCTAAGTCCTTTTTTGTAACACCTGACCACACAACTGAATAGTGGTCCAGGTGAGACAAAACTAGCGCCTGTAGGACCTGCCTTGTTGATAATGTTAAGAAGCAGAGCTTTATTATGGACAGACTTCTCCCCATCTTAGCTACTGTTTTATCAATATGTTTTGACCATGACAGCTTACAATCCAAGCAAGTTACTCCAAGCAGTTTAGTCACCTCAACTTGCTCAATGTCCACATTATTTATTACAAGATTTAGTTGATGTTTTAGGGTTTAGTAAATGATTTGTCCCAAATACAATGCTTTTAGTTCTAGAAATATTTAGGACTAGCTTATTCCTTGCCACCCACTCTGAAATGAACTGCAGCTCTGAGTGTTGCAGTCATTTCAGTTGCTGTAGTAGCTGACGTGTATAGTGTTGAGTCATCTGCGTACATAGACACTCTGGCTTTACTGAATGTTGTTAGTAAAGATTGAAAAAGTAAGGGGCCTAGACAGCTGCCCTGGGTAATTCCTGATTCTACCTGGATTATGAAGAAGAGTCTTCCATTAAAGAACACACTCTGTGTGCTCTAAAGCTTTTTACTATAATTCTTTACTTCATGTATCTTTGTTTCATAGTGTAGTTTCTTCTTTTTATTCAGTTTAGTCACATGATTTATCAATTTGCTATACATTTGTCAATCAGTTGTGCTGCCAGACTTATTTGCCATTCCTTTTGCCTCATCCCTCTCATCCATACAATTTTTCAATTCCTCATCAACCCAAGGGGATTTAACAGTTTTTACAGTCATTTTCTTAGTGGGTGCGGACTTATTAGTAACTAGAATAAGCAATTTCATAAATGTGTCAAGTGCAGCGTCTGGTTGCTACTCATTACCCACCACAGACCAGCAAATATTCTTCACATCCTCAACATATGAATCACTACAAAACGTATTGTATGACCTCTTATACACTATATTAGGCCCAGCCTTTGGAACTTTGGTTTTCCTAGATATGGCTACTATATTGTGATCAGTACATCTGATGGATCTAGATACTGCTTTAAATATGATTTCTGCAACATTAGTGAAGATGTGATCAATACATGTTGATGATGTCATTCCTGTGCTGTTTGTAAATAGCCTGGTAGGTTGACTGACAACCTGATCCAGGTTGCAGGTACTGGTTACAGTTTGAAGTTTTTTCCTGAGTGGGCAGCTCGATGAGAGACAGTTAATATTTATATCACCCAGAAAATATACCTCTGTTTATACCACATACATTATCAAGCAGTTCACACATGTTATCCAGACACTGACTGTTAGTACTTGGTGGTTTATTGCAGCTTCCCACCTGAATGGGCTTTAGGTGAGGCAGATTAACCTGTAGCCATATTACTTCAACATTATTTAATCTTTACAGGAATCTGGTTCTGAATATAAACAGCAACATCTCTACCATGGCATTTCTAGCTCGATTCCTCTGAGCGCACATGATGATTATAGTTAGCGGTATTTATTAGAATCATCAATGTCTCATCTTTCAAAATATATTGAGTACTCTTACAGCATTTCCCTCACTCAGACAACAAAATCTGTGCAAAAGTTGCCCAATTCGCAGGAGGGAAACTTCTTGGTGTGTGCGGTGCTCATGTTCAGAACGGCTGTCAGTCAGAACCCATACAACAAAGTGAAGTGCAGAGCCAGAGCCCTGACATCATTTATAGCATGTTACTGGCCAGGCACTGCATTCCAATTTAGGTGCTAATAGGGCCCAAATCTGACATTTTCAACCTTTTTACGAGTGCAAAAGGCTACACATGCTGTGTTGTGTGCTCATTCCTTTATCATTGATATGTTCTAGGCTATTTTAAGACAGAGCATCAGGTACTGCTAGAAGGTCCATATTTTTGTGAGACACTAGTCACACAAAACATGAATAAACTATTTACTTATCCATTATACATGCTTTATTGCAAGGTGTTATTATATAGTGCTACCTAATATACTGGTATGAAAATGTTAACCTCTTCATTCTTTCCTCTCCAACAGAAAAACTACCGTCAGCAGCCCTGCTCCTTCAAGCACACATCTGTCGCAGACTCACCAGACATTGTCCATGCCAAACTCAGCAATAAGCTTACCAACGAGGTGAGATGTGCCACTTATCGTTACACCGAGGTGACATATCTTCACATAGTCCTGAACAGACATTCAAAATACAAATTTTTGTAACATTTTCTTCTCATCAGCGCCTGTACAAGATGAAAGGGGAGAATGACAGGCATAACTACACAATGACATTGGAGAGACCAGAGATAACACAGGCTAAGATCAACGCGGCTAACTTCAGCGAGGTATATCTGTCCTAGCCTAAGTCCGGGATACATTTCATTGTATTAGCCCTGTTTATACGTGGTTCCAACGTGTACTTTTGTCCTGATCTTGTCCATGTTCTGATTGTGCCCACATTTTTAATCAGGTGTAGATGATTAAAAAACACAGCCTGACCACCTACCGGAAGAAGACCCAATTTGCACCTTGCATTAAAACAATTTGCATAACAAGAAACGCATGTTAATGCCAGGTCTAAATGCAAACAATGCACATAATGTTCGGCATGTAAGCAGATTTGCCTGAGGACCTCCGGAGGTGGACGAGCTCACTTTGCATTTACACTGAGCTGAGATCGGAACACAATCAGGCCAGCCTGACAACATTCAGTGGGCAACATCTTGATGCATCATCAGTGCATCAAGAAAGCAAAGGCAGAGCGGACTATTGGACATGCCCTTAAATATTTAAATCTGGATTATATATTTTTTAAGAGGATCAATGCCATTGGAGAATTAACATCTCAACTAAAATGTGGCCGTTTTCGGGCGATGTTGTTACATTATATCATTGTTTCTTCCTCAGAGCACACATTATGAGTATAGTTAGTCTATCAATTTATCATCACCATTCAATGTGATTGCACTCTTGTGCTCTCTTTCCTTTCAAACTCCCCGCCAGTTCTTTGGTCTGTGGTATTTTAGGCCTACATGCAGCAAACAAGAGCAAGCTTGCATCAAAAAATGTAATACATTTTAGAATAAGGCTGTAAGGTAATAAAATGTAGAAAAAGTCAAGGGATCTGAATACTTTCCGAATGCACTGTACTTGGGGTACCAGTACTGAATCAATGTGGAGGGGTACCAGGTAATTGAGGTAGATATGTACTTAAACAGTAGTTAGGGATAAAATGACTAGGCAACAGGATTGATGATAAACAGTAGCAGCAGTATATGTGATGCAGTCTGAGTTAAATAGTTACACTACTAACTATTTAGCAGTCTTATGGCTTGGGGTTAGAAGCTGTTTAGAGTTCTGTTGGTTACAGACTTGGTATCTGTAGTGCTTGGTACACAGTAGCACAGATATCAGCCCATGACTTAGGGGGCTGTCTTTGTCTTTGACAACTTGTAAGGCCTGGTCTAGAGGTCCTGGATGGCAGGGAGCTCAGCCCCAGTGATGTACTGGGCCGTATGCACTACATTTTAGTCATTTAGCAGCCGCGCTTATGTAGAGCGACTTAGTCGCCCTCAGGAATCGAACCTATAACCCTGGTGCTGCAAGTGCCATGCTTGAAAAACTGAGCTACACAGCACTACCATCTGTAGTTATTTGCGGTTGGATGCCAAGCAGTTGCCATACCAAGTGGTGATGCAGCCAGACGAGATGCTCTCAATGGTGCATCTGTAGAACCTTTTGAGGATCTGTCGAATATTTTCAGCCTCCTGAGGGGGAAGAGGCATTGTCGTGCCTTTTTCATGACTGTGTTGGTGTGTGTGGACCATGATAATTCCTTTGCAAGCGGAAGCTCTCAACCCGCTCCACTACAGCCTCGTCTATGTGGATGGGGGCGTGCTCGGCACTCCTTTTCCACGATCAGCTCCTTTGTCTTGCTGACGTTGAGAGTAGAGTTTGTTGTCCTGGCACCACACTGCCAGGTCACTGACCTCCCTATAGGCTGTCTCATTGTCGTCAGTGATCAGGCCAACCACCATCGTGTTGTCAACAATGCGCGGCCATGTAGTCATGTGTGAACAGAGAGTACATAATGGGAATAAGCACACACCTTTGAGGGGTCCCAGTGTTGAGGGTCAGCATAGCGGATCTGTTGTTGTCTACCCTCACCACCTGGGGGCAGCCCGTCAGGAAGTCCAGGATCCAGTTGCAGAGGGAGTTGTTCAGTTCCAGGGTCCTGAGCTTAGTGATGAGCTTGGAGGGCACTATGGTGTTGGACACTGAGCTATAGTTGGTGTTGATGACCAGCCTTTCAAGGCATTTAAAGGCTACAGCTGTGAGTGCTACAGGGCGGTAGTCATTTAGACACGTTACCTTGGCATTCTTGGGCACAGGGATTATGGTGGTCTGCTTGAAACATGTAGGTCAGGGCTGCCCAACCCTCTTCCTGGAGATCTACCGTCCTGTGCGTTTTCAGTCCAACCCTAATTTAACACAACTGATTCTGCTAATTAGCTGCCTGTCAACAAGACATTAACTATCTGAATCAGATATGCTAAATTAGTTGGCCTTAGTTGGCCTTGCTAAATTAGTTGGCCTTAAATTAGTCTTAGCTAGAGTGGTTGTTAAAAAGGTTTTGCAGCAATTGTATTTTTGTATTGAACCTTTATTTACACAAGGAAGTCCCGTTGAGACCACGTCTCTTTTGCAAGGGAGCCCTGCTTCACAAAAAACTGCTGCCAGAAATACTAAGTAATTAGTGATACAATTACAACAATAAATGCGGGATCATGAGAAATACAAATATAATGCTTAAAGACACGTACATTAGTTTTTACCAGAACCATTTACCAGAACCCTAAAATGATTGAAAGGCACTAGTTCGTGTAAATAAAAAGGATTTCAAGAGTTAGCCATTCCTGTGAGCAAGTAAGGTATTTCATACTTCTGTAGGAGGAGCAATGTAAGGTAAAATGGTTGCTTCTGCATGAAAGCTTTGTAAGTGAATAGAAGGCAATGTTGCGTTCTCTGTGTTGCCAGTGACGGCCAGCCCACATTCTGATACAGATCAGTGATGTGTGCAAAATTGGTCACTCGTAGCAGAGTGTATGATAAACAACATCCAGTGGTTTTTAAAGTAGTGGCAGCTGGGTTCATATAGATATTGTTGCCATAGTCAAGAGCTGACAGGAAAGTTGACTACTTTTTTTCCTGCTATCAAGGTGCAGTATATTTATGTAGAAGAAGCCCAGGTTAATTATCAGTTTCTTTGTTAGCTCATGTTTTTTAAATGTGTTTTAAATTACAACTTGTCATCACTCCAAATGCCAAGGTATTTACATTAGGGGACTTGCTCAATTTGTGTTCTATTTAACATGCAAATATGTAAGTCTGTATAGTCAAAGTTGTGCTCTAGAGAATATTCTATAGGCCTACTTTTTTTTATCTGCATGCAGTACCAGTTTAAGGTCAAGAGTTTTTTGTACGACATTAAAAGCCATCTGCAGATCAGCTATAGCCTGGTTCACAGAGGAGGCAGAAGTGTACAGCCCAGTGTCATCAGCATAAAAGTGTAGCTTAGTTATTTACTATGGAACCAATATAATTTAAATACTGTGTGAATAGTACTGGCCCTAACATAGACCCTTAAGGAACTCCTTTTGTGACTTTGATGAATTGCGAGATGACATAGTCAGCAATTGAGAGCTATCTATTAGGTCGTTTTTTTTTTAACCATGCACATTCATTTCTATCAAGTCCACCAGTGGACCGTTTTGTAATAACAATGAATGATCCATAGTGTCGAAAGCTTTTAAAAGGTTTATAAACAAGGTAGTGTAATGCTGTTTTTTTTTTTTATCAGAGAGCATACAATAACGTTGACAACAAGGGATGCAGCTGAGATGGTACGATGTCCTTGTCTCAATCCAGATTGATATGTACTGTATTTAGGATACAGTTTCTGTTAAAGAAGGAGCGACTTTGAGAGTTTATCAATAACTCTAGTGCTTTAGCCAACACAAGTGTTGATATCGGGCAGATGTGAAGAGGAAAAACATGCACTGTTTTCCATTCTTTAGGAATAATCCCAGAAACAAATATTACTAGGAAAATATGGGCTATGGGTTTGACAATAAGAGGGACTGTCACAACGAGATGACCAGGATCTAACTGGTATGTCTGTGGACTTAACATCTATAGTAAGCAAAGAATCAAGCACGTCCTTGTCTGTAAACTGATTAAAGGAAAACAAGGGATCCCTAGTGTCTGAGCTCCACACTGTCTACAGTCTGCGTAGAAACCATAAGGTAGAGCTAAATACTCAAATATTGAGAGTTAAAAGCATCACATATTTCTATTTTGATGGGGCCAGTGATGGGGCCAGAAACTGACATGATTTGGGCAGTGAGATGTAATCGTTTTCCAAAATGTAGATACCATCAGAAAGAGAGTCTAGATAGTTGATTTTGACAAACCGCTCAGGTGTAATGACGCACCTTATGATGGGATCTCCAATGAACAATTGTTGCATTAGATAAATTAAATGAATAACTGATCCAGTCTACGTTGAGGCTTATGAAGGCTCTGGCAAACCAGGGCCTGGACTTACTGATGGTTTGTTTTCCTCTTCAGACCAAGTACAGGGAGTCATGGCACACTCTAAGGGCTCAGGGCTACAAACTGACCATGCAGGACATCCCCTTCCAGGCTGCCAAAACCTCGATGGATTTAGCCAGCGATGTGAGTAATACTCCGTTTATGAATGCACTCTTTGAAAGTACAGTAGTTGTAATAGACATTTTTAAATATTAGAAAATGTGCTAGAATTGTGTAAGAAATATAAAGAATATTACCTGGAGAAATAAATATGTTTTGAACCCATTTTATTTAGGTTATTGTACCACCTGCTGGCCATTCCTGTTACTAACACCTAGAACCAGTTTATAGCTGGCAATATGGCACCATTTCCATGTCTTTCATTTCATATCTCTCCTTATCCTTTGGCTGTTTTTGTTGAATCATTTTGTATCTTTTTGAGTTTGCGTCTCATCATTATTATCTTGGATTTTGTTCAAATAACCTGGAAACAATCAATGCCTTCATTACTCAAAATTTGAAACTGAGTTCATAACTGAACTTAGTGAGTAATAAATATGTTAATTGCAATCGAGAAATGTACAGTTTTATTGGAAGATGAGTCGTCACCCTTACCTGTATTTTGGTGTCTAATAGAAATGGCGAATTGGAACATTAGAACAGAAGCCATAACAACGGTAGAATGTGGTTCCAAATCTCAGCTGTTGAAAACTACATTTTTGTCTAAAAGAAATGTGAGATAATGTCTAGATGCTTTTCTTAGTGGAGATAAATTTTATAAATTGCCTGGCTGGGCTGATGAGTTAGTGGATTGCGCAGTCAGATGGAACAGAGTAAATAGGCATATTAACATCATAGCTTTAGCCAGTGGTAACTTGTGGAATAGACACCGGCTGGAAAGCAGTTTTAACCAAATCAGCATTCAGGATTAGACCCACCCGTTGTATAATAGACCCCAAAATAGATGTAGGGTTCCAACTCATTTCCAATGAATGCAAATCTTCCAATAAAACAACTTGAGATTTCTTGATTGTAATTATTCCCAGGTACAGTTGTTCCAAGGTTTGAGTAATGAACGCATTGATTATTTCCAGGTTATTTGAACAGATTCCAGGATGATAATGATGGCAAAAAGGAAACTCAAAAACTGCACGAAATTGTCCAACAAAAACAGTAAATGAAAGGACAAGACACAAAATAAAAGGAACCTTAGCTGGGAACCTTAGCCACTACAGTAGTACCTATTTGCATGCAAGACACACTGAGTATACAAAACATTAGGAACACCTGCTCTTCCCATGACATAGACTGACCAGGTGAAAGCTACGATCCCTTATTGATGTCACTTGTTAAATCCACCTCAATCAGTGTAGATGAAGTGGAGGAGACGGGTTAAAGAAGCTTTTTAGGCTTTGAGACAATTGAGACATGGATTGTGTATGTGTACCATTCAGAGGGTGAATGGGCAAGACATAAGATTTAAGTGCCTTTTGAATGGGGTATGCTACGCTGTTGGGTTTTTCACGCTCAACAGTTTCCTGTATGGATCAAGAATGGTCCACCTTGTACAATGGTCCACACCTTGTAGAGTCCATTCCCGGATGAACTGAGGCTGTTCTGAGGGTAAAAAGGGGGGGGTTTGGTATATGAGGTGCACAACAATAATACAATGGGGTGTGGGGAAATAAACAAAAAAAAGGTGTTTTATTAACTAAGTCAAATAATGAAATGTATATAATGAAGTCACCAATGTATGACAGTCAATCATAAGATACACGTATTGCCTGTTCACTCTTCTCTTTCCCTTCTACCAACCTAGGTCCAATACAAGCACCACCACCTGCTGGATAAGGGCAAGCACATCGGCGCCCGCAGCATTCTGGATGACCCGCGCATGCTACACTGCATGCAGATGGGCCGGCTGACAAGCGAGCAGGAGTACCGCAAAGACGCACTTTCCACCAGCGGCCAGTACCACCTCAATCCAGATATGATCAATTTAGTGACAGCCAAGAACGCCCAGGCTCTGGCCAGCGATCAGGACTACAGGAAGAGGCTCCATGCGTATACTGTCCTACCTGACGATATTAAAGTCCAATGGGCCAAGAAGGCCTACAACCTGCAGAGCGAGGTGAGGCAGCGAGGAGAAGGGTGGGTGGAAGAGGAGAGTGGAGGGGAGAGGGAGAACATGATTAAGGGAAATATACTATTAAGTATTAGGATATTGGAGCAGGGGCTTTCCCCTCAAATGAATTTAACAAATCATGTCCCAGGGTGCAACATTGTTTAGAATAGACTAGAAGAGAATACAATCAAATAGAATCATTTTTACCATAGTACATTTTCATCTCAACCAAAGTCTTTCTCAGAAAATACAAAGAACAATATTCAAATAAGAGTGTCAGTAAATATGAGGGTATAAATAGCAACCCTCTCCCTGCATCTGTTTTCTAGAAACTGTACAAGTCGGATCTGAACTTCATGAAGGGCGTGGCCTGGGATGGTGTGGGGGCGCCTCAAATGGAGTTGGCAAAGAAAGCCGGAGAACTCACCAGTAATGTAAGTACACAACTAGCGGCCGTGTTACCTGAGAAATAAGAGAGTGAGAGTGTGTGTGTGTGTGTGTGTGTGTGTGTGTGTGTGACTGATCCTCATGTGAATTGGTCTTGCAGAAGAAATATCGTCAACTGCCAGACAGTCTGAAGTTCACCCAAGTGGCGGACTCTCCAGACATTGTTCATGCTAAGAACAGCTACCTCCAGTGCAGTGAGGTATGAGCTCCTATTCATTTTGTAAAATCGTCAGTGTTCTATTGAGAAGGGCTACTAAATCTAATGGAACTTGCTATTTGAGCAGACCAGGCTTCAAATACTATTTGGAAATATGTAATATACAGCTGAGCTTGCCTAGTCTCAAAAGAGCAAACCCCACCCATTTGGCACTCCAGGCAGACTAAAGCAAACGCTATAAGTATTTGAAAGATTTACAATAGTATTTAAAACCATGTATGTCTGTGACCCCTTCAAAGGCAAATTCTGTGTAATTGTTACCAATGTTATTTTCACCACGTTACAGAGGCTGTATAAGTCTGGAGACTCGGACGCCATGCACAAATACACCTTACATGCCGACGACCCAGACTTCATCAGAGCAAGGATCAACGCCCAGCAGATTAGCAATGTAAGAGACCAACTATGCTTTTTTTTTCTCTAATGCCTTGTACACACTCAGTTTATACAACTACAAACTGAGTTTGATACAACGGAGAGTTTGTCTACACAAAAGTGTTTAGATGAGTTGCCGAAACACATCACAATGGTTGTTAAACTCTCCATTGTACTACAAAAATATCAGTTGCATCACAACCTTGTGTCAAATGTGTTGTACATAAGTTGTCAATCTGAGTGTGTGCAGGGCCTGAAAATGTCAAACAAAATAATTAGATGCATAATATCCAAGACAAATCCAAACACTGTGAGACTCAACATATGCAAGCATATTGAGATTGACCACACGGTGGTGCTATAACGGGCACATATTTATTCTCATTAATGCATATAAATCAGTCACGGATTTAAGTATTGTAACAACTTGGTACACATGTTCCAAACACTGTAAAGATATTCAAGCACATTCAGATCCACATGCAAATTCCAGTGACATGATAAGGCCTAGGAGGGTGCAACCTGGCATGATGGTAAAGCGCCAACACACCCTCTCATAAAATGCCTTGCCAATTGGCCACATTGTGGCACTATAACAAGCGATTGAAAATGCTAAATTTAAAAGGTCACGCCCCTCACCCCGTGTTAGCTAGGGTCCAAAAAATGTGTACATAGGTTCCTCTCCTCACACTGTGGGCCTGTAACGGGCACATGTTTATATCTCTTGATCTGTTTGATGGAATTTGGCACACATGCTCAGGGATATGAGTCTAGCTAACCTGTAAAGTACGGTATATTTTGGCTGCATGAATGTTTTTTCCTGTCCAACGCACATTAATGCAAGCTCATTGGCTCATAGCAGCCATACTGTTTCAGTTAGAGTCCTGCAAAATGTTCAGTTTAAAGACATGGCTACATAGATTATATATACCAAATTTGGTGCCAAGCGGTACAGCGGTCCTGGAAAGGAAGACATTTAAAGTAGTCAACATCATTGAAAATGGTCCAAAATACCTCAAAAGCAAAATATTGCATGACTTGTTCAATGTGGAGTTCTGATATTTGGCAAGCATTGTAAACAGTACAGAATTAGCTCATCCTAGTGCAATGTGTCCAATTTGTCCTGATGGTGGCACAGCTGAACCCCGGCAACGCTACCTGTAGCTTTAATTAATATTATTATTCCTCTTCTTCCATAAGGCAAAATTAAAATGCAAATTACAGTGAGATGGTGAGGCCTAGGAGGGTGCAACCTTACATGATGGTAAAGAGCCATGGGCCACACTTTGGAATCATGTAGTAACCAAAAAAGCATTAAACAAATCTAAATGGATTTTAGATTTTAGATTCTTCAAAGTAGCCACCCTTTGCCTTGATGACAGCTTTGCACACTCTTGGCATTCTCTCAAAATGTTCCAACAGTCATTAAGGAGTTCCCACATACTGTATGCTGAGCACATGTTGGCTGCTTTTCCTTCCCTCTGCGGTCCAACTCATCCCAAACCATCTCAATTGGGTTAAGGTCAGGTGATTGTGGAGGCCAGGTCATCTGATGCAGCACTCCATCACTCTCCTTCTTGGTCAAACAGCCCTTACACAGCCTGGAGGTGTGTTGGGTCATTGTCCTGTTGAAAAACAAATGATTGTCTCACTAAGCGCAAACTGTATGGGATGGTGTATCGCTGCAGAATGCTGGTTAAGTGTGTCTTGAATTCTAAATAAATCACAGACAGTGTCATCAGCAAAGCACCCCCACACCATCACACCTCCTCCTCCTATGCTTCACGGTGGTAACCATATATGCGGAGATCACTCGTTCCCCTACTCTGCGTCTCCTAAAGACACAGGCCTGGAACCAAAAATCTCATATTTGGACTCCAGACCAAAGGACAGATTACCACCGGTCCATTGCCCGTGTTTGTTGGCCCAAGCAAGTCTCTTCTTATTGGTGTCCCTTTGTAGGGGTTTCTTTGCAGCAATTCGACCATGAAGGCCTGATTCACGCAGTCTTCTCTGAACATGTCTGTTACTTGAACTCTGTGAAGCATTTATTTGGGCTGCAATTCCTGAGGCTGGTAACTCTAGATTTAAGTCAAATCTGTAACTCAGCCACTCAGGAACTATCACTGTGTTCTTGGTAAGCAACTCCAGAGTAGATTTGGCTCTGTGTTTTAGGTTATTCTCCTGCAGAAAAGTGAATTCATCTCCCAGTGTCTGGAGGAAAGTAGACTAAAACAGGAGGCTAGGATTTTGGCTATGCTTAGCTCCAGTCTGTTTATTTTTCATCCTGAAAAACTCCCTAGTCCTTAACAATTACAAGCATACCCATAACATGATGCAGCCACCATTATACTTGAAAATATGGAGAGTGGTAATCAGTAATGTGTTGTATTGGATTTGCCCCAAACATAACTATTTGAAAAGAAAAAAAAAGATAATTTCTTTGCTAAATGTTTTTGCAATATTACTTTTGTGACTTGCAAACATGATGCATGTTTTGGAATATTTTTTAGTCTGTTACAGGCTTCCTTCTTTTCCCTTCGTTTATGTTAGTTATAGTTCTATATTATATTATAGTTAAGTTAGTATTGTGAAGTAACTACAATGTTGTTGATCCATCGTCAGGTTTCTCCTATCACAGCCATTAAACTGTGTAACTATTTTAAAGTCACCATTGGCCTCACTTTGAAATCCTCAAACGGTTTTCTTTCTCTTCTGCAACTGAGTTAGGATGGCTGCCGTTTCATTGGCTCTTAACCAACTGTGCTATTTTGTTTATTTATTCGCATCGCTTGTAACTTATTTTGTACATAATGTTGCTGCTACCGTCTCTTATGACCGAAAAGAGCTCCTGGACATCAGAACAGCGATTACTCACCTCGAATTGGACTAATCATTTTTCTTTAATGAGTCAGACGGGAAGGATATACTCCGAACACCTGAACAGGCCCTCATCCCCGTCATTCGATGGAGAAAGAAACGGCGATTTCGCGGAAAGAGATTGGGGTGCCTTGTGAGGATCAGGTGACGAGTGGTTAATCTGCCTTTGCCATCCGTACTGTTAGCCAACGTTCAATCGCTGGAACATAAATGGGACGAACTGAAAGCATGTATATCCTACCAACGAGACATTAAAAACTGTAATATCTTATGTTTCACCGAGTCGTGGCTGAACAACGACATGATTAACATACAGCTGGTGGGTTATACACTGCATCGGCAGGATAGAACAGCAGCCTCTGGTAAGACAAGGAGTAGGGGTCTGTGTATATTTGTAAACAACAGCTGGTGCACGATATCTAATGAAGTCTCGAGGTGTTGCTCGCCTGAGGTAGAGTATCTCATGATAAACTGTAGACCACAGTGTATACCTAGAGAGTTCATCTGTATTTTTCATAGCTGTCTACATACACCACAGACCGATGTTGGCACTAAAACCGCACTCAATGAACTGTATACCGCCATAAGCAAACAGGAAAATGCTTATCCAGAGGCGGCGCTCCTTGTGGCCGGGGACTTTAATACTGGGAAACTTAAATCTGTTTGACCTAATTTCTATTGCGTATTAAATGTGCAACCAGAGGGAAAAAACTCGAGACCACCTTTACTCCACACACAGAGACCCATACAACGCTCTCCCTCACCCTCCATTTGGCAAATCTGACCATAATTCCATCTCCATGATTCCTGCTTACAAGCAAAAATTAAAGCAGGAAGCACCAATGACAATGACAAAAAAAGTGGTCAGATGAAGCAGATGCTAAGCTACAGGACTGTTTTGTTAGCACAGACTGGAATATGTTCCAGGATTCTTCCGATGGCATTGAGGAGTATACCACATCAGTCACTGGCTTCATCAATAAGTGCATCAATGACGTCATCCCCACAGTGACTGTATATACAAACCCCAACCAGAAGCCATGAATTACAGGCAACATTCGAACTGAGCTAAAGGGTAGAGCTGCTGCTTTCAAGGAGCGAGATTCTAACCCGAAAGCTTATAAGAAATCACATTCTGCCCTCCGACGAACCATCAAACAGGAAAAGCTTCAATACAGAACCAAGATCGAAGCGTGCTACACCGGCTCCAATGCTCGTCGGATGTGGCAGGGCTTGCAAACTATTAGACTACAAAGGGAAGCACAGACGAGAGCTCCCCAGTAAGACAAGCCTACCAGACGAGCTAAATAACTTCTATGCTCGCTTCGAGGCAAGTAACACTGAAACATGCATGAGAGCATCAGCTGTTTCAGACAACTGTGTGATCACGCACTCTGCTGCCGATATGAGTAAAACCTTTAAACAGGTCAACATTCACAAGGCCGCAGGGCCAGACGGATTACCAGGACGTGTACTCCAAACATGCGCTGATCAACTGGCAGGTGTCTTCACTGACACTCCAACACCATCATTACATTTTCCGATGACACAACAGTGATAGGCCTGATCACCGACAACGATGATACAGCCTATAGGGAGGAGGTCAGAGACCTGACCCTGTGGTGCAAGGACAACAACCTCTCCCTCAGGGGTCCTCAGATCCTGAAAAGGTTTTACAGCTACTCCATCGATAGTATCCTGACTGGTTGCATCACTGCCTGGTATGGCAACTGCTCGGCCTCCGACCGCAAGGCACTACAGAGGCTAGTGCGTACAGCCCAGTACATCACCGGGGCCAAGCTTCCTGCCATCCAGGACCTCCATACCAGGCAGTGTCAGAGGAAGGCCCTGAAAATGGTCAAAGACTCTAGCCACCCTAGTCATAGACTGTTCTCTCTGCTACCGCATGGCAAGCGGTACCGGAGTGCCAAGTCTAGGTCCAAGAGGCTTCTAAACAGCTTCTACCCCCAAGCCATAAGAACATCTAATCAAAGGCTACCCAGACTATTTGCACTTCCCCCCTCTTCTACGCTGCTGCTACTCTCTATTATCTATGCATAGTCACTTTAATAACTCTACCTACATGTGCCCCCGCACATTGACTCTGTACCAGTACCCCCCCCTGTATATAGTTTTGCTATTGTTACATTACTACTGCTCTTTCATTACTTGTTATTCTTATCTCTTACTTGCTTGGGGGTATTTCCTTATCTGCATTGTTGGTTAAGGGCTTGTAAGTTAGCATTTCACTGTAAGGTTGTATTCATCACGTGACAAATAACATTTGATTTGATTTGGCTTGTTAAACACATTTTAACTCCTAAACTTACTTGACGTAACAGAGGGGTTGAATACTTATGGAATCAAGACATGCCAGTTTTTTATTAAATTGTAAATCATTTCTAAAATGTGGTATTGTGGTGTAGGCCAGTGATATTTTTTTCCTTAAATGTAATTCATTTTAAATTCAGGTTGTAACAACAAAATGTTAAAGTCAAGGGGTGTGAATACTTTCTGAAGGCACTGTATACAGTGCATTCGGAAAGTATTCACACCCCCTGACTTATTCAATCTACACACAATACCCCATCGTGACAAAGCGAACACAGGTTTTTATATATACATGTTTTAAATATCACATTTATATAAGTATTCAGTCCCTTTACTCAGTACTTTTTTCACACACCTTTGGCAGCATTTGCAGCCTCAAGTCTTCTTGGGTTGTAGCTTGTAGTGTCATACAAGCTTGGCACACCTGTATTTGGGGAGTTTCTCCCATTCTTCTCTTCAGATTCTTTCAAGCTCTGTCAGTTTGGATGGGGAGTGTCGCTGCACAGCTATTTTCAGGTCGCTCAAGAGATGTTTGATCGGGTTCAAGTCCGGGCTCGGGCTGGGCAACTCAAGGACATTCAGAGACTTGTCCCAAAGCCACTCCTGCATTGTCTTGGCTGTGTGCTGAGGTACTGTGTCCTGTTGTAAGGTGAACCTTCTCCCCAGTCTGAAGTCCTGAGCGCTCTGGAGAAGGTTTCCTTCAAGGATCTCTCTGTACTTTTCTCCGTTCATCTTTCCCTTGATCCTGACTAGTCTCCCCGTCCCTAACGCTGAAAGACATCCCCACAGCATGATGCTGCCTTCACCATGTTCACCATAGGGATGGTGCCAGTTTTTCTCCAGATGTAATGCTTGGCATTCAGTCCAAAGAGTTCAATCTTGGTTTCATAAGACCAGAGCATCTTGTTTCTCATGGTCTGAGATTCCTTTAGGTGCCTTTTGGCAAATTCCAAGGAGGCTGTCATGTGCCGTTTACTGAGGAGTGTTATCCGTCTGATTGGTGGAGTTCTCCCATCTCCACAGAGGAGCTATTGAGCTCTGTCACAGGGACCATCGGGTTCTTTGTCACCTCCCTGACCAAGGCCCTTCTCCCCTATTGCTCAGTTTGGCCGGGTGGCCAGCTCTAGGAAGTCTTGGTGGTACCAAACTTCTTCCATTTAAGAATGATGGGAGGCCATTGTGTTCTTGAGGACCTTCAATGCTGCAGAATCTGCAGAATGCTGCAGAACCCCAGATCTGTGCCTTGACACAATCCTGTCTCGGAAATCTACGGACAATTCCTTCGACCTCATGGCTTGTTTTTTGCTCTGTCAACTGTGGGACCTTATATATTTATTTATTTTTTATTTCACCTTTATTTAACCAGGTAGTCTAGTTTAGAACAAGTTCTCATTTGCAACTGCGACCTGGCCAAGATAAAGCATAGCAGTGTGAACAGACAACAACACAGAGTTACACATGGAGTAAACAATAAAGACAGGTATATGCCTTTCCAAATCAAGTCCAATCACTTGAATTTACCACAGCTGGACTCCAATCAAATTGCAGAAACATCTCAAGGATTATCAATGGGAAACATGATGCACCTGAGCTCAATTTCGAGTCCTATAGCAAAGGGTCTGAATACTTATGTAAATGCTGAATACTTATGTTTTTTTTTTATTTTTAACATTTGCAACAATTTCTAAACCTGTTTTCACTTTTTCATTGTGGGGTATTTTGTGTAGATTGATGAGCGGATAAAAGGAAGGGGTCAGAATACTTTCCGAATGCAATGCCCGATAATTACTCCTCAGTTTGTAGGGATGCATGATTGGCAATGTGCCATTTTGTACCAGACAAGTACTGTTATCGACTTTGTTATATACAGTGTACTTGACATAAGTACCAGACCAAAACACCAGAGTAAGCCTAAATACACATTTCCATGCCACAAGAATGAAAATGTAATGAACCATGTGCTAAAACAGTGGGGGTAACCCACCCAGATCTTCATGCATCACCTACTGTGTATGAACAGTCCATAGTGAAACACACAACCTATCCTTATTTAGTAACCATGCCTGTATCTCTTTGTCCCGGCCTCTGCAGAAAGCCTATAAAGCGTCTGGGGATGAGATGAGGTCGGCAGGCTACGACTTGAGGCTGGATGCTATTCCCTTCCAGACGGCCAAGGCTTCCACGAATATCGCCAGTGATGTGAGTTAAGTTTACATGAGAAAAAAGCAACGAAAAATACTAACACGCTGTTTTAATTGTCTTTCTTGCACTTACACTTGTATTTTACATACTAGCACTGATTTTGCTAATAGCTGCTTTATTGTGGAAGGTTTTTGTCTTACCTTGGACGTTACACCAATTTGTTGATTTTGAGAAGTCTGACTTGGTTAAAAAAAGTTTGATTCCACCTTATTGTAACATTCTGTCGTAAAGATCACATTCAACTTCTCTCACCCATCTCTCAAGTCAGCCGTATATCCCCTTGTGACAGCAGGAATGGAAGCTTGTTGTGTGCAACAGGCAGTGGCAATTTACCCTTTGCTAAGCCCCGCCCCTCTTGGTTACTGTTGCCTTGAACAACATTTTCCCAGGAAGCCCAATTTCACCTTCTAACCACTGGCGAAAGGCCCTCACAATGATCTCAAATGTGTTTTCAACACACATTGAAAATAAACACAGACTACCCCTTGCTAATCAGGAAACTCTAGCGTATGTTGTGGTGGACTGTCATTACAATTGCTTCACGGCAATTTGGTAAAATTATGTTTGTGGTGTGACTAGGCACTGAACTCTCAAATCGTATCCTGATGTTGACAACAGACCAGTTGCATTAATAACATGGCTAACGTAGCTAGCTAGAAAACAAGTTTTATTAAGTGGCGAGCTAGCATTAGCAACATTTGGTGGTCAATGAGACTGAGAGCTAGCTAAACAGCTGAGGTACAGTGGTTGCTCAACTAAAAGTTTTGAGATTATACTGCTAAATACTAATTCATTAAATAGGTCATTTGTGTTTTAGTACGGTATCTTGGCGCACTGCTTCATTGCTCCAGACCAGCCCAAGGTGGAGTTAGAGCACTGATTATGCTTTTGGGTCCCAAGATGCTAATGTGTCTAACTGACAATGAATGGGCAACGTGAAACAAATAGAAATGGATAATTCTGCACAACTTCAACATTTTTATTTCAATGAATCGAATGATGATGAAGGTAATTGAATATAGAACAATAGGTAAGTATTGTTCTTCTGTCCTGCACGCTCGGAACAATACACGTATTATTTTGTTACTAACTCGTCAGTATTACTTACTAAAGCTGTTGTTACACAGGTTTTTATTCTATGAGAAACTAAAATGTTCAATTGTATTCCATGATATTCTTAAGATATATGTGTTGACTGAATATTAGCAAGTGATCTCTGCTGCGCTGCTCTGAAGCAAGTATGGGGACTGGTCTTGATAAATCAATGAGATTGTTTTTCTCACTGAATCTGTTTGGGTATTGGTTAGACTGCAATTAGGGTGTGAAAATGTTATGCTCTTAGTACTGTAGCCTAGTCCCGACAATAAGCTTCCCACAATAAGTTGGGTGAATTTTGGCCCATTCCTCCCGACAGAGCTGGTGTAACTGAGTCAGGTTTGTAGTCCTCCTTGCTTGCACATGCTTTTTCAGTTCTGCCCACAAATTGTCTATGGGATTGAGGTCAGGGCTTTGTGATGGCCACTCCAATACTTTGACTTTGTTGTCCTTAAGCCATTTTGCCACAGCTTTGGAAGTATGCTTGGGGTCATTGTCTATTTCGAAGGCCCATTTGCAACCAAGCTTTAGATTCCTGCCTGATGTCTTGAGATGTTGCTTCAATATATCCACATCATTTTCCTTCCTCATAGCGCCATCTATTTTGTGAAGTGCACCAGTGCCTCCTGCAGCAAAGCACCCCCACAACATGATGCTGCCACCCCCGTGCTTCACAGTTGGGATGGTGTTCTTCGGCTTGTAAACCTCCCCCTTTTTCCTCCAAACATAACGATGGTCATTATGGCCAAACAGTTCTATTTTTGTTTCTTCAGACCAGAGGACATTTCTACAAAAAGTATGATTTGTCCCCATGTGCAGTTGCAAACCGTAGTCTGTTTTTTTTATGGCGGTTTTGGAGCAGTGGCCTCTTCCTTGCTGAACGGCCTTTCAGGTTATGTTGATTATAGAACTTGTTTTACTGTGGATATTGATACTTTTCACCGGTTTCCTCCAGCATCTTCACAAGGTCCTTTGCTGTTGTTCTGGATTGATTTTGCACTTTTCGCACCAAAGTACGTTCATCTCTAGGAGACAGATCGCGTCTCCTTCCTGAGCGGTATGACAGCTGCGTGGTCCCATGGTGTTTATACTTGCGTATTATTGTTTGTACAGATGAACGTGGTACCTTCAGGCGTTTGGAAATTGCTCCCAAGGATGATCCAGACTTGTGGAGGTCTTCAAATTTTTATTGATGTCTTTGCTGATTTTCTTTTGATTTTTCCCATGATGTCATGCAAAGAGGCACTGAGTTTGAAGGCAGGCCTTGACATGCATCCACAAGTACACCTCCAATTAACTCAAATGATGTCAATTAGCCTATCAGAAGCTTCTAAAGCCATGACATTTTCCGTCATTTTCCCAAGCTGTTTAAAGGCACAGTCAACTTAGTGTATGTAAACTTCTGACCCACTGGAATGGTGATACAGTGAATTATACGTGAAGAAATCTGTCTATAAACAATTTTTGGAAAAAATGACTTGTGTCATGCACAAAGTAGATGTCCTAACCAACTTGCTAAAACTATAGTTTGTTAACAAGAAAGTTGTGGAGTGGTTGAAAAAAAACGAGTTTTAATGACTACAACCTAAACGTATGTAAACTTGCGACTTGTATTTTACACGTTCTTACCTCATCACCATTATTTTTTATGTGGAGAGTGAACAGTAATGGACCAAGTATAGAACCTTGTAGGACCCCTTTAACCAACTCCAATGGCTCCGACTGGATGTCATCGACTCTAACAGCCCGACTTCTATCCTTTAGATAGTCATGAAACCAACAACAGGCATCCGATCCCAGTCCTATTGACGACAGCTTACCCAAAAGTATCACATGGTCTACAGTGTCAAAAGCTTTAGACAAATCTATGAACAAGGCGGCACAGTACTTTGTATTATCTAGGGCATTTGTAATATCATTTACAACACGTACAGTGGCCATAGTGGTACTGTGTTTAGGTCTGAAGCCAGATTGATTGCTAGAAAGAGTATTTTTAACAGTTAAAAATTATTGTAGTCATTGTAGCACCAATGACTCTAAAATTTAGCCTAACAGGAGAGCTTAGAGATGGGCCGATAATAATCCAATTCACTACCATCACCGCCCTTGAGGAGTGGTAAAACAAAAGCTGTTTTCCAAGATTTAGGAATCTTTCCTATGACTAATGTTTGATTGAAGATATTCTTCACTGCACTAGCAATTATAGGTGCCCCGCATTTGAGTAAATATGGATCCAGATTGTCAGCGCCTAATGATTTCTTTGAATCTATAACAGATAGTGCAGATAAGACCTCATCTTCTGTGACTTTTTGGAAATGAAAAACCGGCTTACTGTTTTCCACATCAGTTGATGGGCTGAAACAATAGACCGGTCAGGATCATGAGAGCCAAGTGTAGAGCCAAGTGGAATTGGGTGATTCTCTAAAATGGTCCTGTCTTTGCACCCTCAGTTCCGCTACAAGGAAGCCTTTGTGAAGGAGAAGGGTCAGCAGGTGGGGCTGCTCAGTGTCGAAGATGACCCAAAGATGGTGCACTCCCTGGCAGCCAGCAAGCTCCAGAGCTGCCTGGGGTACAAGAGGCAGGCTCAAGAGACGCGCTCCCAGTTCAAGATGCATGCCAACCAGCCGGTGTTCCAGCAGGCCAAGAAGAGCCAAGCTCTGGCCAGCAACCAGACCTACCACCAGAGGCTCCATGACTACACCTTTGACCCCCAGCAGCTCAACGTCCAACACGCCAAGCAGGCCTACAAGCTGCAGAGTGACGTGAGTGTGTGTGTGTGTGTGTGTGTCTGTGGGGGGGTACCCATTGTAAATTGTAGAAAAGGTTTAGAGTTTAAGGTATACTCAATTTACTGGGATTCCAGTGCAGAGAATAATTTATTAGTGAAGACATCAAAACTATGAAATAACACATGGAATCATGTAGTAACCAAAAAAGTGTTAAACAAATCAAAATATATTTTAATGTTAGATTCTTCAAAGTAGCCACCCTTTGCCTTGACAGCTTTGCACACTCTTGGTATTCTCTCAACCAGCTTCACCTGGAATGCTTTCCCAACAGTCTTGAAGGAGTTCCCACATATGCTGAGCACTTGTTGGCTGCTTTTCCTTCACTCTGCGGTCCATCTCATCCCAAACCATCTCAATTGGGTTGAGGTCGGGTGATTGTGGAGGCCAGGTCATCTGATGCAGCAGTCCATCACTCTCCTCCTTGGTCAAATAGCCCTTACACAGCCTGGAGGTGTGTTGGGTCATGATAGTTTCACACGCAGAGATCATCCGTTCGCCTACTGTGTCTCACAAGACACAACGGTTGGAACCAAAAATCTCATATTTGGACTCATCAGACCAAAGAACAGATTTCCACTGGTCTAATGTCCTCTGCTCGTGTTTCTTGGCCCAAGCAAGTCTCTTCTTCTTAGTGGTGTCCTTTAGTACTGGTTCATTTGCTGTAATTCGACCATGAAGGCCTGATTCATGCAGTCTCCTCTGGACAGTTGATGTTGAGATGTGTATTTTACTTGAACTCTGTTAAGCATTTATTTGGGCTGCAATCTGAGGTGCGGTTAACTCTAATGAACATATCCTCTACAGCAGAGGTAACTCTGGGTCTTCCTTTCCTGTGGCGGTCCTCATGAGAACCAGTTTCATCATAGCGCTTGATGGTTTTGTGACTGCACTTGAAGAAACTTTCAAAGTTCTTGAAATTTCCGGATTGACTGACCTTCATGTTTAAAGTAATGATGGACTGTCATTTCTCTTTGCTTATTTGAGCTGTTCTTGCCATAATATGGACTTGGTCTTTTACCAAATAGGGATATCTTCTGTATACCACCCCTACCTTGTCACAACAGAACTGATTGGCTCAAACGCATTAAGAAAGAAAGAAATTCCACAAATTAACTTTTAAGAAGGCACACCTATTACTTGAAATGCGTTCTAGGTGACTACCTCATGAAGCTGGTTGAGAGAATGCCAAGAGTGTGCACAGCTGTCATCAAGGCAAAGGGTGGCAACTTAGAAGAATCTAAAATGTAAAATATATTTAGATTTGTTGAACACTTTTGTTTGGTTACTATATGATTTCATATGAGTTATTTCTTTTGACTGTTACATGATATGCACTGTGTGTACAAAACATTAGGATTACCTTCCTAATATCGACTTGTGCCACCCCCCCCCAACGCGATCTGTTGCAGGTGAACTACAAGTCAGATCTGAACTGGATCAGGGGTGTGGGCTGGACCCCCCCTGGCTCCCATAAGGTGGAGATGGCCCGGCGGGCTGCAGAACTGGGCCTGACGGAGAGCGTGAGCACTGAGGAGGCCATTGCCCAGTACCAACACATGATGATGATGGTGAGAGAGCGAAATACAGCATGCTTTTATGTATATTGTTTTAAAAAATGCTATTGCAACCTCTATGCAATAAGAAATTGAGAAAAAGCTCAAGAGAAGTTTCAAGTTCTTCTGCCCATCTTAATCTTTTATTTTTATTGGCCAGTCTGAGATATGGCTTTTTCTTTGCAACTCTGCCTAGAAGGCCAGCATCCCGGAGTTGCCTCTTCACTGTTGACGTTGAGACTGGTGTTTTGCGGGTACTATTTAATGAAGCTGCCAGTTGAGGACTTGTGAGGCATCTGTTTCTCAAACTAGACACTGATGTACTTGTCCTATTGTGCACCGGGGCCTCCCAGTCCTCTTTCTATTCTGGTTAGGGCCAGTTTGCGCTATTCTGTGAAGGGAGTAGTACACAGCGTTGAGATCTTCAGTTTCTTGGCAATTTCTCGCATGGAATAGCCTTCATTTCTCAGAACAAGAATAGACTGACAAGTTTCAGAAGAAAGTTATTTGTTTCTGGCCATTTTGTAAGCCTGTAACTCACAAATGCTGATGTACCAGATACTCAACTAGTTTAAAGAAGGCCAGTTTTATTGCTTCTTTAATCAGGACAACAGTTTTCAGCTGTGCGAACATAATTGCAAAATGGTTTTCTAATGACCAATTAGCCTTTTTAAAATTATAAACTTGGATTAGCTAACACAACGTGCCATTGGAACACAGGAGTGATGGTTGCTGATAATGGGCCTCTGTGCGCCTATGTAGCTATTCCATTAAAAACAGCTGTTTCCAGCTAGAATAGTCATTTATAACATTAACAATGTCTACACTGTATTTCTGATCAATTTGATGTTATTTTAATGGACAACAAAATGTGCTTTTCTTTCAAAAAGAAAGAAAGTAACCCCAAACTTTTGAACAGTGTATACATTCACCTGTGGATACTTTCATGAAATACAGCTCTCGCCCATGAAAGCCAGCACACAGTCATTGTTTTCACCTATATTAAATACAAGTCTCCACTCCAGTATTCCCTTCCCCTTCCCCTGTCTTTGCGGCGAACATGGCACAACCGCACGTCTATTCTCTGATAGGGACGCACCCGAATCGATCACCTAATATGACCCGTCTGCGTTGAACGACCCTCCAAACAACGTTCTGGTGAGACTCTGTATACTGAAATCCCACCTCAGACCATACGATGATACAACCCGACCGTAATGCCGGAGCATGTAGGCCCCCACCCGGAGACCTTTTATAGATCTGTGCTAGACATTCCGGATATGTCACAGTCCTTCCCCCAAATTCAAAACTACTACCAATAGTCTGCATTCTTATGATGACCGGCCTCTATTTCAGGGTAACCCTCTCACCAACAATCACATAAACAAATTGAAACTTCACTCTCCTACAGATACAGAAAGGGTAGATGACCCTTATGAGGCACAGGAGGTATTGGTAAGAAACTAGCTTACCATTTTTTATTTTAGTCTGTTCACCTCCACTACCGATTCTCCTTCCCACCAAGTCTCTCTCAAAGGTGAATCCTGTTCGTGCAACGCCAATTGTTAAAAATGATTCCATATTGCAATAGCATTTTCAATCTACATACAATATCTCATAATGACAATGTGAAAACAGGTTTTATACATTTTTGCAAATGTATTACAAATCAAAAACAGATAACTTATTTACATAAGTGTTCAGACTCTTTGCTAGGAGACTTGAAACTGAGTTCAGGTGCATCCTGTTTCAGTGGAAGGCACAAAATATTGTCAAAGACTCCAGCTACCCAAGTCAGACAGTTCTCTCTACAAATGCACGGGAAGCGGTACCGATGCACCAAGTCTGGAACCAACAAGACCCTGAACAGCTTCTACCCCCAAGCTCTCTGCACATGGACTCCGTAGTGGTGCCCTGTGTATATAGCCACGTTATATATATATATATATATATATATGTAACTCATTGTGTATTGATTCCTTTTTGTTATTATTATTATTCTATTATTTCTCCTTTTTTCCTTCTCTTCATTGTTGGGAAGGTTCACAGATCTACCTGTTGTTTACAAAGCATATGACAAATGCAATTAGATTTTAGGATTTGATCTCCACTTATCAATGAGAATGACAGATCTAACACATTTATATCTGCAAGGAGTCTGGTCATACACAACTAATATGGAAGGTGTAAATATGTCCAATCTCTCTCTTCATTCACCAGCAGCAGATGGAGGAGCAGCAGCAGGTGTCAGAACCTGTTGAGACCAGCAAAGAGTTCCAGCAGTCGGGAGTCAATCTAGACGCAATGGAGATCCTCCACGTCAAGAGGAAGAAGACCATCCAAACGGTGAAGAAGTCCAATTCCTCCTCCATGGATAGCAGCGTCAAGAAGTTAATGATGTCTTCCAACTCAGCCATAGAGTCAATGATGGCTTCCACCTCTGTCTCAGCCATTGAGAACACAGTCAAGATGTCCACAATGAGTGAGGCATCGGCCCTAGAAAATGCTTAGACAATGTTGTGAGAAGGTGTTGCCTTAGGGCACGTATCGCACTTATTTCACAGAGGGGGCCGAGTGTCTGTGCGTTTTCACTCCTCCCTTGTACTTGATTGATGAATTAAGGTCACTAATTGGTAAGGAACTCACCTCATCTGGTTGTCTAGGTCTTAAACCAGCAGACACTTGGCCCTCCATGGAATGAGTTTGACACCCCTGCCCTAGGGGGTAGGTGGAAGTTGCTTCTAACTGATATAGGGTCTGGTCTTTTTTAATTACCTGATGGATGAAGTAAGGGATTGGAGTTGGGTTACCTGATCCTAGATCTATTAAGAGCAATTTCTACCCCAAGATACAATTAGATAATGTTGTGAGGGAACTGTGCATGTAGAATCAGGAAGGGAATTGAAAAGTGCTGTAAGTGGTTTATGTTGAAGGTTACCTCATTACACATTCATAACCCATACACAACATTCATTAGAAAGTATGAGAATGTCATAATTTATTTTTCAACAATGACAAGTTTATATTTTTGTTACTACAGTGCCTTCAGAAAGTATTCAGACCCCTTGACTTCATACCCCTCCACATTTTGTTGCGTTACACCCCGAATTCAAAATGTATTAAATCAATTTTTTTCCTTACCCATCTACACACACTACCCCATAATGACAAAGTGAAAACATGTTTTTAGAAATATCTCATTTGCGTAAGTATTCACACCCCTGAATCAATTCTTGTTAGAAGGATCTTTGGCAGCGATTACAGCCACTAGTCTTTCTGGGTAAGTCTCTAAGAGCTTTGCATACCTGGATCGTACAATATTTGCACATTTATTATTTATAAAATTCTGTCAAGTTGGTTGTTGATCATTGCTAGACAGGCATTTTTAAGTCTTGCCATAGATTTTCAAGCAGATTTAAGTCAAAACTGTAACCAGGCCACTTAGAATCATTCAATGTCGTCTTGGTAAGCAACTCAAGTGTATTTTGGCTTTGTTTTATGTTATTGTCCTGCAGCCACCACCATACTTGAAAATGGGAAGAGTGGTACTCAGTGATGTTGTTGGATTTGACCCAAAGATAACGCTTTGTATTCAGGACATAAAGTTAATTTCTTTGCCACATTTATTTCAGTTTTACTTTTGCCTTATTGCATGTTTTGGAATATTTGTATTCTTTACAGGCTTCTTTGTTTTCAGTCTGTCGTTTAGGTTAATATTGTGGTGGTGTAACTACAATGTTGATCCGTCCTCAGTTTTCTCCTATCACACCCATTAAACTCAGTAACTGTCAGGAACAGTCACCACTGGCCTCAGTGAAATCCCTGAGCGGTATCCTTCCTCTCCAGCAAGTTAGGAAGGACACCTGTATTTTTGTCGTGACTGAGTGTATTGATACACCATCCAAAGTGTAATTAATAAAAGTGTACTTTGTGTGTGTGCTGTAAAGTGTTAGTCCCATGTTTCATGAGCTGAAATAAAAGATTTTAGGAATATGCATACGCAAAAAAAAGGTTATTTCTCTCAAATGTTGTGCACAAATGTGTTTACATCCCTGTTGGTGACCATTTCTCCTTTGCCAAGATAATCCATCCAACTGACAGGTGTGACATATCAAGAAGCTGAATAAACAGCATGATCATACACAGGTGCACCTTATGCTGGGGACAACAAAAGACCACTCTAAAATGTGCAGTTTTGTCACACTTCGCCACAAATGTTTTGAGGGTGCGTGCAATTGGCATGCTTTTTTAAGGTATCTGTGACCATCTCTATTCCAATTCATGTGAAATCCATAGATTAGGGCCTAATTCATTTGTTTGAATTTACTCATTTGAAATTGTTGCATGTTGCGTTTATATTTGTATTTAGTATATGTGACTTGTTAAGCACATTTTTACTCCTGAATGTATTTAGGCTTCCCATAATAAAGGGGTTGAATACTTATTGACACAAGACATTTCAACGTTTAATTTTAAATAAATTTGTAAACATTTCTAAAAACATAATTCCACTTTGACATTATGGTGTATTGTGTGTAAGCCAATGACACAAAATCTAAATGTAATCCATTGTAAATTCAGGCTGTAATACAACAAAATGTGGGAAAGTAAAGGGGTGTGAATAATTTATGAAGGCACTGTATGTCACAATAATGCTCCTATGTCGACTTGCATTCATGAAATGCAATAAAATAGTTATTTTGTACAGCATGTTGATGTGTTGTGTATGGCTTATGAATATTGGGCTCCTAAGTGGCGCAGCAGTCTAAGGCATTGCAGACATCCTGGTTCAAATCCAGGCTGTATCACAACCGGACGTGATTGAGAGTCCCATAGGGCGCTGCACAATTGGCCCAGCGTCGTCCGGGTTTGGCCGGTGTAGGCCGTCATTGTAAATAAGAATTTGTTCTTAACTGACGTTCCTAGTTAAATAAAGGTTACATTTAAAAATAAATGTCATGAAACCCTTGTTTTTTTACCCTTCAAATCAAGTAAAGTGTAAAAGGAGAGGGAGAAGGAAATATGTAGAAAGATCAAGTAAAGTGTAAAAGGAGAGGGAGAAGGGAATATGTAGAAAGATCAAGTAAAGTGTAAAAGGAGAGGGAGAAGGAAATATGTAGAAAGATCAAGTAAAGTGTAAAAGGAGAGGGAAATATGTAGAAAGATCAAGTAAAGTGTAAAAGGAGAGGGAGAAGGAAATATGTAGAAAGATCAAGTAAAGTGTAAAAGGAGAGGGAGAAGGAAATATGTAGAAAGATCAAGTAAAGTGTAAAAGGAGAGGGAGAAGGGAATATGTAGAAAGATGCAAGTAAAGTGTAAAAGTAGAGGGAGAAGGAAATATGTAGAAAGATCAAGTAAAGTGTAAAAGGAGAGGGAGAAGGAAATATGTAGAAAGATCAGTAAAGTGTAAAAGGAGAGGGAGAAGGGAATATGTAGAAAGTGCTTTGAGGAAATGTGTTTTTTGCTTGTAACTTTTTTCCTACCCCTCGCTCCACTTGTTGATGTTAAACTGATTTATCATAGTAGCTGGCAGTAGCAATCGCAATGATCAGCGTAAAACACAGAGTAGAAGAGACCAGTGAAATGATCAAACTGATTTATCGTAGTGCTACTGCCTGCTGCTAGCTAATCTCAATAATCAGAGTAAAACACGGAGTAGAAGAGACCAGTGAAATGATCAAACTGATTTATCGTAGTGCTACTGCCTGCTGCTAGCTAATCTCAATAATCAGAGTAAAACACGGAGTAGAAGAGACCAGTGAAATGATCAAACTGATTTATCGTAGTGCTACTGCCTGCTGCTAGCTAATCTCAATAATCAGAGTAAAACACGGAGTAGAAGAGACCAGTGAAATGATCAAACTGATTTATCGTAGTGCTACTGCCTGCTGCTAGCTAATCTCAATAATCAGAGTAAAACACGGAGTAGAAGAGACCAGTGAAATGATCAAACTGATTTATCGTAGTGCTACTGCCTGCTGCTAGCTAATCTCAATAATCAGAGTAAAACACGGAGTAGAAGAGACCAGTGAAATGATCAAACTGATTTATCGTAGTGCTACTGCCTGCTGCTAGCTAATCTCAATGATCAGAGTAAAACATGGAGTAGAAGAGACCAGTGAAATGATCAAACTGATTTATCGTAGTGCTACTGCCTGCTGCTAGCTAATCTCAATGATCAGAGTAAAACATGGAGTAGAAGAGACCAGTGAAATGATCAAACTGATTTATCGTAGTGCTACTGCCTGCTGCTAGCTAATCTCAATGATCAGAGTAAAACATGGAGTAGAAGAGACCAGTGAAATGATCAAACTGATTTATCGTAGTGCTACTGCCTGCTGCTAGCTAATCTCAATGATCAGAGTAAAACATGGAGTTGAAGAGACCAGTGAAATGATCAAACTGATTTATCGTAGTGCTACTGCCTGCTGCTAGCTAATCTCAATGATCAGAGTAAAACACGGAGTAGAAGAGACCAGTGAAATGATCAAACTGATTTATCGTAGTGCTACTGCCTGCTGCTAGCTAATCTCAATAATCAGAGTAAAACACGGAGTAGAAGAGACCAGTGAAATTATCAAGCAATGAAGAGCAGGTTAATGGAGATGCTCTCTATCCAATTGTAGCAGCAGGATCAATCTACAGCCCACCCATTTCTTTACAGGTAGAAAAACTAGCCAGCTGAGTTATTTAGAGCTCTTAACACTGTTTGAGTGCCATGAGAGAGATGCATGCTGGATAATAAAAAAATATATACTTGTATCATAATTGGAACATTCTCCATATTCTCCGTAATCGGAACATTCTCCATATCCATTACAACATACGCTGTGTATTGGACAAAAACCTTTGTCAGAGTTCTCGGCCCACCCCTATATCCACATATGTTAGAGAAAGGTGGACTGACTGTGACAGATCTCCACAACTGTCAAATGGTTAAAATAATTAATTGAGTTAATGGATTTGTTTTTGGTCAAATTGTGCCCTAACGAAAGATTTTCCCATTTTGTAAGGGATTTAAAGAACATTATCTACATCCAATTTTCTTCATAGCATTTTCACTATAAACACCACAGATCACTGTAACATACAGCTATTAATGCTCACAAGTAGGCCTACTCCCCGTTATCAATGTTCTTGAAGTTTAATTTGCGCACAGCACACACACAATCCCTTTCTCTCTCACACACCCACAGCTTTAAGTACTGTTAAAGCTTCAGGTATAAAGAACTGGCTCCGTGGATAGAAAGAACAAATAGACAAATAGCTTTTCAACTTGTCCAACAATGTTGTGAAAGCACTGTAACCATCTGTACTCTTCAGATACCTTTACACACATAGGCCTACACACTTTCCCCCCCTCCCATACCCTCGCTCTTTCACTTACTCTGCTAATACATCATACATACCCCGCTCTTGCATATGCTGCTTACCTTTGAAGCATCTCTTTGAGAAACCTATTTCTTTTCAGTTCTTCCTGTGCCATCTAAATGTTTGCACAGCCAGTGGTCAAGCTATCAAGTTGCTATCTATCTAGCTAGCTATCTATCTACCTAGCTAGCATAACTAGCTAAATAATGTTGTTTGTTATCAAACCAAAATATAGCAGCTCGTGAGTAGTTTAAAAAAGGCCCCGACATGCACACGAATCCTCGGCAGAAAGGGGAAAAAAACACAGCTAAGGTAATATTGTGTATACCTTTTACATGACTTCAGAGGCACATGGTCTACAGCAATGTAGCAAGCATTGACTGTAGCTGTGTTCTGTGTTTTAAAGGATCTGTGCAGAAAAACGTGTACTTAAAAGGTTCCATTGCGGTAGGGAAATGGAGACAGGGTTAACGGTGTAAAAACGAACCCGCATATAAACATGTCTATGAGGGCACAAGACGAGACCCAGATGCAGACACAGGAGGCAGATGGTTAGAGTCCAAGATGTTTATTAACAATCCAAAAGGGCAAGAGAATGGTTGTGGACAGGCAAAAGGTCTGTTCAGAGTTCAAGGTACAGAATGGCAGGCAGGCTCAAGGTCGGGGCAGGCAGAATGGTCAGGTAGGTGGAGTCCAGAAAAACAGGCAAAGGTCAAAACCGGGAGGACTAGTAAAAGAGAATAGAAAAGCAGGCGCATGGGAAAAACACACTGGTTGACTTGAACATACAAGACAAACTGGCACAGAGACACAGGAAACACAGGGATAAATACACCAGGGAAAATAAGCGACACCTGGAGGGGGTGGAGACAATCACAAAGACAGATGAAACAGATCAGGATGTGACAGTACCCCCCCTCTAGGGATGCCACCTGGCGTCCTACCTGGGCGCATAACTGGCTGATCGGGGCGTCGGCGGTGAGGGCCAGGGCCAGCACCACTCCTCCGGGCCATAACTCTTCCAGTCAACCAGATACTGGAAACCCCTGCCCAGTGGTCGAAACTTTAGGAAACATCTCACCGTATACATTGGCTGGCCATTGATGACACGTGGTGGAGGGATGGGCCTAGAAGCAGAAGACAGAGGACAGTGAGACAAGGGTTTAATCCTGGAAACATGAAAAGTAGGGTGAACACGGAGGGTACGGTTCTTGCTCTGGGAAGAACGGAGGCTGATACCCCATGGAGCATTCGAAAGGGGATAGTCCAGTAGCCGAGCAGGGGAGAGTGTTCCTGGCATATTCCACCCAGACTAGTTGCTGACTCCAGGTGGTGGAGTTCCTGGCAACAAGACACCGGAGTGCCGTCTCCATATCTTGATTGGCTCGCTCCGACTGGCCGTTAGATTGGGGATGAAACCCAGAGGACAGGCTGGCTGACGACCCAATGAGAGTGCAGAATGCCTTCCAGAATTGGGACCAGAACAGGGACCCCGGGTTCGAGACAAAGTCAACCGGGAGTCCATGGATACGAAGGATGTGCTGCACCATAAGCTGGGCCGTCTCCTTGGCTGAAGGTAACTTAGGAAGAGGGATGAAATGGGCGGCCCTGGAGGATCTGTCCACGACTGTCAGAATGGTGGTGTTGCCATCTGACGGAAGAAGCCAAGTGACGAAATTCAGAGAAATATGGGACCAGGGGCATTGAGGGACAGGAAGTAACTGTAGGAGGCCAGATGGAGCTTGTCGTGGAGTCTGGCTTTGCGCGCATAGCATGCATGCGGCGATGAAGGCCGAGACATCAGGAATGAGTACCAGGTAAGCCTGGAGGAGTGAGCCCATTCCAGGACCTTAGACCGGACCGCATCAGGCACAACCCCCCCTTCCTGGACTTGGGTTGAGGCCAATCCACCACTGCTTTCACCTTTCCAGGATCCATCTGGACATTTCCCTCAGCAATGACATATCCCAGAAAGGAGATGGTTGAGTGGTGGAACTCACACTTCTTGGCTTTTATGAACAATTGGTTCTCCACGAGGCGCTGAAGGACCTGTCTGACATGCAGAACATGTTCTTGGGCAGACAAGGACAAAAACAGGATGTGCACCCGAATAGATTTAGACTGGTCTCCCCACAGCAGTATAACAAAGGAGGGAGTACGGTTAATGGGATTAAGAAGATTCCCAGTCTGGCTCACCAGAGTACTTGTGCCTACTATAGAGATAGGTCTCCTAACTGGGCATGTGGCTATATAATGTCCTGCAGTCCCACAGTACAGACAGTACAGACATCTGTTGGAACTCAGCCTATGTGAACGCTCCTTAGGCGATAATCTAGCTCTGACCAGTTGCATAGGTTCCGGAGTATCTGACTCACCCGTCGCTGATGATTCTCGATGGATTCACTTCTGGATTCCTTCGAAGGTGAGCGAGCAACTGCAGATGAACTAGTGTGATCCAGGACAGACCTCTTCTCACTCCTGCGTTCCCTAAGCTGCTCATCAATTTTAATGGTGAGGTCGATGAGGGAATCGAGGTCCACAGGCAATGCCAGAGCAGCTAGCTCATACTTCATCTCCTCAGATAGTCCGTGGAGGAAGGTATCACTCTGGTTTCCAGGCACTGGATACCGGAGCATCGAAAACCTTTCTCACCTCTGACAATAAAGTCCTTGAGATGACGACAAACGGTGGATTGTTGCTCCCAAACAGCCGACGCCCAGGATAGCGCCCTTCCCGACATTAGCGTAATAAAATATGCCATCTTAGATCAGTCCGAAGGAAACGAAGATGGCTGTAGCTCAAATATAAGGGAGCATTGAGAAAGAAAACCCCGGCAGGTACCAGGATCCCCAGAGTATCGCTCCAGAGGTGGTAAGCGGGGTTCTCGGGGTGCTGGGGTAGGCTGTACAGACTCACCACTCACAGAGAAAAAGTTTCTGAGTGGTTGGGGGTTCTCAGAGGTGGTAGGCTAAACCCCTGGTCATGGCGTTCCATCAGTGAACGAAGCCCTTCCAGAAGGTCCTGAAGTAGCTCCTCATGCCTCCCAATGGCAGCTCCCTGCAGGGAGACAACGTGGCAGAGCTGGTCCAGGTCTGCTGGGTCTGTCATGGCTAGTTCATACTATCATGACACAAGGCAAGACCCAGATGCAGACACAGGAGGCAGATGGTTAGAGTCCAAGATGTTTATTAACAATCCAAAAGGGGTAGGCAAGAGAATGGTTGTGGACAGGCAAAAGGTCAAAACCAGTTCAGTTCCAGAGGTACAGAATGGCAGGCAGGTTCAGGGTCAAGGCAGGCAGAATGGTCAGGCAGGTGGGCATGGAGTCCAGAAAAACAGGCAAAGGTCAAAACCGGGAGGACTAGTAAAAGAGAATAGAAAAGCAGGCGCACGGGAAAAACACACTGGTTGACTTGAACATACAAGACAAACTGGCACAGAGAAACAGGAAACACAGGGATAAATACACCAGGGAAAATAAGAGACACCTGGAGGTGGAGGAGACAATCACAAAGACAGATGAAACAGATCAGGGAGTGACAATGTTGTGCGGTAATGCATTACTAACATGTTAACTTTAATTGACCTTAAGTGAATATACATCATTTATTTTGCATATTTCTTGTGGGCACAATTCTAGCTCAAAATTATGCCTGCTGTTTTATCATTAGGTCTGGTGCTTTTCTTGATGATGCTCACTGATAACTTGATATACTGAGTTGGTATTTGATATACTGTGTTTTCTTTGTCTGGCAGGATCAGCTTTGTGACAATGCACTGGTAAGAACTTAAAGCTGGACTGGGAGTAAATGCTATGGGTCCAAACTTATAAAGGTTTAAGCATAGTAGCTGTTAGCTTTTCCAATAAGAAAACTTTAGCCACTTAACCATTATTCTAACATGAACATCTGACCAGCATGAAATGCACAGTTATGTTTCCAGTATTCGTAGCTGTGCATTGGACGGGGCCACAGTGTCTCCCGACTCTTCCTGTCTCAGCCTCCAGTATTTATGCTGCAATAGTTTGTGTCGGGGGGCTAGGGTCAGTCTGTTATATCTGGAGTATTTATCCTGTCTTATCCGGTGTCCTGTGTGAATTTAAGTATGCTCTCTCTAATTCTCTTTTTCTCTTTCTTTCTTTCCCTCTCTCTCAGAGGACCTGAGCCCTAGGACCATGCCTCAGGACTACTTAGCCCTGCTGCTGCTCCAGTTTCAGCTTTTCTGCCTGCAGCTATGGAACCCTGAACAAGTCAGCATTGGAGTCAACATGGGCCAGGATCCCTGTGGAATGCTTTTGACACCTTGTAGCGTCCATGCCCCAATTGGGAAAGGGATACCTAGTCAGTTGTACAACTGAATGCCTTCACTTGAAGTGTCTTACACATTTAACCCAACCCCTCTGAATCAGAGAGGTGAAGGGGGCTGCCATAATCAACATCTTCGGCACCCAAAGAACAGTGGGTTAACTACCTTGCTCAGGGGCAGAACAGATTTTTACCATATCAGCTTGGGGATTTGATCCAGCAACCTTTCAGTTATTGGCCCAACGCTCTAACCACGAGGCTACCTTCTGCCACTGAGGCTGTTCTGAGGGCAAACGGGTGGATTCAATTAAATATAAGGCAGGTGTTCCCAATGTTTGGTATACTCAATGTCCAAAATATACATATTTGTCATTCACTGTTATAAAAAAAAATCTGAGGCAAACCCTGTTGTCAAATAGAAGTAATTTACCTCCCAACATTATCACTGTTAGGTGGCGTCCTCCACTAAGGTGGTCTGCTCAGAATTTTTAGATACAGCAAAGCGAGGTTTTGAGACCCACCCAGGTCCCTCCCCAAAAAATACATGGTCCTCGAGTCACTGTGACAAATTAGATCATTAGAATAATGCGTTTACTGTATATGATGATGACACGACGTGGCCCTTTTGTGGTGTATATCGTGGCTCCCCCCTCTCTCAGTCTCTCTCCCACATCAGGTTTTTACAACAGTCATAAATTCATACCAGAAACTCTCTCTCTGCCACGGAGTATGAGGGAGAGAGCCTATGGAGAACTAAGACATTCTTCTTCCCAAAATTCCTAATCCTCAAAATTGGAGAATTAAACAATATTTCTGTTTTTGAGAATGTGGGAAGGGTCTGTGGACACTTAAGGGACAGTCATGTCGAGTTTGTTTCATTTGGTGATCTCATGAGGGACAGGAAAGACACATAACTATATCCCTTAATGTGTACATTTCCCAGCTGTCAGGTTTACATCTGAAGGTTGTATAAGATGAATAAGTATAAGAATATGTTTGTTATCTTTTCAATGTGATTTAGTCTTCTAAATGAGAATTGGTTGTTTTATGGTAACATATGCACAGTCAGTAGCCACGCCCAGGTGGGCACAAACATGATGAGATGGTCCTTTTCTACCCAAGTATAAAAGCCCCCGTGACGCTAACCACGAAACCACAGTGTAAGCTAAGGTTGAAAATGGTTGAATTTCTAAGACCAGAAAATATGAAGTGGTAGCTACATGTTGAAATGGTTGGCACTACAACTCTACCAAAGGACAAGACCATACAGCATGGAGCATTGGCTACACAGCTGAAAATGTTTCAATTCTGAGACTATCGATTCACTACAGGAGTAAGAAATCCTAGGCTGTCGAACTACAAGTCTGCAGCCGAAAATGTACGAAGCCTAGGACAAGAATACAGACAACCACTGAAACATCTATTCTATGCGACAACCATGGGTACGCCTGACGTATCCATTATGAACCCAACCAGAGACTTTCTGTTGATCGACTCTCCAGCAGATGGATCGGCAACCACAAGACATACACTCGTAAATATGTCAATTGCAATTTCTTTTCAAATGAGTGGTCGTTCATGTAAAGTATTAGCAATTTCTATGACTGTAGTTATCAGCTATGAGTTTCCCGCTCTTGAGCGGTCCACACCCCATTTCCTTTGTCTACCAAACCGTCATATCGGTTTCGTCCACTAGGGACTTTTTCTTTGTATCATGTTATACCCAATGTATGAACTAATTGTGTGTGTGTTTCATGTATTTCTGTGATTTGATGAGTTATTTAGTAAATAAATAATTAAGCTAATTTGTATTTTGCTGATTCATAATTTGTGCTAGGGTTCATGCAGATATCCAAGGGTTTGCGACATTCAGAATATGACTGATGAGGTAATAATAATACATGAATACAATACTAATAATATAAGATATGACAATATCTGAAGAGTCGATTCGGAAAATAGAAACATTTTACCCGTGGTGCCTCGATTTCCTAGTTAATTAAATTTTACATGATTAGTTTAATCACGTAATAATAATTACACATAGAAAATTGATTTGATAAAATAACAGTCTTCACATTTAACGATAGTCACAGACACGGCATTTTGACGCCCCATGCGAGGAATCTAAGATAGCATGAGGAATTGATTTGATTCAGCCTATATAAAAATGTGATACAGCATGGGAGTTGTCGACAGGAATAATTGGTTGTTGTCACCTATACTCCCTCTACGGCCTCTAGGTCATCAGCTGATTATCCCCCACACCTGTCACCATCGTCAAGCGCACCAGAGCTTCATGACACTCGCCTGGACTCCATCACCTCCTTGATCATCTTCCCTATATCTGTCACCCCCCTTGGTTCTTTTGTCAGGTGTTATTGACTCTGTTTCGTGTTTATTTATTAAAACACTCACTCCCTGTACTTGCTTCCCAACTCTCAGCGCACTCGTTATAGTTGTGTGTGTTTGCCCATAGAAGTTGTCCCGGTGTCTTGTATCTGATGACGCCAGGGTGTCTTAGGAGTTGGTCAAGTTAGTGATTACATTTCTAGTACTTGGATAACAATCCAGCTAATTATAGAAATTTGAGAAATAGACGCGTTGGGCCAAACATGCTATTTTTATTTTTTATTTTTTTATTTCACCTTTATTTAACCAGGTAGGCTAGTTGAGAACAAGTTCTCATTTGCAACTGCGACCTGGCCAAGATAAAGCATAGCAGTGTGAGCAGACAACACAGAGTTACACATGGAATAAACAATTAACAAGTCAATAACACAGTAGAAAACAAAGGGGGGAGTCTATATACAATGTGTGCAAAAGGCATGAGGAGGTAGGCGAATAATTACAATTTTGCAGATTAACACTGGAGTGATAAATGATCAGATGGTCATGTACAGGTAGAGATATTGGTG